>NC_140992.1:88407160-89007160 GCF_052327205.1 Somniosus microcephalus | reverse complement strand
TCTAATTTCATTTAATGACATCTTATCCAAGAATAAATGTTACATTGTTATCAGTAACCAATTTTGGGAGAGGGCAGTAGGTTAACTCTCTTTCTATCTCTGGGACTTTAGTCTAAATTCGACCCAATTTCCACCCCACCCTTGCAATTTTCTTCCATTCTCTGCTGAAGGTGCTGATTTTTCCTGGGATATGGTTCCAGGGGCACTGATAGATCTCTACTACCTTACCCAAGAGATCATTTTTAGCAGAGAAAGAGGACAGAATACAAGGGAATCTAAAAATAAGTCAAGGGAAGGAACTTAGTGGATGTAATACAATTTTTTTTAATGATAATGGAGAAAATAATGGAGCTTAAGCTAGACAACTCTCCATGACCTGATGATTTCCACACCAGGGTATTAAAAGAAGTAGCTGAGGAAATTGTAGATTTGTTAGTCATAATTTTCCAAAGCTCTCTATATTCAGGAATTGTGCGTATTGATTGGGAAATGTCAAATGTCACCATTATTTTAGAAGGGAGGGAAGCAGAAACCAGTTGTGGGGAAGTTACTGGAATCTATCATTAGTGACTGAGCAGTTGGACAAGTATGAGCTGATCAAAAAGAGTCTGCATGGATTTTTGATGGGTATGTCATGTGTGACTAATCTCATGAATTTTTTTGAGAAAGTCACTGCATAGTGATGTATCTATGGACCGTGTCTGTATGAACTTTCAGATGGTATTTTATATAGTTCTGCACCAGAGATGATCAAAAATAAAGTGCATGGAATTGAAGGTAACTTAGAGACATGGGTTGGTAATTGGTTGGGTGGTAGGAGACAGAGTAGGGATAAAGGGAACATTCTATGATTATCAGGATGTGATAAGTGGTAATCCACAGGGATCTGTACTGGGGTCTCAGCTGTTCACCATGTATATTAAATGACTTGGATGACGGAGTAGGGAGCAAAGTTCCCCCTAAGCTGCACGGCCACGCAGTAATGGGAAAGGTCCTGTGCAGGCTGCTCACCGGCTTTTCCATTGTAAATATCACACATGCACAGAAATCTAAAGGGACCATGCATTAAAAGAAGCAGGCCGTGCAGAACAAAGCGCAGTTTACAGGGATCATTGGTAGGGAGTTGTATATTCAAGTTTGCAGATGACTAATTTAGAAGGCATAGTAAACTGCGTAAATGGCAGCAGAAAATTACAAAGGGACTTAGACAGACTAAGTGAATGGGCAAAACTATGATAGATGGAATTCAATGTGGGGAAGTATCAGGTCATCCACTTTGGATCTGAAAAATACAAATTGGAATATTTCTTAATGGTGAGAAACTAGGAAGGGGCTACTGAGGAGAAAAAGGTTTTAAATGTCCATCTACACAAATCACTAAAAGCAGTGACCTGGACAGTGACCTTTTTCCACAAATGCCTTGCTGCAGACTTCTGAGGAGGGTGTCTCTCAGATCCAAATATGACAACCTTGTTTTGCTGCATTTGCCACAGCATTGTGAAGGAATAAGCCATATTTCAGAAAAATACACCATCCTATGAACAGAATTCTGATTTTATTAATACTTGATAAACTGGGTTTAAAAATCTAAAAGCCTCAATGACACAGGCTGCAAACAGAACACAGGCTTTTGAGATAAGATCAGTTGATAACACAAAAGTTGTAAACACCACAAGCTTTTGAACTAGGAAATGGTTGTAAATACTGAGACAATGGCCCTATTGAAGCAAACCAAAGGTGCTTCCAGAATGTCTGCAGTTTGGAACCAACACAATAGCAATGCCCAGTTTAAAGTGTTAAAAACTAACACTCTGGGAAACAGAAACTTAGAACATTAAACAACCATATGCCTTCATAATATCACATCAAATGAAACAAGCAGACACGACATCTGTGGCATAACCATTGAGATAGCTAGAAAACAAGTAAATACTCGGTTGAAGTGTTTTCAATTTACATGTTGTAAAATATACCAACAGAAGACTTTGAAAATAATACATCAATAAATGCACCAAGCAATCACATGGTTTTTGTATTGAACTTGGAACACCATGGAGATGGGAGTCTGTGGTTGTAACCAGTTAAGGTGGTTTTAGAATTGAATGGAAAACCTTTGATAAGAATGACATCAAAGAGATAAATCTGTTATAGCCATTTTATGATAAGTTTTTGGAACACCTAAAGGTAGAGACATAATTATGCATGCAGCAGCTAAATTGACAGTAAGAATAGAAAAAGTCAACAGGAAGATGACTAGAGATAATTAGCTTACACCAGCAGAAAACTTCAAAGAATATACCACTAAAAAAAAGGTATAAAAATAGAGCTTTTCAGATAGACAGTCAGAAGTCGCTGGAAAGGGGTAAAGCGATTCTCTTACTCTTCAGAGGCATCTCTGTAAGTTTTTAATTCTTTGAGTCTCGGGGATCAAAAAGGTACTTTTAATTTGATTTTGGTGGATATTCTGGATTAGAAATAATAAGAAATATATAAATGTAATGAAGTTAAGATTTGAGAATAAGGATCTCTGAGAATAAGATTGTGTAAGCTAATTGTATTTTGAACTGTTAAAGTTGCGATTGACTCACAAGTTGTTAACTGTATGTCGGCTCTTAAATAAATCTATATATTTTTAGAATTGTCTCACAGAGTATTTCTGTATCAAATTCGCAAACTCAATTTCTGTACACTCTTTTGTGAGAAGTTGCAGAATTCTGGGGGTTTTTCCGGATGCTCATAATATCCGGAAGGTTACAGTCTAGTTAAACTTATTTAAACTGCTATGTGGAGGACGGTAACATCTTCAGTCATTCCTTTCCTTTAGGGAGAGATAGCCTAGACCTTTAGACCCAATTAAGTGTCTTATAGAATTCGGCTATCTCTAACTTTAGTTGAAGGTGAACGTCTGGGGAATACGCCTGATCTGGGGTAGCCCGAAAAGGGCTAGAACTAGTAATTATCCCTTCAGCATCACTTGCAGTGCCCCCTCTGTAAAGGGAGTAGTCTTCGTTCTGCCCTGATTGCTTACAATTCCTTGACCATTTGTGTGTTATGTTCCAGGTTTGGCTCATCAGTTTTCCTTTTTAAAAAGGTACAGCAGCAAATGTTTAAGTGTGCTGCAATGCTGGATATCCAACATGGAAATTATGTTCCCTGCACAATGTCCAATCTGCACAGTAAATGCAAGAATAATATTTAATGAACAGATCTCACAAGATACTATGAAATCCACTCTTGTGTGTCAGCAGTCTCAATGCCTCTGCAATGAGACCAAAAAAAAATAATCTTGTGCACTAACCTAATAGGTAGATTCTGGTAAAATATTATACTATTCTTAGAAAATGTAGGATGGAAATAAATTACATGAAATTGCTTTAACCAATAACATTCAAATGTGCCTGTAGGTGAGCCCTAGATATCTAAAAACAAAGGCTATTATTTGGATAGTGAAGATTGTTCTACAGATGACATTTATTTTTAATTGTTTGTTAAACTCTAGGGACCTGACAGAGCAGAAATGTGCATATTTTTACAATGTAAAATCAGTTGATTTAATATTCTTTTATGGCAGTCTAGTACAGCGACTTATTCATTCATTCATAGAGGACTGTGTGAGGAGTACAATTGATATTTGGGATGTTCCACCAATACGTAGAATTTCCGAGAGTTCTGTGACTTGGAAAGGTGCAGAGATATAGCCATATTATTGTTTCATTATGAAAAGGGAGTAACATTTAGTCAGTGGTATACCCTAAAGAAGCCCATTTTGGATGCACTATTCTTGGCAGATAAATCTACCATTAAGTCAGTATAATACTGTATTATGCATGGGCTAGATAAGCATTTTAATGATGGGCATTATCTTTCAGTATTTTGGCTTTAAGGATTAGTGACCAAGTATATACTCTAAGGTGGAACTGAGTCATACAGGCCCCAGGTTCAATGTCTGGTATGTGCTGAAATAGCTGATCTCAGATGGGGTGGTCATAAGGTCACTACAGTTAGCCTCAGAACCAATGGAATAAACAAAAGGACTGTAAGCTAGGGTTTCTGCAGCTGATAGCTATCCAGTTACTTCTGCTGGAAAGCGCATGTTGGGATATAACAGGATCAGGCTCAATGGCAAGATTCTCTACAGTTGAATTGGCTGCTGCCCTCTCATAAAAAATCCCAACTTTAAAAGAGGTTGCAATATATGTTATTGTTATTCTTGAAACATCTCAGTTTCTGTGATGAAACCTGAAATATTTTATTAATTTTTCCATTTTAAAAAGTTTAAAAAACCCACAAAATTGGGATTATGCATATTGGCTTAAATACGAGGTGGCTACATAAATTGTGTTGGAATCAATATATCATATTAAAGATGAAAAGTAATTAAGTTTGAATGAACCACCATAGACATTCATTTAATCTAAATCAGGATGGCTGCTTGCTATGAATTAGCTGTCATCAGAATGCATCAATAACCTAAATTGCAGCTCATGCACATTTACAGTTGTTATCAAACACTGCAGAATGACATCTTTGGACTGCTTTTGTTCATAGATGGAGATGGTGGGCATTGTGTAGCAATTAATTTTGTCTCACAGATTGACTTTCAAACCAAATCTTCAGGGAGGTGTTTTAAGTTTGAAGAACCAGAAAAGGTGCAAGAATTTTAATTTAATTGCTCTAGCCTTGGAATGCAGAGATCCTTAGGTATATACCTATGTCAATACTGTAAATACTGCATACTCTCTCTCTCTCTCTTAGGCGTGTAGGGTTCTCAAAATTCCCACATTCCCCAGAGTTATTAATAAAGGGACCCTGAAGGACAAAGTTATAAGGGTACCCCAAACAAAATGGCTTCTGGACCTCGTGGCAGAAGCCTGCAAGATTGAAAAAAAACAGGGCCCTGCAAAATGGTAGGTCAGATGACATGCCTGGATCTGTGAGGGACTTGTTATTTCTGAAGCCAGACATTAGATAATGCAGAATACGCATTCTTCATTTTGAAACCAATCAACTCAGGAAAGACTTAATCTTCAACCCATCAAACCTTTTGCATAAATAATCGGTTACAGTTCGAAGTAGCCACCAAGCCAGGAAAACGCCGATTAAACATTATGAATAACAAACACCGAGACATTAAGGAACATTTAACAGCGGGGCAACCACCCAAAAAGCAGTTAAAGTGAACAACTATAATCACTTTAATGAGCCCGCCAAAATTAGACAAAGAACTAACCCTGATTTGGCGCGCAGATAAGGAACCTCCGAACTAGTATAATTGTAGGCCCACCGAGAACCGAAAGAGACGGGACTCGGCACAGGACTCAAAACAAACAGGACGCACGGGGCAGCAAGCGGGCAGGCGAGACGAGGCAAACGGCAAGGCCGATAAGCAGAGAGGGCAGCGTAGAGAAGCGTTGGGGACGAGCGGGCACACACCCCGGTCCAGGTATAAGCTGACGTACGAAGCAGGGGTAGAAGGAGAAGCCGACAACCACGAGCACCGCGGTAACAAAAGGGCCGGATAAACTATACCTTTGGATCATTACCACTGCACAGGTAATGATCTAGGCCACCGCAACCAAGCCAACACCGAAGACCGCCAACCGAACCCCAACCGCAACAAAACTTCAACGACCAGACCACTACCAGAAGAACAAAACTCAAATTTCCATTCTGCAAGGTAAAGTACCCAACAAAGACTTTACTCCCTGTGGTAAACCACTGCTAACTCTGTACATGTCTGTGTGGTAAACCACTGTTAACTCTGTACAGGTCCGGGCATATCTCCGCCCCTGGCTCCACCCCTAAGCCCGGGTATAAAGGTGACTCACCACCCTTCCCCCGGGAGCTCTTAGGATGGATCCACTAGCAGAGGCATGCTCCAGTTCTTAGTCAATAAAAGCCTACTTCGTATAAGTTCAACTCGTAGTCTTTGATGTTGTTGATAGTGCATCAATTTTATTGACTAAATTTTCGACATGGAGCAAATCTTGAAGCCGGAACGTTTAGACCTGGATCCTCAAGCAGCAGATGCAGCCAATAACTTTGAACACTGGCTGAGCTGTTTCGAAGCCTTCCTGGAGGCCTCCAGCACTACCGTCACTACAGATGACGCGAAACGGCTTGTCTTGAACTCACGGGTGAGCCACCGAGTCCACTCGATCATCCGAGACACCACAACTTACGCGGCCACCATCGCGACGCTAAAGGAACAATACGTGAGGCCTGTTAACGAGGTCTACGCCAGACACCTCCTGGCTACCCGAAAACAGCGCCCCGGGGAATTGGGCGCCGAATATTTACTGGCACTGAGAGTCCTCGGCCGGGCCTGTAATTGCAAAGCGGTGACGGCCAAGGAATGCATGGAAGACCTGATCCGAGACGCCTACATAGCCGGCATCAGGTCCAACTATACACGGCAGAGGCTGCTGGAACAGAGGGGGCTCGACCTGCAGAAGACGGTGGCCCTCGCTAACTCGTTAGACGTGGCCCTCCAGAACATGGACGCCTACCCCACTGACCGGATGGCCACGTGGATGTCACGGGAGCAGCTATCTTGGGACCCGGTAAGGCCACAAGCCGCCAGCAGCCCAACTACAGCTGCAATGACTAGAGGCCAGAAATGCTACTTCTGCGGCCAGGCCAAGCACCCCAGACAGCAATGCCCAGCAAAGGACGCGACCTGCCCCAAATGCGGCAAGAAAGGCCACTATGCGAGAGTGTGCAGGGCGAAATCGACCCCCAATTCCAGCAGCGCCGCGTGTGAACCGTGCAGGCCGCCATTTTGGACCCCACCAACCACGCGTGAGCCATGCGGGCCGCCATTTTGGGCACCACCAGCCGCGGGGGAGCCGCCATCTTGGACACCATTTCGGGACCAGGCCCCCGGCGCGGGCGAATACTACAGCGACCCACCGACCTCGACGATGGCCTCCATCACCCTGGACCAATCTAGGCCCCATCAACTAGCCAGGTCCATGATGAACGTAAAGGTAAATGGCCATGCCACAAATTGCCTTTCGACTGCGGAAGCACGGAGAGCTTCATCCACCCCGACACGGTGCGACGCTACTCCCTATCGGTTATGCCCACACGCCACCAGGTCTTTATGGCCTCAAAGTCCCATATGGCGGACGTCGGCGGCTACTGTGTAGCGACTCTGACAGTGAACGGCGTGGAGTACAGAGATTTTAAATTCCTCGTCCTGCCACAGCTCTGCGCTCCTGTACTGCTAGGATTAGACTTCCAGTGCCATCTGGAGAGCGTCACGATGGCATATGGCGGGCCCCTGCCCCCACTTACAGTCTGCAGCTGGCAGAATTTAAATACGGCGCCGCGCAAAGTATGCAGCCTGTCCACCCTGAAGGTCAAACACCCCCCGTTGTTCGCTAACCTCGCCAAAGACTGCAAGCCAAGTGCTACTAAAAGCAGGCGGTACAGTGCCGGGGATAGGAGCTTTATTAAATCAGAAGTAGAAAGACTCCTGAGGGAAGGGATTATCGAGGGCAGCACCAGCCCATGGCGAGCCCAAGTGGTGGTAGTGAAGACCAGCGAAAAACAGCGCCTGGTTATTGATTACAGCCAGACGATCAATCGATACACGCAATTAGACGCATACCCACTTCCCCGCATATCTGACATGGTCAACCAGATAGCACAATACCGGGTATTCTCGACGATTGATCTGAAGTCGGCATACCACCAGCTCCCCATCAGGCCTGAGGACCGCCAGTACACGGCCTTCGAGGCTGACGGTCGCCTCTACCACTTCCTCCGAGTCCCTTTCGGCGTCACCAACGGGGTCTCGGTCTTCCAAAGGGAGATGGATCGGATGGTTGACCAGAACGCGCTGCAGGCCACCTTCCCCTATCTAGACAACGTCACCATCTGCGGCCATGACTGGCATGACCACGACGCCAACCTAGAAAAATTCCTCCGTATGGCCCAACGGCTGAATCTGACATACAACAGAGAAAAATGTATGTTCCGCACCACGCGCCTCGCTATTCTTGGCTGCGTGGTGGAAAACGGAGTCATCGGCCCTGACCCCGACCGAATGCGCCCCGTCCTGGAACTACCCCTCCCCCACTGCCTAAAAGCCCTGAAGAGATGCCTAGGGTTCTTCTCTTACTACGCCCAGTGGGTGCCCAACTATGCGGACAAAGCCTGGCCCCTCATCAAGTCAACCTCCTTCCCCCTGACGGCAGAGGCTCGAGCGGCCTTCACCCTCATAAAAGAGGACATTGCGAAGGCCACAATGCACGCAGTGGATGAGTCCATCCCTTTCCAAGTGGAGAGCGATGCATCCGACTTCGCCCTAGCCGCAACCCTTAACCAGGCGGGGAGACCCGTGGCCTTCTTTTCACGGACCCTCCAGTGCCCCAAAATTCGACACTCCTCAGTCGAGAAGGAGGCCCAGGCGATAGTGGAGGCTGTGTGGCATTGGAGGCATTACCTGGCCTGTAAACGTTTCACCCTGCTCACTGACCAACGGTCAGTAGCATTTATGTTTAACAACAGACAAAGGGGGAAAATCAAAAATGATAAGATATTGCGGTGGAGGATCGAGTTATCCACCTACAACTACGATATCTTATACCGGCCCGGGAAACTTAATGAGCCCCCAGATGCCCTATCCCGTGGGACATGTGCCAACGCACAAGTCGATAGGCTACGGACCCTCCACAATGATCTCTGCCACCCGGGGGTCACCAGGTTCTTCCATTTTATTAAAGCTCGCAACCTGCCTTACTCCATCGAGGAGGTCAGGACCATGACCAGGAACTGCCAGGTCTGCGCCGAATGCAAACCGCATTTTTATAGGCCAGACAGGGCACACCTGATTAAAGCCACCCGCCCCTTCGAACGTCTCAGCGTCGATTTCAAGGGGCCCCTTCCCTCCTCTGACCGCAACACGTACTTCCTCAATATTATTGACGAGTACTCCCGTTTCCCCTTCGCCATCCCCTGCCCGGACATGACCAGCGCCACAGTCATCAGGTGCCTCAACGACCTGTTCGCCATATTTGGCTTCACCAATTACATCCACAGCGACAGGGGCTCGTCATTCATGAGCGACGAGCTGCGCCAGTACCTGCTCGAGAAGGGCATAGCCACGAGCAGGACTACCAGCTACAACCCCCAGGGTAACGGACAGGTAGAGAGGGAGAACGCAACGGTGTGGAAGACCGCCATGCTCGCCCTAAAATCCAAGGGCCTCCCAATCTCCTGCTGGCAAGATGTCCTCCCCGATGCGCTCCACTCCATATGATCACTGCTCTGTACTGCCACAAACGCCACCCCTCACGAGAAGATGTTCGTCTTCCCCAGGAAATCCACCTCGGGGACATCACTACCGCCATGGCTGACGTCTCCGGGACCCGTCCTGCTCAGGAAACACGTGAGGAGCCATAAGACGGACCCCCTGGTCGAAAAGGTTCACCTCCTCCACGCCAACCCACAGTACGCCTACGTGGCGTATCCTGATGGGCGGGAGGACACAGTCTCAATTCGAGACCTCGCACCCTCAGGTACCACCCGAAACACCATCGATCACCATCCACTACCTCCACCCACCACCACTACCCACGACGCACCACCGGGGTGTCTACCACGAACTGACGACATGCCGGTGCCATCCCTACCCCGAGAGGACGACACGCCCGTGCTCCGTCCCACGCGAGAAGCGGCCGCGGGCAAAGAACCGCCGCAACCGGCACCACGAAGATCATTACAGCAGACAAGACCCCCGGAGAGACTTTCGTATACGAACTTTTGAAACACTTCACCCCGCCGGACTCTTTTAAACGAGGGGTGAATGTGGTAAACCACTGCTAACTCTGTACATGTCTGTGTGGTAAACCACTGTTAACTCTGTACAGGTCCGGGCATGTCTCCGCCCCTGGCTCCACCCCTAAGCCCGGGTATAAAGGTGACTCACCACCCTTCCCCCGGGAGCTCTTAGGATGGATCCACTAGCAGAGGCATGCTCCAGTTCTTAGTCAATAAAAGCCTACTTCGTATAAGTTCAACTTGTAGTCTTTGGTGTTGTTGATAGTGCATCACTCCCTATCTCTAATGGAGGAAAAGAGGGTACTTTACTCAGACGACTCCACCGCCGCGCCCTGGGACCACGTGATGACAGCAGGCCCCAAAGGTCACCAAGAGCGAACCCCAAAACCGCAACCTGCCCAATCGACAGGATTCGACCTGTTCAGAAACCCTTATTGGTGAGCATAATCCTTGGCCCCTCACAGCACAATTAGTTAGATATTGGGGGTGAGACAAGGGTAAGGGGATTAATACTGTGATTTTTCCCTCGATGTGCCGTGTATTCCCCATTCCTAATTAAGTGTACTCTTGTAAGCCTGTAACTATTCCAGTAATTTTTCCAGTGTTGTAATTTTATTGTGCCTTTTAATAAAAATACGGTTTTCTTGTACCAAACCAATTGTCTACTCCAATTCTGTATCGCCGCCTGTACCTAAGTCCGGTGTCTAGAACCCAGGGGTGTGGGAAGGATTCGAACCACTCGGGAACCCAGTCAGAGGCGAGCTGACTGCACACACGCCACCCCCTACAGAAATGGCAACCGCGGCAGGACTCCGGCAACAGGGGTGCGATACAGTAGACACTGGTTCGGGAGAGCAAACCGTAATGGAAGAGAGGATTTCTGACTATGTATTCAGTAAAGTGAATATCACTAAGAAGTGGATCACTAATCTGTTAAAGGCTGAGCGTCCGGTAGATGCTGCAGCTAAATGGACAGAAGGGAAGGATCATAGGAAATCCATAGAAAAGGCAGTCTGGCTGATGTGCTTCAAGAAACAGATCCAGCTTCTGGACAGGCTCGTTGAAGCACAGGCAGCCGAGATACGGGAGTCAGCCCTGGAAGTCCAAGACAGGACTCTAGCAGGGGAGAAGTTACTGGTAGCATTGCAGGCTCTGAATCAGGAAAGGGTACAGTTAATGGGGGAGCGTAAGGCCAGGCTGGAATATCTACAGTGCCAGGTCACCGAAGCCAAGAGCAATGAGCTGAGGTTGCGGGAGAAGAATGCCTGCTCAGCGAGACAAGTAAGAGAGCAGGAGGAGAAAGTAAAAGACATAAAGGCAGCCTATAAGTTAGCGAGGGAGCAGAGGTTTGAAGATGCAGATCATGGCCCCTGCAAGGAACAGATAGAGAATCTGAGCCTTGCCCTAAGGAAGGCAAAGGGCATGGTGTGCCTCATAAGCCTGAAGGCAGCCCAGGCGGATTTTACAGGGAACGAGGGGAGAATGGTTCAGGCACCAGTTGTAGTGCCAAGGGACGACCCGGTTGAGGAACAGGAGGTCCCACGACCACCACCCATAGCGCCAGGTTTTAGCAAGGTCTGGCAGCAAAGGGGGGTGGAGTTAGTGGTAGAAGCGGAGATGGAACAACGCCTGCAAGAGAGGCTGGAACCGGGGCCAATGTGCCCAGCCCGGCAGTGAAGGTTGGGCCCACCCGCTCGTGATGGGGAAGAGGGACCCCTCCAAAACCAGTTCGGAGTTCCCTACGGCACCCAACAGCTTAGAGCTATGGTAAGCCACATACCAAAGCTCACAGAGAAAGGGGACCCCTCGGTTCACTTCGGGGAGGTGGAGCAGGCAGCCAGCATCAACGAGTGCGATGATGCCGAGCAGGCCAAAATGCTGCTGTTCTCCCTGGAGGGTAAGCTCCTCCAGTCCCTTTCTAACCAGTGTAAGAAGGAGCAGTGCGAGTATGGGGAACTCAAGGAGGAAGCTCCTGAGGCCATGGGGATGAATGAGGGAAGTCCTTTCTCCCGAGTGGCGAAGACAGTGCAAATCGCAGGGGAAACCCCGCAGGCTTTCGCGGACAGGTTGTGGCCGGTGTATAGGAGTGCCTGTACAGGGGCACCTAACTGGGCATACCTGGACCGGGATCAGCTGGCCCACTGGCTCCGTTGCCTGGTGGCAAACAGCTTGCCACAGGTCAGGGCCAAGGCGGAAGTCTGGTTTGACCCTAAGAATCCCCTGACTACCGAACTCACGGTGATCAGACAGTTGATCCTAGCCTACAGGAATGGTAGGGGAACCAATGCACACCCACCTAAGGGGAAGGTACATCAAGGAAAATCCGGACAGGGTAGGAAGGAGTGGCATGAAGAAGGGAATAATCCTTCCAGCACGAAGCTTAATTGTTACGGGTGTGGGAAGGTGGACACTGGAGGAAGGAGTGCAAAAACCCTTGGAAGGATAACAAGGAAAGAATTCCTCAGCCCCAGCCCAAAAGACAGAGACAGGAATCCCTCCCGCCACGGTCGAGTCATTTTTGGATGCAATGAGATCTCTATTGAATGGCCAAGGGAAGGTAGCAGCCACTACCGGTGCTCTGACCCCATCCGCCCCATCCAACCCACAGCCCTGACTAGAACCAGCGCAGCCTGTCGACCTGTGTCCCCTTGAAAACGATGAGGGGAGCAGGCCCTGTGTTAAGAAGCGGGTGAAGACGGTGCAGGGGAGATATTCGGTGGACACTGGAGCATCCAGCACGGTGGTCCATTCGGAAGACCCGACCAATTCACTCAGGTCTAACAAGGTCCCATTTAGCCTAATGGGATTCACAGGGAACGAGCAGGCTGGGGAAAGGTCCAAACCTTTGGCCATAGATTTAGGATCCCTCCATACCACGTGGGAGGGTAACCAAATGTAGGGGGTGGCGTGTGTGGCCAGTCAGTTATGCCCCTGACTGCCTGTGAGTGGTTTGAATCGCTCCCACACCCCTGGGTTCTCGACACCGGACTTAGGTGCAGGCGGCGATACAGAAAAATGGGTAGACAATTGGTTTGGTACAAGCAAACCGTGAACTTTATTAAAACGATGATAAAAATTACAAATACTGAGAAAATCACTATGTAGTTACAGGCTTATCAAAAAGAAAATACACTTAAATGGGAGTGGGGAACACACGGCACATTGAGGGAAAACAAACTACATTAATCCCCTTATCCTTATCCCACCCCTATACCTAACTAGATTAAGCTAAGAGGGGCCAGGAATTCATGCTCACCGAGTCAAAATCTGCTGAGTTAAAACGGCTGTGGGGTTTGGGGTTCGCTCTTTGTGCTCTCTGGGGCCTGCCGTCATCACATGGTCTCAGGGCGCTGCAAGGGCGTCGTCCAGGTAAAGTACCCCAAGATTAAAGTCTTTGCTTGGGTACTTTACCTCACAGGGATGATGGTTCCTCTTCTTCGCGTGGCGGCAGTTGAAGTTTACATGAAGATAGTCACAGGTGCAGCTGGATTGAAGGCCCGATTATTCGAAGCGTTCTTCAATCTTCTTCCAATTCGTCTCAGAATCACAGAATCACAGAAACCCCACAGTGCAGATAGAGGCCATTTCGGCCCATCGAGCCTGCACCGACACATATCCCACCCGATCCCCGTAACCCCTACACCAACACATATCCCACCCTACCCCCGTAACCCCACACATATTTTAATCCCCCTAACACTAAGGGTCAATTTATCATAGCCAATCAACCTAACCCGCACATCTTTGGACTGTGGGAGGAAACCGGAGCACCCGGAGGAAACCCACGCAAACACGGGGAGAATGTGCAAACTCCACACAGACAGTCTCGTCTCATCTCATCTCATTTTGTCTCGTCTCGTCCCACCTCGCCTGGCCTGGTTTGCCCGTGTTTGCCTGGTGCGATACCGGGCGTCCCTGATGGATTTTGGGGAAGACACGGGCAGTGGCCAGGTGGCAAGCACGGGAGGAAGAGAGCAAGAGCGCAAGAGAGCGTTGGTTACCGATGGGCCTACAATTATACTCCTTCTGCTGGCCCTTATCTGCATGCCAAATCAGGTCAGTCTATTGTCCAACTTTAGGCGGGCTGTTTTAAATGATTATACCAATCTAAGTTAACTGGCTTTAGATGGCCGTTTATCGTACCCGATGGCTCCGATGTCCGGGTTGTATTGTCATTAATGCATTTTAATTGGCCTGTCCAGCGTTGGTGGCTCACTTGATCTGTTTCCGATTATTTATGCGGACAAACTAATGGCCTCATGTTTAGGCCTAACTGGGTTTGATCTGTTTTGATCTGACGCAATGCATATTCAGTGTTTGTCTAGCTGTCTGGCTTTTCAAACACAAAGTCCTTTTCACAGAAATGCATTTTAAGTTTCGATTTCCCAAAACTGCCTGTTCTGTGCTGCAGAGTCCAAGCTTTAAAAATCTTACAGGCTTTTGGCCACGAGGTGCGGATGCCATCTTTTGGGTACCCTTTTTAAAATTGTCCATCCAGGGTCCCTTTTATTAATAACCTTGGGGAATTGTGGGAATTTTGCGAATCCTACACTCCCCCCTGTGATGCTGAAACTTGCTTGAAGTATCATCCTTACAAGGTGAGCAAAATTTCTGACCCTCCACACTCAATCTTCCCCTGTAATTACCTATCTAATATACCCACGACACATGCACTTCCCATTCCGCGAAAATGTAGTGTACATAAACATACGTAGAATAATTACAGTCTTTTACACACATCCAAGCATGGAGGGGGTCCAACACCCCTGCACCACTTGGTACACATACATCTTTATTAATAACGCATCGCAAAATCTTTATTAAAAGCAACAAACACAAAAAAACAACAATCTTTAATCAAAAATACAAAAACTCACACAGGTGTATCTCCCTCCACCTTCACATAATGTTCCTTCCAGATCCTCTGGTTTTGGAATTCTAGCATCTGACCTTTTCCCTTGCACTGAATGCAGACTAGATACAACACTATCACTAACTGGCAAACCACGAGAATGTGAGAAGCCAGTCTGATCCACGAAGGGACCTCTATGTTATTGAAAATGTCCCACCAGGGTGGAATCACAATGTCCAATATCTTAACCCCTATCTCTACCGTTTTCTGCTCTAGAGTGTAAAAATGTTTCTGTGAAACTATGACGGCTTTGAGTATTTTGATAAGGTGTTCTGGGAGAGGGGGAATTTCATAGCCGAAATGTGCTACGTACTTTTGCAAATTGGTAAAATTCTCCTTCACAGTGAGGTGAACAGTGGAGGGTTCAGGAATGGGGACAATTCGCTCCTGGGCCACTTAAACGTCTGCCTCGGGTTTAAAGCAGAAACTGCTGTCACTTATCAGACACCAGCTATGCTGTCCATGCTGGTAGTGGGGTGCCCCTGTGGTGACACAATATGTCCCACCTCCTATATATGCTACTTGCGGGGGAACATGGCCTTGTGCCATTGCCTCCATGGTAAAATTTATAAGTTTTGCGCCAGCAGCTCTGAACCCGCACTGCGGTTTTGAATAGGTATTCAAGTGCTGGGACATAGGATTATGTGTGCTCCCCGGCTCCGGCACCCTGAGAGGTCAGTACCTGTCATAGCGTGCTCCCACTTTATGACGTAAGGTGGGACCGCTGTGAAACGAATGTGTGCACCCCCTTGAATGACTCCAATGATCTCCACATAGAAACATAGAAGATAGGAGCAGGAGTAGGCCATTCAACCCCTCAAGCCTGCTCCGCCATTCAATGCGATCATGGCTGATCATCCAAATTCAGTACCCGGTCCCTGCTTTCTCCCCATACCACTTGATCCCTTTAGCCTTGAGAAATATATTCAACTCCTTCTTGAATATATTTAATGAATTGGCCTCTACTGCCTTCTGTGGTAGAGAATTCCACAGGTTCACCACTCTCTGGGTGACGAAATTCCTCCTCATTTCGGTCCTAAATGGCCTACCCCTTATCGTTAGACTGTGACCCCTGGTTCTGGACTCCCCGACCATCGGGAACATTATTCCTGCATCTAGTCTGTCCAGTCCTGTCAGAATTTTATAAGTTTCAATGAGATCCCCTCTCATTCTTCTAAACTCCAGCGAGTACAAGCCCAATCGATCCAAACTCTCCTCATAAGTCACTCCTGCCATCCCAGGTATCAGCCTGGTGAATCTTCACTGAACTCCTTCCATGGCAAGAACATCCTTCCTCAGATAAGGCGACCAAAACTGCACACAATACTCAAGATGTGGTCTCACCAAGGCCCTGTACAACTGCAGCAAGACATCCTTGTTCTTGTACGCAAACTCTCTCGCTACGAAGGCCATCATACCGTTTGCCTTCTTAACCGCCTGCTGCAACTGCATGCTTACCTTCAGCGACTGGTGCACAAGGACACCCAGGTCTCGTTGCACTTCCCCTTCTCCCAATCTATTGCCATTCAGATAATAATCTGCCTTCCTGTTTTTGCTACCAAAGTGGATAACCTCACATTTATCCACGTTATATTGCATCTGCCATGCTCCTGCCCAATCACCCAACCTGTCCAAATCATCCTGGAGTTTCTCGGCTTCCTCCTCACAGCACACACGGCCACCCAGCTTTGTGTCGTCTGCAAATTTGGAGATATTACATCTAGTTCCATTGTCTAGATCATTAATATATATTGTGAATAGCTGGGGTCCTAGGACCAATCCCTGCGGTACCCCACTAGTCACTGCCTGCCACTCGGAAAAAGACCCGTTTATTCCAACTCTTTGCTTTCTGTCTGCCAACCTGTTCTCTATCCAAGTCAGTACCTTGCCCCCAATCCCATGTGCCTTAACTTTACACGCTAATCTCTTATGCGGGACCTTATTGAAAACCTTCTGAAAGTCCAAATACACCACATCCACTGGTTCTCCCTTATCTATTTTACCAGTTACATCCTCAAAAAATTCCAGTAGATTAGTCAAGCAGGATTTACCTTTTGTAAATCCATGTTGACTTTGTCCGATCCTGTCACTGTTTTCCAAGTGCTCTGCTATTACATCTTTTATAATGGACTCTAGCATTTTCCCCAATACCGATGTCAGGCTTACCGGTCTGTAATTCCCCGTTTTCTCTCTACCATCTTTTTTGAATAGCGGGGTAACATTAGCTACCCTTCAATCCATGGGTACTGTTCCCGATTCCATCGAATGTTGGAAGATGATCAGCAATGCATCTACTATTTCTAGGCCACTTCCTTAAGTACCCTAGGATGTCGATTATCAGGCCCTGGGGATTTATCGGCCTTTAATCCCATCAATTTCCTTAACACCATTTCCCTATAAATACTGATTTCTTTCAGTTCCTCCCTTTCATCAGACCCTATGTTCCCCGACATCTCTGGGAGGTTATTTGTGTCCTCCTTTGTGAAGACAGACCAAAATATGTATTTAGTTGGTCTGCCATTTCTTTGTTCCCCATTATAAATTCCCCTGATTCTGACTGCAAGGGACCTACGCTTGACTTCACCAATCTTTTTCTCTTCACATATCTATAAAAGCTTTTATAGTCAGTTTTTATGTTCCCTGAAAGCTTACTCTCATATTCTATTTTCCCCTTCTTAATTAATCCCTTTGTCCTTCTTTGTTGAATCCTAAACTGCTCCCAAACCTCAGGTTTACTGCTTTTTCTGGCCAATTTATGTGTCCTCTCCTTGGATCTTATGCTATCCCTAATTTCCCTTGTTAGCCACGGTTGAGTCACCTTTTTTGTTTTATTTTTATGCCAAACTGGGATGAACAAATTCTGTAGTTCATCCATGCGGTCTTTGAATGTTTGCCATTGCCTATCCACCGTCAACCCTTTGAGTGACATTCCCCAATCAATCCACCCTGTATACCGGTGCGGGTCGGGCTGTCCTCCCCATGACCGACATCCTAACTACTATTCCCATGATGGTGTGGTTAGACCGCCCACAATCCACTGGGACTGGGTAGGCTTCGGAAGCTAGCCGGAGTTGGCATGGGCTTAATGCATTCTCAAACGGATGGAGGGCTGCGAGGTGCTTGTTACTGATCCAGGAGGGGACTAAACCCTGTTTTAAATCCTCCAGATTACTGAGGCCCTCACCCAGCAACCATGCCCCATATAGCACGCACACTTCGTTCTGCGCAGCCTGGTCAGAAGCATTTCTGTCCTCCCTTATGAGGGCATTTACCGTCTTTGCGTGCTTCTCCAATTCCGCTATAATCTATTTTAAATGGACCATCATGGCCTGGTCCTCATGTAACTCCGAGCCCACTACCTTGTTCTCGTCCATTAATATCTTCCTTAACTGTGTTTTTAAACCGTTTATCTCGGTCTGCAGCTCTATGTCATCCAGACTGTTGATGACAGAGGACCCAGTGTTGAACACAGTAAAAACATCATTCGATACTCCCCTTCTTTGTCTCCCTGCATTACCCAAAAACTCGCGGTGTGTGCTGTACAGTTCAGTTTTGTCAACATTGGCGAAATCGAACTCATAAAACTTCTTGAACATGTCCTTTAATAGGGCCTGGTATAGCTGCTCTGTTTCTTTGGGACACCACTCCGGCAAATGTACCTCGGTGAGATTTAAAATCATGGAGGCTACTGCGTAGTGTACCTCCTGGTACAGCATCTGGTCAGTAGGCACTAGTACCAGCCCATTCCCTGGTCCCTTGGTGGTAGTGGGGCACCCTTCCCTGGGTAACCTCGCCACCTGCGCCATGGGCAGGGGCTTTCGGGGGCGGGTAACAAGCTCAGTGGCATTGACTGGGATCGGGGGGAATGGGACTGCGCACAACTTCAGGCTGGTATCCCACCTCATCCCCTCCCCGGTGTCTTGCCACTGTCGGTGGAAAATAATGGATATGCCTGAGGGGCAGACCCTCTCTGACCCCCACATACAGATGTAAATCACTTGATCTGGCCCCCACCACTTGTCCCAACACACACTTAATCCCCCGTGGGTCCCTGTAATCGTCCAGTGGGTATTGTTCCCCAACCGTTCCCACTCGACTGCGGGGTTCCTCATATCTTTGCTCAGCTTTCTGAGCCACCACCACCTATCCAGAGGAATGTGTCCCTTGCACGTTAGACATACACGCTTCCCTACGGTGACGCTGACCCTTGTGGTAATGACCCATACCCTGGGGCACAGGAGGGAGGCCTCCCCGTACGTGAACCCGGTCTGGCTGGAGTACTGGGACGAATTGGACCCCAGCCACCCTGGCCACCTTCCCTCGTGGACGTAGACAGCAGTCTGCTCTGCATCCCATTCGCCGCTTCCATCAGTTGCTATCGGTGTTCTATCCTCTGAGCACCCGTAGATGTGAGAGTCCTCCACGTCGCCCCTCTTTCCCAGGCTCAGTCCCATCAGGGCGAGTAGGATTATGATCCCCTTCATCCTGAAAGTCTTTCTGCAACAGATCCAAAGACATGCAGCCAGGTCCCCAAGAGATTCTCTGGCTTGGGTGAAGCATAGTTGGGTCCCGCGACCTCGACTCAAATACACACACTCTTAGCAGATTACTACTTAATTAAAACTACCCACCACCTTACTTAACTTAAGCTAAAACACCCGAACTTAAGCTAAATACCTAAACTTAGAATTAAACTTACATTACCTAAACTATATACATCCGCCGCCTGTCTCCGGGCGGCCAGGCTAATTCCTGGTTGGGTTGCGGCACACCACTTCCTCCGGCGTGGCCGCACTGCCCTGCACTGTTGGTCCCTCGCTGCCCGTGGCTGCTGGCTGGGGACCTCTGTCCTTGGACTTCCCCCTGACTTGGGAGGCTGTCCCTTTAAACTGGGGAGCTGGTGACCATGGTTTCCTTGGCTGGGACGTCCATGGGGACCTTCTGGGGGCTTTGGTGGGTGGGGGTTTCTTGGCTGGTGGGCATTTAACCCGGACCGCGGCTCCCTCAGGTTTGACCTCTCCCGAACCTGGGCTAGGGGCAGGTAACTCTTCGCAGCCTGTTGCTGCAAGCTGAGAGTCTCCGCCCTCAGGCCTCATAACTGGGTCCGGGGCGGGGTTTTCGACCTCAGGTCCCTCCTCCTCTACACCTGGGTTAGGGGCAGGGTTTTCGCTCTCGGGTCCCTCCTCATCTGGATCCCAGAAGAGTGGGGGAGTGTCCCAATCGGTGGGCGGGATGGCTCCTCCCCTTAAGCAAGCCACAGCGCCTGCCTGTGCAGTCTGTGAACTCGCTCCTGCTGCAGGCTGAAGATCTCTATCCTCAGACCTTACCCCAACTGGCGGTTTTCTCCTTTCGGGTTTAAACAGTTTGCACTGATTAATGTGAAACCATTTTGTGCGCCGAGGCATCTTAGCGGCGTACACCATGGGGCTGGCTTTGTCTACAATGCTGTAGGGCCCCATGTATAATGGTTCCAAACTTCCTACTCGGGCATAGTTCCTCACCATGACCTGATCTCCTACCTCCCACTCGTGGTGCCTTCGGGGTTCAAGCAGTAATCGGTTACTCCGATGCTGCTTTCCCATGTTCCGAGCCGACTGCTCGTGGACCTGCTTAAGATGCTCAAAGAGGTTTCGGGCGAACCTATCCTGGTTTACCTCTCTGAGCTGACCCTCCGTGAGCACCGGGGCTAGTACATGGGTGGGGCTCCGCATAACCCTGCCATTCATCAGCTCGTACGGGGAGTACCCCGTGCTTTTAGGCTGGCTGGCCCGGATCCCCATCAGAACCAACGGTAGGACCTCGGCCCATTTGCGGGGCGAGTCCACCGTCTCCTTCCTCAACCTTTCTTTTAGGGTCCTATTCATTCTTTCCACAATCCCGGATGACTGTGGGTTGTGGGCCACGTGCCATTTCCCCTCGATGCCTAGCAGCATAAGGGTATTCTGTATCACTGGTCCGGTGAAATGACTCCCTTGTTCGGACTCCACATACTGTGGTAGTCCCCACCGCGAGAACACTTCCCGGACCAGGATCCTGGCAGTACCCAGAGCTGTGGCTGTTCTGCAAGGGAAGGCCTCTACCCATTTGGTGAACACATCCACCAGGACTAGTCAGTACTTATAGCCACCCTGGGCGGTGGGCAGGGGCCCGATGTAGTCGACCTGTATTGACTGCCATGGTCCCTCTACCCTCCTGACGTGTCCCATAGGTACCTTCCTTTTGTGGGGGTCAGGGTTGTTAGCAGCGCGCACAAGACAGCCTGCACAGAACTCGCGGACATCTTCCCTGAGTCCCGGCCACCATCCCGCCTGTTCCACCTGCTGCCAGGTGGTCTCAGGCCCGGGGTGTCCCGCTCCTGGACCCTCATGGGCCAGTTGAAGGAATTCCCTCCGGTGTTGCTGCGGCACAACCCACTGTTCCCCCCGGAACAGCATGCCCTCTTTTACGGAGAGGGTTGCTGTGCCGTACGGACCCTCTACCCTTTTTCTCTCAGTCACTGCACTGAGGACTGCTTTGAGGACGGGGTCTTGGGCTTGGACCATCTTAAGGTCCGGGGCTAACGCTACCCCTGCACTCCCTTGGGTCCCATCCCTACCTCTGACTGCCGCCATGGGTCTGGACCCAAATGGGTCCCAGAAAGTGCCTGTGCGGCACCCTCCTTGGCGAGCATGTCAGCCTGCTGGTTGCCTTGGCTGCGGGGTTCTGCGGAGGAATGGGCTTTCACCTTGTGGATGAAAACCTCCCCTTCCTCCCTGTGGTGATTATTCTTGTTTTATAAGAAGCATTGTAATTGGTTGCCTGTTTTCCTGCCTTGAGATATATGCTGTAAACTTATTGGTTAGTTGATTCCATGTGACCTGTGGTGGCCATCTTAAATTCAGTTTTCTACAGTTAGGTTGAGACTGGGTGCTCAACATGTACTTGCTGGTTTTTTAAGGTTAATAAAGCCTAGCTTTTGAAAGGCAATCTACTCTTTATTTCAATTTATTAACCTTTTGCTATAATGGAACGATATCTTCGACCGGAACGATTTAATGCTGACCCTAATTCTGCAGGAGTGGATGATCAATGGAAACATTGGTATCGTACATTTAAAAACTTTTTGGGTGTGTTGGATCAGCAATCTCTAAATAAGTTGGATATACTAATCAACTACATTGCTCTGGATGTGTATAAGTATATTTTGGACTGTGAAACTTATGAATTGGCTATTGCTACGTTTTAAGGGGCCTCTTCCTTCAACGACTCAGAATCGATATATATTTACTGTTGTGGATGAGTTTTCAAGGTTCCCTTTTGCTTTTCCTTGTGCAGATGTATCAGCTGCTACAGTTATTAAATGTCTGACTCAACTTTTTGTCATCTTTGGGATGCCTGCGTATATCCATTCGGATCAGGGAAGATCTTTTATGTCTTCCCAGTTGAAGGAATACCTCCAGAGTCGGGGAATTTCTACTAGCAGAACTACCCCGTATAATCCCCAGGGTAATGGACAGTGCGAGCGATACAATGGGGTGATCTGGAAGGCAGTTATGTTGGCTTTGACATCCCGGAACCTTAAGAATACACAGTGGGAAATGGTATTGCCTGATGCCCTGCATTCCATTAGATCATTGCTTTCAACGGCTACTAATGTGACCCCCCATGAAAGGCTCTTCAACTACCCGCAGAGATCCACTACGGGATATTCGGTACCTTTATGGCTTACTATGCAGGGACCTGTGCTGCTCCGACGCCATGTTAGACTGTCAAAGTATGATCTTTTAGTGGAGGAGGTGGAGCTATTGGAGGCAAATTCCCAATATGCTCACATTCGATTCCAAGATGGGAAAGAAAGTACGGTTTCAGTTAAAGACTTAGCTCCTTGTGGTGGCCAGCCCTCTCCTGAGGACATTAACAATAGCCATAATTCAGATAATGTTGATGTCGTCACAGATACTACGAACATTTCCAATCCTATTGCAGACACTTACAATTCTCTTAGTCTGCCCCCGATGGATGTTCATGACCCTCCCAGTCTACCTTCTAATGGGACTTCCAATCCGGAAACCGTTGATAATCGGGATATTGATAGCCTCCCTGCAGAAGATATTTCTGTGTCTCCTGGTGTGGGAGGGCAAGGAACTCCACCAAGGCTAAGAAGGTCGACACGAACAAGATATCCGGTCGACCGATTAAAAATGGACCTTTAAGAGTGATAACTCTCTCTCTGACACCTTCTCATATTTAGATGACATCACGGTGTGTGGCAAATCAAGGGTGGAGCACGATTTTAATCTAGAAAGATTCCTTCAAGTTGCGGAAAAAGTTGGCTTAACTTTCAATAAAGAGAAGTGTATCTTTTCGACCACCGAGGTAAATTTACTGGGGTATATTATCTCGGGAAACAAGATTAAACCAGATCCAGAACGGCTGCGACCACTGATTGATTTACCTTGCCCTACTAATTCTAAGGCCTTGCAACGAGTTGTTGGACTGTTTTCTTATTATTCTAATTGGATTGCAAACTTCTCGCAGAAGATCCGGCCCCTTATTCGGGTTACGACATATCCTCTATCATGGGAGGCCAGGATGTGTTTTGATAATCTTAAAAAGGATATCCTTGGAGCAGTTGTGCATTCTATTGATGAGCAGGTTCCCTTTGTGATTGAGACGGACGCTTCCGATTTTGCAATTGGGGCTACCCTGAACCAAAATGGAAGACCTGTGGCCTTTTTCTCACGTACTCTGAGCAATAGTGAGCAGAGACATTCATCAATAGAGAAAGAGGCATACGCAATAGTAGAAGCACTGCGTAAATGGAGACATTATTTATCTGGGCGACATTTTACGTTAGTAACTGACCAAAAATCTGTGTCCTTCATGTTTGATGTCAAACATTTCGGAAAGATTAAGAATGATAAAATAATGAGGTGGAGGATCGAGTTGGCATGCTACCATTTCGATATAGTCTATCGTCCGGGGAAGGATAATGTTGCCGCTGATGCGCTGTCGAGGGCTTATTGTTCTGTGCTTCACGGAGATACGCTTATTAATCTTCATAATGCTTTGTGCCATCCTGGTGTTACGAGGATGATACACTTCGTACGCAGTAAGAATTTGCCCTTTTCAGTTGAAGACGTCAAGCGGATGACTTCGTCATGCTCTGTCTGCGCCCGGTGTAAACCGAATTTCTTTAAGCCTCAACTAGCTCATCTTATAAAGGCTACTTCTCCCTTTGAACGCCTGAGCGTTGATTTTAAGGGGCCTCTTCCTTCAACGACTCAGAATCGATATATATTTACTGTTGTGGATGAGTTTTCAAGGTTCCCTTTTGCTTTTCCTTGTGCAGATGTATCAGCTGCTACAGTTATTAAATGTCTGACTCAACTTTTTGTCATCTTTGGGATGCCTGCGTATATCCATTCGGATCAGGGAAGATCTTTTATGTCTTCCCAGTTGAAGGAATACCTCCAGAGTCGGGGAATTTCTACTAGCAGAACTACCCCGTATAATCCCCAGGGTAATGGACAGTGCGAACGATACAATGGGGTGATCTGGAAGGCAGTTATGTTGGCTTTGACATCCCGGAACCTTAAGAATACACAATGGGAAATGGTACTGCCTGATGCCCTGCATTCCATTAGATCATTGCTTTCAACGGCTACTAATGTGACCCCCCATGAAAGGCTCTTCAACTATCCGCGGAGATCCACTACGGGATATTCGGTACCTTCATGGCTTACTATGCAGGGACCTGTGCTGCTCCGACGCCATGTTAGACTGTCAAAGTATGATCCTTTAGTGGAGGAGGTGGAGCTATTGGAGGCAAATTCCCAATATGCTCACATTCGATTCCAAGATGGGAAAGAAAGTATGGTTTCAGTTAAAGACTTAGCTCCTTGTGGTGGCCAGCCCTCTCCTGAGGACATTAACAATAGCCATAATTCAGATAATGTTGATGTCGTCATAGATACTACGAACATTTCCAATCCTATTGCAGACACTTACAATTCTCTTAGTCTGCCCCCGATGGATGTTCATGACCCTCCCAGTCTACCTTCTAATGGGACTTCCAATCCGGAAACCGTTGATAATCGGGATATTGATAGCCTCCCTGCAGAAGATATTTCTGTGTCTCCTGGTGTGGGAGGGCAAGGAACTCCACCAAGGCTAAGAAGGTCGACACGAACAAGATATCCGGTCGACCGATTAAAAATGGACTTTTAAAATAATTAATAATTTAATAGTAAAATTTTAAAATTGTTGAAGGCATTATACATGTACAGGTAGACTACCCTTTATCCGAACTTCCGAAAACCAAAACCCTCTAAAAACCGAAGGTTTTTTCGTTCAGCGTAAGTCGTGCGCACGACCCCGACCCCCGCCGACCCCCACCGCCGACCCCCCGCCGACCCCCCACCCTTTCGGATAAGGGACAGTGTATCCTTTATCCGCACTTCCGAAAACCGGAATCCTCTGAAAACCGAAAGGTTTCGTTCAGCATAAGTCGTGCGCACGACCCCGACCCCCGCCGACCCCCACCCCCGACCCCCGCCGACCCCCACCTCCCGCCGACCCCCACCCCCCGCCGACCTCCCGCCGACCTGACCCCCGCCGACCCCCCCGCCGACCCCGACCCCCGCCGACCCCCGACCCCCCTGCCGACCCCTACCCCCGACAAATTTCCCAGTCTTATAAAATACCTTCTGAAATCCGAAATTTTCCGAAAACCGAAACACGGCTGGTCCCGAGGTTTTCGGATAAAGGATAGTCTACCTGTATTGCTCTAGTCATAAATAACTAATTGTAAACTGTAAAGGCTACCTAGGTTGAAGTATATTTTAAAAGGAGGGGTAAATGTGGTGATTATTCTTGTTTTATAAGAAGCATTGTAATTGGTTGCCTGTTTTCCTGCCTTGAGATATATGCTGTAAACTTATTGGTTAGTTGATTCCATGTGACCTGTGGTGGCCATCTTAAATTCAGTTTTCTACAGTTTGGTTGAGACTGGGTGCTCAACATGTACTTGCTGGTTTTTTAACGTTAATAAAGCCTAGCTTTTGAAAGGCAATCTACTCTTTATTTCACTCCCCCACTGCTGCCAGGATCTTTTCCAGCAGGGGTTTTACTGTGAGGGGTCTCCCGTCGGCAGAGGTGTATCCGCGGCGGGACCAGATGGCCAGGTACTCCGTACACGAATTGCGCGTGAACATGCTGTCCGAGCAAATCGTGTAGGGGGTGGGGAAGATTTTGGGGTGTGTAACGACGTACACTATCGCGGACAGTTCAGCCTGCTGGGCGCTCATGGTGCTGGGGAGCTTAATCGCCAGGGCAATGTTTGCCGCTGGGTCATAAACTCCACACCCCGTGAGACGCTCGCCAGCAGATACCGTGCTGGAACCGTCTACATAGATCTCATGGCCTGTGGGATGTATCCCGGCCCATAAACCTATGTTTACTTCCCAAACCCCTTCTATGGAACACCGGTGGGCTGTTCCAGGATATACCAGGTTGGCTGTGAGCTTTGGCTCACAGAGACCCTTCACCTTAAGATCCATCTGTGAGAGGAGCAAGGTCCAGTGGGCAATGCGGGCACTGCTCACTGTTCCATCCTTGATCCTCCAGTCCAGAAGCATCTGGGTGGGTGGGTGATGGGTGAGGAGGGTGATGGGAGAGGTGCCTGTGAAAGTCAATGATCTTTTCACAGTCCAATGTGTGGCCAAGAGGTGCCGCTCACAGTTGGAGTAGCTCCTCTCCACATCCGTGAGTATCCTGGAGGAGTAGACCACCGGCCCCAGCCTGCCGTGCCGCTCTTGGAGCAGCACAGCACTCAGGCTGTCCCCGCTGGCTGCTACCTCCAGGAAAAACTCTTTCCCCCCATCTATAGCCCCTGGACCTGGTGCGGTCTGCCAGTCCTTCTTGAGCCTGACAAATGCTGCCTGGCAACCCTCATCCCAAAGCCACTCCACTCCCTTGTGTAGGAATCGGAGCAGAGGGGCTACGGTGGCTGCATAGTCCTCAATAAAGTCTCTACAGTACCCGGTTAGCCCTAGAAATGACCTCACACCCGTTTCTGTGTTGGGGATCGGTAACTCTTGTACCGCTTCTCTCCTAGCCTTATCTACGGCCCTTTCTCCAGCATGCATGGTCAGGCCTAGGAATTTCACCTCCTGCTGGCCGATCTGCGCTTTCTTGGGGTTTACCTTAAAACCCTTTTGCCCAAGCAGCTCCAGCAGTTCGGCCAATAGTGGGCCATGCTCCTCTCTTGAATCGGTGAAGAGAAGCAGGTCATCCACGTATTGTACCAACTGTCTGGGCTGGCTGAACTCCTTTAAACTGTTTGCCATGCACTGATGGAAAATGCTGGGGCTGTTATGGAAGCCCTGAGGCAAGCAGTTCCATGTGTACTGTTGCCCTTTAAACGTAAAGGCAAACTTGTACTGATCCTCCCTTCTTAAAGGGATGAACCAAAACCCATTGGAAATATCCAGCACCGTGAAAGTGGTCGCGGATGCTGGAATACTTCCTATCAGGTCGGCAACTGCTGCTACCGTGGGTGCACAGGCTGGGATGTTACTATTGAGCACCCGATAGTCCACCGTGGCCCTCCAGGAATTGTTCGGCTTTCTAACCGGCCACAATGGAGAATTCACGTGGGTGGCTATCGGTCTCAGAACTTCCTGCTGTACTAACGAGGACATGGCTGCTTCCATGTCTGGCTCTGCTTCCCTGGGGAAGTTATACTGTTTCTGTGGTTGGGCCATGGGGACCCCGTCTACACTGACCTCAAACCTGTTGACCCTCCCGCAGTCGTGTTTGTGTGTGGCAAATGTGGCCAGGTGGGCCTGCACAAATGCGTGGAATTCCTGTGGGGTGTTACTGACCATAAGCTCGAGGTTATAACCCTCTTTGGGCTTCATGGTGCATAGGGTCCCCTTCCATTCCTTTCCTGGGATCACTACTACCTCACCGTTCTTTCCTTTACCTGCCCCCCATAGGCAATGATTTCTCAAATCTACTAGGATCCCGTGGCCTACGATAAAGTCGGCTCCCAGGACCCCTCTTCCACCCTCCACTTCCCACTTCATCAGGACACAGGTCCACTTAGAGCAGAGTGGTCCTAAACGAATGGCGAGCGGGATGGAATATGAGCCGGCCTGTTCTTTGCCTGTGAACCCCGACAGACTTTATGGGACCCTGTTAGATAGAGGTGAGGTGGTGGGGTTAGCTGAGTAGACCACAGTACATGATGCCCCCGTGTCCAACAGATAGGTCCCTGTTACCTTTTCTACCTCCATCTCCAAGAGGGGTCTTTTCTGTTGTGTATGTAATAGGTATGTTACTTTAAACCTATGGCCAGGGCAGCACTACTTTGTAGGGCGTAGTGATACCATAGTACCACTCCTGGCCATAGGGGTATAAATAGTACTGTGGGTACTGATCTCCCCTCAGTTTCCCGCCTGTTGGTATTAAGTAAAGACCTACGTTGAATCTTCCAAGCTGTCTCGTCATTATTGCATTAAGTATAGACACATACTTTATACTGGTGACGAGTAAGGTTCGAACTCATCAGTACACGGTGCAACAAAGGAACGGTAGCAGTACGGAGAGAGAAGGAGAGAGGCTTCTTACCAGCCAGCCTGCAGAGTCCAGCGTCGACCGAAGGAGGCCGCCCAGCACTCTGGGTTCGGGAGGAGCGGCAGCAATGGAGCGAGAGAGAGAGGTTTCCAGCGGCAGCTGCGGCAGCTGAGAGAAGAGGCTGAACGGGCGCTCCAGCCACGGGGCAAAGGTCCACCCAGGGCCAGGTAAACTGCAATCCTTCCCGGGGAACGGGAGCAGCAAGGGCCAAAAATAACAACGCTGGAGAGAGGTCGTTGACAGCAGAGGGAGAAAAGGCGGGAAAAACACCATCTAGTGGAGAAAGCGGGAAAAGTTTTTTTTTTCTCTTCAAAAGTTTAAAATGGCTAAAGAAGGTTGTTTGTCAGCATTTGTTGAGGACACAGAAGAGTGGGATGCCTATATCGAAAGGCATGAACTTTATTGCATAGTAAACAAGGTGGAAGATGACCAAAAGGTAGCAACCTTATTAAATTTTATGGGGGCAAAAACATACGGTCTGCTGAGGAATCTTCTTACTCCAGACAAGCCAGCAGACAAAACGTACGCCCAAATTGTTGATACGTTAAGGGAACATTTAAACCCTAAGCCACCATTTATAGCGGAAAGGTACCGCTTCTACAGATGCGACCAAAGGAATGATGAGTCGCACGCAGCCTATTTAGCTGAGCTCAGAAGGTTGTCCAAACATTGCCAGTTTAGAGCCATATTGGCGGATGCGATCAGAGACAGATTTGTCTGTGGCATGTTAAATGAGAATACACGTAAACGGTTGCTAGCCAAGAAACAGCTCAGCCTAGATCAGGCGATTGAAATAGCATAGCCCCCACGAAGCAGCAGCACAGGGTGCTGCTCAAATACGACATAACACAACCGGCTATGACACCCATGAGGTGACATTTCACAAAAGTAAATGCTACCATTGTGGCAAAACCACCCACGACCAAAGTAATTGTTGGTTTCGTGATAAAATATGCCGGCAGTGTGGGAAAAAGGGCATATAGCGAAAGTTTGTCGGTCTGGTACGAAACCCAATCGTGGGGGCAATTCGAGCAGTACCAAGGCAAGGACAAAAATACATAAGATGTCTGACAGTAGCTCAGACGAGTCACAGGAAGGCACAAAAGCAGAGCCTAAAGGTCTGGGATGTCTCAAGTTATATAGTGTAGACAAAACGGAGGACCACAGCACAATGTGGGTTAAAATGAAGGTAGCAGGCGTCGAAGTTAATATGGAGCTGGACACGGGTTCAGCCCTATCAGTAATTAATGAACAAGATTATAACAGGCTGTTCAAACGCATTCCCTTAAAGGATACGGAAATTAAATTAAAAACATATACGGGACAAAAAGTTTACCCGAAGGGAAAAATGCAAGTAACAGTTAAATACAATGGCAGAAAAGTGCCAGGACTTTATTTATACGTCCTACCAAACGGTGGACCACCACTTTTGGGTAGGGAATGGATAAGAAAAATCCATTTCGACTGGAAGTCGATACACGAGTTAAAAGTAGAGACCACCAAGGATGATACAACCATTACAAGCAGGCTGTCGAAACTATTGGCAAAAACACCAGAGGTGTTCCAACAAGGGCTGGGGACCTTAAAGGACATTAGAGCAAAAATAACTATTGCTCAAGACGCAAACCCCAAGTTTTGTAAGGCCAGACCGGTGCCTTATGCCATTCGGCCAGCGGTGGAAGCAGAACTGGATGCCTTAGAGAGTGCAGGTGTCCTTACAAAGATTGAGTGGAGCGAGTGGGCCACGCCCATCGTCCCAGTTATAAAGAAATCTGCAAATAACACACCGGGGGAACCAAAGAAGGTTCACATTTGCAGGGATTTTAAGATAACTATTAACCCAGTCCTGCACACGGTACAGTATCCGCTGCCGCGGATAGAGGACATATTCGCATCGTTAGCTGGGGGTAGACACTTTACGAAGATTGACCTTTGTCAAGCTTATTTACAGATGGAGGTGGAGCAGGACTCGAAAAAGCTCCTAATGATTAACACACACAAGGGATTGTACCAGTACAATCGCCTGGTATTTGGTGTGGCGTCCGCCCCGGCAATATGGCAGAGGACCATGGAACAGGTCCTACAGGGCATTCCAGGAACGCAATGCTACCTGGATGACATCCTGGTGACAGGACAAATGGATAACGACCACCTCGCTAACCTGGAGCGAGTACTTCTGCGGTTACAACAATACGGACTCAGGGCGAACAAGCAGAAATGTGAGTTTTTCCAGGAACATATCTCATACTGTGGTCACATTATAGGTAAGGAAGGCCTGCATAAGTCCCCGGAAAAGATCGAGGCAGTAGTGAAGGCCCCGCCCCCTGAGAATGTATCTCAGTTACGATCATTCTTAGGCCTTATAAACTATTACCATAAGTTCCTCCTGAACTTATCGTCCATTTTACATCCACTAAATTCATTGCTGCAAAAGGGAGTCTCCTGGAATTGGGAGGAAGCATGTGAGGCTGCTTTTAAAAAGGGTAAACAACTCATTACATCAAAGGAAGTGCTCGCACACTTTGACCCAAAAATGCCAATGAGGTTGGCATGTGACGCCTCCCCGTACAGTATAGGGGCAGTGTTGTCACACAAATTTCCCAACGGGACGGAGAGGCCAATAGCATTTGCCTCAAGGTCGTTAACTACAGCCGAAAGAAACTATGCGCAAATCGACAGGGAGGCCCTCAGTCTGGTGTGGGGTGTAAATAAATTCCACCACTACCTGCATGGGCAACATTTCACACTACTGACGGATCATCAACCGTTGGTGTCGATATTTAATCCAACAAAAGGGGTGCCCCTGATGACGGCCCAAAGGCTACAGAGATGGTCACTGTTCTTAGGAGCACACCAGTACCTTATCGAATATAAGGGTACCAAACAGCATGGCAATGCAGATGGCCTGTCGCGGCTACCCTTGCCTGCTGAGATCGAAGAGATAGTACAGGACCCCGTGCAAATATATCATACGGCTGTTATGGAACACTTGCCCATCACCAGCCAATGTATTGAGCGGGAAACACGGAACGACCCGACATTGGCAAGGGTTTACGAATTAACCATGAAAGGCTGGCCGGCGCAGGGTGACGCATCATTGCCGGCGTTTTCGGCAAGGAAGGACCAGTTGTCCGTCTGCCAGGGCACATTGATGTGCGGAGCCAGGGTGGTGGTCCCTCAAGAATTACAACATAAAGCGTTGCAGGACTTACACGAAGGTCATCTGGGGGGTGTCAAAATGAAAAGCCTCGCCAGAGCCTACGTCTGGTGGCCCGGCATTGACAGGGACATTGAGGAAGTAGCAAAAGCGTGCCAAGGGTGCCAGATGGTACAGAACGTACCACCACAAGCCCCACTACATCCGTGGGAGTGGCCCTCAACGCCGTGGCAAAGGATCCATGTGGACTTCGCTGGCCCCTTCCTGGATGCGATGTTCCTTATTGTAGTGGACGCCCATTCAAAATGGCTGGAGGTCGTAAAGATGTCATCAACGACAGCCGAAAAGACGGTCGCAGTCTTAAGGACCATTTTTGCCCGAAACGGGGTGCCCGAGCAAGTCTGTTCGGACAATGGGCCACAATTTGTGGCAGAAGAATTTCAAGCATTCCTAAAAAGGAATGGAGTGCGACATTATACGTCTGCACCATATCATCCGGCTACAAATGGGCTGGCAGAGCGATTTGTGCAGACTTTTAAAAAGGCCATCAAGGCGATGGGGGAGGAAAGGTTGCCACTACAACACAAGGTGGACAACTTCCTATTCGCATACCGTAATGCTGCACATACGGTGACCAACCAGGCCCCCGCCGTCATGTTCTTTAATAGAAGGTTAAGGTCTCGCCTTGAATTGCTCAGACCAAACATTCGGAGAGATGTGGAAAACCGAGTATTTCGTAGGGCTCCTGACAGACAGACACGGAGCTTCGAGGTGGGGCAGCAAGTGTTGGCCCGTGATTATAGGAATGAAAAGTGGCGGTCTGGTACGATAAAGGCCCGCCAGGGACCCTTGATGTACACAGTTGAGACAGGGGAAGGCATAATCAGACGATATGCTGATCAACTTGTGGAGTCCAGAAACCCAACTGATTCACTACCTCAAACGTCTCAGCACATTGTTACAGCGGAATCACGGCCCAGCTCGTCATTACAGAGGTCTCAGGATTGCGAGGAGTTCAGCACTCCAGTGATCTCCACGGCACAGGATGTGCCATCAGACACCGACGAGTCCAGCGATGAAGGGGTGAAGGAAGTACCGCCGCCTACACCGAGACCGACTAGAGAAAGACGTTATCCTAGTCGAGACAGGAGGCCTCCTCAGAGACTGAATCTATAACATGTTTCTGTTTATATATATATAAGTAGACAACTCTTGATGTAAATATGTTATGTATATTGTGTTACCAAATGTTATTAGCCCTAGTTATGGGGCATCTATTGACTTAATTGCACGGGTACGTTTTAATTAAAAGGGGAGGAATGTTGTGTATGTAATAGGTATGTTACTTTAAACCTATGGCCAGGGCAGCACTACTTTGTAGGGCGTAGTGATACCGTAGTACCACTCCTGGCCATAGGGGTATAAATAGTACTGTGGGTACTGATCTCCCCTCAGTTTCCCGCCTGTTGGTATTAAGTAAAGACCTACGTTGAATCTTCCAAGCTGTCTCATCATTATTGCATTAAGTATTGACACATACTTTATATTTTCCATTCATTGAACCGGAGAGAACACAGGAAAACAGGTTGCGCTGGCTCTAGTCAGGGCTGTGGGTTGGATGGGGCTGATGGGGTCAGAGCACCGGTGGCGGCTGCTACTCTCCCCTGGCCAGTCAATAAGGACCTCATGGTGTCCAAAAGTGACTCGACTGCTGCGGGAGGAATTCCTGCCTTCGCCTTTTGGGCTGGGGCTGTGGAATTCTTTCCCTTGTTATCTTTCCAAGGGTTTTTGCACTCCTTCCGCCAGTGACCATCCTTCCCGCACCCGTAACAATTCGTCTTTGTGTTGGGAGGTTATTCCCTTCCTGGTGCCACTCTTTCCTACCCGGTCCGGGTTTTACCTCATGCACCTTCCCCTTAGGTGGGTGTACATCGGTTCCCCTCCCGTTTTTATAGGCTAGAGTCAACTGTCTGATCACCGTAAGTTCAGTGGTCTGGGGGTTCTTGGGGTCGAACCAGACTTCTGCCTTGGCCCGGACCTGTGGCAAGCTGTTCGCCACCAGGCAACGGAGCCAATGGGCCAGGGGATCCCCATTCAGGAACACCTGGTTCAGCGTCCCCGGGCAGGCCCTCTGGTACACCGGCCATAACCAGTGCGCGAAAGCCTGTGGGGTTTCCCCTGCGAGCTGGACTGTCTTCTCCACACGGGAGAAAGTACTTCCCTCATTCATCCCCATGGCCTCCAGAACTTCATCCCTGAGTGCCTCATACCCGCTCTGCCCCCTCTTAAACTCGTCAGAGAGGGATTGGAGGAGACTACTCTCCAGGGAGAATAGCAGCATCTTGGCCTGCTCAGCGCCATCGCAGTTGTTGACGCTGGCTGCCTGCTCTATTTCCCTGAAGTGGATCAAGGGGTCTCCCTTTTCGGAGAGCTTTGGGATATGGGTCACCATAGCCCTAAGCTGTTGGGTGCTATAGGGTAACACAAACTGGTTTTGGAGGGGTCCCTCATCATCGCCATTGATGGGTGGGCTGAACCTCTGATGCCATGCTGGGCACATCGGTCCCGGCTCTGACCTCTCTGGTGGGGTTGCTCCACCTCCGCTCCCACCTCTGGCTCCACCCCCCCTTGCTGCCAGACTTCGCTGAAGCTTGGCGCTACGGGTGGTGGTCGTGAGACCTCCTGTCCCTCAACCGGGTCATCCCTGGGCACTACCGGTGACGTTGGAACCGTCCTCCCCTCGTTCCCCATAAAATCCGCCTGACCTGCCTTTGGGCTCATGAGGCACACCATGCCTTTTGCATTCCTGAGGGCCAGGCTCAGATTTCCTATCCACTCTTTGCAGGGGCCGTGGTCTGCCTCCTCAAACCCCCGTTCGCTCGCTAGCTTGTAAGCTGCCTTTACCTCCTGTACTTTCTCGTCCTGCTCCCTAACTTGCCTTGCCAAGCGGGCGTTCTTTTCCCGCAACCTTAACTCATTTCCCTTGGCTTCGGTGACTTGGCACTGTAGGCATTCCAACTGGGCCTTGTGTTCTCCCATTAAATACACTCTCTCCTGATTCAGGGCCTGCAATGCTACCAATAACTTCTCCCCTGCTTGAGCCTTATCCTGGATCTCCAGGGCTGGCTCCTTTAAATCGGCTGCCTGTGCTGCAACGAGCCTGTCCAAAAGTTGGACCTGCTTTTGGAAACACATCAGCCAGATTGCCTTCTCTAAGGACTTCTTGTGTTCCTTTCCCTCTGTCCACTTAGCTGCTGCATCTACCGGACGCCCAGTCCTTAACAGAGTGGTGATCCACTTCTTTGTGATATTCACCTTGCTAAACTCATAATCAGAAACCCTTTCCTCCATCATGGTTTGCTCATCCGAACCATTGTCTACTGTATCGCAACCCTGCTGCCGGTGTCCTGCCGTGGTCGCCATTTTCTGTAGGGGGTGGCGTGTGTGGCCAGTCAGTTATGCCCCTGACAGCCTGTGAGCGGTTCGAATCACTCCCACACCCCTGGGTTCGTGACACTGGACTTAGGTGCAGGCGGCGATACAGAAAAACGGGTAGACAATTGGTTTGGTACAAGAAAACCGTGAACTTTATTAAAACGATGATAAAAATTACAAATACTGAGAAAATCACTATGTAGTTACAGGCTTATCAAAAAGAATATACACTTAAATGGGAGTGGGGAACACACGGCACACCGAGGGAAAACAAACTACATTAACAATCCCCTTATCCTTATCCCACCCCTATACCTAAGTAGATTAAGCTAAGAGGGGCCGGGAATTCATGCTCACTGAGTCAAAACCTGCTGAGTTAAAACGGCTGTGGGGTTTGGGATTCACTCTTTGTGCTCTCTGGGGCCTGCTGTCATCACGTGCTCTCAGGGCGCTGCAAGGGCGTCGTCCAGGTAAAGTACCCCGAGATTAAAGTCTTTGCTTGGGTACTTTACCTCACAGGGATGATGGTTCCTCTTCTTCGGGTGGCGGCAGTTGAAGTTTGCATGAAGATAGTCACAGGTGCAGCTGGATTGAAGGCCCAATTATTCGAAGCGTTCTTTAATCTTCTTCCAATTCGTCTCGTCTCATCTCATCTCATCTCATCTCATCTCGTCCCACCTCGTCTGGCCTGGTTTGCCCGTGTTTGCCTGGTGCGATACCGGGCGTCCCTGATGGATTTTGGGGAAGACACGGGCAGTGGCCAGGCGGCAAGCGTGGGAGGAAGACAGCAAGAGCGCAAGAGAGCGTTGGTTACCGATGGGCATACAATTATACTCCTTCTGAGGCCCTTATCTGCTCGCCAAATCAGGTCAGTCTATTGTCCAACTTTAGGCGGGCTGTTTTAAATGATTATACCAATCTAAGTTAACTGGCTTTAGATGGCCGTTTATCGTACCTGATGACCCCGATGTCCGGGTTGTAGTGTCATTAATGCATTTTAATCGGCCTGTCCAGCCTTGGTGGCTCCCTTGAGCTGTTTCCGATTATTTATGCGGACAAACTAATGACCTCATGTTTAGGCCTAACTGGGTTTGATCTGTTTTGATCTGACGCAATGCATATTCAGTGTTTGCCTAGCTGTCTGGCTTTTCAAACACAAAGTCCTTTTCACAGAAATGCATTTTAAGTTTCGATTTCCCAAAACTGCCTGTTCTGTGCTACAGAGTCCAAGCTTGTAAAATCTTACAGGCTTTTGGCCACGAGGTGCGGACGCCATCTTTTGGGTACCCTTTTTTAAATTGTCCATCCAGGGTCCCTTTTATTAATAACCTTGGGGAAATGTGGGAATTTTGCGAATCCTACACAAAAGACCAATGAGGTGGCCAAGCAGAAGGCTAGGGAAGGAGAGTTTTGGGACCCCTATCGGACAGGTTCGGTGGCCGCAATCCAGGACAAGGGAGGCACACAGGGGGTAGCTTTGGCCCTGGACCTAAAGCAGGTCCAAGCCCAAGATCCCGTCCTTAAGGCCGTCCCGGTAAGGAGAAAGAATGGGGAGTCCATAGAAGGCCCGTTCAGGGCAGCAGACGAGACTTTAAGGCAGGCTGCCAGTTACATTAACCAATGCAAATTGTTTAAGCCCGAGAAAAGGGAACAGCCAGTTGGGGCAAGGTCTGAGGATAGAAATCCTCAGTCTGCAGCAGGAGCAAGTTCACAGACTGCACAGGCAGGTGCAGTGGCTTGTGTTAAGGGAAGGGCCATCCCACCCACTGTTTGGGACACTCTCCCACTCATCTGGGACTTAGACGAGGTAGGACCTGGGGGTGAGGACCCTCAGCCTGCAGCATTAGGCTGCAGAGAGTTACCTGCCCCTAACCCAGGTTTAGGAGAGGTGGAATATGAGGGCACGGACCCGCAGCTGGCAGCATCAGGCTGCGCAGAGTTGCCTGCCCCTAGCACAGGTTTAGGAGAGGAAAAGCCTGAGGATAAAAATCCCCAGCCAGCGGTAGTGGAAAGCCCACAGACCGCACCGGAGGGGGCAATGGCTCGTGTTAAAGAAGCACCAGCCAGAAAAACCCCACCAGAAAAAGTCCCTAGAAGGTCCCCATGAACGCCACGGCCAAGGAAACCGTGGTCACTGGCTCCCCAGTTCAAAAGGGCAGCCTCTCGAGTCAGGGATCAGTCTGAGGACAGAGGTTCCCAGCCAGCAGCCGCAGGCTGCGAGGGACCAAAAGTACAGGACAGGGCAGCCACACCGAAGGGAATACTGTGCTGCAGCCCGAACAGGGATTAGCCTGGCCGCCCGGAGACGGGCGGCGGATGTTCATAGTTTCTGTAATGTAATTTTAGTTATTTTTAAATTTGGGTGTTAGTTTAAGTTTATACGAGGTGATTGGTAGTTTAAGTATTATTGTTTGTTTAAGAATGTTTGTATTGAGTCAAGGTCGCAAGACTCGACTGCTTTACCCAAGCCAGAGAATCTTCTCAGGACCTGGCTATATGCTCTTGTATCTCTTTACCGAAGGGATTTTGAGATGAAGGGGGGCATCCTCCGACTCGCCCTGATAGGAGTGAGCACTGGGAAGCGAGGTGACGTGGAGGACTCCCACATCTACGGGTGCTCAGGGGAGAGAGCACTGGTTGTGACTGCTGGGGGTGGCGAACGAGGTGTGGAGGAGCTCGCTATCTATTCCCATGAGGGAAGATGGCCAGGGTGGCTGGGATCTAAATCCACCCGGTACTCCAGCCAGACCGGGTTCACCTATGGGGAGGCCTCCCTCCCCTGCCCCAGCATACAGGTGGTGGCCACACGGTTTGGGGTCACTGAGGGGAAACGCGTGTGCCTGACTTCCAGAGGACAGATTCCCCTGGGAAGGTGGTGGTGGCTCAGGAAGCTGAGCACAGACATGGGAGACCATACAGCTGACTGGGTACGACTAGGGAACAACACCTACCGGACGGTCACAGGGACCCGAGGGGGGACTAGAGTATGCTGGGGTAAGTGGTGGGAGTCGGAACAGGGAATTTATGTCTGCATGTGGGGGTCACAAAGGGCCTGCCCCACAGGCATATCCATCATCTTCTCCGCATCATGGCAGGATAAGGGGGAGGGGGTGGGATGGGATTCCCACCTACACACTTGCATAGTCCCACGTTACCCAGCCCCAGTTAAAGCCACTGAACTCGTGGCACACGCCCGAAAGCCCCTGCCCATGACTCAGGCAGCAAGGACACACAGAGAGGGGTGCCCTGCCACCACCAAGGGACCAGGGAATGGGCTGGTACTAGTGCCGATGGAACAGGTACTATACCAGGGGTACACTACGCGGTAGCTTCCATGATTCTGAACCTTACCGAGGTACACTTACCGGAGTGGTGCCCCAAAGAGACAGAACAGCTATACCAGGCCCTGTTAAAAGAAATGTTTAGGAAATTCTACGAGTTCGATTTTGCCAATGTAGACAAAACCGAACTGTACACTACACAGCATGAGTACTTTGGTAGTGCGGGGAGACAAAGAAGGGGAGCCTGGAATGATGTTTTCACAGCGTTTAACACAGGGTCCTCTGTCATCAACAGCCTGGATGACATAAAATTACAGACACAGATAAACGGTTTGAAAACACAATTGCGAAAAATCTTAATGGATGAAAATACAGTAGTAGGCTCAGAGTTACACGAGGACCAGGCCATGACGGTCCATTTAAAAGAGAACATTGTGGAGCTGGAGAGGCACGCAAAGACTGTAAATGTCCTTATAAGAGAGGACAAGAATGCTTCAGATCAGGCTGCACAGAATGAGGTGTGCATACTGTATGGGGCATGGTTGCTGGGCGAGGGCCGCAGTAACCTGGAGGATTTAAAACAGGGTTTAGTCCCTTCCTGGATCAGCAACAAGCGCCTCGCAGCCCTCCATCCATTTGAGAATGCATTAAGCCCGTGTCAACTCCGGCTAGCTTCTGAGGCCTACCCTGTCCCAGTAGATTATGGGCGCTCTAACCACACTATCATGGGGATAGTAGTGAGGATGCCGGTCATGGGTGGGACAGCCCGACCCATGCCGGTATACAGGGTAGAGAACATTGGAGTCATTCTAGGGGGTGCACACATCCGTTTCACAGCGGTCCCACCTTATGTCATAAAGTGGGAGCACGCTATGACAGGTACAGTGCGGCATCGGCAGCGGGTGGAGGCGGAGCTGAGCGGCAGAGCGACTACAAGAGGCTCCAGAGGCCCAGGTAGGCCCCAGTGCGGCATCGGCAGCGGGTGGAGGCGGAGCTGAGCGGCAGAGCGACTACAAGAGGCTCCAGAGGCCCAGGTAGGCCCCAGTGCGGCATCGGCAGCGGGTGGAGGCGGAGCTGAGCGGCAGAGCGACTACAAGAGGCTCCAGAGGCCCAGGTAGGCCCCAGTGCGGCATCGGCAGCGGGTGGAGGCGGAGCTGAGCGGCAGAGCGACTACAAGAGGCTCCAGAGGCCCAGGTAGGCCCCAGTGCGGCATCGGCAGCGGGTGGAGGCGGAGCTGAGCGGCAGAGCGACTACAAGAGGCTCCAGAGGCCCAGGTAGGCCCCAGTGCGGCATCGGCAGCGGGTGGAGGCGGAGCTGAGCGGCAGAGCGACTACAAGAGGCTCCAGAGGCCCAGGTAGGCCCCAGTGCGGCATCGGCAGCGGGTGGAGGCGGAGCTGAGCGGCAGAGCGACGACAAGAGGCTCCAGAGGCCCAGGTAGGCCCCAGTGCGGCATCGGCAGCGGGTGGAGGCGGAGCTGAGCGGCAGAGCGACTACAAGAGGCTCCAGAGGCCCAGGTAGGCCCCAGTGCGGCATCGGCAGCGGGTGGAGGCGGAGCTGAGCGGCAGAGCGACGACAAGAGGCTCCAGAGGCCCAGGTAGGCCCCAGTGCGGCATCGGCAGCGGGTGGAGGCGGAGCTGAGCGGCAGAGCGACGACAAGAGGCTCCAGAGGCCCAGGTAGGCCCCAGTGCGGCATCGGCAGCGGGTGGAGGCGGAGCTGAGCGGCAGAGCGACGACAAGAGGCTCCAGAGGCCCAGGTAGGCCCCAGTGCGGCATCGGCAGCGGGTGGAGGCGGAGCTGAGCGGCAGAGCGACGACAAGAGGCTCCAGAGGCCCAGGTAGGCCCCAGTGCGGCATCGGCAGCGGGTGGAGGCGGAGCTGAGCGGCAGAGCGACGACAAGAGGCTCCAGAGGCCCAGGTAGGCCCCAGTGCGGCATCGGCAGCGGGTGGAGGCGGAGCTGAGCGGCAGAGCGACGACAAGAGGCTCCAGAGGCCCAGGTAGGCCCCAGTGCGGCATCGGCAGCGGGTGGAGGCGGAGCTGAGCGGCAGAGCGACGACAAGAGGCTCCAGAGGCCCAGGTAGGCCCCAGTGCGGCATCGGCAGCGGGTGGAGGCGGAGCTGAGCGGCAGAGCGACGACAAGAGGCTCCAGAGGCCCAGGTAGGCCCCAGTGCGGCATCGGCAGCGGGTGGAGGCGGAGCTGAGCGGCAGAGCGACGACAAGAGGCTCCAGAGGCCCAGGTAGGCCCCAGTGCGGCATCGGCAGCGGGTGGAGGCGGAGCTGAGCGGCAGAGCGACTACAAGAGGCTCCAGAGGCCCAGGTAGGCCCCAGTGCGGCATCGGCAGCGGGTGGAGGCGGAGCTGAGCGGCAGAGCGACTACAAGAGGCTCCAGAGGCCCAGGTAGGCCCCAGTGCGGCATCGGCAGCGGGTGGAGGCGGAGCTGAGCGGCAGAGCGACTACAAGAGGCTCCAGAGGCCCAGGTAGGCCCCAGTGCGGCATCGGCAGCGGGTGGAGGCGGAGCTGAGCGGCAGAGCGACTACAAGAGGCTCCAGAGGCCCAGGTAGGCCCCAGTGCGGCATCGGCAGCGGGTGGAGGCGGAGCTGAGCGGCAGAGCGACTACAAGAGGCTCCAGAGGCCCAGGTAGGCCCCAGTGCGGCATCGGCAGCGGGTGGAGGCGGAGCTGAGCGGCAGAGCGACTACAAGAGGCTCCAGAGGCCCAGGTAGGCCCCAGTGCGGCATCGGCAGCGGGTGGAGGCGGAGCTGAGCGGCAGAGCGACTACAAGAGGCTCCAGAGGCCCAGGTAGGCCCCAGTGCGGCATCGGCAGCGGGTGGAGGCGGAGCTGAGCGGCAGAGCGACTACAAGAGGCTCCAGAGGCCCAGGTAGGCCCCAGTGCGGCATCGGCAGCGGGTGGAGGCGGAGCTGAGCGGCAGAGCGACTACAAGAGGCTCCAGAGGCCCAGGTAGGCCCCAGTGCGGCATCGGCAGCGGGTGGAGGCGGAGCTGAGCGGCAGAGCGACTACAAGAGGCTCCAGAGGCCCAGGTAGGCCCCAGTGCGGCATCGGCAGCGGGTGGAGGCGGAGCTGAGCGGCAGAGCGACTACAAGAGGCTCCAGAGGCCCAGGTAGGCCCCAGTGCGGCATCGGCAGCGGGTGGAGGCGGAGCTGAGCGGCAGAGCGACTACAAGAGGCTCCAGAGGCCCAGGTAGGCCCCAGTGCGGCATCGGCAGCGGGTGGAGGCGGAGCTGAGCGGCAGAGCGACTACAAGAGGCTCCAGAGGCCCAGGTAGGCCCCAGTGCGGCATCGGCAGCGGGTGGAGGCGGAGCTGAGCGGCAGAGCGACTACAAGAGGCTCCAGAGGCCCAGGTAGGCCCCAGTGCGGCATCGGCAGCGGGTGGAGGCGGAGCTGAGCGGCAGAGCGACTACAAGAGGCTCCAGAGGCCCAGGTAGGCCCCAGTGCGGCATCGGCAGCGGGTGGAGGCGGAGCTGAGCGGCAGAGCGACTACAAGAGGCTCCAGAGGCCCAGGTAGGCCCCAGTGCGGCATCGGCAGCGGGTGGAGGCGGAGCTGAGCGGCAGAGCGACTACAAGAGGCTCCAGAGGCCCAGGTAGGCCCCAGTGCGGCATCGGCAGCGGGTGGAGGCGGAGCTGAGCGGCAGAGCGACTACAAGAGGCTCCAGAGGCCCAGGTAGGCCCCAGTGCGGCATCGGCAGCGGGTGGAGGCGGAGCTGAGCGGCAGAGCGACTACAAGAGGCTCCAGAGGCCCAGGTAGGCCCCAGTGCGGCATCGGCAGCGGGTGGAGGCGGAGCTGAGCGGCAGAGCGACTACAAGAGGCTCCAGAGGCCCAGGTAGGCCCCAGTGCGGCATCGGCAGCGGGTGGAGGCGGAGCTGAGCGGCAGAGCGACTACAAGAGGCTCCAGAGGCCCAGGTAGGCCCCAGTGCGGCATCGGCAGCGGGTGGAGGCGGAGCTGAGCGGCAGAGCGACTACAAGAGGCTCCAGAGGCCCAGGTAGGCCCCAGTGCGGCATCGGCAGCGGGTGGAGGCGGAGCTGAGCGGCAGAGCGACTACAAGAGGCTCCAGAGGCCCAGGTAGGCCCCAGTGCGGCATCGGCAGCGGGTGGAGGCGGAGCTGAGCGGCAGAGCGACTACAAGAGGCTCCAGAGGCCCAGGTAGGCCCCAGTGCGGCATCGGCAGCGGGTGGAGGCGGAGCTGAGCGGCAGAGCGACTACAAGAGGCTCCAGAGGCCCAGGTAGGCCCCAGTGCGGCATCGGCAGCGGGTGGAGGCGGAGCTGAGCGGCAGAGCGACTACAAGAGGCTCCAGAGGCCCAGGTAGGCCCCAGTGCGGCATCGGCAGCGGGTGGAGGCGGAGCTGAGCGGCAGAGCGACTACAAGAGGCTCCAGAGGCCCAGGTAGGCCTCACCAATCTCCAATCTCAGGGAAGGAGAGAGTTAAAAAGCCATTTAAAAAAACAGCTGAGGCGGAAGTCCAGCTCGTGAGCTTTTTTTCAGAAGCGGACCTGGTGGGAAGCACCCAGGTGAAAGGTATTTAAGGAGGGTGGTGGCGTAAACCCGAGTTCCTACAGAGTAGGAAACCCCACCCACCCTCCTCCTCTAACCTAGTAGTCTTTTAGCAGCTGTCTAAAAACAGAGGTCACAAATTTTTTGGTCTCAGTTTCTTTTCAGCAGGGCAGGAACCGGGAGGAGCGGGAAGTCGGCGTAGGACCAAGGGGACACAAGACCGGGAAGTCAGCGAAAGACCAGGGAGGTAAGACTAACTGGTAAGTACTTTCCTCAAACCTTCCTAGAAAGTAAAACCAAAACTAGTGGGATTTGGTTAGTTTAAAAAGGAATAAGAGGAGTACAGTATACATTGGTCTAAGTAAGCTTCGGGAAAACAAAAGTCGATAAATAAACTAAAACTAGAAAATTAAAAAGTAATATAAGGGTTAAGTCATGGCAGTAGAGCTCGGACCTGTGTCATGCTCCTCCTGTAACATGTGGGAAATCAGGGACGCTTCCTGTGTCCCTGACGACTATGTGTGCGGGAAGTGTGTCCAGCTGCAGCTCATGTGGGACCGCATGACGGCCCTTGAGCTGCAGATGGACTCACTTTGGAGCATCCACGATTCTGAGAGGGGTGTGGATAGCACATTTAGTGAGTTGGTCACACCGCAGGTTAAGGCCAGCGTAGACAGTACATGGGTGACCAAAAGGCAGAGCAAGGGCAGGAAGGTAGTGCAGAAATCCCCTGGGGTTGTCTCCCTTAGCAACAGGTTCACCGTCTTAGGTACTGTTGTCGGGGGGGGTGACGCATCGGGGGAAGGCACCAGCAGCCAGGCTCATGGCACCATGACTGGCTCTGTTGCAAAGAAGGGAGGGAAAAAGAGTGGCAGGGCTATAGTAATAGGGGATTCGATTGTAAGGGGAATAGATAGGGGTTTCTGTGGTCGCGACCGAGACTCCAGGATGGTATGTTGCCTCCCTGGTGCAAGGGTCAAGGATGTCTCGGCGCGGGTGCAGAACATTCTGGAGGGGGAGGGGGAACAGCCAGTTGTCGTGATACATGTTGGTACCAACGACGTAGCTAAAAAAAGGGAAGAGGTCCTACAAGTAGAATTTAGGGAGTTAGGAGCCAAGCTAAAAAGTAGGACCTCGAAGGTAGTAATCTCTGGATTACTACCAGTGCCACGTGCTAGTAAGAGTACAGAGAACAGGATAGTTAGGCTAAATACGTGGCTTGAGCAGTGGTGTAAGAGGGAGGGTTTTAAATTTTTGAGGCATTGGAACCAGTTTTGTGGTAGGTGTGACCTATACAAAAGGGACGGTCTACACCTGTGCAGAGATGGAACTGATGTTCTCGGGGTAATTTTTGATAAAGCAGTTCGGGAGCATTTAAACTAGTATGGCAGGGGGCTAGAAACCTATGTAGTGAAATAGAGGAAAGTGAAAGGCAGACAGAAATAAATGGTAAAAGGGTGAGGAACAAAAAACAAAGGGCCAAACTAATTCATAAAAAATGTGAGCATAAAAAAAGCCTGAGGGTTTTATACCTTAATGCGAGAAGCATCAGGAACAAGGTAGATGAATTAGCTGTGGAAATAGAGGTTAATAATTATGATCTAATTGGGATTACGGAAACATGGTTGCAGGGTGAGCAGGGCTGGGAGCTTAACATACAGGGGTATTCAGTATTTAGGAAGGATCGACAAAAAAGAAAGGGAGGAGGGGTAGCATTGCTAGTAAAAGAGGGGATAAATGCAATTGAAAGGAAGGATATTAACTCAGTTAATACAGAATCTATATGGGTGGAGCTAAGAAATAGCGAGGGGCGAAAAACATTAATAGGAGTGGTATATAGGCCTCCAAATAGTAAAATAGAGGTTAGGGAGGGCATCACGAGGGAAATTAGAGAAGCGTGCAATAAGAGCACAGCTGTCATCATAGGTGACTTTAACTTACATATAGATTGGACTAGCCTAATCAGTAAAAATAATGAGGAGGAGGAATTCCTTGAGTGTTTAAGGGATGGTTATCTGGATCAATATGTCGAGGAACCAACTCGGGAACAGGCTATATTGGACTGGGTACTGTGCAATGAGAAGGGACTAATCAGTAATCTTGTTGTACGGGGACCCTTGGGTCAGAGCGATCATAACATGATCGATTTCTCACTCGAAATGGAGAGCGAAGAAATTGACTCAGAGACTAAGGTCCTGAATTTAAACAAGGGGAATTATGATGCCATGAGACGGGAACTGAGTAGGTCTGATTGGACAACGTTCCTGAGAGGACTGGAGGTAGATAAACAATGGCAAACATTTAAAGATAGAATGACAAAATTGCAAAAATTGTTTATACCAATCTGGCATAAAAGGAAATCTAAAAAGGTGACTCAACCGTGGATAACAGGGGAAATTAGAGACAGCATAAAATCCAAAGATAGGGCGTATAAAATAGCCAAAAAAAGCGCCAGAGCGGAAGATTGGGAACAGTTTAAGATAGAGCAAAGGAGGGCAAAGGGCATGATCAAGAGGGGCAAAATAGCTTACGAAAACAAGCTGGCGGAAAATATAAAAACTAACTCCAAAAGCTTTTATAAATATATCAAAAGGAAAAGACTGGTGAAAACCAAAGTTGGTCCATTGCAGTCAGATACGGGGGAATATATAATGGGAAATAAGGAAATGGCAGATCAACTAAATGCATACTTTGGGTCAGTCTTTACGAAGGAAGACACAAAAAACCTCCCTGGGATATCGGGAAAAATAGGGACATTGGCAAAGGAGGAACTGACGCAAATCAATATCTCTAAGAATATGGTGTTAAGGAAGCTAAAGGGATTGAAGGTGGACAAATCCCCAGGGCCTGATAACATGCATCCTAGGGTACTGAAGGAGGTGGCCCTAGAGATAGCGGATGCACTAAGGATGATTTTTCAGAATTCATTAGACTCGGGAACAGTGCCGATGGATTGGAGGGTAGCTAACGTTACCCCACTATTCAAAAAGGGGGGTAGGGAAAAAGCAGGTAATTACAGACCTGTAAGCCTTACATCAGTTGTGGGCAAAATGCTGGAGTCCATCATTAAGGATGAAATAGCGGAGCACTTAGCAAATGGGGACAGGATAGGACAGAGTCAACATGGATTTACAAAGGGTAAATCGTGCTTGACTAATCTATTGGAATTTTTTGAGGGAGTAACTGGTAGAATAGATGGGGGAGAGCCAGTAGATGTGGTGTACCTGGACTTCCAAAAGGCCTTCGATAAGGTCCCACATAAAAGATTAGCATGGAAAATTGAGGCTCATGGGATAAAGGGGAAAGTTTTGGCGTGGATAGGGAACTGGCTGTCAGATAGAAAACAGAGAGTTGGAATAAACGGCTCATTTTCTGAATGGCAGGCAGTAACAAGTGGGGTACCACAGGGATCTGTCCTGGGCCCCCAGCTGTTCACAATTTACATTAATGACCTGGATCAGGGAGTCGGATGCAGCATTTCCAAATTTGCAGACGACACTAAACTAGGAGGTGGGGTGGGCTCAGAGGAAGAGACCAGGAAGCTCCAGAGCGATTTGGACAGACTGGGCGATTGGGCGGATAAATGGCAGATGCACTATAATGTGGACAAGTGCGAAGTTATCCACCTTGGGTGCAGGAACGGGAGGGCAAATTATTATTTAAATGGCAATAGATTGGGAGAGGGGGAAGTACAGAGAGACCTGGGTGTTCTTGTACACCAGTCACTGAAGGCGAGCATGCAGGTGCAACAGGCGGTCAAGAAGGCAAACGGTATGCTGGCCTTCATAGCAAAAGGGTTAGAATACAGGAACAGGGATACCTTGCTGCAGCTGTACAGGGCACTGGTGAGACCACACCTCGAGTACTGTGTACAGTTTTGGTCGCCTCATCTGAGGAAGGATGTTCTTGCCATGGAGGGGGTGCAGCGGCGATTCACCAGGCTGATACCAGGAATGGCGGGAATGACCTATGAGGAGAGACTATGTAGTTTAGGGATGTACACACTGGAGTTTAGAAGATTGAGAGGGGACCTCATAGAAGTGTATAAAATTCTGACAGGTCTAGACAGACTGGATGCAGAAGGAATGTTTCCCTTGGCGGGTGAAAACAGAACTAGAGGACATAATTTAAGGATAAGGGCTAAACCATTTAGGGCAGAGATGAGGGGGAATTTCTTCACTCAGAGAGTGGTGAACCTGTGGAACTCATTGCCACAGAGGGCAGTGTACGCCAGCTCATTAAATATATTTAAGAGGGAATTAGATATATTTCTACGGGCAAAAGGGGTTAAGGGTTACGGAGAGAAGGCGGGGACGGGATACTGAATTAAAGGATCAGCCATGATCTCATTAAATGGCGGAGCAGGCACGAAGGGCCGAATGGCCTACTCCTGCTCCTATCTTCTATGTATCTATGTATGTACTGACCTCTCGGGGTGCCGGAGCCGGGGAGCACACATAATACTGTGTCCCCAGCACTTGAATGCCTATTCAAAACCACAGTGTGGGTTTAAAGCTGCTGGCACAAAACCTATAAACTGTACCATGGAGGTAATGGCACAAGACCATGTTCCCCCACAGGTAGCATATATAGGAAGTGGTACATATTGTGTCACCACAGGTGCGCCCCACTACCAGCATGGACAGCATAGCTGGTGTCCGGTAAGTGACGGCAGTTTCTGCTTTAAACCCGAGGCGGAAGTTCAAGTGGACCAGGAACGAATTGTCCCCATTCCTGAACCCTCCACTGTTCACCTCACTGTAAAAGAGAATTTTACCAACCTGCAAAAATATGTAGCACATTTCGGCTACGAAATTCCCCCTCTACCAGAACATCTGACCAAGATACTAAAAGCAGTAATCGTCTCACAAAAGCATTTCTACATGTTGGAGCAGAAAACAATAGAGATAGGGGCTGAGATATTGGACATTGTATTTCCACACTGGTGGGACATTTTTGAAAATATAGAGGTCCCTTAATGGGTTAGAATGGCTTCCCACATCCTCGTGGTTTGCCAGCTGGGAATAGTATTGTACCTAGTGTGCACTCAGTTCAAGGGAAAAGGCCAAATACTAGAATTCCGAAACCAAAGGACGTGGAAAGAGCATTATGTTAAGGTGGAGGGAGATACACCTGTTTGAATCTTTTATTTTGTATTTTTAAATAAAGATTGTCATTTTTTTTAATGTTTTTGTTATTTTTAATACAGGTTTTGATGTGTTATTTTTAATAAAGATGTGTATGTACCAAGTGGTGCAGGGGTGTGGGACCCCTCCATGCTTGGATGTGTGTAAATAATTGTATTTTTGCCTATGTATGCTTATGTACACTACATTTTCGAAGAATGGGAAATGCGTGTGTCATGGGATTATAGATAGGTAATTATGGGGAAGATTGGCTGTGGAGGGTCGGAATTTTGCTCACCTTCGTAGGTATGATACTTTGATGCGCTATCAATTACTCATAAAAGACTGAGAGTTAAGAGAGTAACTAAAGGCTTTTATTAACAAAAGAATGAAGGTCTGCCTCGAGTGGTCGACCGGTCCAGAAATACAAAGGGCTGGGGAGCAGTCACCTTTATACTAGGACTTGTGGGAGGAGTCAGCCGAGGCATGTCCAGGCATGTACACAGTGGAATACAAACAGTGGTTTACCACATTCACCCCTTGTTTAAAATTGAGTCCGGCGGGGTGAAGTGTATTAAAAGTTAGTGTATTGGAGTCTCTCCGGAGGTCTTGTCTGCCGCTGTGATCGGCGTGGCGACGGCAGGGGTAGTGGAGCTTCCGGCGTCGAGTCCTGCGTAGGCTGTGGCACAGGCGTGTCGTCCTCGTAGATGTCGAGCGGGTCGCGGGGCCCAGGCCTGCCGTCTGCTGGGGCTGGATATCGGATCGTGGGGGGGGGGGGTGGTAGTGAGTAGTGGGTTACTGCGGCCCCCGAGGGTGCAAGGTCTCTTATGGAGACTGTGTCCTCCCGCCCATCCGGGTATGCAATGTAAGCATACTGGGGGTTGGCGTGGAGGAGGTCGACCCTCTCGACCAGGGGGTCCATTTTATGGGTCCTCACGTGTCTTCTCAGTAGGACCGGCCCTGGGGACGTCAGCCATGGCGGTAGCGATGTCCCCGATGTGGACTTCCTTGGGAAGACAAACATTTTCTCATGAGGGGTGGCGTTAGTGGCAGTGCAGAGCAGTGACCGAATAGAGTGGAGCGCATCGGGGAGCACATCCTACCAGCGGGAGGTTGGAAGGCCCCTAGACTTTAAGGCTAGCAGGGCGGCCTTCCAAACTGTCGCATTTTCTCTTTCCACCTGTCCGTTCCCCCGGGGGTTGTAACTGGTGGTCCTGCTTGTGGCAATACCCCTAGTTAGCAGGTACTGACGGAGTTCGTCGCTCATAAACGATGAGCCCCGGTCGCTATGGATATAGCTGGGGAAACCGAACAGGGTGAAGAGGTCGTTCAGACATTTAATGACCGTGGCACTGGTCATGTCCGGGCAGGGGATGGCGAACGGGAAACGGGAGTACTCATCAATAATATTGAGGAAGTACACATTGCGGTCGGAGGAGGGGAGAGGCCCTTTAAAATCAACGCTCAGGCGCTTGAAGGGGCGAGTGGCTTTTATCAGGTGGGCCCTGTCTGGTCTATAAAAGTGCGGTTTGCACTCAGCGCAGACTTGGCAGTTCCTGGTCATGGTCCTGACCTCCTCAATAGAGTAAGGCAGGTTGCGGGCCTTGATGAAGTGGAAGAACCTGGTGACCCCCGGGTGGCAGAGGTCATTGTGGAGGGCCCGCAGTCTATCGATCTGCGCGCTGGCGCAGGTGCCACGTGATAGCGCATCCGGGGGTTCATTGAGCTTCCCGGGCCGGTACAAGATCTCGTAATTGTAGGTGGAAAGTTCGATTCTCCACCTCAAGATCTTGTCATTTTTGATTTTGCCCCTCTGCTTGTTGTTAAACATGAAAGCAACTGAACGCTGGTCAGTGAGCAGGGTAAATCGTTTTCCGGCCAGGTAGTGCCTCCAATGACGCACAGCCTCCACAATCGCCTGGGCCTCCTTCTCAACAGCGGAGTGTCTGGTCTCCGGGCCTTGGAGGGTTCGTGAAAAGAAGGCCACGGGTCTCCCCGCCTGATTGAGGGTAGCGGCCAGGGCAAAGTCGGACGCGTCGCTTTCCACCTGGAAGAGGATGGATTCGTCCACTGCGTGCATGGTGGCTTTGGCAATGTCCTCCTTGATACGGTGGAAGGCTAAGCGGGCCTCTGCCGTCAAGGGAAAAGAGGTGGACTTGATCAGCGGACGGGCCTTGTCCGCATAGTAGGGGACCCACTGGGCGTAATAGGAGAAAAACCCTAGGCACCTCTTCAGGGCCTTGAGGCAGTGGGGCAGTGGGAGTTCCATAAGGGGACGCATCCGGTCGGGGTCGGGGCCGATGACTCCGTGTTCCACAACACAGCCAAGGATGGCGAGGCGGTTTGTGCGGAATATGCACTTCTCCTTGTTATATGTCAGGTTCAGGAGTTGGGCGGTGCGGAGGAATTTTTCGAGGTTTGCGTCATGGTCCTGCAAGTCACGGCCGCAGATGGTCACATTGTCCAGATATGGGAAAGTGGCCTGCAACGCATTTTGATCTACCATCCGGTCCATCTCCCTTTGGAAGACGGAGACCCCGTTGGTGACGCCAAAGGGAACCCTAAGGAAGTGATAGAGGCGGCCGTTTGCCTCAAAGGCAGTATACTGGCGGTCCTCAGGGCGGATAGGGAGCTGGTGGTACGCTGATTTCAGGTCAATAGTCGAGAAGACGCGGTACTGCGCGATCTGGTTGACCATATCAGCTATGCGGGGGAGTGGGTAGGCGTCCAGCAGGGTGTAGCGATTTATTGTCTGGCTGTAGTCGATGACCAGGCGCTGCTTCTCGCCAGTCTTAACGACCACAACCTGGGCTCGCCAGGGGCTGGTGCTGCCCTCAATAATCCCTTCCTTCAGGAGCCACTGCACTTCGGTTTTAATGAAAACCCTGTCCCCGGCACTGTATCGCCTGCTCTTTGTGGCGATGGGCTTACAGTCGGGGGTGAGGTTAGCAAACAGTGGCGGGGGGGGTGACTCTGAGTGTGGAGAGGTTGCACCTGGTGCGCGGCGGGCAATTTGGAAGCTGCTGGCTGCAGACTGTGAGTGGGGGTAGGGGTCCACCGTACGCCATCGTAACACTTTTAAGGTGGCACTGAAAATCTAATCCCAGCAGGACGGCAGCGCAGAGGTCGGGCAGGACCAGAAGTTTAAAATGATCGTACACAGTCCCGTCTACTACGAGTGTCACCACGCAGTAGCCGCCGATGTCCGCCGACTGGGACTCGGAGGTCATAGAAATCCGCTGGTGCGCAGGCAGGACTGGGAGAGAGCAACGCCGCACCGTGTCGGGGTGGATGAAGCTCTCCGTGCTCCCAGAGTCAAAAAGGCAGATTGTATCGTGACCATTTACCTTAATGTCCATTGTGGAACTGGCCAGCTGGTGCGGTCTCACTTGGTCCAGTGTAACGGATGCCAGCGTAGGGGTCGGTGTGTCGCTGCGGGTATCAGATGAGGCGGTGTTGGGGGCCTGCTGCGTTCCGGCTGTCGTCCAAGATGGCGGCGTCCATGATCCCCATGTGGCTGGAGGCGTCCAAAATGGCTGCTGTACCGGTGGTTCGCACATGGCCGGGGAGGCCCAAGATGGCGGCCCGCATGGCCCACACGCGGCGCTGCTGGGGTTCGGGGTGGCTTTGGCCCTGCAGACGCTAGCGTAGTGTCCCTTCTTCCTGCAGCCCGAGCAGATCGCGTTTTTCGCCGGGCAGCGCGCTCTGGGGTGTTTTGCCTGGCCACAGAAGTAGCATTTCTGGCCTTGGGGCACTGCTGTCTGGCCTTGGGACACTGCTGCGGTAGTTGGGCCATTGCTGGGGTGTGGCTGGGGTGGCACGGCGCTATGAGGCGGTCCTACCGTGTCCCAGGCTGTCATTCCCCGCGGCGTCCACGGTGCAGAGGAGTAGGCATTCATGCCCCGGTAGGCTGCATCCAATGATAGTGCGAGTTCAGAGGCCTTGTTGAGGTCGAGGTCACTCTGCTCCAACAGTCACTGTTGGGTGTAATTGGATCTGTGGCCCGCTACAAAAGCGTCCCGGATAAGTTCCTCTGTGTACACGGCGGCCTTTACATCCTTACAACCACAGGCCCGGCCAAGCACAGACAGTGCCTGAAGGTATTCCACGGTCGATTCCCCAGGTTGTTGTTTACGACTCCCCAGAAGGTGCCTGGCGTACACTTCGTTCACTGGGCGCGTGTACTGGTCCTTGAGGAGCTTGATAGCGTTCGCGTACGAGGTCGCGTCTTGGATGACCGAGTACACTCGGTGGTTCACTTTGGAGGTCAGGACATCCAGTTTGTCCTCGTCCGATTTGATTGCTGCGGAGGCGGTCAGGAATTTTTCGAAACACTTAAGCCAGTGAGTAAACTTGGTGGATGAGTCCGCCTCCCGATGATCTAAGTCCAGGCATGCTGGTGTGAGGATCTTCTCCATTATAAAAATTTTGTTAATAAAATTGATGCGCTATCAATTACTCATAAAAGACTGAGAGTTAAGAGAGTAACTAAAGGCTTTTATTAACAAAAGAATGAAGGTCTGCCTCGAGTGGTCGACCGGTCCAGAAATACAAAGGGCTGGGGAGCAGTCACCTTTATACTAGGACTTGTGGGAGGAGTCAGCCGAGGCATGTCCAGGCATGTACACAGTGGAATACAAACAGTGGTTTACCACATACTTAAAGCGAGTTTAGTATCAAGAGAAGGGAGTGTAGTGTTCTCAAAATTCCCACATTCCCCAGAGTTATTAATAAAGGGACCCTGAAGGACGAAGTTATAAGGGTACCCCAAACAAAATGGCTTCTGGACCTCGTGGCAGAAGCCTGCAAGATTGAAAAAAAAAACAGGGCCCTGCAAAATGGCAGGTCAGATGACATGCCTGGGTCTGTGAGGGACTTGTTATTTCTGAAGCCAGACTTTAGATAATGCAGAATACGCATTCTTCATTTTGAAACCAATCAACTCTTCAACCCATCAAACCTTTTGCATAAATAATCGGTTACAGTTCAAAGTAGCCACCAAGCCAGGAAAACGGCAATTAAATATTATGAATAACAAACACTGAGACATTAAGGAACATTTAACAGCGGGGCAACCACCCAAAAAGCAGTTAAAGTGAACGACTATAATCACTTTAACGAGCCCGCCAAAATTAGACAAAGAACTAACCCTGATTTGGCGCGCAGATAAGGAACCTCCGAACTAGTATAATTGTAGGCCCACTGGTAACCAAAAGAGATGGGACTCAACACAGGACTCAAAACACACAGGATGCACGGGGCAGCAAGCGGGCAGGCAAGACGAGGCAAATGGCAAGGCCGATAAGCAGAGAAGGGCAGCGTAGAGAAGCGTTGGGGACAAGCGGGCACACACCCCGGTCCAGGTATAAGCTGACGTACGAAGCAGGGGTAGAAGGAGAAGCCGACAACCACGAGCACCGCGGTAACAAAAGGGTCGGGTAAACTATACCTTCGGATCATTAACACTGCACAGGTAATGATCTAGGCAGCTACAACCAAGCCAAGACCGAAGGCCGCCAACCGAACCCTAACTGCAACAAAACGTCGACGACCAGACCACTACCAGAAGAACAAAACCCGAAGTTTCCATTCTGCAAGGTAAAGTACCCAACAACGACTTTACTCCCTATCTCTAACGGAGGAAAAGAGGGTACTTTACTCAGACGACTCCACCGCCGCGCCCTGGGACCACGTGACGACGGCAGGCCCCAAAGGACACCAAGAGCGAACCCCAAAACCGCAACCGACCCAATCGACAGGATTCGACCTGTCCAGAAACCCTTATTGGTGAGCATAATCCCTGGCCCCTCACAGCGCAATTAGTTAGATATTGGGGGTGGGATAAGGGTAAGGGGATTAATACTGTGATTTTTCCCTCGATGTGCCGTGTGTTCCCCATTCCTAATTAAGTGTACTCTGGTAAGCCTGTAACTATTCCAGTAATTTTCCAGTGTTGTAATTTTATTGTGCCTTTTAATAAAAATACGGTTTTCTTGTACCAAACCAGTTGTCTACTCCAATTCTGTATCGCCGCCTGTACCTAAGTCCGGTGTCTAGAACCCAGGGTTGTAGGAGCGATTCGAACCGCTCGGGAACCCAGTCAGAGGCGAGCTGACTGCACACACGCCACCCTCTACAGGCAGCCCCTCAGAACCGAGGATGACTTGCTTCCGCATTAAAAATGAGTTTTCAGGTGACTGATGAGCCTAATGCGGGACCTACAGTCTCTGTCACAGGTGGAGCAGACAGTGGTTGAAGGAGCAGGTGGGTCGGGTGCTTGGGTTGATGTGTGCTCCTTCCGCTGTTTGCGCTTGGCTTCCGCTTGCTCCTGGCGAAGAGACTCAAGGGGCTCGATTTTGTCATTGGGGCGGGCTGGGGTCGTGTCACCTGCTTTTCGTGTTATCCACCCGATTCCGAATCGATGTGGGAGAATGATGCGATTTTCACCTAATTGGGCAATTGAGTTCCAGCGTGTGGGAACCCATGGCCCAATTAGTTTTTTCAGTCTGAAACTCGCCTCCGATGATGTCATCATTGCTGCTGCATTTAAGGTCTGCAAGAAGCCTTGCTTCTTCTGCAGACTGCCAACCTTTTGGCCTTTGCTGTGAGAGGGACCTGGAGGCAATATGAGCAGCGGGTGACCTAAGTATGCTCCCAGATTTGATGACGTCGCCCTGCAAGCTTTGGTGGAGGGAGCAAGAGCTAATAAGGAGGTGCTCGTCCCTTCTTCAGGGAGGAAGAAGCCTCCCCAGCAGATGAAGGCTGTGTAAATCCAGGTGGCCCAGGAGGTCAACTCATTGTCACTGATCTGCAGAACATGGCTTCAGTGCAGGAAGAGGTTTCATGACCTTCTGCTCACTGGAAAAGTGAGAATGTCTTTCCCATCACCCTCAATCTGATCCCCATTGCCTCTCCTCACCAGCACTCAACTTTAGCTCCCTCTTCCTCCACATCCCACTTGACACTGACATCCCTGCACCCTTACCCATTCCCTCTCTCTCTATGGTCACATTCACCTAACTATTTGAATATGCAGCCCTCACACTCCCTATCACTGTGATGCTAAGAAAACAACTTACAACACACAGGCAGGGCCTTTGGTCTTGCCACCTCACTCCATCTTTGTCTCCTTCTAAGCATCTATGTATGGAGTCTACACTCATTCCTTCATTCTCACTCAAACTCCACTTGTCTCCCTCATTGCAGGAAAAGAGAGCTCACAATAAGAGGGAAAGAGCGAGGACAGGAGGAGGGCCACCCTCAGTAGCTCACCTCACCCCTTGGGTGGAGGCAGTCCGGGAGACTGTGGGACTCGAGGATGATGCGCAAGTGCGGGATGGACAGACGGGTGCATCAGAGAAAGCTGGTGACAGAATAGTTTTTCATCTCACTCATTGACATTGCATGAGTTGCTGATAATGATTCTGAAGCTCTAACAGATGGACTTATGGGCCTAGAAATTCAGTTGGCTGCGCCAGGCGCTAACGCCAAAAAAGGGCTATATTTCCGTCGATAAAGCCTTAGCGCCGGAATGCAGACCGATCTGCGCCGACGCCCAAATTCATTTGAGATTTAGCGCCGGCGCAAAGTGTTAGCGCCCGCTCGGGTGCGCGCGCAGCTTATGACGTCATATCCTCGCGCAACGCTGTTTTAGCGCCCCAACCCGGAAATTGAGTGGCGCCCACCCAATGTGGGCGTGGCGCTATTAGGAATTGTAAAATGGAACGTTGCAGAGGCCCTGTGGGCCTCGGGGAGCGCAAATTAAAGGGCACCTCCACTGACCTATAAAGCCCAGCCATTTTGCTGCAATGACTTCACTGCTTTGGATTTCTACACAGAGACCAAGGGACAGAGATTCCAGATTTGGGACAAGATAGGAGAGGTCTTTCTGGCTTCTGGCCAGTGCTTTGACATTTGACTCTTGCTGATTTCACTGTTGCGGCCTTGATTATGGGGGCTGCATGGGGGGCCAACATTGAGTTGCAGCATTATGTGCGGAGGGCTCGCAGACGCTGTGAGAGACGGGCAGCCATGCGTAGACACAGAAGGGCCATCAGGCGTCGCCAACGTAGGCCTTACGCACCCAGGCAATACCGGCAGCAGGTGTCCTATGTCACCATGTCTGCGGCACTTTGTGTAAAGAGGCTGCGCTTCAGAAGGGAGGTGGTTGGAGAGATCTGCCAGCTGCTTCACGCAGATTTGCAGCCACAGCTCATGTCCAGGACGTCTCTCTCGGTGGAAGTGAAGGTCACGGTGGCTCTCAGCTTTTATGCAAGCGGCTCGTTCCAAGCCGCTGCTGGGGACATCGCGAACATCTCCCAGTTCGCCGTACATCGCTGCATCCGGCAGGTCACCGATGCACTGTTCGCGAGGAGACACCAGTTCATCTCCTTCCCCATGACCCAACAGAGGCAGCAGCAGCGTGCAGTGGGATTTGGCAGGATCGTGGGCTTCCCCATGGTGCAGGGCGCCATTGACTGCACGCATGTGGCTATGCGGGCACCTATAGACAATCCCGAGGTTTACCGCAACCGCAAGGGCTACCATTCCCTCAATGTGCAGCTGGTGTGTGACCACAGGCAGCGCATCCTAGCTGTAAATGCCCGCTTCCCAGGAAGCAGCCACGATGCCTTCATCCTGCGCCAGACTACTGTGGCTGACATGTTCCAGGCACAGCCTCCACCAAGGGGATGGCTTATCGGGGACAAGGGCTACCCTTTGTGCACATGGCTCATGACACCGCTCCGCGCGCCCAGGACCCCAGCGGAGGACTCATACAACGAAAGCCATCAAGCAACAAGGAACGTCATAGAGCAAACCATAGGCGTCCTCAAGCAACGCTCCCGCTGCCTGGATCGCTCCGGCGGCTCTCTACAGTATTCGCCGGATAGAGTGTCCCAGTTCGTCGTCGTGTGCTGCATGCTGCACAACCTGGCTATCCGCCGGACGCAGGCACTGCCACCTGACATTGCACCACCACCTGAGGAGGACGAGCAGGAGGACCATCAGGAGGAAGAGGGGGAGGAGGAGGAGGAGCAGGCCAGGAGGGGGCCAGAAGGCCCAAGGGCCGTACGCCGGGGGCTTATTGCTCGACACTTCTAGGCCCGCTGTGAGGGAATGGCCTGTGGGAATGAGCGCACCTGAAGGCAGCCGCTCCGGAAGCCGTCAGCCGGTTAACGCAGCAAACACTTGAAACATGACACCTGGACAAGCTGAATAAATAAAAACCTTTATTTAACAAACTGAGGCCCCTTCCCACATGAAACTCAAAAACACAGAACACACCCAAAAAACAGTCACAAACATATGTCACTCCCCCAACCTGGGGAGGACTAACAAAAGTTGGCCATCCACATGGCCTTCAGCATTGGCCGTAACAAAAAAAGGGCCCCCCTCGCCAACAGAAAGACCCCCATAAAAACACAAAATGCCTTCAATTTCGGCCATCTACAAAAGTCAGCCCCCAAAACACAATCCCCCCCATATATACAATGCCGCAGAGACCACACTCTAGTGGCTGTGCCGAGAGGGCGAGTCCTTAGAGAGCCTTCCCCGGCCCCTGCCCGGCCTGCTGCTCCGCCTCAACGTGGGCCCTGTGGCGGCCTCAAGGCTGGGGGAAGGCTCATGAGGGCCCCCATGCGTCGCGACAGATGGCCTTGGGGGTCGGTCAACACGACACACGTCCCGGGAGGGGCCGGCTGCTGACTGGTTCGGCTGTGGCTGGCCAGCATCAGTGGCAGCAGCAGCTCCTCGCACCCTGGCTGGGGGAGTGGCAGTGTCGGATGCTCCAAGGGGGGCAAGCTGGCTGCTGCCAGGCGCGCGAGGCTCAGCAGACACAGTGGCAGTCGTCCGGCCTGGCAGTTCAGCTGGCGCAGCTATGTGCTGGAGGCCAGGCCACTGTGTTGCAGCAGGGCGGCGGGTGCGGGTGCGACGCCTCTGCGTCAAAGCGAGTGTGGCAGAAGTCAGTGACCGCACTGCCCGGGTATGTGCCTCCAGCTGCTGTGACAGTGTTTCGAGGGAACCACCTCTCTGGCGACTCTCCTCCTGCAGTGCCGCGAGTAGTTCGACCCCCCTGGCGTGCGCTGCGGCCAGTTGCTCCACCCCCCTGGCCTGTGATTGGCCGAATGCTGCCACACTCTGAGCCAGGGACTCGATGGCGTGCGGCATCTGCTGCACAACCCCCATGAACTCATGGTGGCGCCGGTCAGACGCCACCGAGATCTCTTGCAGGAGGCGCACCTCCTGGCCGAGGCCACTCTCCGGACTGGAGAGAGGACTCTGCAGCTGGGGAGAAGCTGGCCGAGCTGGCCGACCCCTGCCGCCTGCCTGGACCCCACTGCAAGCAGGATCTGCCCTCCCCTGCAACACCTCCCCCTGGCTCTCCTGCATGCCAGACGTCCCCCCTTCATTGCCATCCCCTGGCACGGCTGAGGGCTCACCCGATGGCCCGGCTTCCTCCTCGTCCTGGACGTCCTCCTCCTCCAAGGGCCTGGCACCCGGCGCCTCAGGGACCACCTCCTCCTCAGCAGCTGAAAGCAGGAAGGCACAAGAGTAGCTTTAAAGTGAGGACAGGGCGTCAGCGAGGGACGCCTGAGCGGTGGCATTATGCGCATTTGTCCGTCAGTGGGAAAGGATTTAGATCGGAAGCACTAGGGCAACGAGAGAGCTGCAAGCAGTCATCTCCTTACCAGTGGCTTCCAGCACAGGGTCGGCATCCCCGATGGCTACAGGGCCAGTCACCCGGGGACGCAGGAGTCCAGCGACGCTCTCCTCCAGAGCACTTAGAGCCTGGTAGTGGGGCCGTCCACCACCGGTCTCCAGCCGGCTGCGCGCATTTCTTGCCAGCTTGGCCTGCAAGAGAAAGGACGGACTCTAAGTACAGTGTGGTGCCCTGTTGCTGTGTGTACTGCCTCCCATGGTGGAATAGCCTGGCCAGTGTGGTCAGTGCAGAAAGTGCTGCTGATGATCATGCCAGTGGCATTGCTGCGTGAGGAGGGCTGCCCATTATGCCTTTGAGGTCCCTTTGCCCATAGTGTGAGGCTCACATGCAAGGATGAGGAGGACAGTGGAAAGGGTACTCACCTTCACCAGCCGACAGAGGTCATTGAACTTTTTGCGGCACTGGTCCGCAGTCCTGGGCACATCTGAGTTTGAGGAGACCCTGCGTGCGATGCTCCTCCAGGCTTTCCTGAACTCTCTCCTGGGAGCCTTTCTGCCATTGTCCGGGCACAAGATGGGTCTTCTCTCCTGGACAGCATCAATCAGCACCCTCAGTGCATGGTCTGAGAAGCGCTGGGCTCTTTCACGGGCCATCTCCATCTGTTCTGGCGCTATTTTGTCCCACCAGCACTGTTGAGGCCTAGCAGCAGGGCTCCAGTGTGCAGGGCGTGGCAGCAGTCAAAGTTGACCCTTCTCCCTTTAAGAGCAGGCCGGCGTCAGGGTGTCTGCTGTCATGCAACACATGACCGCACCTGCGCTGCGCCCGGCATCGGCGTTATCAGGCCGCAGCGCCGGTTTAGCGCCGGAACCGAGCATTGCAACGCCGGTTTCAGCGCTCGCCAAAACTCTTGGCCAAATCCACTGAATTTCGGCGCGGTTGCCTGCAGTTTCCGGCGGGCGCTAAATTTACCGAACGCCCGACTTTAGCGCCCCAAAACTGTGCAAACTGAATTTCTAGGCCATGATCATCTGCAATATGCAATGTGCATGTAACCTTGGCTTCACATCTCTGACTCTTTCCTTTACTCCCCCACAGGACCATCGCAAGTACCCATCCCCACTATCCAGGAGGAACAGCCTGAGCCTCCAGACTCCTCAGAGGAAGCTGCAACCTCTGAGGATGCAGCGTCAGCAGAATTCAGCGCACCCAGCACCAGCGCAGACACTCACACTTCGGTGGGACCATTGCGAGATAGAGTACTGTTGTCACCTGGTGTATCACAGCTCAAAAGTGAGCATCAGCAGATTGTGGAGACAGGGACAGCAGCGGAGAGTCCTAGTCGGAGGGCGCAGGACTCTGTCAGCTTGGCTCAGCTGCATGTGGACCCTCTGCCTCTGGGTCCATCCATAAGAACAGTGGTGCTGGAACTCCAGGAACAGGTGCAGGAGTCTCTGGCAGGTTTTGTCTCCAGAGTCGCTGCGAGTGTGGAGCGAATGGAGGAGTCCACCACGAACATGAGCAGAGCCTTTGTGGAGTCATTGGCGCATGAACGCAGCACCACGGAAAGGATGGCAATCTCCGTGGAAAGGATGGCTACAGTAGACGAGAGGATGGCTATGGCCATGGAGGAGCTAAGTCGCCAGAGTGTAGAAAACATGGTGAGTGTTCAGAATAGACTGACACCTCTGAAGGAGCGATGGTCAGCTATTGAACAGAGAAACCAGACCTTCGTGGAAGTCTTTCTGAGTAGGACTGCCAGTGTAGATACGGGTCCCCATGGCCCCCCTGATGTGCAGCAAGATGCTTACAAGCCACTTGCAAGCGCTGAGGTGGACCTGACCCATGAGAGGGATGTTGGTGGCAGAGAACAAGGAAGTGGGGGCTCCTCTCCAAGTGCTCACACTTCCATGCCACTGCCAAGTCCTCAGTCAGAGCCCCACCAGAGTCCCCACCCAACTGAGATCGGCGTCTCAACCCCTGCACAGCCGCAGGAGCAGCAGACTGTTCCCGAGCCATCACAGGTTCGCAACCCCAGAGGACGCCCGCCAAAGGTGTCGAGACACAAGCAGCAAGAAAGTGAGCAAGGGGCCTCCATATCTGCTGATGCCAAGGGGGAACCACCACATAGGAGCACGTGTAAGAGAAAGATACTGCACAAATAGTCACAAGGGTAGTCACTTGGGTGAAATGTGATGTTTAATGATGAAAAGCCATCAGTTGGTTATTGTAAATAAAAATTCTGATGGCAACTGTTGCAGTTGTGGCGTGTGTCATTTCGCTAATGGGACTTCCACATTGAGGGCTTAGGATTACTTGCAATTGTCAGTATGGTGGTCCGAGTGCTAGGAATCTGCAGGTTCTTGGCCATTGTCAATGGTCTGATAAGAAAGTGCGAGACAAAATTGTTTGATTGTGCAGGCTAAGCAAATCTGGCCAAGATGAGTGTGTCCCTTGCATCCCGGGCAGCAATGTGGTCGCGCGCTGGCACCTTCTGGCTTGTGCAGCTTCAGGTGGGTGAGCAGCAGCTTGGCGCTCCTGTTGTTGCTGCTGCTGTTGGTGATGCTGTTGTTCATGGTTCTGCTGCTGCCACGGCTGGTCTTCGTCTGAATCTGATGTCCAGCAGGAAAGGAAATAAATGGTTCCCATGCTTCTGGTATATGCCTCAGTTGAGGAAGCGCTCAGTCAAGGTGGCGAGAGGGGTTTCCCAGGAGGTCACACTGGAGATGGAAACTTCCACAGCTATGGTTATGCCTGCTAAAAGTTACACCAGACCTGAGACAACAAAGTCCTGCCACCTGCAAATGATGACTGATCAAATCTCTTATTTAATGGTGGAGCTGCAGCTGATAGTCAGCAATCCAATTGTGCTACCACCAGGTTTCATTGTCGTGTTTCAGAGGAGGCGTGCATCACGTCGGAAAAGTGTTAAAATCAGAAAGGCCTCTCAAAATGGGATTATAGAGGCAATTCAGTGGTTGTTAAGGGCCTTAAGGGCTTATCCCGCCTCTTGGAGGCGGGATGGAGTCGGGATCAGAAGCCACGCATTTGGGGAAATTGCTTGGAGGCGGGATGGAGGCGGTGTCGGGCCCGCCCGCCACTTTTTGCAATTTTAACACCCCACATGCCTCCATTCCCGCCTCCTCGGGCCTGGCAAAATCGAGCCCAAGGTGTTTGGCGCCTTCCCGGATGCTTCCCCTCCACTTTGTGCGGTCTTGGGGCCGGGATTCCCAGGTGTCAGCGGGGAAATTGTACTTTTTCAAGGAGGCTTTGAGGGTGTCCTTGAAGCGTTTCCTCTGCCCACCTGGGGCTCCCTTGCCGTGTCGGAGCTCTGAGTGGAGCGCTTGTTTTGGGAGTCTCGTATCGGCCATGCGGACGATGTGACCTGTCCATCGGAACTGATCGAGCGTGGTCAAAGCTTCGATGCTGGGGATGTTGGCCTGAGCGAGACCAAGGATGTCGGTGCTCCTATCCTGCCAATGGATTTGCAGGATCTTGTGGAGGCAGCGTTGGTGGTGCCTCTCCAGTGCTTTAACGTGCCTGCTGTAAATGGTCCATGTCTCTGAGGCATACAGCAGGGCGGATATCACTGCTGCTCTGTAGACCATGAGCTTAGTGCTGGGTTTGAGGTCCTGGTCTTCAAACACTCTCTTCCTCAGGCGACCGAAGGCTGTACTGGCACACTGAAGGCGGTGTTGGACTTCGTCATCGACGTCTGCCCTTGTTGACAGTAGGCTGCCGAGGTACGGAAAGTGGTCCACGTTGTCCAAGGCCTTGTCGTGGATTTTAATAATCGGGGGGCAGTACTGTGTGGTGGGGACAGGTTGGTAGAGGACCTTTGTCTTATGGATGTTTAGTGTAAGGCCCATGCTCTCGTACGCTTCGGTGAAGGTGTTGACGATGGTTTGGAGTTCGACCTCCGAGTGAGCGCAGATGCAAGCATCGTCTGCATGCTGTAATTCAACGACAGAGGATGGGACAACCTTGGATCTGGACTGGTGGCGATGGAGATTGAACAATTTCCCGTTTGTTCTGTAAATTAGCTCCACTCCAGTGGGGAGCTTACCGAGGGTGAGATGGAGATTGCAGCAAGGAAGATCGAGAAGAGTGTTGGTGCAATGACATAACCTTGCTTGAACCTTGCTTGGTTCAATAAGGAATCAGACTATTATCCCTCAGAAAAGCACTTGTGTAGTCAAAGTTCTGCAATGACTCTCTTTGGCTGATTTATCAGTTCGTCCCTTCATGAACTGACTCCACACTACTTTTTAAAAAAAGACTGATTTCAGTATCTCTTTTACTGCTTGCTTCTTTAAATAATCTATTCATTAATAAACCTGTCGAGTTTAGCTCATCACAAAATTGTTTGATGTGTCTTATAATAGCCAACTTCTGAAGTGACACAAGACATGCTGGAAGTCCTAAGGTTTATTGAATCAGCAACAAAAAGATTCAGGCCTAGAAATTGAGTTTGCGCTGCGCCAGGGCTTTAGCGCTGGAAGTTAGCGCCGGCGCTAAGTCCCTTTGTGCGCGCCAAAAATTCAGTAGCGCCGCGCCCAAACGGCTGCCGGCGCTACTGAAGGGTTTTAGCGCCTGAAAACTGGCGCAACGCGCCGCATTGCGGCGCTATTCCGGCGCTGCGGCGCCCGCTGCGGTGCGGCAGGCTCGGGAAGTGCAGGCCTCCTCCTTCCGTTAAGGAGGAGCTGCCTGCACCCGGCTGCGGCCCGCGCAAATCTCTGCAAAAATGAGCCCGGCACCTCGGACAAGTGCCGGGCTTGCATCTGTTCCGGGGGGGGGGAGAAGTCCGGGGAGGAAGCTGCGGGCAGGCGGCCGGCGGGAAAGCGGCCGGCCGCTGCGCCTCCTTAAAGCACCGGCGCAGACTCCGGCAACACTCGTTTGCCGGAGTCTTAGTTGCGGCTGCCACTGGCGAGGCGGCCGCAACTGAATTTCGGCTTGGGGCCGGGTTACCACGGCAACCGGGACGCTGCGCACACCGATGACGTCATCGGTGCCGGCGCAGCGCTACCGGTCTACCGCCGCGGAAGGGCCCCAGGCAATTTAGGAACCGGCGCCAATTGCAGCGCTAGGCCCTCTAGCGCTGCAAAATCGGTGCTAAGGGCACTGAATTTCTAGGCCTCATTGTTCACCCAGGGCTACAAGAGATGACCATGTATTAGGTCATTGTTTTATTTATAGGGAGCAAGGGATCATCTATGTAGAGCAGATGTTTTATACTTAGCACAAGAATAGTAATTCGAGTGCACTGGAACTGTAAGAGTGTTCAGATAGCAACTGGATTCTACTCACTGGGAAAAAGATATATTCGGGTATAAATTGGTTATTGCTCATTTTTAAGAGCATAACCAACAGTGGACAGATAGCGTGTACCCCAACTGGGAGGCCCGAGCCACAAACAAATTGAGCTTTGGGCCCCATTTTAATAATTTGGACAAGCTGATGGCACCTGTTGTGCCCCTATTGCCACTGAATCAATTTTGAGCCACTTGTCCTGCCAGCAGTGGCCCTCAGGTAAGTCCCAGGGGGGAGAGGAGAACCGGGGGGGGGGGCGGGGGGGGAGGGCGATCGTAGGCTTGCAGTGGCCCTTGACAGTGCTGTGGAGCTGGGAGGAGCACTTAACTTTTTGGTGGCAGCTACTTGTTAGACCACACCTATGCTTGGCACCACTCAGGTCAGACCAATTTGACAGGGGCCTAATGCCTGTTTTAAACCCCTCTCAGTAGCATATGCAGGGTCCCAATGCCTGCTTTAGGTGGCTGTATGGCATGCCTGAAAAATGGCCCAACTCATCCTTAGGGCACAGGATGTTGTTCCCTGAATTTGGCCTTCACTGCACCCATTTTATGCCCATAAAGCGTATAACAAGGTCGAATTTCTATAAAAGACTAGTAAAGAGCTTCCATTGGTCTGCAAAGGCTGAAGTATTTTTGTCTCATTTCACTTTTATCAGGTGAATGTCACGCTCACTGTGTGAGATTTGTCACTTTTTATGTTGCATGAATAGAAATCCACGTAAGGAATTGTTTTGTTCTTGTTCTCTTTTGGAGATGCAAAGAAATAAATCAGTCAGGGACAGTACGAACAGAAGTACCAGCACATGGAGCCAGATACTTGCAGGGATTTACTGCTCAGATTGTTATATTTATTTCCTAGGCACCTTCTGCTCGTTGAGTAGTTGAAATTATCAATTAGCATTCAAAAGTTGGAAGTACTGCACTCTCTGAATTGCATTGCAGTGCCACTAGCAAATATGTTATGGCTTCATACTGTGAATTGTAATGTAGATTTTTTTCCTTTTAATTAATTCATTCTGTACCCTAGCAGGGCCAGCAATAATTAAAATCCATTAACAGTGCTGGGTTTTATGGGTATCACAGAGTGTGTAGATTCCGCCTAATACGTCATTCCCTGTTCTAGTGACAGATTATATGCTTTCCTTTACCATTGTTTAATGGTCTTTGCAATTTTCCAATATTTTTGGTCACCTGTATGTTTTAATCTTTAATTTTCCATCTTATTTGCTAGATGTTTTCTGAAAGGGTGCAGATGATTTGACTGTGCAAAAGAGAAAAAAAAATCCAATCATCAAGTCCTCAGGGTGTCCCAAAGCACATCACAGCCAATGGATGATTTTTGAATTCAATTACCATTATGTAGGCAAATGTGGCAAACAATGTGTACACAGGGTTCCACAAACAGAACATGAATGAATGACCAGATAATTTGTTTTATATAAATGGTATTAGTTGAAGGATGATATTGGCCAGGACACCAGGAGAACTTTCTGTTCTTCATCAAATGGTGCCTGTGATAAATCCATGTAGTGGAACAAGAACTCGAAGAGGCGATATCTTAGAATTAGCATGAGTACTTTATTAACAACTGTGTAGCAAACAAAACAGGCCTGCATCCTGCATCCTGGCATTCCAACTTTGCTGACCTTGACAGGAAGCAACCCCCTGACCTTAACTAGTGGCAGCACTGGCTACAGCACCACCTGGTGGATAACCTTAATCATAACATCCCAGATTACTATAGTGCCATATGTATGCCACATTCTGCAAGGATTCCCATTGGCTGGTTTGTTGGTTTAAGCTTAATGAACTGGCTCCCACATGAATAGATGGATAGGGCCTCGCTTTAAAGTCTCATTCGAAAGGCGGCACCTCTGACAATGCTTTCAGTGACAGCCTAGAATATGTGCTCAAATATCACATAGTCTAAAGAAGTGAAAGTGCTATCAAAAGAGCCAAACTGACACTAAGAAATAAGCCTTACAGCAGAGGGAATTTTGGGCATAATGAGACATGTTATTCAAGTTGGAACTGAGGCAGATAGAGATGGGGAGGAGTTATCTATAAAGATACAGACTATAAATAAATAAAGCTTAAATTGAGGTAAATATTGTGGACAATGAGCTGATGGTATGAATGTGACATCTTCAAAGCATCCAGAGGGAGTATGCTTACATGGAGTACAACAAATTTGGGCTCAAGGATGAACTAGTTACACTGAACAGAATGCTTAAATAGGAACAGCAGCAGGAAGTAACCCCAGGACATACAAAAAAAGGTAGGGAGAGACAAAGGGAACCTGTAGAATTAGAGATGTCCAACAGATTTTCAGCACTGGATTTGGCCAAGATAGGGGTTGGTAATCATGAGCAGCCCAATTGCAAAGGGTAGCAAATGATAGCTCAAGGGAGACAATGAACAGTAGTTATATAAAACTCCAGGGTTAAAGGCTTTGATAGAATCTTCTGCAAGTATGACCAGGAGTCATAAATGGTGTTTTGCGTCCCAGGTGCTAGGGTTTGGGACATGACTGAGTAGGTGGATAAAATCTTAGTGGGAGAGGGAGGAACCAGAGGTCATAGTTCTGAAGGAAACCTATAATATAGGTAGGTTTAGAATGGAGGTCATACAAAAATGAATTTCAGAAGCTGAAAGAAAAGTGTAAAAAGATCCCTCACCCCCCATGTAGTAATCTCATGATTGATTCTGGTGCCATGTGCTAAACTCATTAGAGAGTGACAGATTACGCAGATCAATTCATGGCACAACAGATGGTGTAGAGGGGAGGGGTTCAATTTTCTGGCCTACTGGGACCAGTTCTGGAGAAAGGGAAGGCTGTACCACCAAGACTTCCGTCAACTAAACTGATGAGAACATAAAAACATAAGAACATAAGAAATAGGAGCTTGAGTAGGCCATTTGGCCCTTTGAGCCTGCTCTGCCATTCAACAAGATCATGGCTGATCTTCTACCTCAATTCCGTCTTGCCGCACTATCCCCATATTCCTTAATTCCCTTTGTTCCCCAAAATTTATCAACTTCTGTCTTAAATATACACAACGACTGAGCATCCATAACTCTCTGGGGTAGAGAATTCCAGGGGGGAAAAATTCAGTTGCTTTGCGCCTCCCATTAGCGTCGTAAGAGGGTGCTAATGGGGCGCAAAGCAACTAGCGCCTGGGCGCGGTGCTGCCAACGCCTCCCGTGAAAACCATTAGCACCCTGCGGCGCTGCGCCACTGGCAATGACGTCATCGCCATACACAGCGCCCTGCTCGCGCCACAGCCGCGATCTTCGGTAGCGCCCCCTGACTTACCGCCGGACGCTATGTCCGACGGGGTCAGGGGGGCCTACCTGCGGCCGGGGCGGCGCTAATTAAAGGCGAAGTGTCAGGCGGCCATTTTTGTTGCTGGCCGTCTGCCAGCACCTGCCCCTGTTGCCATACCCGGCCTTCTCTGCAGCCCCCCGGAGTGCCAGCTGCGCTCCATGAGCCCGGCACTTCTCTTGAGTGCCGGGCTCTTTTGCCGGCACTCTGATCCCTGGTGGCCCAGCTGGGCCCTGGGTCACACTGTGCAAGGCCGTTCCCCTTTAAGAAGGGGAGGAAGGCCTGCAGTACCACGGCACGTAGTGCCACAATATTCCCTCGCAGCGCCCCAAGAGGGAGGCAGAGCGCTTCTAGTAGCGCCCGCTTCCCTCTTGGGGTGCTACTGATGAATTTTGGCCACGGGGGCGCTAACTTTTTCGCTAAAAGTAGCGCCCTGGTGAAGTTAGCGCCCCAAAGGGGGCACAACTCAATTTTCCCCCCCAAAGATTCACAACCCTTTGAGTGAAGAAATTTCTCCTTCATCTCAGTCCTAAATGGCCTACCCCTTATTCTGTGAAGGTGACCTCGTGTTCTAGATTCCCCAGCCAGGGGAGGACATTTTCTCAGCATTAACCCTGTCAACCCCCTTAAGAATTTTATCTGTTTCAATTAGATCATCTCTCATTTTTCTAAACTCTAAGGAATATAGGCCGAGTCTACTCAATCTCTCCTCATAGGGCAATGCCCTCATCTCAGGAACCAGTCTAGTGAACCTTCGCTGCACTCCCTCTAAGGCAAGTATGTCTTTCCTTAGGCAAGGAGACCAGAACTGTACACAGTACTCCAGGTGTGGCCTCACCAATGCCCTGTATAATTGCAGTAAGACTTCTTTACTCTTATACTCTAATCCCTTTGTAACAAAAGCTAACATACCATTTGCTTTCCTAATTGCTTGCTGTACCTGCATGTTAACTTTCTGTGATTCATGTACAGGAAACTTTCTGGTATCCGGCACGGACGGGACCGACGTGGTGCCGGTTCATCAACAATTCTGGATAACCGAATGCTATAGTAAAAGATACGGAGCTCAGAGCTCCGTATAAAGCAACAAACCCACAGCTTCAAAACAATCGGCACAAGTTGCAAACGTCTCTGTAGCTTAGCAACAGCTTCAGCTACACCCTTGCACAGCAACAAATGGAGTAAAAAAAGTAATAAAAGTAATAAAAGTTATCTGAACCGACTCCTGAATTTTGCCGGTGGATAGAGCGTTCTGGTTATTTAGGGGCCGGTTAATCGAAAGTTTCCTGTACAAGGACACCCAGGTCCCTCTGAGTGCAAACATTTCCCAGTCTCTCACCATTCAAAAAATATTCTGCTTTTTTGTTTTTCCTACCGAAGTGGATAACTTCACACTTCCACACATTGTATTCCATTTGCCATGTTCTTGCCCACTCAGTCAACCTGTCTATATCTCTCTGCAGCCTCTTTGCATCCTCCTCACTGTTTACTTTCCCACTTAACTTTGTGTCATCAGCAAACTTGGATACGTTGCACTCAGTCCCTTCATCTAAGTCATTAATATAGATTGTAAATAGCTGAGGCCCAAGAACTGATCCTTGCGGTACCCCACTAGTTATAGCCTGCCAACCCGAAAAAAGCCCCGTTTATTCCTACTCTGTTTTCTATCCATTAACCAATCCTCAATCCATGCTAATGTATTACCCCTAATCCCATGTGTCCTAATTTTGTGTATTAACCTCTTGTGTGGCACCTTATTGAATGCTTTTTGTATCCTCCTCACAGCTTACTTTCCCACCTAACTTTCTATCATCAGCATGGCTGATAGGATAAATACAGTTCAGAGAGACTTAAACAGTTCTGCAGGCTGTGTTTCAGGAACGATAGACGGAAAAAGGGGTTGGCACAGTTTATCAGGGAAGGTTTATTATGTTGCTGAAAGGAAGGAACTGGGAATTGGCTCATAGGGCTGGATTTTAATAGCCCTGAGGAGGCAGGTTTGGAGGCGGGTTGGCAGCGAAAATCGGAAAAAATGGCTTCAGACACCCAACCCGCCTCCATCCCGCCCCCACCCGATTTTCATAAGTGTTAGGCCAGCCGCTCCCAAACTGACCTGACTGGAACTGGTGGGACAGGTAGTTAAGGCAGTTAAGAGCTAGTTAACTGCCTTGCTAATCCTATTTTTATAGTGGTTTCCCATTTCGTGCTTCTGGCTCCTGTTTCCCATCTTGTCAGAAACAGGCCAGCTGCAAGGAGACGAGTTGCTGGAGGACATGATTTGTAGCCATTGGTGCAGCACTTTAAAAGCGCTCCTGTAACATGGCTGACATTCAAATGCAACAACCTTGTTGTTGGAGGTTTGGGATAAGATTTTGCAAATCTACTGACTCTGACTGTTCAAGCTGACAGCCATCTGCAGTGTGACTTGATAGGAATAATTTCAGGCCACTTCTAGTGTGCGCTTGCAAGCTTCTTGCCTCAAGTGAAACCTATAGCTACGGGATGGGAAACATTTATATCCTCTCATCCTGGTCATCAGATTTAGAGGAAGAGCAGCCGCGGCAGCACCACAACCAGCCACAACAGCAGCACCAGCGCCAGGAGCGCCAACCTTCTCCTCGCCCACCTGATGCTGCATAGGACAGAGGGGGTCAGCGCAGGGCTGCACCTCGCCGCAGGAGACACCCCCAACACAGGGTTTATAGGCAGAGGATCAGCTTCCTCAGCATGACTGAGCAGCAGTGCCAAAGGGGGCTGAGACTTTCGAGAGACGTAGTTGCTGACATCTGCTCAATGCTGCGCCAACACCTGGAGCCCAGAGGAGCGGGTGGACACTCCTTACCAGTGGCTGTCAAAGTCACCACCGCACTCAACTTCTTTGCTTCGGGCTCCTTCCAGGGATCAGCTGCAGACATCAGCAGCATCTCCCAGTCGGATGCACACACCTGAATCACACAGGTCACCGATGCCCTCTTTGCAAAGGCCTACAATTATATCCACTTCTCCACGGATGGCCCAAGTGTGACGGCACGTGCGGTTGGCTTTGCCAATATGGCAGGCTTGCCAATACTGCAGGGCATCATTGACTGCACACATGTAGCCATTAGGGCTCCCTATTACAACCCAGCTGTATTTGTCAACCGCAAGGGATTCCATTCCCTGAACGTCCAGTTGGTGTGTAACCACAGGAAGATCATCATGCATGTTTGCGCAAACTACCCTGGCAGTTGCCATGGCTCCTTCATCCTGCGCCAGTCTACTGATCCTCAGCTCTTCCATCCGCCAACCCAACTTTCCGGATGGCTTCATGGCGACAAGGGCTATCCCCTGAAAAAGTGGCTTATGACACCGATGAGGAGGCCATCAAATGATGCTGAGGAGCTGTACAATTTGAACCACATATCCACCAGAGGCATCATCGAGCAAATCATTGGCTTGCTCAAAATGCGATTCCGATGCCTAGCCAGATCTGGAGGAGCCTTGCTGTATGCACCAGCCAGGGTGTCCAGAATCATCGTGGTCTGCTGTCCCCTGCACAACATCACACAGCAGCGCAGCTTAGTGCTGCCGGATGAACAAGTGGCTCAGCACACAGCCTCCTCGGAGGAAGAGGACGAGGATGAGGAAGAGGATGAGGAGGGGGACAGGGAGCGACGCTTTGCGGGGCCGGATGTGGCCAATCCAGCAGCAGGTGACCACATTGCTGGCCGTCAGGCAAGGGATGCACTCATCCATGCCAGATTCGCGTAATCTAATGCTTCAACCACAGGTGGCTGGCACATGGAGATGAATATAAGTCCGACATCCTCAAAACCCCAGGCATTATCTGTCTACTAAAGCGCTCAGTGTCACCACCAACATGCTACACGCCATTCACTCTTGAACTTCCATATCCCAGAATGCAGAGGCCACACTTTAGGTGATCTCAGCAGATCATTAAACCTTTTTTGATACTGAACCCATGTGCGTGTGCACACAGACCTCAAACACACCTCCTCAGCAATTTGTAGTTTGCTGAGGAGGCCTCCTCCTTCCGTTTCCAGGGAAGAGGACCTCCTGACATCCTCTAACTCCCTCCACAAGAGCATGGAGAGAGCCCTCCTTGAACCTGGCTGCAGCCTTAGATTTTGGGGCTGCCATTCCTGCAGCAGCCTTTAAGCGAAAAAAGCATTAATTTTACTAAGCCAATGATTGGAGCACATCTGGCATATTTTTCATTTCTTAGTCACATACTACATTGATAGATTAAAAATTCATAAATGTCTTTCTGGAATAATATGATCAGCAATTTCAGTCCATTATTTGTGTTCACACCAGCCGCTGTCAACTCCCCTTTCTAGAAAAACAGAACCAAGCCATCCCAGTGACATTTTTTGCAAAGGGGACATGGCCCCTTTAAATTTTTACTCCGAAATGCGTCATCAGATGAATCCAAGCAATTGCCCGGAGGGACCTGCACGTCGGCCGTAACAAGGCCAATGAAGCAAAAATCGGAACTGCGGGCCGAAGGCATCCGGGAGCGGGTCCGAAAGCTGCCGAGCAGCGGGCCCGCCCTCAATCCGCCTCCTCTATAAAAATCGAGCCCATAGTCTCTTTGGGTGGATCTGGAAGATAGATAAATGGGGGTGTGGGGGGAGGGAAGTTAGTGACAAACACATGTTACAGGCCATCGCAGGATAAAACAAGGAGGTGGATCTACTGCTGTGGGAGGCCATACAAAAGATTAGTGCTTGGGACTTACAATAGGGACAATATGTATGTGTGAGGGAGTTTATTGAATTACTTCAAGAATCCTTTTTCTAAGTAGCAGGTGAAGGAACTCACAAGGAGGAATCTAGTTTTGGCTCTGCTCCGACTAATGAGGAAGCAGCGACAAAGTTGAGGTAAGGCAACATTTGAGTTGAGAGATCATAAAGTTGTCAATTTTAAGGTTGAATTGAGAATGGAACAGATCATAAAAAAAAGTATTAAGAAATTAGATTTCAGCATTGCAGACTTTGAGGGATGAAATGCTGCATGAAAGCACAAAATGAGAAGAACCATTTCAAAGGGAAAGATGCAGAGGGAAAACTAGCCTGAGAGAGAACTAAGAGATACACTAATCACAGAGCATGAATATGTTAAATGACCTGCAAACACATCCAATAGGTCATAACCTGCCTTTTCCCCACAGATGTCGACTGACCTCCTCCTGTGTATTTCAAACATATTCTGTTTTTATTACAGATCAATCACTGTTGTTTGTTGTCTCTGTTTAATGCACAAGATTCTTTTGAAATTTGAAAACCATGTCGATAACCTTTATCTTTCAGAAACACACCATATTTTTTTGCCTTTTTGAATTCATGCTATTTATAGTGCAAACAGCAGCTACGTGATCCAAACATTCAGCTGTAAAGTCCACATCAAAATTAACTGCAAGAAGGCACCATTGCCTACATAATGGAAACCAGCTGGGGTTTTTGTGAATGTTGTTAAAGTGAGGAATGCTAGTGCTGGGGAATGGAACACTTTGCATTCTGGACACTAAAGCTTCCATTTTCCACTGTTTTAAGCAAGAAGCAGCAGTATGAAGTCAATGCAGGGAGACTGGAAGTATGGTTGGAAATCAGGAACACTGATTTCCCCACCCATTTTATGCTGCTTGACCACTTCAGGTCAGATGTAGAATAACCTAATATTTATTATAGTGATAAACAGTACAAGTACTTGCTCATGACAGCACACGGACTTCGTGCTTTTTATGGGAAATACATTGTTGAGAACGGGTGGCCAAAATCAAGTATAAAGAGAATATAGATTTTGTTAAAGCTGCACTCCCCATTTCTTTCTACTTTGATTTCAAGTATCATTATACAGTTCCACATGAGAATCTCACTGTACTTAAGTTTCCTGCAGAAGGAGGATGAATAAAGGGAGAATGCTAAGTAGGTCACGTTACACCACAGGATAATTTAACACACACCGTCAACTCTCCTCAAAGCCATAAAATAAAACCAGAGGCAATTGTACCTCAGTTTGTTTGAGGAACAGTACATTAGGAGGCAATGCTTCAGTAGACAAATGGGGACAGTTGTGTCGTGCACTTCAGGCAGACCTCCAGTCATGCTCCACCACAGATACAACATTGCCAGTGATGGTGAAGGTTACCTTTGCACTCAACACGTTAGGATCCTCCCAAGTGCCCACATGACAAAATCATGCACAATTAGCAGTCTGTTGTCCATGCTTGTATTCAAAATCCATTATAGTCCCAATGCACAAAGTCATTTGCCCCATACATGGCCAAACCCACTGTACCAATATCGGCCAGTGCTGAACGTGATGACCCATTTATCCCTTTCCTCTGATGAATTATTACATAAGACAGCAATGGCCCCAATAACAATCGTGATCATCTTTTTCCATTCCCCTGGTCTGATCATCTTTAGGGCCTGCAGCGTCAAAAAAGAACCCCTCCTCCATCTCACTTCTTCTCAAAAGGTCTTGATGTCCTACTCAGAGAATAGGGCCAATTTTCCAAAGTCAGGATACCTGCCCCTTTAAGATGCTGCAGGACTTTAAAATATAAGTGCTTTCAAAGGTATTCTCCATCATCTGTCTCTGGTACAACAGTTTAATTTAGAAACCCAGTTTTAGCACTGTTGCTCTTTTAGGGTTTAGCCCAGAAGCCTAATGGTTCAAAGCAAGGCATTCCATTGACTGCCTCTGTGTTTTTTAAAATTTTATACCAGAATTCTCTTGATGAAAATAGAGATTTTGACAGGAGTAATCTGCAGTACTTACACAGGCAATATATAATCTAAATTAACTTCTATGTTCTGTTAGTTTAAGTCATTTCACCAGTCAATTATATTTCCAGAGCTGACCGTGAAATCTACGTTTCCTTCCAATTCTATCCCTTATGCTGCCTTCCACTCTGAAAGGCAGTCACTCGTGCTATCATAAAGTTACATGGCACTAGCCGACTTTATGGTCCTGTCCAAATGGCCATTCTTTATGTGTGTGTCTAGCGAAGAGGGTGTCTGTAGGATATGGATGGCAGCAGTTGGCTCAAACTTGTCCTTACCCGACAGCCACAAACATGTTCTTTTTAGTACATGCATATCAGTAGTACTTAGAAACTTGGCTTATTTTGCCCTCTTTTATCTGGAGATGCTGCGCTGATTGAGATCACATGAAAGTGCTTTTATGTTTAAAAGCTGCAGCCGATGATAGCTTTCGCAGTAGAGGATGAGGATAAACTACCAGGAACAATTAGGAAAAATAAAAATAAATCAAGAGGGGGAACTACCTGGATTCAATACAAGTTACAAAATAGTGATGGAAAAACTAATGAGATTAAAAATAGACAAATCTGCAGGACCCAATGATTTCCATCTCAGCGTATCAAAATAAGTAGGTGAGGAAATTGTTGATGCTCTAATCATGATTTTCCAAAACACTCTCGACTCAGGACTTGTCCCTTTGGATTGGAAAATTGCCAATGTCACTCCATTATTTAAAAAGGGTAGGAGAGATAAACTAGGCCTATGTCTGTTGTGATGAAGTTACTAGAATCTGTTATTAAGGACAGAGTGACTGAGCATTTGGTCAAATATGAGCTGATCAGAGAGAGCCAGCACAGATTTATAAAGGGTAAGTCATGTCTAATGAACCTAGTTGAATATTTTGAGGAGGTCACTAACATGGTAGATAAAGGGAGTGTTATGGATGTTATTTATATGGACTTTCAGAAGGCATTCGACAAGGTTCCACATAATTACATAGAAGTTCGCATCCCAGGTTGCTAAGTGAATTGGGGGAGGAGATAGCTTCCCTAGATGTGGGGGAGGTGCCTGAGGATTGGAAAGTGGCAAATGTGACACCATTGTTCAAGAAAGGGTGTAAGGACAATCCTAGTAACTACAGGCCAGTTTAACATCAGTGGTGGGTAAAGTTTTAGAAACAATAATCAAGGAAAAATTTAACAGGCACTTGGAGAGGTTTAAGCTAATTAAGGAGAGCCAACATGGATTTGTAAAAGGCAGATCGTGTTTGACTAATCTAATTGAATTTTTTGATGAAGTAACAGAGAGGATTGATGAAGGGAATGCAATGGATGTTGTCTACATGGATTTTTGGAAGGCGTTTGACAAAGTACCACATAGAAGGCTGGTTAACAAAATTGAGGCTCATGGAATAGGTGGGTCAGTGGCAGCTTGGATAAGGAATTGACTTAAGGTATAGAAAACAGCGAGTTGTGGTAAATGGCTGTTTTTCAGGCTGGAGGATGGTAGACAGTGGTGTTCCCCAAGGGTCAGTGCTGGGGCCACTGCTTTTTTTTTGATATATATATAAATGACCTGGATATTGGAATACAGAGTAGAATTTCTAAATTTGCCGATGACACCAAATTTGGGGGTGTGGCAAACAGTGATGATGATACCAATCAACTGCAATAGGACATAGAAAGGCTAGCAGAATGGGCAGACAAGTGGCAGATGGAATTTAATACAGAGAAGTGTGAGGTGATGCATTTTGGCAGAAGGAACAGGGAGAGACAATATACACTTAATGGTACAGTTTTAAAGAGTGTGCAGGGACAGAGGGACCTGGGAATTAATGTGTATAGGTCCCTGAAGGTGGCAGGACATATTGAGAGAGTGGTTAACAAAGCATATGGGATCTTGGGCTTCCTAAATAGAGGTATTGAGTACAAAAGTAGAGAAATTATGCTGAACCTTTATAAAGCGCTGGTTAGGCCACAACTGGAGTATTGCGTCCAGTTCTGGTCACCACACTTTATAAAGGATGTGAAGGCCCTTGATAGGGTGCAGAGGAGATTTACCAGAATGGTTCCTGGAATGGGGGAATCTTAGCTACAAGGACAGGTTGGAGAAGCTGGATTTGTTTTCATTAGAGCAAAGGAGGTTGAGGGGTGATTTGATAGAGGTGTACAAGATTATGACAGGTTTGGATAGGCTAGACGGGGAGAGGCTGTTCCCACTAGTTGATGGTACAAGGACTCGGGGACACAGATTTAAGGTTTTGGGCAAGAGACACAAGGGGGACGTGAGGGAAAACTTTTTTATGTAGCGAGTGGTGATGACCTGGAATTCGCTGCCAACGGAAGTGGTGGAAGCGGAGACACTCAATGTTTTCAAGGGAAGACTGGATAGGCACTTGAGGGAAATAAACTTGCAGGGCTACGGGGATAGAGCGGGGGAATGGAACTGACTGGATTGCTGTACAGAGAGCCGGCATGGACTCAATGGGCCGAATGGCCTCCTTCTGTGCCGTTATGACTCAATGGGGGCCAAAGTCGATTGATTTGCGCCTTCCATTAGCACCCTAAGAGGGCACTAATGGGGCGCAAATCAACTAGTGCCCGCTCGCGCCCCGACTGTAATATTGGGTAGCGCCCCCCGACTTATTGCCGGACGCTATATCCGCTGGGGTCAGGGGGCCTACCTGCGGCCGGGGCGGCGCTACTTAAAGGGGAGGTGTCAGGCGGCCATTTTTGTTGCTGGCCGCCTGTCAGCACCTGCCCCCGTTGCTGTCCCCGGCCCCCGTGAGGCACCCCCACGGGTTGCTGGCTGCTCTCCGTGAGCCCGGCACGCCGGCACTCCCGATCCCTGGTGACCCAGCTGGGTGCCGGGATGCGCAGCGCCAGGCCCCTCCCCTTCAATAAGGGAGAGGAAGGCCTGCAGTTCCGCGGAACATAACACCGCGATATTGGCTCGCAACACCCCAAGAGTGACGCAGGTCTTCCAGTAACGCCCCGCTTCCCTCTCGGGGTGCTACCTGGGAAAATCGGCCGTGGGGGCGCTAACTTTTTTGGGGTGCTAAAACTAGCGCCCCAACAAAGGTAGCGCCCCAAGGGGGGTGCTATCCAATTTTTACCCTTATGACTCTATGGGCTGGATTTTAATTCAGGGCGGGTTGGGGTCGTGTAATCCGCATTTCGTGTTATCCACAAGAACTAAATCGATGTGGGAGATTGATGCCAATTTAACTTAATTGGCCAATTGAGTTCCAGCATGTGGGAACCCATGGGAAATGAATTTTTCCAGTCTGAAAGTCGCCTCCGATGACGTCATCATTGCTGCTGCATTTAAGGTCTGCAACAAGTCTTGCTTCTTCTGCAGACTGCCAACCTTTTGGCCTTTGCTGCTACAGGGACCTGGAGGCAGAATGGCCAGTGAAAGACCTAGGTCTGCTCCAAGATTTGACGATGTTGCCCTGCAGGCTTTAGTGGAGGGAGCAAGAACTCAAAAGGAGGTGCTCTTCCCTTCATCAGGGAGGAAGAAGCCTCCCCAGCAGACCAAGGCTGTGTGGCTGCAAGTGGCAGAGGAGGTCAACTCCTTATCAGCAACCCGCAGAACCTGGATACATAGAAACATCGAAGATAGGAGCAGGAGTAGGCCATTTGGCCCCTCGAGCCTGCTCTGCCATTCAATGAGATCATGGCTGATCATCCAAATTCAGTACCCTGTCCCTGCCTTCTCCCCATATCCCTTGATCCCTTTAGCCTTAAGAAATATATCTAACTCCTTCTTGAATATATTAAATGAATTGGCCACAACTGCCTTCTCTGGTAGAGAATTCCACAGGTTCACCACTCTCTGGGTGAAGAAATTCCTCCTCATCTCTGTCCTAAATGGCTTACCCCTTATCTTTAGACTGTGATCCCTGGTTCTGGACTCCCCCGCCATCGGGAACATCCTTCCTGCATCTAGTCTGTCTAGTCCTGTTAGAATTTTATAAGTTTCAATGAGATCCCCTCTCATTCTTCTAAACTCCAGCGAGTATAAGCCCAATCGACCCAATTTCTCCTCATATGTCATTCCTGCCATCCTAGGTATCACTCTGGTGAATCTTCGCTGCACTCCTCCAAGGAAAGAACATCCTTCCTCAGATAAGGCGACCAAAACTGCACACAATACTCAAGGTGTGGTCTCACGAAGGCCCTGTACAACTGCAGCAAGACATCCTTGTTCCTGTATTCGAACCCTCTCGCTACGAAGGCCAACATACCATTTGCCTTCTTAACCGCCTGCTGCACCTGCATGCTTACCTTCAGCGACTGGTGCACAAGGACACCCAGGTCTCATTGCACTTCCCCTTCTCCCAATCTATTGCCGTTCAGATAATAATCTGCCTTCCTGTTTTTGCCACCAAAGTGGATAACCTCGCATTTATCACCCAACCTGTCCAAATCATACAGGAGTTTCTCTGCATCCTCCTCACAGCACACACGCCCACCCAGCTTTGTGTCATCTGCAAACTTGGAGATATTACATCTAGTTCCCTCATCTAAATCATTAATATATATTGTGAATAGGTGGGGTCCTAGGACCGGTCCCTGCGGTACCCCACTAGTCACTGCCTGCCACTCAGAAAAAGACCCGTTTATTCCAACTCTTTGCTTCCTGTCTGCCAACCAGTTCTCTATCCAAGTCAGTACCTTGCCCCCAATCCCATGTGCCTTAACTTTACACGCTAATCTCTTATGCGGGACCTTATCGAAAGCCTTCTGAAAGTCCAAGTACACCACATCCTCTGGTTCTCCCTTATCTATTCTACCAGTTACATCCTCAAAAAATTCCAGTAGGTTAGTCAAGCACGATTTACCTTTTGTAAATCCATGTTGACTTTGTCCGATCCTGTCACTATTTTCCAAGTGCTCTGCTGTTACATCTTTTATAATGAACTCTAACATTTTCCCCACTACCAATGTCAGGCTTACCGGTCTGTAATTCCCCATTTTCTCTCTACCACCTTTTTTGAACAGTGGGGTAACATTAGCTACCCTCCAATCCATGGGAACTGTTCCAGAATCTATAGAATTTTGGAAGGTGACCAGCAATGCATCTACTATTTCTAGGGCCACTTCCTTAAGTACCCTAGGATGTAGATTATCAGGCCCTGGAGATTTATCGGCCTTCAATCCCGTTAATTTCCCTAACACCATTTCCCTACAAATACTGATTTCATTCAGTTCCTCCCTCTCATTAGACCCTATGGCCTAGAAATTCAGTATAGCCACGTTTGGGGCGCTACAGCCGGGCGGCCGGTAAAGTTTGCGCCCGGCGCAACTTCGCGCCACCTTCGCCGATATTCAGTGGCATCACCCCAAGAGGTTGCTGCTGCGCTAAAACAGGCGATGCACGACTATCATTAGGCGCTAAGCCGGCGGCCCGGGGCGATACCCCCAAGGGCGGGCACAGCGCAGGTGCGGCGAGTAGCTGATTGACGGCAGACACTCTGGCGCCGGTGAGTTCTTAAAGGGGGAGGGTGGATTTGTTTGCCTGCCACGCCCTGCACACTGCAGCCCTGAAGCATGGCCTGACCACTGCTGCTTGATCTGTACAACGCCCAGGACTATGGAGAAGGCCAGGGAGAGAGCGCAGCGCTTCAGCGACGGTGACCTGAGGGTGCTGGTTGGCGCAGTGGAACGCAGGTGCCATGTTCTGTTCCCTGAAGGTGGCAGGAGGCCGCTGCCCAGCGCCTATCGGAAAGCCTGGAGGGAGGTGTCAAACAGGGTGACCTCCAACAGCGTGGTTGCCAGGACTCCTGTGCAATGCCGAAAAAAGCTCAACGACCTCAGTCGGGTTGTCAGGGTGAGTACCCTTTCCAGTGTCCTCCTCATCCCTGCATGTGCACCTCAGTTTATGGGCAAAGGGACCTGAAAGCCCTAATGCCCAGCCCTCATCCAGCAGCTATGGGACTGTCATGAAAATCACTTGCACATTCAGCACTTTCCACACTGTAAAAGCTATTCGACCATGGGAGGCAGTACAGCCAAGATCAGGGCTTCACACTGTCAGGGCTAGTCCACCATGGGAGGCAGTGCAGACAAGATCAGGGCTTCACACTGTACTTAGAGGCCGTCCTTTCTCTTGCAGGGCAAGGTGGCGCACAACCGAAGGCAGCAGCGTGAGACCGGGGGAGGCCATCCTGACCTCAAACAGCTCTCCGACCTGGACCAGTGTGTGGAGCGCATTATGTCAGGCCGGCTGATTGGCCCCATCGCCAGTGGAGATGCCGACCCTGTTGTGGGCCCCAATGGTAATGGCATCACCTTTTTGACCTATCTCTTTCCACTTGCGCCTCAGAATAGGATCCTTTGCCACTGTCGGCCCAATGCAGTGCATAGCAGCACTCATGCCTCCCTCGCTGCCGCCCTGTCCTCACTCTAAAGCAACTCTTGTGCCTCCCTGCTTTCAGATGGTGAATCGCCAGGTGAGGAGGCGGGCCCTCAAGCTGGCACTGTGAGTGAATCGGAGGACGAGGAGGAGGAAGAGGAAGCCGGACCATCAGTGCCAACCTCAGCCGAGGCAGCCCATGGCGATGATGGGGACACGTCTTCCCTGGAGGGGAGCCGGGGGGAAGGGTCGGAGGAGAGTGAAGCTCCGGGGCCCAGCAGCCTGCAGCAATGCGGGAGGGGTGGGGAAGCTCGGCGGCCTTCTCCCCGGAGGGTGAGTGTGGCCTCCAGTCCTGCTACGGCGAGCGCAGAGGAGGTGCGGCTCCTAGAGGAAATGGCCGCCCAGGCTGAGCGCAGGCACACTGAGCTCATGGCTGCAGTGGCAAGGATGCCTGACTCCATAGAGTCATTGTCAAGGAGTGTGCAGGAATTCGGGGCAGCACAGGCCAGGAGTCTGCAGGACTTCGCGGCAGCACAGGCGGCTTCTAGCCAAGTGCTCAGTCGTGCCATGCATTCACTGGCTGGTGTTATGCAGACACAGACCAGGGCCACACGGGCACTAACTGCTGCCACCCTCGCTGGATCGGCCAGGCATCGCCAGGGCACTCGCCGCGCCGCAGCAGCCCAGCAGTCTGTGCTTCAGCAGTTTGCTGCGCATGCTGCAGTGCTGGCCCGTGCGAGTGCCAATGTCTCAGGCGACCAGGGAGTACCTTTGATCTGTCAGGTTGGCAGCATTCCTGCAGCCGACGCTGCCACTCCTCCATTGCAGCTGCCACCAGCCGCTGGACAGACTGCTGCCGCCCAAGCAGAGTTGGAGCAGTCAGCAGCCGGCCCCTCCAGGGCCAGAGCTGGTCCAGGCCGACCCCCAAGGGCATCTGCCGTCTCGCCATCTGACCCTCAGCAGCCTTCCCCCAGCCTTGCTGCAGCCACTGGGGTCCCATTGAGGAGGAGCTGCAGGGCGGGCAGGGGCCAGTCACGGATGCGAAAGGCATCACCCTCGCAGGGCAAAAAGTAGAAGGTGTGCCCAAATGTTTTGTTTCACTTGTAAAGGCCGAGACTGGTGTATTTGTTTTTTTTGAAAGGCCGAGACTGGTTGATTTGTGTTTTTGGGGGGTGCTTCTCTCCATTAGTTTGTTATGTGGGAAGGGCACAGAGGTATCAAAGTAATAAATGTTCTTAAATCGCACTGTCCATGCTTTCTTTTGGAAGTCCTGGTTGCCCTGCTCGGCTGAGGGCTTGTGGAGCGGCTACATTCATCTTGTGCCATTGGCACAAGCCATTCCCTGAGAGGGGGCCTAGAACCGACGTGCAATAAGCCGCCGACGGGCGACCCTTGCACTTTCTGCCTCCCTCCTGTGCTGGTCCTCCTCCTCCTCCTCCTCCTCCTCCTCCTCTGGTGGTCCTCCAATGTCTGGTGGCAGTGGCTGAGTCCTGCGGATAGCCAGGTTGTGCAGCATGCAGCACACGACCATGAAATGGGAGACTCGCTCAGGCGAGTACTGTAGGGCTCCTCCGGAACGATCCAGACAGCGGAACGGTTGCTTCAGGATGCCGATTGTTTGCTCAATGATGTTCCTGGTTGCTTGATGGCTGTCATTGTATCCCTCTTCAGCAGGGGTGCTGGGCGCACGGAGCGGGGTCATCAGCCAGGTGCACAAAGGATAGCCTTTGTCCCCGAGAAGCCATCCTCGTGGGTGAGGCTGGGCCTGGAACATGTCTGCCACAGAAGTCTGGCGCAGGATGAAAGCATCGTGGCTGCTGCGTGGAAAGCGGGCATTGACAGCTAGGATGAGCTGCCTGTGGTCACACACCAACTGCACGTTGAGCGAATGGTAGCCCTTCCGGTTGCGGTAATCCTCGGCATTCTCTAGAGGTGCCCGCAAAGCCACATGTGTGCAGTCAATGGCGCCCTGCACCATGGGGAAGCCCGCTAATGCTGCAAAGCCCATTGCACGCTGTTGCTGCTTGTCAACGGCCATGGAGAAAGAGATGAACTGACGTCTCCTTCTGAAAAGGGCATTGGTCACCTGGCGGATGCAGCAATGTACGGCAAACTGGGAGATGTTGGAAATGTCCCTAGTAGCGGATTGGAAGGAGCCAGTGGCATAGAAGTTGAGAGACACCGTCACCTTCACTGCCACCGACAGAGACGTCCTGCTCCTCAGCTGTGGCTGCAGATCTCCGCGAAGCAGGTGGCAGATCTCAGTGACCACCTCCCTTCTGAATCACGGCCTCCGAACACACTGCTCGTCAGACATGTTCAGATATGAGAACTGCTGGCGGTATACCCTGGGTGGGTAAGGCCTCCTGTGCCAACGCCTGTTGCCCCTTCTCCGTCTGGCCATGACTGCCACACTCTCACGGCGTCTCTGAGCCCTTTGAATGCAATGGAGAAGGCCAACGTTTCCACCCATTGCAGCCCCCATTATATGTTTCCAATCAATGCTATGGCTCTGAAGTTAAAGACAAGTGCAAAGCTGTGGCCTGAAGCCACAAGTACCTGCGCGAGTGTTGAGCCAAACCAGAAAGCTCTCTACCTTTGTCTCTCTGCAAAGATCCGTCTCTCACAAAGAAGGAGTGTTGCAAAATGGCTGCCATTTCTACTGCAGGAGGAGTGCCCTTTAATTTGCGCCCCCCGCGCCCCGCAGCGACTGGGAACCGTTCCCCCCTACCAGTTGCTAGGGGCGCCAGGTGCACAATAGGCCAGCGCCACTGAATTTCCGGTTTGGGGCACACAAAGGGCGTTGCACGATGAAATGACGTCAGGATCTGCGCGTGCAGCTGAGCGCGCGCAAAGGCTTTGCGCCGCCGCAAATCTTTACTGAAGTTGGGGAGAGGCGCAGATCGCGCTGCGCCCGGCCGCTAGCCGCCTAGCGCCCCACATAACCTCCTCCTAAGGCACTAGCGGCTGGCGCAAACAACTGAATTTCTAGGCCTATGTTCCCCGACATCTCTGGGAGGTTATTAGTGTCCTCCTTTGTGAAGACAGAACCAAAGTATGTATTTAATTGGTCTACCATTTCTTTGTTCCCCATTATAAATTCCCCTGATTCTGACTGCAAGGGACCTACGCTTGACTTCACCAATCTTTTTCTTTTCACATATCTATAAAAGCTTTTACAGTCAGTTTTTATGTTCCCTGAAAGCTTACTCTCTTACTCTATTTTCCCCCTCTTAATTAATCCCTTTGTCCTCCTTTGCTGAATCCTAAACTGTTCCCAATCCTCAGGTTTACTGCTTTTTCTGGCCAATTTATGTGTCCTCTCCTTGGATCTTATGTTATCCCTAATTTCCCTTGTTAGCCACGGTTGAGTCACCATTTTTGTTTTATTTTTATGCCAAACAGGGATGAACAAATTCTGTTGTTCATCCATGCGATCTTTGAATGTTTGCCATTGCCTATCCACTGTCAACACTTTGAGTAACATTCCCCAATCAATCCTACCCAACTCGCATCTCATACCATCGTAGTTTCCTTTATTTAAATTAAGGGCCCTAGTCTCTGAGTCAACTACTTCACTCTCCATCTTAATGAAGAATTCTATCATATTATGATCGCTCCGCCCCAAGGGGCCTCGCACAACAAGAATGCTAATTAATCCTTTCTCATTAAATAATACCCAGTCTAAGATGGCCTGGTCTCTAGTTGGTTCCTCGACATATTGGCCCAGGAAACCATCCCATATACACTCCAGAAATTCCTCCTCCACAGTATTGTTACTAATTTGGTTAGCCCAATCTATATGTAGATTAAAGTCACCCATGATAACTGCTGCGCCCTTGTTGCACGCATCTCTAATTTCCCATTTAATGCCATCCCCAACCTCCTCATTACTGTTTGGGTGTCTGTATACCACTCCCACTAACGTTTTCTGCCCCTTGGTATTTCTCAGTTCTACCCATACAGATTCCACATCATCAGAGCTAATATCCTTCCTTACAATTGTGTTAATCCCCTCTTTAACCAGCAATGCCACCCCACCTCCTTTTCCTTTTTGCCTGTCTTTCCTGAATATTGAATACCCCTGGATGTTGAGTTCCCAGCCTTGGTCACCCTGGAGCCATGTTTCCGTAATCCCAATCATATCATATCTGTTTACCTCTATTTGCGCAGCTAATTCATCCACCTTATTACAAATGCTCCTCGCATTAAGACACAAAGCCTTCAGGCTTGTTTTTTTAACACTCTTAGACCTTTTAGAATTATTATTTACTGTGGCCATGTTTGATTTAAACCCTTGATATCTCTGACTGCCACCTTTGCTTTTCTCCTTCCTGTCTTTTGCTTCTATTCTTGTTTCCCTTTCCTCTGTCTCCCTGCTCAGGTTCCCAACCCCCTGCCATTTTAGTTTAAACCCTCCCCCAGCGCACGAGAAAACACTCCCCCTCGGACATCGGTCCCGGTCCTGCCCAGGTGCAAACCGTCCAGTTTGTATTGGTCCCACCTCCCCCAGAACCGGTTCCAATGTCCCAGGAATTTGTATCCCTCCCCCTTGCACCATTCCTCTAGCCACGTAGTCATATGAAATATCCTTCTATTTCTACTCTGACTAGCATGTGGCACTGGTAGCAATCCTGAGATTACTACCTTTGAGGTCCTATTTTTTATTTTACCTCCAACTCCCTATATTCAGCTTTAAGGACCTCATCCTGTTTTTTACCTATATCGTTGGTACCTATATGCACCACGACAACTGGCTGTTCACTCTCCCCTTCCAAAATGCTCTGCAGCCGCTCTGAGACATCCTTGTCCCTTGCATCAGGGAGGCAACATACCATCCTGGAGTCTCATTTGCGGCTGCAGAAATGCCTATCTATTCCCCTTACAATAGAATCCCCTATTACTATATCTCTACCCCTCTTTTTCCTCCCGTCCTGTGCAGCAGAACCACCCATGTGCCAGGAAGTTGGCTGCTGCTGCCTTCCCCCGATAAGCCATCCTCCCCAACAACATCCAAAGCGGTATATCTGTTTGAGAGGGTGATGGTCACAGGGGACCCCTGCACTAGCTGCCTGTGCCTACTACTCTGTTTGGCAGTCACCCATTCCCTTCCTGCCTGTGCAGCCTTTACCTGCGGTGTGACCAACTCATTAAACGTGCTTTCCATGATGTCCTCAGCATTGTGAATGCTCCAGTATGTATCCATTCACAGCTCCAGCGCCGCAATGCGGTCTGCCAGTAGCTGCAGCTGGATGCACTTCCCGCACACATGATCGTCAGGGACACAGGAAGTGTCCCTGATTTCCCACATAGTGCAGGAGGAGCATACCATGGCACCAAGCTGCACTGCCATCACTTACCCTTTAATTAATTCAAATTAAATTAAATCAAATCAATCCCACCAATTATACTATAATTAAATGAAATACTCAAGGGTCCTTGTTTACCAGCTGTCCCCGCTACACAACAGAGACCTTAGAAACTATAAACCACAAAATTTAAGTTTGGAAAAAAGCGAGAAAGAGAAAAATACTCACCAACCAATCACTTACCTGCTTTCTGGTGACGTCACACTTCGATTACTTTTTACTTCTCTCCCTCCTCTCACAGGTCTGCCTCTCCCGCTCTCGGAGCTCAGTTTAAATCAGCCTCTCCCGCCTCTCCTCTCGCAGGTCCGCCTCTCCTGCTCTCGGAGCTCGGTTTAAATCAGCCTCTCCTGCCTCTCCTCTCGTAGGTCCGCCTCTCCCGCTCTCGGAGATCTGTTTAAATCAGCCTCTCCTGCCTCTCCTCTCGCAGGTCCACTGTTTACAGCATCATATCCCTTTGCCAAGCTCGTGCCGCGGTCGCCATTATGTAAGGGGTCAGCTTCACCTCTGACTTGTGATTGGTTTGAATTGCTCCCACTGCCTTGGTTCTAGATCTTGGACTTATTTGGGGGTTGTGATAAAAGTGCATTAGACAACTGGTTTTAGTGCAAGAACTTTGGGGGAAAAATTCGGTATCGCCCCATTTGGGGCGCCGTTATCGGCCGTGCGCAAAGTTCAGCGCCTAGCGTTAATTATCGCCTCCGACAGCAAACTTGGCTTTTATCGCCCCTGGAGGTGATTGGAGCGCTAAATCAGGCACTTCACACCTGTCTTAAGGCGCAAACGCCAAGGAGTGAGGCGCTACCTCAGAGTGCTGGCCAAGTAAGGAAGGGCAAATCAAAATAAACCTGCAAAGTGCTGCTCAGTACTCAAAACTCCTTCACACAGTGCAGGAAGAGATTTCGTGACCTTCTGCGCACTGGAAAAGTGAGTATGATAGCAACTTTCAGTAGGTTATTTATTAAGGAGGTGCTGGATAGCAATCAGGAGTGTAAGTTCTTGTCAATTTTCTCCTCCTTAACCCAAAGGCATTCAGGTGAATTGTAGAGGCCCACCACTGCTCCAGCTGTGTTTAGCTATTCCAGCACAGACAAGGAATAGGACCTTGAACCTACTCGTCCTTGTGACTCAGCTAACTGGCCAATGAACTGGCCGAACGATTAAAAGATCAGCCATTGGGTTACTAATTTTATTTTGCTCTTTATTAAATATTTAGTTTATGAAACAACTACAGCAGCAAATCATATTTCAATGGCATAATTGAAGATACAAATTACATTCCGCCCACTATCTGCAAGAAGGTTCAACTGAACTGTTACTCATACTTCAGCTAAATAGCATTTGTTCAGTCAGGTAATGTTTCATATATATGTTTACTAGAGGAGATTAATGTTCAAACCTGTTATCTTTTACCCTGTGCTCAGTTTAATAAAACAATACACGTCAAATCAATCACATCTTACAAGATTCAAATGTATACGGAGCCTAGTTTATTCAGCTTAAAAGCATGTTCTTCCTTGAACCATTTTTCTGTCAGTTTTGAAATATTTTTCCCCAAAATTTTTTCCCTTCCTTTCTTGATGATATATATTGGGATATAAATTGGTTAACCCCCAAAAATGGGCGCAGGGATCATAATGCTCAATTAACCCATTGCCCGTTGACTGGAATGCAGATAGCACCTCAACTTTGTGCTACCTGCTAATTATAATGATTTCTGTGTGCAGCCAGTGCTCCCCACATTGTTCATTGGCTGCACGCATCAGCAGGGGCCCTGATATCATAAGTAACTTGCACTACTTAAAGCTAGCCTGCACTACTTAAAGAAGAGGTACATTGTGGCTGCAGTCAGTCCTGGGAGTCGTTCTGCAACTGAATCAGACCTGGGAAAGAGAGAAGAATACCGAACCATGGGAGAGAGTGGGCCCCCAGGTTTTTGGGCCCTGCACTGGAGGTCTTGTTGGAGGAAGTGGAAAGGAGGAGATATGTCATGTATCCTCAGTGGGGCAGGAGGCCCTCCAGACACACGATGAGAAGGCAGTGGGTGCAGATAGCCACGGAGATCAATGCTAGGAGTGAAGCCCCAAGGACCTGGATGCAGTACCAGAAGAAGTTTAATGGCCTCAAAGGCCATATCCTACCAGCTGCACCACTAGACTTAGCCACTGCTCAATTCACCACATCCCCATCACTCACCTACCAACAATCAGGATTCATACCTAACATTCATATGCTTCACCTCACCCTCACACACTTAGCACTGTTGGAAGCCTAACACCCACATCTGTAAGGTGTTTGGTTTCCTCCTCCTTACAAGCATTCTTTGACTCTGGGTTTTACAGGAACAAAATGGTAGATGACACAAAGGTTTAGGTTCAAACCAAAACTGTTAGTTTATTAACACCAACAAAACACGGACAAAAACCTGTTGAGATTTGGCTGAAACTTACAATCATCCATACGGCCGGTCGTTACCGTTGTGGATTGGAGGTCTGGATTGGAGATGACCGGCTTCCCTTCCTTCTTACACCTGGCAGTTGCTGTAATCAGAGCTAGCTTCCGAGAGAGAGAGCTTCCCAGTGAGAGAGCTTCCGAGCGAAAGAGAGAGCGAGCTGTCATGTGGTTCCTTCTTATAGTTCTTTTAGTCACCTGGCCCCATGCTGGGCCTCCCCCAACCAGTTTCGGTTGTCAGTTTGCTGAACTGTCTGACATTCACACCTCGTCAACCTGTAATTCAATCACCGGAGGTGTACAGAGTTGTGAGATTGAAACATAGAAACATAGAAGATAGGAGCAGGAGCAGGCCATTCGGCCCCTCTAGCCTGCTCCGCCATTCAATGCGATTATGGCTGATCATCCAAGTTCAGTACCCGGTCCCTGCTTTCTCCCCATACCCCTTGATCCCTTTAGCCTTAAGAAATATATCCAACTCCTTCTTGAATATATTTAATGAATTGGCCTCTACTGCCTTCTGTGGTAGAGAAATCCACAGGTTCACCACTCTCTGGGTGAAGAAATTCCTCCTCATTTCTGTCCTAAATGGCTTACCCCTTATCCTTAGACTGTTACCCCTGGTTCTGGACTCCCCGACCATCGGGAACATCCTTCCGGCATCTAGTCTGTCCAGTCCTGTCAGAATTTTTAAAGTTTCAATGAAATCCCCTCTTATTCTTCTAAACTCCAGCGAGTACAAGCCCAATCGACCCAATCTCTCCTCCTATGTCATTCCTGCCATCCCAGGTACCAGCCTGGTGAATCTTCGCTGCACTCCTTCCATGGTAAGAATATCCTTCCTCAGATAAGGTGACCAAAACTGCACACAATACTCAAGATGTGGTCTCACCAAGGCCCTGTACAACTGCAGCAAGACATCCTTGTTCTTGTACTCAAACCCTCTCGCTACAAAGGCCAACAAACCATTTGCCTTCTTAACCGCCTGCTGCACCTGCATGCTTACCCTCAGCGACTGGTGCACAAGGACACCCAGGTCTCGTTGCACTTCCCCTTCTCCCAATCTATTGCCATTCAGATAATAATCTGCCTTCCTGTTTTTGACACCAAAGTGGATAACCTCACATTTATCCACGTTATATTGCATCTGCCATGCTTCTGCCCAATCACCCAACCTGTCCAAATCATCCTGTAGTTTCTCGGCATCCTCCTCACAGCACACACGCCCACCCAGCTTTGTGTCATCTGCAAATTTGGAGATATTACATCTAGTTCCCTTGTCTAGATCATTAATATATATTGTGAATAGCTGGGGTCCAAGGACCGATCCCTGCGGTACCCCACTAGTCACTGCCTGCCACTCGGAAAAAGACCCGTTTATTCCAACTCTTTGCTTTCTATCTACCAACCAGTTCTCTATCCAAGTCAATACTTTTCCCCCAATCCCATGTGCCTTAACTTTACACGCTAATCTCTTATGTGGGACCTTATTGAAAGCCTTCTGAAAGTCCAAATACACCACATCCACTGGTTCTCCCTTATCTATTTTACTAGTTACATCCTCAAAAAATTCCAGTAGATTAGTCAAGCACGATTTACCTTTTGTAAATCCATGTTGACTTTGTCCGATCCTGTCACTGTTTTACAAGTGCTCTGCTATTACATCTTTTATAATGGACTCTAGCATTTTCCCCACTACCGATGTCAGGTCTGTAATTCCCCATTTTCTCTCTACCACCTTTTTTGAATAGTGGGGTAAAATTAGCTATCCTCCAATCCATGGGTGTTCTGGACCGATGGACTATTTTATGTGCAGATAGCACCCTCTGGTGGTGGTTATGTGTTAGCAGTGTGTTTGTATGAAACAGAAGTCATTTGGCCTTTGTTCCTTTCTTCCTGTGTGAGGTCATTTGACCTTTGTTCCTTTCTTCCTGTGAGAGGTCATTTGACCTTCGTACCTTTCTTCCTGTGTAACCCAGGAAGTAGAATCCCAGGAAGTAGAATTCCAGGAAGAACCTGGCAGTAATGGAGGATTCCATGAGGGTTTCACAATCCAATGTAATCTGATTTCATATGTTAGGCCAAGCGCAATATCTGTGAGTATCTTTGTTTGTCAGCCTAATAGCAACGTTGTCAGAGTAGTATTTTGACAATAATATGTTTATAAAAGGTTAATATTTGATAGTTACAGAAGTTAGTCCAAATGTTAGTTAGTTATACAATTAGTCTATTCTACTGTTGTAAATATGTTAATATCTTATTTAATATCGAATGTATAGTACTCAGTTTATGTACAAAACATACTTTACCTTTGTTTACAGTTTCACAAATTTGTTCAAGTAAAGGGTTCAAACAGCAAACGGCATCACGAAGAATTATTTTGACTAAGTGTTTAACTTGCTGGATAACTAGATAGGAGCACGTCTAGCACGGCCAGTACAATGGGTACTGTTCCAGATTCCATCGAATGTTGGAAGATGATCAGCAATGCATCTACTATTTTTAGGACCACTTCCTTAAGTACCCTAGGATGTAGATTATCAGGCCCTGGGGATTTATCGGCCTTCAATCCCATCAATTTCCCTAACACCATTTCCCTACAAATACTGATTTCTTTCAGTTCCTCCCTTTCATCAGATAACTCCTTGGCCTAGAAATTCGGTGGCCTGCGCCACCAGTTAGCACCCAAAGAGGGCACTTAGTGGGTTTAGCGCCACTGGCCACGCCTCCTGCGAAATTTAGAGGGGCACTAATGGCGGCGTTAGCCTGTAGTGCTGCGCCACCACCGATGACATCATCGGTGTGCGCAGCACCCCGCTACCGCCCTGATCGCGATATTTGGTAGCGCCCCCCCGCTGTAACGCCGGTCGCAATTTGCCGGTCTCTTTATAAACTAGAGTCATTACTCTTGACGAATTCTACTTCTTCTTTGCTTTTGGGTGTATTGCCGGTCTCAATCAAATCTTTACATTTCACTTTTATTACATACATTTGGTTCAAACACTCTGAACCTCCCGTTTCAATCTTTTAAGTTTCCCCCTTCTTGTCTTCCTTTTTAATTTACACGACAAGATTAATAGATACAACATAATACACAATTGTACAATTACCAACACATGCGACACGATTCGAATCCAAGGAGGGTCTCAATGTTAAGTCCCACATCCCACCGTGGAGGGGTAATCATCTCTTCGATTTCCTCCCTTTCTTTCTCATTCCTTTGCTCTAATGCGTAATAATGTTTTTGGGACAACTCTAGGTTCTTTAATAGCTAGCCAAATGTTCGGGTAACGGCAGGATATCGTATCCAAAATGCAATACGTATTCTTGGAGGTTGGGTAAAGTCCCGTTAACTGTGATCCCGATGTGTTTGTGGTCTGAGATGGGGATTGTCCTTTCTTATGCTACTTGTGTCTCTACCTGGGGCTTGAAGCAAAAGGTGGAATCTTGAACTGGACACCAGGTGTCCCTGTGTATTCTGTACCGACTTTCGCTAGTGGTTACACAGTAGGTTCCGTTACCCTTGTACGCAACCTGGGGCAGGACATGGCTGTGAGCCATCACTTCCATGATACAGCTGATAGGCTGCCCGTCCCCGTATTCAAACCCACATACTGGCCGATCGAAAGGATTCAAATGGTAGGGACACAATACCACATGTGTACCTCCTCCCTGACATCCCTCCAGACTAGTGCCGGTTATCGAGTTCCCCAACTTCACCACATACTGAGGGATTTTATGATGCTTCACATGTACCCCGTTTCGAATTACACCAATGTTTTCTACCCGGTGTGGGTCATTGCGCCTGATCCATCACCGGCATCCTCAGAACTATCCCCATTACCGTTTGTTTATTCTGACCACAGTTGACAGGGACTGGGTACGCTTTGGAGGCCGACCGTAGCTGACACGAATTCATGAGGTTGTTATAAGCGCTTAAAGCCTTTAGGTGCCTGTTACTGATCCACGACAGTACGTGGCCTTGTTTTAAATCCTCTAAATTACTGCGCCCCTTGTTTAACAACCAGGCCCCGTACATGACACGCACATCATTTTGGGCAGCCCGATCCGACGCATTTCAGCCCTCCTTTATTAATACATTGATGGTCTGAGCGTGAGTCTCCAGCTCAGCTACCATTTCCTTTAGATGAATCGTCATCACCTGGTCTTCTTGCAATTCATGACCCTCAATGTCATTACCCTCCCCCAGTATTTTCCTTAGCTGGTCCCTTAGGGTATTTACTTGTAATTGCAACTGCGCGTTGTCCATACTGTTGACCAGTGACGTCCCTGTATTAAATACCGTGGCCGCATCATTAATCAGTCCCCTTTTTCATCTACCCCAGCCCGTGTGGCTGTTATTTACCGGTTTGTACGCTCCCCCCCGACTTTCATCCCCATAATTCCTCTCGTAAAATTGTCTGAACATTTCTTTTAACAACTTTTCATACAACTTTTCCGTCTCTGACGGGCACCACCGGGGCAACTATAACTCCGTTAAATTAAGAATAACCAACGCTACTTTGTAATATACGGTATGATACATCATTTTTCCTGTTGGGATCAACACCAGCCCATTATTAGGCACGGGTGCCATTACGGGACTTTTGACCTTTGTACCCAGGTCTCTGGGGCTTTCGGTAGAGGCTTCATCTTGCTCGCGACCAGTTCGGTCGCATTGACTGCTTTTGGAGGATCCAGGATCACGCAAGAGTCAAAACTCTGAGTCCAATTCACTCCTGACCCGGAGTCCTGCCACTGCCGTTTGAAAGTAATGGCAACCCCCCCCCTTTGCAATTGCACCCCGACCCGACCATGCACACATAAACTCCTTGCTCCTTCTTCCACCATTTATCCCAACACAATTTTACCCCTTCCTTAGTTCCCATGGTCCGCCTGTTTGAATTATTACCCAACTATTCCCATTCCGTGGATGCATTATTTTTACCTTTGTCTGTTTTCCGCAACCACCACCACCATCCCATGGGGTGTTCCCCTTACATTCCAGACAAACCCATCTACCCTCTTTCACCCGTGCCTTCTTAGTCGTGATGTTTACCTTTGGGCATGTAAGATTCGCGAAATTTTCATTAAATAATCACGTAGGAAAATAGGGTTAATAAAACAGCTTTATTGACCAAAAGAAGCTTTTACAGAGAAACCTTTGATAAAAGGGCACACAAAATGGCCACCAGACCTCGTGACCAGCTTCTGGGACCATTTGAATTTCTGTTACTGCAAGCCAGACAGGCTTGTGGATTGAGGACATTAAAAGCCCATGAAAACCAGTTTCGGGAAGCCAAAACTCATGGAACTGAGTATACATATTGATTAGATTACAAGTACAGGACAGATTTGGGTGGAAGGATGAGACCCATCAAGAAATGGGTGGACAATTGAACGAACGCTTAAGCCCATTACACTGTACAAAGAGAAGCCGTTTAACAGCCATCCAGGGCAATCTCCAGACCAATCAATATACAAACCAAGTTACGGTAACAAAGCAAAGACATTATCGGCCCAGGAAGGCCAGTTCAGCTATCACCAGCTTCCGTTATGAAGACAAAACACCCCTGCAGAGAGTTCTGCCCGCCAAAATTATTACAAAGACAGGACTATGATTTGGCAGGAGATAAGAATGTTCCAAAAGGGTATAACTGTGGATTAAGTAAAGTCCATCAGTGAGTTCTCCATCGGTACGCTTCGGGACAGACTCCATCGGAACCAAGCAGCACTTCGGTTCGGACCGTGTTCGGTGTTCGGCCAGGCAAGGCCCGGCCACGACGAGAGGACGACGAGAAGATTTCGGCTTGGAAGCCAGCTTGGCCAGGCAAGGCCCGGCCACGACGAGAGGACGACGAGAAGATTTCGGCTTGGAAGCCAGCTCGGCCAGGCAAGGCCCGGCCACGACGGGAAGACGACGAGGGAGGCTCGGGTACTTTTGTCGGGAGATCATCGACGACCCAGGCCGGAGAAGAAGACACTCAGGGCCCAGGTACCCCAGTTCTCAGAATGACAATGATGACTGTATAAAGAGTCATCGGGAGATCATCGACGACCCAGGAAGACACCCAGGGCCCAGTACTCCAGTTCATCAACATCACATCGGCGAGCGCTCATCGCAGGAGAACGAAGAGGAAAACAAGCTGCACCAGAAGCTTCCAAACCCACGTGACGACGGAAAGCTGTGTTGAAAGGCTGCAAAGCCTTTTTCGCAATTCGTAAAGTGGTGAGCATGATCCCGAGTCCCTCAAATCGAAACTTAGTTAGGTCTAGGGGAGGGGGTTAAGGGTAATTGTAATGTGTTACCCCTTTTACGATGTGCCGTGTGTTCCCCATTTCTATAGAGTTAAGTTTATAGATGTGTGCATGCTTGTAGTTGCTTTAAACTGTGCATATGACATGTATTTTATAATGCTGCAAACTGTTCAATAAAGGCATCCATTTCGTGCTATTCGACCTGGTCTATTGAGTTTTTCTGCACTACAGCTCCCTGCACCTAAGTCCAAGGTCTAGGACTGTAGGGGCGAGTGGGTCGAACCACTCACGGGTAATTATTGCAAGAAGCCTGGCAGGAGACCAGAGCAAGCAAGAGAAACCCCCTACAGAGATGGCGACCGTGGCAGGACCTTGGCAGCAGGAATGTAGTGTTTTAGGTCAAGGTCTGAATAAACGAAATGTGATGGATGAGAGAATAGCGGATTATGTTTTTGGGAAGGTAAACCTTACAAAACAGTGGATATCTGACCTATTAAGAGATAGGCGCCCGCTAGACGCTGCCATCAAGTGGACAGAAAGCAAAGAGCACAAAATATCTGTAGAAAAAGCGGTCTGGCTGATGTGCTACAAGAAGCAAGTCCAGCTTTTGGACCAAGTCGTTGTAGCACAGACGGCCCAGATCAAAGGGTTACTAGCAGAAGTAGAGGAAAAGGTTGCGGGAGGAAAGAGACTGATTGCATCGCTCAACGTGCTGAATCAGGAACGCCACTCCGTAACCACTCGCCATGAGACCAAGATAGATTACTTGGAGTGTCAGGTCACTGAGGCCAAGACCAGTGAAGGAAGAATGAGAGACAGGTGTGTCCGCCTAGCTCAGCAGGTAGAGGCACAGGAGGAGAGTATTCTGGGAGCTAGAGCAGCGTACAAGATGGCCATCGAGGATAGGTCTGAGAACACCGACCATAGCGCTTGCCAAAGGGAGCTAGAGGACCTGAGAACGGCCCTTGCGAAGACAAACAGCTTGGTGTGTCTCATAAACCCACCAGCGAGCCATCTACAGTTAGCCAGGGAATCCAAAAGACCGATTCCACGAGAGGCAGTTAGGGTACCAACCACCGAGCCCTCGGCACCTCCCAGCTATAATGAGTCTTGGGTTGCGGGGGAGGAAACGGTGGAGTTAGTCGAAGAGATTCCTGAGGTAGAGCAACCCCAGGTAGTAGGGTCGAAGCCGGCACCGATGTGTCCCGCTCGACACCGGAGGCTCGGTCCGAACGAAGACAATGGCGATGACGGACCCCTCGTGAATCAGATCGTAATGCCCCACAGCACACAACAGCTAAGGGCAATGATAAGCCACATCCCAAAACTCTCCGAGTCAGGAGATCCCTCCATCCATTTTAGGGACGTGGAGCAGACCGCAGCAGTTAATGACTGCGACGGGGTAGAGCAGTCCAGAATGCTGCTGTTCTCCCTGGACAGCTCGATCCTCCAGTGTCTCTCTGACGAGAGCAAGAGAGGGCACCGGGAGTATGAGGTTTTACGGGACGAGATCATGGAGGTTATGGGGGAAAATGACGGAAGTCCGTTCCTCCGATTGGATAGGACGGTACAGCTAGAGGGAGAGCCCCCACGGGTTTTCGCCGGAAGGTTGTGGCCAGTGTATCGGCGCAGCTGCCCGGGCGGGCCGGCCCGGGACGGGCTGGACGCTGGTCAAAGGGCTCATTGGCTCCGGTGCCTGGTCACCAATTGCTTGCCACAGGTGAGGGAGCAGGCCAAAACATGGTTTGACCCCAATAACCCCCGCTCCACGGAGGAGATAGTACTTGATCAGCTCACGATAGGTTACAGGAACAGCAGGAGTAGGGAAGTGCCTCCCCCGAAGGGAAAGGTGCATGAGGTGAGGCCTGCAGCTCCTGTTAAAAACGAGTGGCATCAGGAGGGGAATCGCCCTCCCCAAGCCAAGAATAGTTGTTACGGGTGTGGGAAGGAAGGTCACTGGCGCCGGGACTGTAAAAATCCCTGGAAGGATTTAAAGGGAAAAGCTCCCTCAGCCCCAGCCCAAACGCCCATCCGGGAGAAAGGAGCCGATGTGTCGATCCATCCCGCTGCGATCGAGTCAGTTTTAGAGGCAATGCGGTCTCTAATGACCTCGCAGGGGAAGGTGGCAGTCGCCAACGGCCCTGTTGCTCCCCCAGCCCCAACCGCTGTGCCCAATTGACTAGAGCCAATGCAGCCTGTCGACCTGTGTCCCCTAGAAAGACATGCACAGGAAGAGACCTCCTGTAAAATGGAGGAATACCTGCGGTGTCAGGTTGCGGAGGCTAAGTTAGTTGAGCAGGCTTTAAGGGAGGAGAACGCTAGGTTAACAGCGAGGGCTGGCAGTTTAGAGGGTCAGCTAAAGGCTTGTAAATGATTTCACATCAATCAGTGCAAACTGTTTAAGCCGGGTGCAAGAGTACCAGCAACCGAAGCCGGGTCTGAGGGTAAAGATCCTCAGCCTGAGGTGCGCGATGAGTCACAGACCACACAAGCTGGCGTTGTAGCCTGCTTGGAAGGAGAAGAGGTCCCGCCCACCTGGGGGGAGCTTTCTCCGATGGCCTGGGACACGGACGAGGAGGGACCCGAACAGCAAGGTCCCGCCCTCGACACGATTCTGGAGGAGGAGGAGTTGGAGGGCGGAGATCCCGCCCTCGACTCGAGCGTGGGGGAGGTAGAAGTTGGGGGCAGAGATCCTCCACCTGTAGGGACAGGTGGGGAGGAGCCGTCTGCCACAGACCCAATTCCCGAAGGGGCGGAGCCTGAGGGGAGGGAGCCGAAGCCCACGGTTGTGGAAGAGCCACGGGCTGTGTGAGCCAAAGTCCCACCCAAAGGTTCACTCGCCAAGGGAGCCTGCCCAAATCCCAAAGGGGCGGAGCCTGAGGGAAGGGAGCCGAAGCCTACAGTCGTGGGAGAGCCACGGGCTGTGAGAGCTGAGGTCCCACCCGAAGGTCCACTCGCTAAGGGAGCCACGCCCAAAGTACCTTCTCGTAGGTCGGCTCGGACGCCTCAGCCCAGAAAGTTTTGGTCAGATTCTCCTTATTTCCCCCAACATCGATCCAGGGTAGCCCAGGAAAGACACGATTCCCGTTCAGCAGTGACAGGCTGCGGGGGATCAAAGCCGAAGGTCAGTGCAGCCCCGCCACAGGGAGCGGCACGCTGCAGCCCTCACAGGAATTAGGTAGGCCGCCCGAAGGAGGGCGGCGCTGAACATAAGTTTAGGTAATGATAAGTTAAGTTAAGTAATTTTAATGTTAGTTTAAGGCATGTAAAGTTTAAGATGATGGGGATGTTTTAAAAGGTAGTTTTCGAAGTCTGCCCAGTATGTGTGTTTGTTTGGAAGCGGGGTCAGGGGACCCGAGCGTCCGCTTAATTAGGCCAGTGCCTATTGGGAGCCTGGCTACATCATCTTATCGGTTACAGAAACCAGGAACACAATGGAGAGGATTCTCGTGGTGCTCGCGGCGATCGGGTGCGGGCTGGCCTATCGAGGCCGCACCAAGGACGTCGTCGTGTTCGGATGCTCCGGGGACACAGCCCCCATCGCGACGGATGGGATGGGGAAGCGAGAGGTTGAAGAAACCGCCACCTACTTCCACCAAGGGAGATGGCCAGGATGGCTGGGGTCGAATTCTACAGAATACTCCAGCAAATCCGGGTTTGCCTACCAAGAGACTTCGTTACTGTGCCCTCGGGTGAGCATCATTGCACCCAGAGTCAGCGTTACCGTGGGAAAGAGGATCTGTTTGGTGTGTAATGGGAACGTACCGCTAAGTAGATGGTGGTGGCTTCGGAAGCTGGGAAAGAATATGAAGAACTCTACAATCGAGTGGGAGCGACTGGGTAACAATACCCATCGGACAATTACGGGGACTCACGGACAATTACGTGTGTGTTGGGACAAATGGTGGGAACCAGATGAAGGGATATATGTCTGCATGTGGGGTTCGAAGTACGTTTGCCCCAAAGGCATATCCATCTTTTTCCAGAGGCAGTGGCAGGATGAAGGGAAAGGGATGAGGTGGGACGTCAGCACCCGGGCGTGCGGAGTCCCATTCTCCCCGATTCCGGTAAACGCCACTGAACTCATCACCCGCCCACGCAAGCCCCTACCCACGATTTCGGTAGTACTAGCCCAGAAGGAAGGGTGCCCCACCACCACAAAGGGACCCAGGAACGGTTTAGTATTGGTACCCACCGGTCAGATGCTGTACCAAGGGGTACACTACGCGGTGGCCTCAGTGGTTTTAAACCTCACTGAGGTACGATTGCCGGAGTGGTGTCCCAAGGAAACGGAACAATTGTACCAGGTCCTGTTAACCAGGATGTTCAGACAATTTTATGAATTTGACTTTGCCGACATCGACAAAGCCAAATTGTACACCACACCACAGGAAGTTTTGGATCGGGTAGGGAGGCAAAGAAGGGGTACTGTAAATGACATTTTCACTGCTTTTAGTACCGGGACGTCTGTTGTCAACGCTCTAGACAACATGGAGCTGCAGACACAGATTAATGGTCTAAAGGCCCAGTTAAGGAACATACTGACAAACGAAAATAAGGTAGTGGGTTCTGAGCTACATGAGGACCAGGCCATGACACTACACTTAAAAGAAATAATCGCTGAGCTGGAGAAACACGCTAGGACGGTAAATGCACTCATTAGGGAGGATTGGAATGCGTCCGATCAGGCTGCACAGAACAAGGCTTGTGTGCTATACGGGGCGTGGTTACTGGGCGAGGGCCGCAGTAATCTGGAGGATTTAAAACAAGGTTTGGTCCCGTCCTGGATCAGCAATAAGCACTTGCAAGCGCTCCACCTTTTTGAGAACGCATTAAGTCCGTGCCAGCTCAGACTAGCTGCAGAGGCGTACCCAGTCCCAGTGGACTGCGGACGCTCAAATCACACTATCATGGGAATAGTGGTGAGGATGCCAGTGTTGGGTCCCACAGCAAAATCCGCCCCGGTATAGAGGGTGGAGAACATTGGAGTCATTCAGGGGGGTGCGCACATTCGTTACGCAGTGGTCCTGCCTTATGTCATCAGATGGGAGCATACGATGACAGGCACCGACCTCTCGGGGTGTCGAAGCCGGGGGGCACACATCATCCTGTGTCCCCAGCACTTGAACGCCTTTTTAAAACCACAGTGCGGGTTCAGAGCCGCTAGCGCGAAGCCGGTAAACTGCACCATGGAGGCAATGGCAAAAGACCATGTGCCCCCGCAGGTGGCATATATCGGAGGTGGTACATACTGTGTTACCACTGCAGCGCCTCACTACCATCACGGACAGCACGGGTGGTGTCCGGTCAGTGACAGCAGTTTCTGTTTCAAACCCAGGGCTGAAGTTCAAGTGGCACAACAGCGAATTGTCCCCATTCCTGTACCTTCCACCGTTCACCTCACTGTAAAAGAGAATTTCACGGATTTGCAGCAATTCGTTGCGCATTTTGGTTATGTCATTCCCCCTCTCCCCGAACACCTCACCAAGATTTTAAAAGCCGTAATAGTCTCACAGAAGCATTTTTACACACTAGAGCAGAAGACATTGGAGATAGGGAAAGACATATTAGACATAGTCACCCCACCATGGTGGGACCTGTTCACTAATATAGAGCTCCCGTCCTGGATTAGAATAGCATCCCACATCCTAGTAGTGTGTCAGGTTTTGATTGTAATATATTTACTGTTTGTGCATTGCAAGAGAGGCAAACGCCTCCAGAGGCACGAGAACACAGGAGAATGGAGAGAACGCTATGTACGAGTGGGTGAAGAGACCCCCGCTTAGGCTGCTATGTATTAAAGGATAAAGCGTCCCTCCACTCTTGGTTTTGGTTACTATATGATTTAAGTGTATGAATACTGTTGTGTTATAACCGTTGATTGGTTTTTCAATTTTTGATTAACAAAATGTGTATGCAGGTGGTGTTAAGGGGTATCGGCCCCTTTCACATCTGAAAGATGAATGTGTTATAGTTTGAGGTAGTACTGCCTATGGTTGTCCAACTGTACACAATGTAATTTTCTGAAATGGGAACTGCATGTGTCGTGGGGGTTATAGGTAGTTAATTACCAGGAATGTTTGGATGTGAGGAATCAGGGAAAATTTGCTCACCAAGGGTTATTGATACTTTAAGCAAGCTATCAGTATCACAGGAGGGGCTGTAAGATTCGTGAAATTTTCATTAAATAATCACGTAGGAAAATAGGGTTAATAAAACAGCTTTATTGACCAAAAGAAGCTTTTACAGAGAAACCTTTGATAAAAGGGCACACAAAATGGCTGCCAGACCTCGTGACCAGCTTCTGGGACCATTTGAATTTCTGTTACTGCAAGCCAGACAGGCTTGTGGATTGAGGACATTAAAAGCCCGCGAAAACCAGTTTCGGGAAGCCGAAACTCATGGAACTGAGTATACATATTGATTAGATTACAAGTACAGGACAGATTTAGGTAGCAGGATGAGACCCATCAAGAAATGGGCGGACAATTGAACGAACGCTTAAACCCATTACACTGTACAAAGAGAAGCCATTTAACAGCCATCCAGGGCAATCTCCAGACCAATCAATATACAAACCAAGTTACGGTAACAAAGCAAAGACATTATCGGCCCAGGAAGGCCAGTTCAGCTATCACCGACTCCCGTTATGAAGACAAAACACCCCTGCAGAGAGTTCTGCCCGCCAAAATTATTACAAAGACAGGACTATGATTTGGCAGGAGATAAGAATGTTCCAAAAGGGTATAACTGTGGATTAAGTAAAGTCCATCAGTGAGTTCTCCATCGGTACGCTTCGGGACAGACTCCATCGGAACCAAGCAGCACTTCGTTTCGGACCGTGTTCGGTGTTCGGCCAGGCAAGGCCCGGCCACGACGAGAGGACGACGAGAAGATTTCGGCTTGGAAGCCAGCTCGGCCAGGCAAGGCCCGGCCATGACGGGAAGGCGACGAGGGAGGCCCGGGTACTTTTGTCGGGAGATCATCGACGACCCAGGCCGGAGAAGAAGACACTCAGGGCCCAGGTACCCCAGTTCTCAGAAGGACAATGATGACTGTATAAAGAGTCATCGGGAGATCATCGACGACCCAGGAAGGCACCCAGGGCCCGGTACTCCAGTTCGTCAACATCACATCGGCGAGCGCTCATCGCAGGAGAACCAAGAGGAAAACAAGCTGCGCCAGAAGCTTCCAAACCCACGTGATGACAGAAAGCTGTGTTGAAAGGTTGCAAAGCCTTTTTCGCAATTCGTAAAGTGGTGAGCATGACCCCGAGTCCCTCAAATCGAAACTTAGTTAGGTCTAGGGGAGGGGGTTAAGGGTAATTGTAATGTGTTACCCCTTTTACGATGTGCCGTGTGTTCCCCATTTCTATAGAGTTAAGTTTATAGATGTGTGCATGCTTGTAGTTGCTTTAATCTGTGCATATGACATGTATTTTATAATGCTGCAAACTGTTCAATAAAGGCATCCATTTCATGTTATTCGACCTGGCCTATTGAGTTTTTCTGCACTACAGCTCCCTGCACCTAAGTCCAAGGTCTAGGACCGTAGGGGCGAGTGGGTCGAACCACTCACGGGTAATTATTGCAAGAAGCCTGGCAGGAGACCAGAGCAAGCAAGAGAAACCCCCTACAGACAGGACACCGACACTTCCCCAATCTTGTCGAGTTCAACCCTAGCCAACCCGGCCAATTCCCATCATGGGAGTATGAAATTGTACCATTATTACCCCGTGTCGCCCCCCCCCCAAGTTACGGTGGGGCCAGTTCCTCCCATACACCCGTATGTAAAGAATGTCTTGGTGTCTCCCCGATCTCCCCACCTTGCTTTAATCAGGATCATCCACACGCTCATCCGTAGCGTCCACCTCATCTCGCGTCCTTGATTCGATTTGTTTCTATAAAAACAAAACAAAAGAATAACACTGCCCTGTGAGGGGTCTCCCCTTTACAGGTCACACTTAAATGATACAGATATTTACACTTTGGTTCAATCACTGCTTTCGTTTTTTCTTGTCCCGATGTTTGAGCTTCTTGAGGCCCAGGGGTGGAGTAGGAGGAGGTGTCCAGAGCACCCTGAGTCTCGGCACCCGACTACTTTGTCTCACTGCTCCGCCCTCTGAGTCATCCTCATCATCCCACAGCATGGGAGAAAGGCTCACATTGATCAAACTCATTACAGTTCCTTGGGCCTTGGCCCGTTTTGTGCTTCTCTCTCCGGAGTCTTACAGCTTGTGCTGGTTGATGTGAAACCACTTTACTCACCTTGGCAGCTGGATCACATAGACCATAGGACTTGCCTTATCCACAATATTATAGGGTCCTTTAAATAATGGCTCGAATGCCCCTACTCTGGCATAATTCCTGACCATCACCTGGTCCCCTACCTTCCGCTCCTGTTTTACCCGTGGTTCCAACAGCATTTTATTCTGTTGGTGCTGCCTTCCCATATTGTTAGCTGCCTCCCAATGCAGCCCCCTTAGAGTATTGTACAGATCTCTAACAAACCTGTCCCGTGTGACCTCCTTAACCTGTGTTTCGGTCAGGACCGGTACCAACACATGAATCGGGGTCCTCATCGACCTCCCTGTCATTAACTCATGCGGAGAGTGTCCCGTACTTTTGGAGAGACTGGCTCTGATGCTCATTAGGACCAGGGGTAGGACCTCATTCCACCTCTTTGGGACCTCACCTATCTCTTTCCTAAGCCTCTCTTTTAAGGTCCGGTTCATCCTCTCTACTATACCCGATGATTGGGGGTTATGCGTCACATGCCACTTTCCCTGTATTCCTAGCAGCTTCAGGGTGGCCTGCATTACTAGTCTGGTGAAATTACTTCCCTGATCTGACTCTATCAGGGGCAGTCCTCACCGGGAAAACACGTTCTTCACTAGAATCTTAGCCGTGTTTAACGCCGTCGCTGCCCTACACGGAAAAGCTTCCGCCCATTTTGAGAAAGTATCCACTAATACCAGACAATATTTATTGCCCCTACTTGTGGTGGGCAGTGGCCCAATGAAATCTACCTGTATAGATTACCATGGTCCCTTTACCCTCCTCGTGTGTCCCAACAGAACCTTTGTGATGAAATATATGCCTTCATCAGCCCTTGTGTTTTACCTGCTTTGTATTGTGTGTACCGCCCCCTTTTTCCTATTGTGTGTATTGGCTACGCCCCTGTCTTTTGTCATATAAAGGTCTCAAGAGCTGTATGAGTCATTCTATCAGACGAACTCGATGTGTAAAGACCTGCAATGTTCTTAGTGATTAAAAGCCTTTAGTTGAATCCTTTAAACTCCTTGTCTTTGAGTTATCGATGGCACATCAATTTTAATCACTAAAACACCAAGATGGATCGACTCCTGAAACCAGAGCGCTTGGATCTGGACCCCCATGCCTCAGACGCAGCCACACAGTTCGGACACTGGTTCCAATGCTTCGAATTTTTCATTGCAATCTCATCCACGGCCATAGCAGCCGCAACCGCCACCGGAGACGTGAAACTGGGAATCCTGCGAAACTGGGTGAGCCATCGGGTCTCCCCTCTCATCCAAGATGCCACCAGCTACGGGGATGCCTGCACCATTCTGAAGGCCCACTACGTGCGGCCAATAAACGAGGTGTACGCCAGGCATCTTCTGACTACTCGCATGCAGCGGCATGGTGAGTCACTAGAGGACTTTATGCTAAGCCTAAAAGTACTGGGCAGAGACTGTAACTGTAAGGCCGTGTCTGCCATCGTGTACACGGAGGAGCTGATCCGAGACTCCTTTATTGCGGGCCTCAGTTCAAATTACATTCGGCAGAAACTGTTTGAAAAGGAGGGACTGGACTTAAAACAGGCTATGGGTCACCATCTGCGGCCACGACCAGCAAGACTACAACTCGAACCTCGCGAGATTTCTGAAAACTGCCCTCAGACTCAATCTCACCTACAACGAGGATAAGTGTGTCTTTAGCACCACGCGCCTCTGTATCCTGGGCTGCGTGGTGGAAAACGGGGAAATCGGTCCGGACCCCGACCGATTGCGCCCCCTACGGGAGCTACCCCTACCAAACACTCCCAAGGCCCTGAAAAGGTGCCTGGGGTTCTTCTCCTATTACGCCCAATGGGTCCCCAATTATTCCGACAAGGCCCATCCCCTCCTGAAATCAATGTCCTTCCCGCTCACGGCCGAGGCCCACGCCGCCTTCAACAGCATTAAACACGACATTGAGAAGGCCGCACTGCGGGCAGTGGACGAAAACATCCCTTTCCAGGTCAAAAGCGATGCGTCCGATTTCGCTTTAGCAGCCACCCTCAACCAGGATGGGCGGCCCGTAGCCTTTTTCTCAAGAACCCTCTAAGGGCCCGAGATCAGGCACTCCTCAGTAGAGAAGGAGGCCCAGGCCATAGTGGAGGCAGTGCGGCACTGGAGGCACTACCTAGCCGGCAAACGCTTCACCCTGCTTACCGACCAGCGGTCGGTAGCCTTCATGTTTAACAACAAACAGAGGGGTGGCGGATCGAACTCTCCACGTTTGAGTACGACATAATATATAGGCCGGGGGCCCTCAACGAATCCCCCGATGCCCTATCACGAGGGATGTGTGCCACCATCCAGGGGGACAGGCTACAGGGCCTCCACAATGGCCTCTGCCACCCGGGGGTCACCCGGCTATTCCACTTTATAAAATCCCGTAACCTGCCCTATTCCATCGAGGAGGTCCGGTCTATGACCAGGGACTGCCGCATCTGTGCGGAATGCAAGCCCCGTTTTTTCAGGCCCGACTGAGCCCACCTGATCAAAGCTACACGGCCATTCGAGCGCCTGAGCTTAGATTTCAAGGGACCACTCCCCTCCTCCGACCGCAATGTGTACTTTCTCAACATTGTGGACGAGTACTCCTGCTTCCCATTCACCTACCCCTGCCCAGACATGACCAGTGCCACGGTCATCAAGTGCCTCGGCAACCTGTTTTGCACGTTCGGCATGCCTAACTACATCCACACTGACAGGGGGGCGTCGTTCATGAGCGACGAACTGCGCCAATACCTACTGTCGAAGGGGATAGCCACGAGTCGGACCACTAGTTATAACCCCGGGGTAATGGGCAAGTGGAGAGGGAGAACGCGACAGTGTGGAAGGCGGTCACCTTAGCACTAAGGTCTAAAGGCCTCCCCACCTCCCGCTGGCAAGAGGTCCTCCCAGACGTACTCCACTCGATAAGGTCGCTACTGTGTACTGCTACTAACGCCACTCCTCACGAGAAGATGTTTGTTTTTCCCCGCAAATCAACCTCAGGTGTGTCCCTACCCTCGTGGCTCTCCACCCCAGGGACAGTCCTATTACGAAAGCATGTGAGGGGCCACAAAACGGATCCACTCGTGGAGGCAGTACACCTACTCCACGCAAATCCACAGTACGCGTACGTCAAGCACGCCGATGGGCGTGAGGACACCGTGTCCATAAAGGACCTCGCCTCGGCAGGAAGCGACGACGACCCATCACCACCACCCCCAGAAGAACCTCCACCATCCCCAGGCTCACCACCCCCAGAAGCACCCACAACACCCCCAACACATGGGTATGCCCAGGAGGGCACCACGGACTCCCGGTTGGAACCCGAGGTACTGTTGCGACGTTCAGGAAGGACTATCACACCCCCGGACAGACTAAATCTGTAGAAGGGATGAATGTGATGAAATATATGCCTTCATCAGCCCTTGTGTTTTACCTGCTTTGTATTGTGTGTACCGCCCCCTTTTTCCTATTGTGTGTATTGGCTACGCCCCTGTCTTTTGTCATATAAAGGTCTCAAGAGCTGTATGAGTCATTCTATCAGACGAACTCGATGTGTAAAGACCTGCAATGTTCTTAGTGATTAAAAGCCTTTAGTTGAATCCTTTAAACTCCTTGTCTTTGAGTTATCGATGGCACATCAACCTTCCTTCGGTGGGGGTCTGGATTATTCGCCGCGCACACTAAACAGTCCTCGCAATAATCCCTTACATCTTCCCTGAGCTGGGGCCACCACCCCACAGCCTCTACTTTATTCCAAGTCGTTTCTGGCCCTGGATGTTGGGCCCCCGGACCCCTGTGAGCTAGCTGCAAAAATTCTTCCCTGTACTGCATGGGCACAACCCACCTATTCCCCTTGAATAACATCCCCTGTTTCACTGCTATGCCTGCTGCTCCAAAAGGTCCCTCTACAGGCTTTCCACATTTCTTATCCTTAATTACCATTTTAAGGACTGCATCTTGCAGCTGAGCCTGTTTCAAATCGGGTGGCAATTGTTACCTCCTTGGGTCCCTCTTTTCTCTTTACAGCCATGATCTGTCCGGATCCCAAGGTATCCCTTCCCCTGCCCCCATTTTGGCCAGTACATCAGCCTCCTGATTCCCTTACCACTTAGGCTCTGTCTTGGATTGCGCTTTAACCTTTTGGATGTTGTAATCCTGCTGGTTACTACCCGTGATGTTGAGAATGACTTCTAACAGAGGGGCCGTCACCAGCGGCTTCCTGTCTGAGGACTTGAACCCTCGCCTAGCCCATATTGCTAGATACAGTACTCCGTGCAGGAGTTGCAAGTGAACATTGAGTCCGAACATATTATATAGGGGGTTGGGAATTCACTGGGGTGTGTGACTACATACGTTACAGCCGCCACTTCGGTCTGCTGTACACTCAAAGTGTTGGGGAGTTTTATGGCCATCTCTGTCCCTGCCTCTGGATCATAAATCCCGCAACCTGTCCTTCTTTCTCTGTTTGTCACCGAACTAGACCCATCCACGTAAATGTCTCTACCTGTCGGGTGTTCCGCAGCCCGGAGTCCCACATCTACATCCCACACTCCTTCTACTGAACACACGTGAGCCGTCCCTGGATAAACCAGATTCGGGGCTAGCTTTGGCTCCCCTAGTCTTTCCAATTTAAGGTCCAACTGAGAAAGCAGCAACGTCCAACGGGCAATCCTACTGCTACTCACTGTTCCATCCTTCATCCTACCGTCCAGTAACATTTGTGTCAGGGTGTGACAGGTCAATAGGGTCACTGTAGCTGACCCTGTGAACGACCGAGTGTTTGACAGCCCAAAAGGTTGCCAAAAGATGCTGCTCGCAATTAGAAAAGCTCTTTTCTACCTCTGTAAGAACTCGGGAGGCGTAGGCCACCGGTCTCAACCTGCCGTGCTGCTCTTGGAGTAACACTGCGCTTAAACTGTCCCCAGTAGCCTCTACCTCCAGGTAAAAGTCCTTGTCCCCATTTATCGCTCCTAACGCGGGTGCCGTTTGTAGGTCCTCTTTTAAGCGTGTAAATGTTTCCTGGCAACTTTCACCCCACTCCCATTCAACTCCCTTCCTAAGAAGCCTCAGCAAAGGGGCTGCTGTGGCTGCATATCCTTCGATAAACTCCCTGCAGTAACCCGTTATTCCCAGGAAAGACCTTACCCCAGACATGTCCTTCGGAACGGGTAGTTCCTGGACTTCCTTTCTCTTCGCTCCATCTATAGCTCTTTCTCCTGCTCTAATGGTCAATCCTAAAAATTGCACCTCCCCTTGTCTAACGTGGGCTTTCTTTCGATTTACTTTAAAACCTGCTTCCTTTAACAGCTCCAATAATTCACTCAGTAATGGCCTGTGATCCTCCGTACCTTCGGAGAATAACAACAGGTCATCCACATATTGGATCAACCGGTCAGGCTGACTAAAACCCTTTAGTGCTTCGGCCATGCTTTGGTGGAAAATTGAGGGACTGTAGGAGTGCTTGAACTCCTAACGAAAGTACTGAGACTGAAACTAGCAGTTAACCAAACGTGGTTTAATGCACTAGTAAAAGTTACAAACAAAAACGCAGGAGAAACTCTATACAGGTCTGTACACCAACTAGTTCCATGAGGGCTGAGGGGCAACGCCTCTCCCCTCTGACGTCATGACGTCATCACGTTTCCCGCTGTTGGGAACGTCACGTGACCTGCATGATGACGTCATCGCGCTGGATCGCCATTTTACCGAACCTGCGCTGTTTATACAGAGCAAACACTTAAAGGTAACAAGCCCCTGTTAAAGGCAATTATATACATTACTGCAAGAGTCTCTTGGTGGCTTTGCCACATTCGCCCCCCCAGAATTGTCTTTAATAAGGAAAGTCAATTGCAGAGGAGGTCGGACAAGCCTGTTTGATTGACTCCTAAATTCCCAGAGAGGAAAACGCTGAGCAGCTGGTGAGCTGGAGGGGATAGCGGCCTGGTCAGGTGCGGCAGCAGCCGGCGGTCGACCCCTACGCGGTGGCTGAGCGGGCTCGACTGGCTGTTCAAGGTCCAAGTGCGCGGGCTTGAGGCGATCGACGGAGATGTGGTCCGGCCTGCCCCCGAGGTCGACCCAAAAAGTCTTAGCCCCTGTCTGTAAAACCCGGAAAGGACCCGTATACGGAGGCTGGAGCGGACTGCGATGGGCGTCTTGCCGAACGAACACGAATTTGGCCTTCATCAACTCCACTGGAATATGGGAGGCAGGAAAACCGCGTTGCGACGTCGGAACTGGCTGGAAGCACTGGGCCACTTCCCGGTGGACTTCCTGCTGAGTGGCTGGAGACCACGGCTGTGTAGGGGACAGCAGGAATTCGCCTGGTACCCGGAGCGGCTGGCCGTAAACCATTTCCGCAGCCGAAGCCTGCAGGTCCTCCTTTGGCACCGTGCGCAACCCCAGCATAACCCAAGGCAGTTTATCGACCCATGCCATGTCCAGGAGGCTGGCCCTTAGCAACGCCTTCAATGAACGATGAAAACGCTCGCACAGCCCATTCGCCTGCGGGTGGTAGGCCGTGGTGCAATGGAGTTTGGTGCCTAAGGCTGAGGCCAACGCGTTCCAAAGCCCAGATGAGAATTGTGGACAGCGGTCGGATGAAATATCCATCGGAACCCCAAAGCGTGCTACCCATGATGAGATAAAGGCTCGAGCGACATCCGCAGAGGTGGTAGACGTCAGGGGAACCACCTCTGGCCATCTCGTGGTGCGATCTACCATCGTCAGAAGGTGTGTGAAACCCCGCGACGGCGGGAGTGGCCCCACAAGGTCGACGTGGACGTGGTCGAACCGACGTTCCGGTACCTCGAAGGTGGCCAAGGGGGCCCTGACGTGTCGTTGTACTTTGGCTCGTTGACAAACCACACATGTGTTCACCCAGTTGCGGATGTCCTTGCGCATCCCTCTCCAGTTGAATTTGGATGCTAGCAACTTCTGCGATGCCCTCACACCAGGATGCGAAAGTCTGTGTATGGCGTCGAAAACTTTCCGACGCCAGGTGGACGGAACAATCGGACGGGGGTCTCCCAAGGAGACGTCACAGAGTAAAGCGGTGCCCGCCGAATGGAACAGCACATCCCTCGGTTGAAGGCTGGTGGAGTCGGAACGAAAGGCTTGAGTGTCCGGGTCGGCAGCTTGGTCGGCCGCCATTCTCGCATAATCGATCCCCAACTGCACGGCTTGGACGGTGGCGTGGGAAAGGCAATCCGCTACCACGTTGTCCTTGCCGGCCACGTGCCGGATGTCGGTGGTAAATTCAGAAATAAATGTAAGCTGTCGCTGCTGTCGAGCCGACCACGGTTCGGCAGTCTTGGCCATCATGAATGTCAACGGTTTGTGGTCGACAAACACAGTGAAGTGGCACCCTTCGAGCAGAAAACAAAAATGGCGAATGGCCAAAAACAACGCCAACAGCTCCCTGTCAAAGGTACTGTACTGGCGTTTGTGCCGTCACAGCTGGCGGCTAAAAAACGCCAGTTGTTGCCACGTGCCATCGACCCATTGCTCTTGGATGGCCCCTATGGCGTAGTCCGATGCGTCAGTCGTGAGAGCGATGGTGGCTCCTGGCAGGGGGTGTGCCAACATTGTCGCATTCGCAAGGGCGGTCTTCGTGTCCCCGAAAGTGCGGTCCATTTCCGCTGACCAAACTACGGGCTCCTTTCCCGGCTTCCCTCTGAGGGCCTCGTAGAGCGGCCGCATGAGCTGTGCAGCCCTGGGAACAAAACGATGGTAAAAATTTACCATACCCAGGAACTCCTGGAGTGCCTTCACGGACTGCGGCCGCGGGAATGCGGTGATCACCTCCACCTTAGCCCGAAGCGGCATTGCCCCCTCTGAAGTGATGCGGTGGCCTAAGAAGTCGATTTGCTGCAGGCCGAACTGGCATTTGGCCGGGTTGACAATGAGGCCGTGCTGCTGAAGGCGACGAAAGAGAATGCGCAGATGCTTGAGATGGTCCTCCTTTGTGGCGCTGGCGATCAGTATGTCATCCAGATAGACGAACAAAAATGTGAGATCCTGCAGCACCGAATCCATTAGGCGTTAGAATGCCTGCGCCGCGTTTTTAAGTCCGAAAGACATGCGGAGGAACTCAAACAGGCCAAAAGGGGTGATGACGGCTGTCTTTTGGACGTCCTGGGGATGCGCCGGTACCTGATGGTATCCACGGACGAGGTCGACCTTGGAGAAGATCGAATTCCCCGCCAAATGTGCGGAGAAATCCTGTATGTGCGGTATGGGGTACCAGTCGGGGGTCGTGACATCATTGAGGCAGCGGTAGTCGCCGCAGGGCCGCCATCCACCCCCGGGCTTAGGGACGATGTGGAGAGGCAAGGACCAGGGACTATTCGACTGGTGAATAATCCCCAACTTTTCCATGGCGGCGCACTCTGCCTTAGCAGCCACGAGCTTGCTGGGCTCTAGCCGCCGTGCCCTGGCATAGACGGGAGAGCCGGTCGTTGTTATATGGTGCTCCACCCTATGTTTGGCAGTCGAAGCCGAGAAGGTGGGCTTAGTCAGCTCTGGAAAGTCCCCGAGGAGGCGGGAGAAAACGTCGGGGGGTGGCCGAGCGCAGGAGACCGAGTGCGGTGCGACCGTGCCGCGCACACAGGGAATACAGTCGAATGTGGTGGCGTGAATGAGCCGACGATTTTTTAAATCAACCAACAGGCCGTTGGTGCATAAAAAGTCGGCGCCTCGGAGTGCCTGTGAAATTTTGGCAGTGACGAAGTCCCATATAAAGCGTTGGCCACTGAAGCAGACCTGGACCCGCCGTGTCCCGCAAGTACGAATCGCACCCCCGTTGGCAGCTTGGAGGGGAGAACCATGCCTGCCGGACCGAGGGTCGAGGACTGACGCAGGAAGGATGCTGCACTGCGCCCTTGCGTCGCACAGAAAACGACGGCCCGAGATGGAGTCGGTTAAATAAAGTAGTTTCCTGGAATCGCCGATCGCCATCGTGGCCGCGGGACATGCCCCGGAGTCGGTGTTCTTGACGCGCAGTTGCTTGTTCGGTGTTTTGGGCACGAAACTGCAAGGCGGACGGCAGCTTCTGGCCTTCACGCCAAACCGAGCGTGGTAATAACAGAAACCGGTTGTTGGAGGCATCGAGGCAGGGCCCTTTGGGGTGGGGCGTCTCGCAATGGCGCAGTGTTGTTGTCGGACCGCGTATTTTTTATCCGCCTCTTTGGCGAGCGCTATGCAATCCCTGGCGTCCGATCTGGCGAGGGCCGCCTGCACCTGTTCGAGCAGTTGACTGAGGAACAGTTCGCGGAACAGGAAACATTGCGGCTCAGACCCCAGGAGTGTGAGCATCTGACTCATCAACTCCGAAGGTTTGGAGTCTCCTAACCCGGGCAGCGTGAGTAGGCAGCGTGCGCGCTCTGCCTTCATAAGGCCGAATATCTGCATTAGCCGTGCCTTAATGGCGACATACTTGTCGGTGGCCGGGGGTTTCTCCAGTAGGCTGATGATCCTCGACGCTGTCGAGCTGTTGAGTGCGGAGACCATGTAAAGATAATGGGTCTGATCCTACACGACGTTGCAGAGCTCGAACTGCACCTCCGCTTGAACGAACCAGGAGGCCGCCTGTTGTTCCCAAAATTGGGGGAGCTTCAAAGCCACTGCGTTGGCTTCCATCATGGCCCTGCGTTCCGTTTCCACTGCGAAGAACGTCCACGAGGATTCGGGGTCATCAATGTAGGAGTGCTTGAACTTCTAACGAAAGTACTGAGACCGAAACTAGCAGTTAACCAAACGTGGTTTAATGCACTAGTAAAAGTTACAAACAAAAACGCAGGACAAACTCTATACAGGCCTGTACACCAACAGGTTCCACAAGGACTGAGGGGGAACACCTCTCCCCTCTGACGTCAGGACGTCATCATGTTTCCCGCCGTTGGGAATGTAACGTGACCTGCGTGATGACATCATCGCGCTGGATCGCCATTTTACCGAACCCGCGCTGTTTATACAGAGCAAACACTTAAAGGTAACAAGCTCCTGTTAAAGGCAATTATATACATTACTGCAAAATAATGTATACAAGTCCACATGGCTGAATTAAATGACTAGCACAAGCTAGCTGTTCATGATAAAAACGTTTATTTATTTATGAACATAACATGCTACCAGAAGTGCTAATATCTGCTGAATATTGCGAAACGCGACATGGAGAATTTGAAGCCACTGGAGGGTTTGAAACTTGCAGGGAATGTCGACTGCAATTGGCGGACTTGCAAACGACAATTCGAACTCTACATTGCCGCCATCGGGTTCGGTACGAAGCCAGACGCAAGGAAAATAGCGTTGCTGCTCATGGTTGCAGGCCCGCAGATGATAGAGGTATTTACTACATTTGTATTTGATCAAGAGGAGGATAGAGAAAAGATGGACGTCGTGCTAAAGAAGTTTGATACACATTGTTCTCCCAAAAAGAACGAGATCTATGAGAGGTACGTGTTCCATTCACGGACACAGCAGCAAAATGAGACTTTTGATAGCTTTGTGACCGATCTGAAACTGAAAGCACAGACATGTAATTTCTCTGAACTGAAATCATCCATGATTTGTGACCAGATTGTGTTTGGTATTCATGATAAAAAAGTCAGGGAACGTCTGTTGAGAGAAACCGAACTAACATTGGAGGATGCTGTGAAAATATGTCATGCCAGTGAGCTAGCTCAGCAGCACGCAAAGACTTTCAGTGAAATTAATAATTGTGTGACTGTAGTGAGTGACAGTGCAGCTGTCGGTGCTGTGTCCTGCAAGGGGAAGAAACGTGGGCAGAACAGAAATGCAAAGCAATCGGAGGATGGAACTTTCAATTGTAAATGCTGTGGTTACCAGCACCAGTCAAGGCAATGCCCAGTGTTTGGGAAAATGTGCACAAAATGTAATGGAAAGAATCACTTTGCCAAACAATGCTTTTCAAAAGTAAAAACAAAGAAAGGGCAACAAGTCAATGTGACTGAGGACACTGATTTAAGTGAGACATTTTTTGTAGGAATGGTGTCATATGACAATATAGAAAAGGATACAGAAAATGTGCAGCCCTCAGGAATAGACAATGCTGAACATAAAGTTAATGCAGTAAAAGAGGACAAATGGATGACGCCACTGCAGGTAAATGGAGCATTAGTTACATTGAAACCAGACACTGGGGCAAAAGCAAACTTAATCAGTATGAGTGACATTAAAAATATGAAAGAAAAGCCCAAAATACAGAAAAAGTCAGTACTACTGAAGAACTATAATGGACAGAAAATACATAGCTTAGGTGTATGCAGACTTAAAGTGACAGTCAAAGACAAAGTGCATCATCTCATGTTTTCTGTTGTGGCTGAAAGACTTGATTCACTACCAGGTGACAAAGCTTGTGAGGACTTAGAACTGGTCAAGAGAGTCTACCGTATAAACTGTGCCATAAGCAGACCAGATGACTCAGTGGATTCTGCAGTGAGTAATTTCCAGGATGTGTTCAAAGGATTTGGAGTTCTACCATTCACTTACAAGATCCAGCTAAAGGAGAATGCTCAGCCAGTGGTACATGCTCCACGGAGAGTTCCAGCACCCCTGCGTGACCGGCTCAAGAAAGAACTGGACAGAATGACCACACTAGGAGTCATCAGGAAAGTCGAAGAGCCAACAGACTGGGTTAACTCCATGGTATGTGTAAAGAAAAAGAACAATGATCTAAGAGTATGCATGGATCCAAAGGACTTAAATGCAAACATAAAACGTGAACACTACCAGATTCCCAAGCAAGAAGAAATCACAAGTGAAATGTCAGATGCCAGATACTTCACAAAGCTCGATGCCTCACAAGGATTTTGGCAACTAAAACTGGACGAAGAGAGCACCAAATATTGTACCTTCAACGCACCATTTGGCAGGTATTGTTTCCTCAGAATGCCTTTCGGGATAATATCTGCATCTGAAATCTTTCATAGAGCGATGGAACACTTAATTGAAGGTCTGGAAGGAGTTCGGGTCTATGTTGATGACATCATCATCTGGGGCTCCACACTGAAAGAACACAATGAGAGACTGACTAAAGTGCTACAGAGCATACGCCGGAATGGACTGAAGCTCAACAAAGCCAAGTGTCAGTTTGGCGTCCAGGAAGTCACTTTCCTAGGAGATAATCTATCTGGTAAAGGAATAGAGCCAGATATGGAAAAAGTAAACACCATACTCAACATGCCCCAACCCACTGACAAAAAAGGAGTGCTCCACATCATGGAGATGATAAACTTCATTGGAAAGTTCATTCCTAACTTGTCAGCCAAGACAGACTGTCTGCGAGGCCTGCTACATAAAACAAATGAGTTTGCATGGACAGAAAGACATGAACAAGAGTGGATGAACCTCAAAACAGTGCTGACAACCACACCTGTACTCACCTTCTTTGACCCAACAAAGAGAATCAAAGTGTCAACAGATGCATCAAAAGATGGCCTAGGCGCGGTCTTGCTACAAGCAGAGGGTGAAGATTGGAAGCCTGTTGCCTATGCCTCCAGGTCTATGACTGATTCTGAGTGTCGATACGCCCAGATTGAAAAGGAATGTCTAGGCTTGGTAGTTGGACTACATATATTGACTTCCCACCTTCACAGTTGAGACAGACCACTTCCCACTGGTTGCCATCGTAAAAAAAAACCTGAATGAGATGTCTCCAAGGATTCAACGACTCATGATGAAGCTGCAAAGATATGACTTTGAACTGATCTACACACCAGGCAAACACATAGTGTTAGCAGATGCACTATCCCGAGCACCCACAATGAGTCATGTGAGCTCTACTGAGGAAGACGTGGATGTTCATGTGAGTATGGTCACTGCTGCGCTGCCCGTGTCAGACACAAAATCAAAGCAAATAGCAGAAGAAACAGTAAAAGATACAGTGTTACAAAGAGTAATAGAGAACATTCATCATGGTTGGACAAAAGTTTCCTGTCCAAAGTACTATCACATCAGGTTAGAGTTGAGTGTCGCAAGTGGACTATTATTAAAACAGAACAGAATAGTCATTCCACAGGCTCTACGTCGAGACATGCTAAAAAGGATTCATGAGGGACACCTCGGAATTGAAAAATGCAAAAGGAGAGCAAGAGACACTGTTTATTGGCCTAGCATAAATAAGAACATTGAGAACATGATTGGCAAATGTGAGACATGTCAGAAACACCAAAACAAACAAGCAAAGGAACCAATGATAGTAGCTGCCTTACCAACAGCACCATGGCAAAAGGTTGGTATGGACCTTTTTCATTTGAATGGTAAAGACTATCTATTAGTGATTGACTACTATTCTAACTATCCTGAGATGGCGCTGCTCTCAAGCACATCAGCAAGCAGTGTCATAATGCATGTTAAATCCATCTTCGCCAGACATGGGATTCCCAGGATTGCCGTTAGCGACAATGGTCCGTGCTTCAACTGTAAGGAGTGGCAACAGTTTGCAGCACATTATGACTTTCAACACATCACATCCAGTCCTCTGTATGCTCAGTCGAATGGTAAGGCAGAGAAAGGTGTTCAAGTTCTCAAACAGCTACTGAAGAAAGCAACAGAAAGCAAGTCTGATCCTTATCTCGTCCTGCTGAGCTACCGAGCCTCCCCTTTAGACTGTGGTTCTTCACCTGCTGAACTCCTAATGGGTCGCAAGTTGTGCACCATGCTACCCTGCTGTGCAAAAGAAAAGCAGAGTAAGGAACTGAGACAGAGACGTCAACTGTTAAAGCTGAAACAGAAATCACACTATGACAAGTCATCCAAAACTATGAAACCATTGACAAGGGATGATGTTGTCAGGATTGAGGATCCAAATGCATGGAACAGGAAAGCTACAGTTCTTGAGGAATTAGGACCAAGGTCATACACTGTTAGAACTGAGGAAGGACAGATTCTCAGGAGGAACCGCCGTTCCCTCCTGAAAACACAAGAAACTATCCAAGAGCAAATCGATGACAATGCCGCAACTGAATCTTGTCACTCACCACCAGAACAATCTAACACAAACACACATACAAACTCTCATGCAAACACATCAGACTTACCTGTGCTGAGAAGATCTACACGTGAAGTAAAAAAGCCTGATAGACTTAATATTTGAGTACAAAGAAAACTATAATAAAAGAATGAAAAGCTTAGAGTTCATAAAGTAAAGCTTTGAAGATGTGTTGACGGTTGTGAAGATGTTAAAAGAAAAAAAAAATGTTTATGTTTATAGAGCACTAACAAAAGTGTTACTGATATCATCTTTATCATTTTTCTTGAAAGTTGATTGATATTGATTTTGTTTAACCTCAAAGGAAGGGGGATGTAATGATCATGTCATTCTAGAATGGTACACTAGGTGGAGCTGTATGTTTAGTAGTGGGCTACCCACGAGGCACTAGTCAAGATGGATACTGTATACAAGTCCACATGGCTGAATAAATGACTAGCACAAGCTAGCTGTTCATGATAAAAACGTTTATTTATTTATGAACATAACAGCCTCTTGGTGGCTTTGCCACAGGACTATTGTGAAACCCTTGTGGAAGACACGTCCACGTATACTGCTGTCCTTTAAATGTAAAGGCGAATTTATACTGATCCTCCCACCTCATGGGAATGGACCAGAACCCGTTTGAAATATCCAATACTGTAAAAGTTGTTGCCGCCGCAGGGATACTCCCTATTAAGTCTGCTACTGCCCTACCATGGGCGCACAGGCTGGAATATTCTTATTCAGGACCCAGTAATCTTCCGTGGCCCTCCATGATTTATCGGACTTCTTTACCGGCCAAAGGGGTGAATTTACATGGGTGGCTATCGTTCTTAATACACCTTGTTCCATCAGGGAATTTATAGCAGTTAACAAGTCCTTTTCTGCTTCCCGGGGAAAGTTATACTATTTCTGGGGCCGCGACATTGGGTCCCCATCTACCTTCACCTCTACCCCCGTCACTCTCCCGCAATCATGTCTGTGCGTGGCAAACACGTCCATATTCTCCCGTACATGCCTTTGATACCTGGCCGGGATGCTATCGACCAATTGTTCCAGGTCATAGCTCCCTTTTGGCTTCATCGTACAGGTGCTGCATTTATCCTTACTGTCCCTGGGAATCACTACAACCTCGCCTATCCTATCTGCATCGACTGCCCCCCATAGACAGTTGTTTTTCATGTCTACTATGGCGTGGTGTGCCAACATGTAGTCGGCTCCGAGAATTCCCGAACCTGGCTGTTCCCACTTCATCAAAATGCATTCCCATTTTGTTACATTGGGTCCTAATTCTATTGTTAAGGGTTTCGATACCGCCCCAGCCTGTTCATTACCCGTGAAACCTGCTAGTATAAATGGGACCCTGCTCGACCATGGGGAAGTGGTCGGATTCGGTGAGTGGACCACCGTGCTAGAGACTCCTGTATCTACCAAATACCTTCCCCTCACAGTCTCCACTTTCACATCTACACATGGTCTGCCCCACTCATCACAATGGGGGTGCAGACGCGCTGGGTCCTCTGTCACCCACAGCAGCATCCAGTTTCCCTTTATCCTTGCCCATAACCCGCTGTAATGCGGCCACTAGGATTTTTACTGGGTCGTCTTCTACCTTCCCTTGGTTCGTCTTTACCTTGGGACCCTCGTGCCCTGGTTTCCCCCCTTTCGGGAGCTTACACTCCTTACGCCAGTGTCCCAACTTCCCACAGTTAAAACACGCCTGGGATCTACCCGCATTACTTCCCTCCTGTCTCCATTCCCTTTTACTCCTCACATTCCCTTTCACTTCGTGCACCTTCCCCCTGTGTTTCTCCTCTTCCCCTTGTCCTGACTTGAAAGCTAGAGTCAGCTTCCTCAGCACACCCACCTCCGTATTGTGGAGGTCCTCTGGGTCAAACCATGACTCGGCCTTTGCCCTGATTCGCGACAAACTGTTGGACACTACGATCCTCAGCCAATGATTCCTGGGAGCCCCTCTTAAGTCTGCGCATACTAGATCTCCTCCAGTGGCCCTCACGTAAGTTGGCCACAATTTATCTGCAAACGTATCTGGCGACTCGCCTGCCTGATGCCTAGTGTGCTCTGCCTGCATGAATGGTCTACCTTGGCTGTGCCCTAGTGCTACCAAGATCTCGGGGTCAATTTTAACTCAGGTGCGGGGAATTTCGGGTTCCCCAAATATGGTGTTTCCCACATGAATCTAAATGGGTGTGTGAGATTGATGCAATTTTAACTCAATTGGCCAATTGATTTCCAACATGTGGGAACCCTTGGCAAATGAGTATTTCCAGTCAGAAAGTCGCATAATATGACGTCATTATTGCTGCTACATTTAGGGTCTGCAACAAGCCTTGCTTCTTCTGCAGGCTGCCAACCTTTTGGCATTTGCTGATACACCGAGCTGGAAGCAGAATGGCAAGAGAAAGACCGAGGTCTGCACCCCGTTTTGACTACTTTGCCCTGCAGGCTTTAGTGGAGGGAGCAAGAGCTCACAAGGAGGTGCTCTTCCCTTCATCAGGGAGGAAGATGCCTCCCCAGCAGACAAAGTCTGCGTGGCTGCAAGCGGCAGAGGAGGTCAACTTCTTATCGGCTACCTGCAGAACCTGGATACAGTGCAGGAAGAGATTTCATGACCCTCAGCACACTGGAAAAGTGAGTATGAAGTTCCCATCAATCTCAATCTGATTTCCATTGCCTCTCCTCACCAGCACTCAGCTTTAGCGATCTCTTCCTGCACATCCCACTTGACACTGACATCCATGCACCCTTATCCATTCCCACTCTCTCTATGCTCACATTCACCTAACTATTCGACTATGCAGCCCTCACACTCCCTATCACTCTGATGCTATGAAAACAACTGACAACAGACAGGGAGGGCCCTTGGTCTTGCCACCTCACTCCATCTTTGTCTCCTTCTAAGCATCTATGCTATGGATTCTCTACACTCACTCCTTCATTCTCACTCAAACTCCACTTGTCTCCCTCATTGCAGGAAAAGAGAGCTCACAATAAAAGAGAACGAGCGAGGACAGGAGGAGGGCCACCATCAGTAGCCCACCTCACCCCCTGGGAGGGGGCGGTCCTGGAGATCGTAGTACTGGAGGATGAGACGCATGTGGGGGATGGACAGACGGGTGCATCACAGCAAGCTGGTGACAGAATAGTTTTCCATCTCTCTCATTGACATTGCATGAGTCACTGATAATGATTCTGAAGCTATAACAGATGGACCTATGATCATCTGCAATATGCAATGTGCATGTAACCTTGACCTCACATCTCTAACTCTTTCCTTTACTCCCCCACAGGACCATCGAGAGCCCCCGTCCCCACTGTCCAGGAGGAAGAGCCTGAGCTTCCAGACTCCTCAGAGGAATCTGCAACCTCTGAGGGCGCAGCGTCAGCAGAATTCAGCGCACCCAGCACCAGCGCAGACACTCACACCTCGGTGGGACCTCAGGACATAGAGAAGTGTTGTCACCTGGTGTATCACAGCTCACAAGTGAGCATCAGCAGATTGTGAAGACAGGGACAGCAGTGGAGAGTGCTAGTCAGAGGGCACAGGACTCTGCCAGCTTGGCTCAGCTGCATGTCGACCCTCTGCCTCTAGGTCCATCCATAAGATCAGCGGGGCTGGAACTCCAGGAACAGATGCAGGAGTCTCTGGCAGGTTTTGTCTCCAGGGTCGATGTGAGTGTGGAGCAAATGGAGGAGTCCATAACGAACATGAGCAGAGCCTTTGTGGAGTCATTGGCACATGAATGCATGGAAAGGATGGCAACCTCCATGGAGGAGATAAGCCGCCAGGGTATGGAAAACATGGTGCGTGTTCATAATAGAATGACATCTCTTGAGGAGCGATGGGCATCTATTGAACAGAGAAACCAGACCTTCATGGAAGTCCTTCTGAGTAGGACTGCCAATGCAGATACGGGTCCCCATGGCCCCCTGATATGCAGCAAGGTGCTCTCAAGCCACTTCCAAGCGCTGGCCCCTTTTGGCCTGTGCAGCTTCAGGTGGGTGAGCAGCAGCCTGCCACTCCTGTTGCTGCTGCTGTTGTTCCTGGTTCTGCTGGTGCCGTGGCTGGTGTTCGAGCTCATCTAATGCCCAGAAGGGAAGGAAATAAATGGCTCCCATGCTTCTGGTATATGCCTCCGTTGAGGAAGCGCTGAGTGAAGGTGGCGAGCGGGGTTTCCCAGGAGGTCACACTGGAGAAGTGTGTGAGGCTCCAACCTTCCACAGGTGTGGTTAAGCCTGTTAAAAGTTGCCCCAGGCCTGAAACAACAAAGTCCTGCCACCTGCAAATGATGACTGATCAAATCTCCTCTTTAATGGTTGACCTGCAGCTGATAGTCAGCAAGCCAATAGTGCTCACGCCAGGTTTCACAGGCGTGCTCCCCACCAGGCGTGTTTTATGTGGGAAAAGGGTTAAAAATGCAAGGGCCTGTTAAAATGGCATTATAAAGGTCAATTATTGCTGATTAAGGGCCTTAAAGACCAGTCCCGCCTGTTGGAGGCGGGACTGATTCGGGACCATCAGACACGCCTGGGTTAAAATGGCTCGGGGTCGGGAACCAGGCGAAGAGGGTCCCAACCCCCAGTTTTTGCGATTTTAACCCCCCACACGCCTCAAAGCCTGCCTCACGGCTGAGTTAAAATCGACCCCCTCATCTTTTAAGCCATGCATGGTTCCTCCCCCTAACTTGGTGGCTGCCAACAAACTCTGATATAGCTTCCCATCTAGGGGGAACAGTATCAACTTCCTCATCTCCTCCTCGATGCAGTTATTAATGCCCCCTACCCGCTCTACATTGGCGAAATGAACGGAGGCGTCCCCTCCCTACTTTAATTTAGCCACACTCGTCAGCATTTCCTGTAGCTGAAGCAGCGTAAATGGGAGCACATAATCGCTCTGCAATGGTGCCGGGCCACCACCCATTGGTGGCGGACCGAACTTCTGCTGTCGTAGGGGACACATCGGTCTTGGTGGTCCCGGTGCTTCCGGAGCCGGCCAATGCTCGCTATACGGGGGCCCATCATCTGATCTTTACCCTGCATATCCCAGTCTTCCCCAACTTCTCCAGGCGCCATGAGACAAACCAACCTTCTGACCCCGGATAGTTTTAAGGTCAACTTACGTATCTTTTCATTACAAGGCCCGTGATCTGCCCCCTCATAACCCTGAGTTCGGGCTACTCTGTACACTACCTTGATATCTTTCAATCATCCCTCCGCCTCTTCGCCTCTTTCTAGATTCCTTTCACTTTGTTCGCAGTGAGTCTGACACTGCCTCTTACCCTCTGTCACCTGACACTGTAAGGATTCGAGATTGTTCTGCGCCCTCTCCTCCTTAATCTTTTTCTCCTGCCTTTCCTCACTTAAATCTTTCGCCAGTCGCTCTACGAAAGCGTCCTTATCGCTTGCCTTGGTTTCTGGTTCCGTTTTCTCATCTTCCAGCTGTTTCACCATTTCCCTGAGAATCGAGGTTTGCTTCTGTAGACACAGTAGCCAAATCGCCTTCTCTCACGTTCTTTTATGGTTAACACTAACCATCCACTCTGCCGCTTTTTCATGCGGATCCTCAGAGTGTAACATTTCTCGTGCCCATGGCTCAGAAATGTCTAACTTGCTACACGGTGGCATAGTGGTTAGCACTGTTGCCTCACAGCACCAGGGACCCGGGTTCGAATCCGGCCTCGGGTGACTGTCTGTGTGGAGTTTGCACATTCTCCCCGTGTTTGCGTGGGTTTTCGCCGGGTGCTCCGGTTTCCTCCCACAGTCCAAAGATGTGCGGGTTAGGTTGATTGGCTATGATAAATTGACCCTTAGTGTTAGGGGGATTAAATACATGGGGTTACAGGGATAGGATGGGATATGTGTTGGTGTAGGGGTTACGGGAATCGGGTGGGATATGTGTTGGTGCAGACTCGATGGGCCGAAATGGCCTCTATCTGCACTGTGGGGTTTCTGTGATTCTGTGATTCTGTGATATATACGAGGCTACCTTAGCCTCCATAGACTTCCTACGGCTACTTCTAACTGCCCACTCTGCCACTTTCTCCTGCGGAGAGTACATCATTTCCTTTGCCCCGGCTCAGAAATGTTTACTTTGGCTACCTTAGCCAACCTGAGACTACCTCAGCCTCCCTGAGACTACTTTAGCCTCCCTGAGACCACCTTAGCCTCCCTAGGGTTTGTTGCCCTTACTTTGTGCCTTATTTTGTACCACACCTCAAGAGTCCTGCCGCGGTCACCAAGATATGTGAGGTGTTTGTTTTCTTCATCCTTACAAGGGTTCTTTGACTCTGGGTTTTACAGGAACAAAATGGTCGGTGACACAAAGGTTTAGGTGCAACCCAAAACTGTTAGTTTATTAACACCAACAAAACACAAACAAAAACCTGTTGAGATTTGGCTGAAACTTACAATCACCCATACGGCCGGTCGTTATCGTTGTGGATTGTAGGTCTGGATTGGAGATGACCTGTCCCCATCCTATTTATCTGACTGCAGCTGCCTACACAGCACAAACCCCTTGTAGAGTCAACTGATACTTACAATCACTCGTCCGGCTGGTCGTGGCCGACATCGATTGCAGGCTGGGAGCTGGAGATGACCGTCTTCCCTTCCTTCTTACACCCGGCAGTTGCTGTAGTCAGAGCTAGCTTCCGAGAGAGAGAGCTTCCCAGTGAGAGAGCTTCCGAGCGAAAGAGAGAGCGAGCTATCGTATGGTTCCTTCTTATAGTTCTTTTAGTCACTGGCCCCATGCTGGGCCTCCCCCAACCAGTTTCGGTTGTCGGTTTGCTGAACTGTCTGACATTCACACCTCGTCAACCTGTAATTCAATCACCGGAGGTGTACAGAGTGTGAGATCGAAGATAACTCCTTATATCCTCTCCTGCTTTCTGTAACGCATATTCAATGTGATTTCTATTACTGTTGATGGGCGGTTAGCTGATTGTCTGCTCAGGACTTGTGTATCTTCCATTCATGTCAGGAAGTCGATCGTGACCCCCATTGTTTCAGTTAAACTTAGAGCATTGTCTCAGATGTTAATTTTTCCCATCAAAACCAATCATGATTCAAGGCCTCACAGTTCAATGTCAATGTCCTTTTCAGAGTTAATCATGAGTCAAAGCTTTCATTGTCCAGTATCAATGTGTTCTCCAAGAACTGCAGACTTTAATGACTGGCACCTTTTCTGTGCCTCAAAGTTTAATCGTTTCATGCCCTTACCACTGCACCAAACAGGCTTTCAGCATTTTGCTATTGTACCGGGTTTTTTTGAAATCTGCACATCTCACACTGGCAGCTATTCAACCCTGACAGCCACATCCGCCAAACAGATTGCACGACACTCACTGACACACTTCCCTCTCTCTTGCAGGAGAAGATGATGCACAACCAGAGGCAGCAGGAACTAACCGGAGGGGGAGAAGCGCACCTGCATGTTCTAACCTCATGGAGGAGACAATGCTGACCATTGTGGGAAGTGCCATTGTTGAAGCTATGGCCACCGGCAGGGCTGAAGCCATTGAAGATGATGGTATCCTTATACCTAATCTTCCTTCTCACATCCCACTTCTCCCTCATCCCTAACTCTCTTCTGAGTTAAAAGCTGAAGAGGGTGTAAGCACACACTACTTACTCTCTCCTCTCCCCTCAGCACAACCCAACCTTTATCCCTTTTTCATTTCAGATGCCCAAGAACTGCAACCTGTCCAGGCAGAGTGGAAGAGTCAGAAGACAGTGAAGATGAAGGGACACCATCACTCGATTTCACAATCGCAGCCATCAGCTCAGATACTGACATTCGTCTTCCGCCTCCTCCTCCACCTCCTCAGCTTCTCACCTGATAGGTGGTGGCAAGGGCTGTTCTCTCATGATGGCAAGGTTGTGCAGCTTGCAGCATACCATGACAAATCTTGAGACCCGCTCAGCCGAGCTCCTCCAGAGCAGTCCAGGCAGCGGAGTTATTGCTTCAGGATGCCAATGGCCTGTGCTCTCAGATTTCTTGTGGCAGCATGGCTCTCATTGTATGTCTGCTGTGCACCTGTGCATGGGTTGCGAACTGGATTCATGAGCCATATCATCAGTGGACCGCCCTTGTCACCCAATAGCCAACCTTTGGTTTGCTGTGGTGGTTGAAATACACTGTGACTCCTGCCAGGATATCGGGCAATGACCCGCATGATGCGCTGCCTGTGGTCACACACCAGCTGCATGTTGAGGGAGTGGAATCCCTTTTGGTTCAGGTACAGGCAAAGTTGACATGAGGCGCACGCAAAGCAATGTGCATGCAGTCAATGGCACCCTGCATCATGGGGAAGCCTGCAATCCTTGCAAATCCTTGTGCTCGCTCCGCCTGCTTCTCTCTGAAAAGAGGGAATCAAACGAACTTATCTCTCTTTGTATAGAGAACCTCAGTGACCTCCTTTTTGCAGCAGTGCACTGCAAACTGCGAGGTGTTGCTAATATCTCCAGCAGCAGCCTGGAAGGAGCCAAATGCAAATAAGTTCATAGCCACGGCCACCTTCACTGCCACTGGAAATGCGGTCCTTGCTCTGCTTTGATGTTAGAGTTATGGCTGCAGCAGTGTGCAGATTTCAGTCACGATCTTCTTAGTAAAGTGCAGATGTCTCAAACATTGGTTGCTGCAGACGGTCAGGTCGGAGAATTGGTCTCTGACCACCCTGGGCAGATATGGCTTCCTGCTGAGAGCCCTTCTCCCCCTCCTCTACCTCCCTCTTCTAGCAGCTTGTCCTACTCTGCATGGCCTCTGCTCATTCTTACAGGCATATTCAATTCAAAGAGGAAGGCCTATTTGACCACCCAGGTCTGGAAGCAACTGGTTTGTGCACAAGCTTTTAAGTTACCAAAATAGTATTTCAGCACCAGCCAGACTACTCCCTGTAGACTTTTGAAACTTTTAACAAGAATGGATAAGTATCCAAAACACGTAGGATTGCAGCAACTGCCAAAAGAAATAATCCATAACTAACCTGTAAGTAGTTGATAATCCCTTTAAATAGCATTGGTGGGGGGTCCTTCATGCATTGAACACGTGTTCAGCTGTGGGAGGTTAAGAAAGCACGTAGGCTTCAGCGTGGAGCTCCAAAATGGCAGAGCTGGCATGACACCATGATCTACCTGCTCTGCATATTTCTGGCAGATATTAGGTACCCATGTGCTAACCCCATCACCAATAGGGCGTCCAGCGCACTTTGCGTCAGAAGTGTGCACGCGCACCATGGATGCCATTTTGGAACCTTAAGGGGTCTCATAGCGCCCAATAAACAGGTGCTACTGAGCCCAATTTTGCCACCAGAGACTGTTGCTGTGTAAGATTTCATGGACACAAGGAATCAATCAATTGAGCTGCAGCAGTGTGCAAATTTCTTGCTCAATTGCCTTATTCTTCATCTGAGAGATTAGACAGTAAATACAGACAGGCTATTCAACCATTTGTGCATCGAACTGGAGCCCAAACTTGTTGTCACCCATGCACATGCACTTTCAACAAGGTTCATAGGATACTGAGTTGAACTGGGAGTGCTGCTTAATTTCTCCTCTCCCTCTTTGAGTCTAGGGACACTGATGCCAATTGTAGAACACTTACTTCTGTCCGAGAGGAGGTCAGCTAATCTAGCACAAATCAGGGATTGAACTTGGGCCTTTCCTGGTCTGCATAGAGTCAGACCACACCAGATGGTGCATTTACCCACTGGAGCTAGAAAACTGAACTATTAGGTTAATGGATTTAGATAGGGATTATAAAAGTTTTTCAAAACATAAGCCCATTCACTCCCCAGTGTACAAGATATCAGAGCTGTTCTCCTCATTTAGCTTGCATGGCAAGAGGCACTTGTTTTGACTGTAGATTCTGCAAGTTCAGCCATTTATACCTAGGAGTGAAGCCAACAGCAGCAGAACCACTTGTCTTCTGTCCCCTTCTCCAATGTAAAATTGTTTTTGGTATCCCAAAGGACAATGGATTCAGCACATCTTTTTGGAAAATACTGAACAGACCAGAATGCTGCCCTTCTGTGTCTAAGGTGTGTAAGGTTCGCAAAATTCCCACATTCCCCCAAGGTTATTAATAAAAGGGACCCTGTATGGACAATTTTAAAAGGGATACCCAAAAAGATGGCGTCCGCACCTCGTGACCAAAAGCCTGTAAGATTTTAAAAGCTTGGACTCTGTAGCACAAACAGGCAGCTTTGGGAAATCGAAACTTAAAATGCATTTCTGTGAAAAGGACTTTGTGTTTGAAAAGCCAGACAGCTAGGCAAACACTGAATATGCATTGCGTCAGATCGAAACAGATCAAGCCCAGTTAGGCCTAAACATAAGGCCATTAGTTTGTCCGCATAAATAATCGGAAACAGCTCAAGGGAGCCACCAAGGCTGGACAGGCCAATTAAAATGCATTAATGACAATACAACCCGGACATCGGGGCCATCAGGTGTGATAAACGGTCATCTAAAGCCAGTTAAATTAGATTGGTATAATTATATTAAACGAGCCCGCCTAAATTGGACAATAGACTGACCTGATTTGGCGCGCAGATAAGGGTATTCGGAAGGAGTATAATTGTAGGCCCATCGGTAACCACGCTCTCTTCCTCCTGCGTTTGCTACCTGGCCACTGCCCGTGTCTTCCCCAAATCCATCAGGGACACCCAGTATCGCACCAGGCAAACACGGGCAGACCAGGCCAGACGAGACAAGACGAGACGAGACGAGATGAGATGAGATGAGACGAGACGCATTGGAAGAAGATTGAAGAACGCTTCGAATAATCGGGCCTTCAATCCAGCTAAACCTGTGACTATCTTCATGCAAAATTCAACTGCCGCCACGCGAAGAAGAAGAACCATCATCCCTGCGAGGTAAAGTACCCAAGCAAAGACTTTAATCTCGGGGTACTTTACCTGGACAACGCCCTTGCAGCACCTTGAGACCACGTGATGACGGCAGGCCCCAGAGAGCACAAAGAGCGAACCACAAACCCCACAACCGTTTTAACTCTGCAGATCTTGACTTGGTGAGCATGAATTCCTGGCCCCTCTTAGCTTAATCTAGTTAGGTATAAGGATAAGGGAATTGTTAATGTAGTTGTTTTCCCTCGATGTGCCATGTGCTCCCCATTCCCATTTAAGTGTATTCTTTTGATAAGCCTGTGACTATATAGTGATTTCTCAGCATTTGTAATTTTTTTATCATCGTTTTTTAATAAAGTTTACGGTTTTCTTGTACCAAACCAATTATCTACTCGTTTTTCCTGTATTGCCGCCTGCACCTAAGTCTGGTGTCGAGAACTCAAGGGTGTGGGAGTGATTCAAACCGCTCCCAGGCAGTCAGGGGCATAACTGACTGGCCACACGCCACCCCCTACAGGTGTAAATTGTGGAATAAATTGAGGAGTAACTACAACCATGTCAAACTAAACTAAAGAGGGTTATTCTGATAGAGTTAGATGAGGAAAGACGGGAGGAGGCTCGAGTGGAGCATAAACGCCGGCATGGACTGGTTGGGCCAAATGGCCTGTTTCTTTGCCGTATATCCTATGTAAAAAATATCCACAGTGAAGAAATTAACCATATGGTAAGCAGCAAGAATGAGAACCAAAATCAAGATATGTTGGCCTAGAAATTCAGTATAGCCACGTTTGGGGCGCTACAGCCAGGCGGCCGCTAAAGTTTGCGCCCGGCGCAACTTCGCGCCACCTTCACCGATATTCAGTGGCATCGCCCCAAGAGGTTGCTGCTGCACTAAAGCAGGCGATGCATGACTATCATTAGGCACTAAGCTGGCGATCCGGGGCGCTAACACCGAGGACGGGCGCAGCGCAGGTGCGGCGAGTTGCTCAATGAAGGCAGACACACTGGCGCCGGTCAGCTCTTAAAGGGGAAGGGTCGACTTGTTTGGCTGCCATGCCCTGCACACTGCAGCCCTGAAGCAAGGCCTGACCATTGCTGGTTCATCAGTTCTGCGCCCTCAACCATGGGGAAGGCCGCTATTCTTCCAAAGCCGATTGCACGCTCTTGCTGCTTGTCCAGGGTCATGGGGAAGGAGATGTACTGACGTCGCCTTCTGAAAAGGGCATTGTTCACCTGGCGGATGCAGCAATGTACCGCGAACTGGGAGATGTTGGCAATGTCCCCAGTAGCGGATTGGAAGGAGCCAGTGGCATCGAAGTTGAGAGCCACCGTCACCTTCACTGCCACTGACAGAGACGTCCTGCTCCTTAGCTGTGGCTGCAGATCTCTGCGAAGCAGGTGGCAGATCTCAGTGACTACCTCCCTTCTGAATCGTATCCTCCGAACACACTGCTCCTCAGACATGTTCAGATATGAGAACTGCTGGCGGTATACCCTGGGTAGGTAAGGCCTCCTGTGCCGACGCCTGTTGGCCAATCTCCGTCTGGCCATGACTGGCGCTCTCTCACGGCGTCTCTGATCCCTTTGAATGCAATGCAGAAAGCCAACGTTTCCACCCATTGCAGCCCCCATTATATGTGGCGACTCAAGGCTATGACACTGAAAGTGAAATCCAAGTGCAAAGCTCTGGCCTGAAGCCACAAGTACCTGTGCAAGCGCTGAGTCAAAGCAGAAAGCTCTCTGCCTTTGTCTCTCTCCAAATATCCGTCTCTCACACAGAGGGATTGGCACAAAATGGCTGCCACTTATACTGCAGGAGGAGTCCCCTTTAAATAGCGCCCCCCGCGCCCCGGAGCGACTGGGAACCGTTCCCCTCTACCAGTCGCTGGGGGCGCCAGGCGCAAAGAAGGGCGGCGCCACTGAATTTCCGGTTCGGGGCGCACAAAGGGCGTTGCATGATGAAATGACGTCAGGATCTGCGCGCACAGCTGAGCGCGCGCAAAGGCTTTGCGCCGCCGCTAAATCTTTACTGAAGTTGGGGAGAGGCGCAGATCGCGCTGCGCCCGGCCGCTAGCCGCCTAGCGCCCCACATCTCCTCCTCCTAAGGCGCTAGCGGCTGGCGCAAACAACTGAATTTCTAGGCCGTTGTGTTTTCATTTACTGAATAATTTAATAAGTGACGGGTGAACTGGTGGGCCTGCAGTGAACCATATTTTGCAACTGTTTCCATTTTATTGCTAAAAGCATTGATTCCTTGCTGGGATACAATTTCATAGACACCGTCGTCTTTCACTAACTTGATAAAGTAACCATTATTCATGTGTGAGCCTTAACAATGAGTATCCATGGGTTATTCAATCACAAGCAGCACCGCAGCTGGGTTTGATTCAATCCTCATTCGGTGTCCAGACACACACTTTCAGCAGAGGACACTAAATAGCAATTAGGAGTGGAAACCCCAGCCAATTTTCCCCATCCATATCCCTAAGGGTGCGAGGCTAATTATGGCTCCCTTAAAAACCTGTTTAACCAAGTTAAAATAGACAGGGATTAAATCTGCCACTTTCTTGGTCTTTGTGGATCAGTAACTCACCCAATACACTTGCTGAGCCATTCATGGTGTCAATCACGTTTTCAATACAGTACTTGCAAAGTCTATTTATTTGTATTTAAAAACATCCCAATTATTTCCTATCCAGTTCTTTGTGTTTACATATAATTGTATAAATTCTAATTTCATTTCCAGTATGAATTTCTTACAAATAACTGGATATAGTTATTCTACATCCAACTGAATAATTTTAAGTTTCTGCTATATTTTGATTCTTCATTCAGATGTAAATAGTATTGTAATTTTAATAGCACAGTAATATTCCAATCGTGTACTGCAAACAGGATGATAATCTTTACACTTCCTTTAAAATGCAACATGGACTGCGTTAATAACTTTTAAAATTAAGTTATCAGTCACTTTAACCCGATTAGTTTCATTAAAAATGTCTGTAATTATATACGTTATTGCACAATAAATGATACCATTGTACATCAGATCTTTCCTTTCTTTTGCTGATTGCAATATTATTTATATTAATGTTTGATTCTAATGTCTGATCATTTTTAATTAATTGTGCTAGGTGTTTTTACATAGCTCATCGCAAAACCATGCAGTTAAGTTAGTCTGATGGCAGATTTGGTATTCTGGAAGAATGGAATCAAATGGGCTGTAGGGCCTTCAACTGAACCCATCTTGTGATAGTGTCACAGTGAGACAGATGTGACTTACGAGTTGACAGTCACAGTTGGATAAACATAACAGAAAGCTTTTCAGTATAGAAGGACATTTCCAGCTAGTACATCTAAATTGCAATGAACAAAGTCTTTTAACTTTACATCACAGGAATAACCCTCATCAGTACAGCTGGGATATGAAACTCTCTTAACACCTGCCAAAACTGTAATTACATTCACATTCAAATTATAAACATCTTCTGGATATTCCAAAGTGTACACCACAGCTTTAGCATTTCCAGGTACTCTCTGATCACATTCAACAGTACTCCTTCCTCTCAGGCATAACACCAAAAAACTCCAGAGGGACTTATGCCATTCTACTTTGCCTGCTAAGATTGCAATGAACTCTGTTCATTATGTTAAACTGAATAATATTTAAGTGTGCATTCAACCAAGGTGCAGTAGTATCTTTTCATTTCAAAACAAGTATCTAGAATGAAGCTTTACTGATGTCTCAGCTAGCGAATGCATCATAGCATCTAGCAGAACTACACAGACCACAAGTCCAAGATTTGGTTCCTGGTCTGTACTGAGAGAGCTGATCAAAGTCTTGGTCACTGTAAGGCCTCAGTGCCCCCGAGAAAAATTGGCCTGGGTTCCTGTCCATGAAAGCTATCCAAAGACTTCTGCTGGAAAGTCATGTGTACATGCCAGGGCATGTGTGACTGTTCGGGGTTCAGCTGTGATGTGCTCCTCAGTTAAATAGACTTGCTGTCTATGCTCACACATGAAGAATGGTTACGTGGGTGAGGTATCAGAGGACAACAGGCACCCATGACAGTGTACCTCAGTAGAGTTAACACCTTCAGGAAAAGAGGTCAGCAGCAACATTAGCAAGTCAAAAAAGGGAATAAAGGTTATTTGTAGTGCTACAGCCATCATTTTTCAGTGTTTATGTCCTGATGATAATGTGAATTTGTACAGTAGGAAAATTAAACCAGACAACTCTCAAAATGGAAATGTTGGGAAGGTGAGGATTCAAGGAACCACTAAAAAAAATAAAGTGCTTATTTTGTTGGAGCCATAGAATTTATCATGGCACAGCTTGTATTTACTGGAATATTCTTGAATTGCAGGAGGCAACAGTATGTAGATGGATACTGAGATTTGGCCCCAGCCTGCAGCTACTGGACACCTTATAATATTATATTCCGAGAGATGTTTAAAATATTTTGGATTGGTCTTTCCTCTTGTCTCAGCTCCTCTTAAAAAAGGTACAGGTAGACTATCCTTTATCCACACTTCCGAAAACCTCTAAAAACCGAAAGTTTTTTCGTGGAGCGTAAGTCGTGCGCACGACATGACCCGAGTGGCGCCAAACATGACAGGAGTGGTCCGGGAGCTCTGCCTTTCCCTGTGAGCAAAGTCAAGGAATTCAGATACGGAGCAGGGGGAGCCGGAAACCTCGATCTAACGGCAGAAATCAGCAGCCGTTTTGTTAGGTTTTTTTTCTTCCCCTAGCATTATTTTTCTTCCCCTAGCATTTTTTTAAACAGTCAGGCTGTGGAAAGAGTCTCTGTAGCTTAGCAACAGCTTCAGAGACGCTTCCAAGGCAGGGCCCGAGTGTTTACAAGCTGTTGCTAAGCAACAGTGTTTGTTGTCAAAACCTTCTGAAATCCGAAAAATTCCGAAAACTGAAACACAGCTGGTCCCAAGGTTTTCAGATAAAGGATAGTCTACCTGTACTGAGCTTTTGGAGCCAGTGCTGTTGCCCAATAAGTTAACTGCATTATAAGGCACTGAAGCCTGCTAAACAATGATGCAGTCGTGAAGGACTAGTGCCACCGCCAGCCTGAACATCTGCTGTGCACTAGGCTCATTACGAGCCGGAACTTTATTTAAATTAGGGAATGGCTTAATAATGTGCTTCGGTTGCCTGAATAGCGCTTCAGATGCTCAGCACCTGTTTGAAACAGGTGCTATATTGGAAACCCTGCCCATATGTTGGGTCCTTTATGTTAAAGAAAACGGACTTGCTGCCAGTAGATGCTGTGTTTGTTTGCACATATTTTAGTGCTCCTTTGTTGTTTTGCCATTTATCCAGCTACTTTGCTACTTTACAAGAAATTAATGAGAGCTTCTTAATGCTGGATATCTACCAGCTGTGCCCATTTCAACTGGGATATTTCATTGTGTGATGTATACATAGGAGCTGTAGGTTTTCCTTTGTGTTTTCGGGTTGTGGAGGAGGAGGAAGCATGCTAGACAAGTACTTTAGGAGATCACTTAGGAACAAACTATACACTGCCAGCCATGCGGGTGGTCAGACAGTGATACCTGGACATGTCCAATGAAATGCATGCAGAAACTACAAGTCTCCAAGGGGGCTATCGCACAATTGTGGTTTCTGCACCCAGAAATCACTTGCAGAATTTTTATGCTACAGAGGCCTTTCAAATGACAGCAGGCTGTTATATCCGTGTATCTTAATGTTGTGTCCTTCAATAATCAGACAAAGACTGCAGGGAACGATCAACAGGTGTTTACTGAATGAGGGTTCAAACTGCAACTGACTGTACAGATCACTACTCAGGGATTATATACAGGTGTGGTCACTGCCGGTACTACAGGATACAGGAGCTGTAAAAAGTAGTTCTCCCCCTTAAAGGTACATACATTACAATTCCTCCCCTTTTAGATTAACAGTACCATAACACTCATTTAACAATTAAATATCAACTAATTACAATTAACACTTTTAACATGCAACATTAACTGAAAATAGTCTATTTATAAATTCAGTCTTTGGGGAGGCTTCCTGATTCTTTCTGGATAACGCCTTTCCCGAGTGTCTCGCTCTTGGTGCGGAGGCGATTCTAACACCCTGTCGTCAGTTGATTCATCAGCTTCCAATGCTATTGTTTCTGAGGTAGATGCGACCTGTACGTCGGGTTCCTCACCAGGTACATATGGCCGAGACATGGGGTTGACTCGTTTCTGTGACTCTAGGATCTGGTCAGCATGGCGTCTCACAATGTTCTCCCCAACATCCACTGTGTACATTAGTGGCCCCTGCCGTGTGCATATCGTTCCTGGTTGCCATTTCTCTGTTCGGTAGTCGCGGGCCAAGACTGGTTGCCCTACATTGAAGCTCCTTGTCGGCTTCTCATTGATGTGCTGGAATTGCTTACTCTCAACATCTCTTCGTACATTTGGTCTGAGCAAATCCAGACGAGATCTCAACCTTCAGTTAAAGAACATCATGGCCGGGGCCTGGTTGGTGACTGCATGTGTTGCATTTCTGTAGGCTAACAGGAAATTGTCCACCTTATGCTGCAGTGGAATGTCGTCATCGCACATGGCCTTTACTGCTTTTTTAAAGGTTTGTACGAACCTCTCAGCCAATCCATTTGTGGCTGGATGATACGGGGCGGATGTGTAATGCCTTACCCCATTCCTTTTCATAAATCTTTGAAACTCTTCGGACACAAACTGTGGTCCGTTATCAGAGCAAATCTGCTCTGGCAAGCCGTTCCTGGCAAAAATGGTCCGTAGGACTGCAATAGTTTTCTCCGTGGTGGTGGAGGACATTTTGATCACCTCAGGACATTTCGAGTGCGCATCCACGTCTATTAAAAACATTGGCCTAGAAATTGGGTTGGGGCGCCAAAGTGGCGCAAAAGTCGCCTGAGCGCAGGATTTAGCGCAGCGATCGGAGTAATACCGATCGCCAGAAATTCAGTTTCAGTGCCCCTCGAGGGACACGGGGCGAGGCTCGAGGCGCTCCGCGTCCCTCTTAGGGCGCTGAAACTGATTATCGCAGCGCAACATGCAGCAGCGCCACACGATGCTGCACGGCATGCTGCGGTACTGCAGGCCTTCCTCCCACTGTTAAGGGGGAGGTGCCTGCAACAGCGCGATCCCCACTCGCGAGTGCCGGCAAATGAGCCCGGCACCAAGGAGAAGTGCCGAGCTCTCGGGAAACAGCTGGCAATGCCGCGGTGGGGGGTTAGGAGGCCGGGGACGGAGGTGCTGGCAGGTGGCCACCGAAAAAGCGGCCGCCCCGCACCTCCATCTTAACTTGCGCCACTGCCGGCACAGTAAGGCCCCGTGAACCGGGCGCGGGTAGCGAACGGCGCAACTGCGCCGTTCGCTACCAAATATCGCAAACGGGGCGCGAATGGGGCGCTGCGCACACCGATGATGTCATCGGTGGTGGCACAGCGCAACAGGCTAACGCCACCATTAGCGCCCCTCCTGAATATCGCGGGAGGCGCAGCCAGTGGCGCTACAGCCACTGCCTGCCTCTTTAGGCGCTAACAGGTGGTGCTACTCACCCAATTTCTCCCCCATTGAGTCCATGAATGGACCAGCAAAATCAATATGCACCCATTGGCATGGAGATGAGGGCCACTCCCATGGGTGTAGAGGGGCATGTGGTGGTGCATTTTGGACCTTCTGGCATCCTGAGCAGCTCTTTGTCAGGTCCTCGATTTGCTGATTGATCCCCGGCCACCACACATAAGCCCTAGCAAGGCTTTTCATTTTCACCCCTCCCAGATGACCTTCGTGAAGCTCATTGAGCACTCTCTCCCTTAACTTGGGTGGAAATACCACTCGAGATCCACACATCAAGGTCCCCTGGCATACTGACAGCTGTTCTCTTCTGGATGAGAATGCTGGCAACAGTGAGTTGCCATGTGCTGGCCATCCCTTCACCGTCAAGTCATATACCCGAGACAGTGTCGGGTCATTTCGGGTCTCCTTCTCTATACCAGCGTTAGTTACTGGCAAGCATTCAATTATAGTTGAATGAAATATTTCGACAGGATCCACTGCTGGTGCTTCCTCCGCAGTAGGCAGTGGCAGGCATGATAGCCCATCAGCGTTTCCATGCTGTTTCGTGCCCTTATACTCGATTTCATATTGGTGCGCCCCTAGAAAAAGGGACCATCTTTGTAGCCGTTGCGCAGTCATCACCGGAACGCCCTTCTTTGGATTAAAGATGGAGACAAGTGGTTGGTGGTCAGTCAGCAAGGTGAACTTCTGCCCGTGCAGATAGTGATTGAACTTTTTCACTCCCCACACTACGCTGAGGGCCTCCCTGTCAATCTGGGCGTAGTTACGCTCGGCTGAGGTTAGTGACCGAGACACAAAGGCTACTGGCCTCTCCGAGCTGTCTGGGAATTTGTGCGACAGCACCGCTCCAATGCCATAGGGTGATGCATCACACGCCAACCGAATTGGTAGTGCTGGGTTGAAATGAGCCAACACCTCTTTTGATGTGATCAATGCTTTGCTCTTCTGGAAAGCTCATTTACATTCGTCACTCCACTTCCATGGTACCCCCGTTTGCAGTAGGGTGTTCAGTGGGTGTAGTACGGTAGACAAATTCGGCAAGAACTTATGGTAGTAGTTCACCAGCCCGAGGAACGACCTCAGTTGTGACACATTTTCCGGTGCTGGAGCCTTGACTACTGCCTCAATCTTTTCAGGGGACTTATGTAACCCCTCTTTATCAATAACGTGGCCACAATACGAGATCTGCTTCTGGAAAAACTCGCATTTGTGGCGATTAGCTCGGAGCCCATATTCCTTCAATCTAATGAGCACCTGCTCCAGGTTGGCGAGGTGATCACTGTCATTTTCGCCCGTGACCAGGATGTCGTCCAAATAACACTGGGTCCCTGGAATCCCTTGCAGGACTCGTTCCATTGCCCTTTGCCAAATAGCCGGAGCTGATGCTACCCCGAACACCAGCTGGTTGTATAGGTAGAGACCTTTATGAGTGTTGATCATGAGGTACTGTTTTGAGGCTTCTTCTACCTCCATTTGCAGGTACGCCTGAGCCTGATCAATCTTAGTGAAGCGTTTCCCTCCAGATAGCGAGGCGAAAATATCTTCAATCCGCGGAAGCGGATATTGTACAGTGTGAAGGACTGGGTTCACTGTCACCTTAAAGTCCCCACAGATGCGAACCTTCTTTGGTTCCCCAGGCGTATTACTCAACGACCTCTTCATTACAGGAACGATGGGTGTAGCCCACTCGCTCCAGTCCACTTTGGACAGTACTCCTAAACGTTCCAAACCTTCCAGCTCTGCTTCGACGGCTGGGCAGATCACATAAGATACCAGTCTGGCCTTAACAAACTTTGGGCTTGCATTTTCCTCTATTTTGATCATCGCTGTTATGCCTTTTAGTGTTCCGAGTCCCTGCTGGAACACTTCTTGTGTGTCAGTTAGCATTTTTGACAGTCGTCCAGGTGTGACGTCGTCATCCTTTTTGGCATCTACATTCAGTGCTTGTATGGAATGCCAATCTAGCTGTATCTTCCGGATCCATTCACGTCCTAGTAGTGGTGGTCCTCCATCTGGCAATACATATAGGTCCATTTTTGGTGTTTCCTTGCCGTTATATATAACGTTCACCCTTATTTTTCCTTTGGGGTAGACTTTTTGCCCCGTGTACGTCTTCAAGACAATCTTTGTATCTCTCAAGGGTATATGCGAGAATAGCCGCTTGTAGTCCCTTCAGTTTATGACTGTTAGGGCTGATCCTGTGTCCAATTCCATTTTCACTTGGACTCCTGCAATCTTGAGCGTGACCCAGATAGTTTGGTGATCCTCCGTTTTGATCACATTATGTAGTTTCAGACAACCCAGCTCCTTGCTTCCGGAGTCTGTATCACTCTTCTGTTCATCTGAACTACTCTCCGTCACCTTATGTACCTTCTTGTACTTCTCCTGTGGAGATTTCTTGCTGCTGGTTTTCTTTCCCGACCTGCAGACTCTTGCTATGTGTCCTACTATTCCACACTGTCTGCACACTTTGTCCTTGAACCAGCAATCATTATGGTCGTGTGTTGTTCTGCCGCAGCGATAGCACTTCACTGTTCCCTATGACATTTCATTTGTGCCATATTCTTGCGGTCTCCATTGTATCTCTGCTACACCCCGTGCTGCTGCTTCGTGTGATACTGCAATGCTGAAAGCCTTGTCCAGCGTAAGATCCTTTTCTGATAGAAGCCGTTTCTGGGTTCCTTCACTTTGAAGCCCACACACAAACTTGTCCCTTAAAGTATCTGCTAGTCCCATTCCAAACTGGCAGTGTTTCGATAGCTTGCGCAGTTCCGTTAAATACTCAGCATTACTTTCATCTTTATGCTGGTTCCTTTTGTGTAACTTAAATCTTTCTGCTATCAGCAGCGGTGTGGGGTTTAAGTGGTCCTGTAGGATTGACACTATGTTTTCAAAATCCTTTTCTACTGGCTTCTCTGGGGTTACTAGGTTTTGTAGTAAGCCATATGTTTTTGCACCCATTGAATTCAACAATACCAGTGCTTTCTTGTCATCTGGCACTTCATTCGCCTTGCAGTACACTTCTATGCGTTCGACATATGTCGTCCAATCTTCGACTTCATTGTCGAACGCTGTGATACTGCAACTCGTCGGCATTTTTGGGTGTGGTTAGACTGGCTTAAAATGGCGTCTCCCGTGCTTTCCTTTCTTCCCCGCTACGGCTTAAAATGGCATCTCCCACGCTTTCCTTTCTTCCCCGCTGCGGCTTAAAATGGTGTCTCCCGCGCTGCTGCCAATGCCGCTCTCGGTGGTCCTCGTGGCAAATGGCGACGCCCTGTGGGCTTCGTGCGCTGCTCCTGTGCTGCTGCCAATGCCGCTCTCTGCGGTCCTCGTGGCAATGGCAGCGCCTCACGTTTTCCTGTGCGCCTCTCTCCCCCGTTGACGCTGCTCGGCACTTGAACACTGGCTGCGCTCTGCTCTCTCTCGTCTCTCTCCCCGTTGACGCCGCTCGGTCCTGAACACCGGCTGCGCCCTGTGCGCTCTGCCCTCTCTCTCTCCCCCGTCGACGCTGCTTGGCCTTTTTCTGTGCCGCTCGGTCGGCTCTAGCCGCCGCTGTCCGGGAAGGGTCTGCGCAGTACCTGTTGTCAGCCCGTTTTGCTGGACCACCATGACTGGAAAGCCAAGCCTGGCTCTCGACAGCCTCCCCTGCGATGCTCAAATCTCCGCTGGATGACTGGGCGGTTGCCCGTGGTCGACGCCCGTGCTTCTGGACTCGACCTCCTTTCACTGTTCTCCAGGAGCGAATCCCTGGGAGGTGATGCAGAGTTGCAGGTATATGAGCAGAGTTACTGAGTGTTACACATGTGCCATCACATAGAGAGAGATTTCCACCCTTTGTGCCAGCTCTTGCCATTTGCCTACTGCTGGGCATTCTCTCAGGATGGGTCAGATTCTATGTGGGAGCAAATCTCTGGGCAGCAATTGGGTCATTGAAGCCTTGTGTTATTGCTATCTTGATTTGATTTCCCCAACATGATGAATCCAGTTAAGATGTACAGCTGTAGATGTTATCCAAGGTCTCTAAAACCCCAATGAAAGCACTCATATTTGTAGTGTCCGAGTATAAATAATACACGGACAGCAGGAGAACAATAATAACAGGTATTTACTGAACAGAGGGTAACTTAAGACTGAAATACAGAAACCTGCTATGGCTTTATATACAGGGGTGGTCACTGCCGGTACTGCAGTATAGAATCAGTTCTTCTCTTAAAGGTACATACACAACAATTCCTCCCCTTTTAGATAAACAGTACATAACATTCATTTAACAACGAAATAATAACTAATTACAATTACAATTTTCTCTGTACGATATACATCAACTGAAATAATCATTTATAAGTTCAGTCTTTGAGGAGGCTTCCTGATCCTGACTGGATAGCGCCTTTCTCGAGTATCCTGTTCTTGCGGCAGAGTTGATTCTGGCTCATTGTCATTGGTTGGTTCATCAGCTTCCAATACCACTGCTTCTGAGGTAGACGCAATCTGTACTTTGGGTTGATTACCAGGTGCACCTGCTCGTGGTATCGGTTTGGCTTGTTCCTGTGACTCTAAAATCTGGTCAGCATGGCGTCTCACGATGCTCTCTCCAACGTCCACTGTGTACATTAGTGGTCCCTGCTGTGTGCATATCGTTCCTGGCTGCCATTTTTCTGTTCGGTAGTCGTGGGCCAAGACTGGTTGCCCTATCTTGAAGCTCCTGGTTGGCTTCTCATTTATGTGCTGGAATTGCTTAATCTTAACATCTCGTCTTATGTTTGGTTTGAGCAAATCCAGGCGACATCTTAGCCTTCGGTTGAAGAACATTATGGCTGGAGTTCGGTTGGTGACTGCATGTGTCGCATTCCGGTAAGCAAACAAGAAATTATCCACCTTGTGTTGTAGTGGTATGTCGTCATTATGCTTTGCCTTTATTGCCTTTTTAAAGGTCTGAACAAACCTCTCAGCCAATCCATTTGTGGCTGGATGATATGGGGCAGATTTGTAATGTTTCACCCCATTATTCCTCAGAAACCTCCGGAAATCCTCGGACACAAACTGTGGCCCATTGTCGGAGCAAATCTGTTCTGGCAAGCCATTCCTGGCGAAGATGGTCCGTAGGACTGCAATAGTTTTCTCCATGGTGGTGGAGGACATTTTGATGACCTCTGGCCATTTCGAATGGGCGTCCACAGCGATTAGGAACATTGAGTCCATAAATGGACCAGCAAAATCAATGTGTACCCATTGCCATGGAGATGAGGGCCACTCCCATGGATGTAGCGGGGCCTGTGGTGGAGCGTTTTGGACCTTCTGGCATCCTGTGCATCTCTTGGTCATATCCTCGATTTCTTGATCGATTCCCGGCCACCACACAAACGCCCTGGCTAGGCTCTTCATTTTTACCCCTCCCAGATGACCCTCATGAAGCTCATTGAGCACTCTATCTCTCAACTTGGGTGGAATTACCACTCGGGATGCACACATCAAGGTCCCCCGGCACACTGACAGCTGTTCTCTCCTTGGCGAGAATGCTGGCAACAGTGAGTCGCCATGCGCTGGCCATCCCTTCACCATCAAATCATAGACCCGAGAGAGTGTCGGGTCATTTCGGGATTCCTTCTCTATACTTGAGTTTGTAACAGGTAGACATTCGACTATGGTCGCATGGAATATCTCAACAGGGTCCACTGCAGGTGCTTCCTCTACCATAGGCAACGGTAAGCGCAACAGCCCATCAGCATTTCCATGCTGTTTCATACCCTTGTACTCTATGTCGTACTGATGTGCCCCTAGAAAAAGTGACCATCTTTGCAGCCGTTGCGCCGTCATCACCGGAACGCCCTTTTTTGGGTTAAAATTGGAGACCAGGGGCTGATGATCAGTCAGTAGGGTGAATTTCCGCCCGTGCAGATAGTGATTGAACTTCTTCACCCCCCACACCAGGCTGAGGGCCTCCCTGTCAATCTGGGCGTAGTTACGCTCGGCTGAGGTTAACGAGTGCGACACAAAGGCTATTGGCCTCTCTGAACCGTCAAGGAATTTGTGTGACAGCACCGCTCCAATGCCATAGGGAGACGCATCACATGCTAACCGAATCGGTAGTGTTGGATTGTAGTGGGCCAATACTTCTTTTGAAGTGATTAGGCATTTACATTTCTGAAAGGCACGCTTACACTCATCACTCCATTTCCATGTTACTCCAGTTTGCAGTAGGGCATTCAGTGGGTGTAGAATTGTAGATAAATTTGGCAAGAACTTATGGTAGTAGTTCACCAACCCGAGGAACGACCTCAGTTGCGACACATTTTCCGGTGCTGGAGCCTTGACTACAGCCTCAGTCTTGTCCGGCGACTTATGCAACCTTTCCTCATCAATCATGTGGCCACAATACGAGATTTGTCTCCAGAAGAACACGATGTGGGGCGGTTGGCTCGTAGCCCATATTCCTGTAATCTCGTGAGCACCTGCTCCAGGTTGGCAAGGTGTTCACTGTCATTTTCGCCCATAACCAGGATGTCGTCCAAATAACACTGGGTCCCCGGGATCCCTTGCAGGACTTGTTCCATCGCCCTCTGCCAAATAGCCGGGGCTGATGCTACCCCGAATACCAGTCGATTGTGCTGGTAAAGGCCTTTGTGAGTGTTTATCGTGAGGTATTTCCTGGATGCTTCTTTCACCTCCATTTGTAGATACGCTTGGGCCAGATCAATCTTCGTAAAGCGTTTCCCTCCAGATAGTGAGGCAAAAATATCTTCTATCCGTGGAAGTGGATATTGTACTGTGTGTAGGACTGGGTTCACAGTTACCTTGAAGTCCCCACAGATGCGAACCTTCTTCGGTTCCCCAGGCGTGCTGCTCAATGATTTCTTCATTACAGGAACGATGGGTGTGGCCCACTCGCTCCAGTCCACCTTGGACAGCACACCCGAACACTCCAGACTCTCCAGCTCTGCTTCAACGGCTGGGCGGATCGCGTAAGGTACCGGACCGGCCTTAAAAAATTTTGGGTTTGCTTTATCTTCGATTTTTATCATTGCCGTTACTCCTTTTAGAGTCCCAAGTCCTTGTTGGAACACCTCTTTCGCGTCAGTTAGAATCTTTGACAGTCGTCCAGGTGTGACGTCATCATCCTTTTTATCAGTCACAGTTAGCGCCTGAATGGAATGCCAAACCAATTGTATTTTTCAGATCCATTCACGTCCCAATAATGGTGGTCCTCCATCTGGTAGTATATATAGATACAGTTTCTGTGTTTCCTTGCCGTTGTATTCAACTGGCACCCTTATTTTTCCTCTGGGGTAGACTTTTTGCCCCGTGTATGTCTTCAATACAATGGACGTGTCCTTCAAGGGTATGTGTGAGAATAGCCGCTCATAGTCTCGTCGATTCATGACAGTTAGGGCTGATCCTGTGTCCAATTCCATCTTTACTGGGGACCCTAGTATCTTGAGGGTGACCCAAATGGTTCGGTGATCCTCCTTTGCGATCACGTTGTGTAACTTTAGACAACTTAGTCTCCTGCTCCCGGAGTCCTTATCACTCTCCTGATCTTCCGAACTACTGTCTGTCAATTTCTTTACTTTCTTGTACTTTTCCTTAGTAGTTCTTGTAGTGTTGGTTTTCTTTCCCGACCTGCAGACTCTTGCTATGTGTCCCATTTTCCCACATTGCCTGCATACTTTGTCCTTAAACTAGCAGTCCTTCTGATCATGGGTTGTTCTGCCGCAGCGATAGCACTTTTCTGCTCCATACGCCATTTCGTTAGCGCTGTATTCCTGTGGTTTCTGTTGTATTTCCGCAGCTCCCCGTGCTGCTGCTTCGTAGGATACTGCCACGCTGAAAGCCTGTTCTAGCGTCAGGTCCTTTTCCCAAAGTAGTCGTTTCTGGGTTCCTTCACTCTGGAGCCCGCAAACAAACTTATCCCATAAGGTGTCTGCCAGTCCTGCTCTGAACTGGCAGTGCTTCAATAACTTGCGTAGTTCTGTAAGATAGTCAGCATTGCTCTCATCTTTGTGCTGGTTTCTTTTATGGAACTTGAATCTTTCTGCTATCAGCAGCGGTGTAGGGTTTAGGTGTTCCTGTAAGATACTAACAATCTCCTCAAAACTTTTCTCCATTGGTTTAGCTGGGGTAATTAAATTCCGCAATAGGCCGTACGTTCTCGCGCCCATCAAATTTAATAATACCGACGCCTTCTTTCCATCGGCCACCTCATTTGCCTTGCAGTACACTTCAATTCTTTCCACATACGTGGTCCAGTCTTCTACCTCATTGTCGAAAGCAGTGATACTGCCACTTTTCGGCATCTTGGGTGATTTAAAATGGCGCCTCCCGCGCTTTTTCTTCTTCACCAATGGATTAAAATGGCGCCTCCCGCGCTTTTCCTTCTTCCCCAATGGAATAAAATGGCGCCTCCCGCACTTTTCCTTCTTCCCCCTGCTGCCACGCTGCTCCTAGCGTTCTGCAGGGTAATGGCGGCGACCCGCAGCTTCAGCGCGTCTCACTTTTCCTTCCCCTTGTTTTATTTTCGCTACGCTGCCCGGTTCTTGAGCACCGACCGCGCCCTGTGTGCTCCACCCTCTCTCTCTCTCTTTTCCTCCCGACGACGCTGCACGGCCCCTTTGCAGAGCCGCTCAATCGAGCTCGAGCCCGCACAGTCCAGAAGGGTCAGCACACTACCTGCTACCAGCACAATTTGCTGGAACACCTTGACCGGGGAGCCAAGCCCAGCTCTCCACAGCCTCTCCTGCAACTCTCTGAACTCCGATGGATCCTTGGGCGGTTGCCCGCGGTCGACGCCTGTTGTTCTGACATCGACCTCCAAAAGCTTCTTCTCAGGGAAAGATCCCCGTGAGGTGATGCAGTACTGCAGGTGAGTTCGAACCTGTTCGTCGCCAATGTAGTGTCCGAGTATAAATAATACACGGACTGCAGGAGAACAATAATAACAGGTATTTACTGAACAGAGGGTACTCTTTTATTTGGACCCAAAAAAAAAAAACCCAATTCAACTGTAAATAAACAAAAGTTCAACTAAAGCTTAACAAATCAAATTAAAATTTGGTTTTCTGTGTTGATGATGCACTCCAGTCCCCGCGGCGCCCATCGGTCGCGGAAATACTCAAGCGCACCGGCGGACACCATGTGCTCCATCTCCAGGGCCACCCGGGCGCGAACATGGCCGCGGAAGAGTTGCAGGCAATCCTGCTGGACGACCCCTTCGACCGCCCGCTGCCTGGACCAATTGATGGCTCTTTTAGCCAGGCCCAGGAGCAGGCCCACAAGGAGGTCCTCTAACCTGTCCGCTCCCCTCCGCACCGGGTGACCGTAGATCAAGAGCGTGGGACTGAAGTGCAACCAAAAATCAAGGAGCAGCCCCTTCAAGTAGTGAAAGAGGGGCCGCAACCTCTCACAATCCATATAAACGTGAAACACGGACTCCTCCAGGCCGCAAAAAATGCAGGCGGCCTGGGAGTCCGTGAACCTACTTAAAACCTTATTGCACGGGACCGCTCCGTGCAACACCCTCCAGGCCAAGTCCCCGATGGAACAAGGGAGGACTCCCGCATAGAGAGCCCTCCATTGGGGACCTCCGCTACCGCCGGTCGGCAAAACGCCACGCCAAGGCGTGTCCGGACGGTAGACGAAGATGGCAAAGTGGAGAGTGTGCAGGAGCAGCCCGTACAGGAAACCCCTCCGCGCGGAATGAAAAGGCACGGAGGGTATTTCCTCGAGACGGCTCAAGTTGTGAGGCGCCGGTTCCCGAGGGGAGTTTCGGGGCTGGGCGCCGATGAGGAATTCCGTCCGAACGGGGGTAAGCTCGGACGGGATCGCCCCACGTGCTTGAGCCGCCTCGATACACCTAGTGGAGTCGGGGCCCAGTGCCGCTTTTACCGATTCGATGGTTTCGACCGCGAGCCGGACGTTGGCCCAGGACAGGCGCCGCGCCAGCTCCTCCGGCGCCATCCAGCCCGCTCCTCCGCCATCGAGCAGGTCCCCGACTCTGGTCACCTTGCCAGCCACAGCCCTACCCTCTGCCAGCCGCCCGAACCCGTGTTCGTGGCGGTGCGGATTCCTGAGCAGCGGCTCCCGAAGGAGAGCCGCCGCTCCTGACGGGGGAGAGCTCCGCCTGGAAGCGACGTAGTTCCAAACCCATAGTAGTTCCTGGTAGAAGACAGGCAGCTCCCGCAGGCCGGCACGCCTGCTGCCCACTTTCGCAAACAGGAGCTGCATGTCGTAATTGAGGCCATGCAGCTGGCGGAAGAAAAACGTCGCCAGCGCACACCATCTCGGAGGATTCTCGACGTACAGGTATCTCTGCAGCGTCTGAAGACGGAAAGTCGCAGCCTGGGTGCGAAGGCACACCAGCACCTGACCGCCCTCCCTAAGCGGGAGACACAGAACTGCGGCAGAGACCCAGTGCTTCCTTTTGTCCCAGAAGAAGTCGATGAGCTTCTTCTGAATCTTGGCGACAAACGCAGGGGGAGGGATCAAAGTGACCAACCGGTACCACAACATGGCGGCCACCAGCTGGTTTATGACCAGCGCTCGACCCCTGTAGGACAACACTCGGAGCAGTCCTGTCCAGCGTCCTAGGCGAGCGGTGACTTTGGCCTCCAGCTCTTGCCAGTTCGCCGGCCAAGCGTCCTCGGCAGGGCTAAGGTAGACTCCCAAATAGAGGAGGTGCGTGGTGCTCCAGGCGAAAGGCCTGAACTCCTCCGGCAGGGAGTCCACCCGCCACTGACCCACCAGGAGTCCGGAACATTTCTCCCAGTTGATCTTGGCGGAGGATGCGTCCGAGTAAATCTGCTGGCATTCCCGCATCCTCCGCAAGTCAGCGGGATCCGTGACCATGAGGAGCACGTCATCGGCGTAAGCCGAGAGGACCACCTCCACGCCCGGCCCTTGCAGAGCCAGTCCCGTCAACCTCTTCCGCAAGAGGCGCAGGAAAGGCTCCACGCAAATGGCATATAACTGACCGGACATGGGGCATCCCTGACGCACCCCCCTCCCGAAGCGAAGGGGCGCCGTCAAGGACCCGTTAACTTTAATCAGACACTCCGCGGCGGTGTACAGAAGTCGGATCCGGGTGACGAAATGCGTCCCGAACCCGAATGCGTGCAGAGTCCCGAAGAGATACTCGTGATCCACCCTGTCGAACGCCTTCTCCTGATCCAGGGAAAGGAAGGCGACCGACAGACCAGCCCTCTGGGAGTGGTGGACCAGGTCCCGGACCAGATGGATGTTATCGTGGATGGTCCGGCCTGGGACCGTGTAGGACTGGTCGGGGTGGATCATGTGGGCCAGCACGGTGCCAAGGCGAGCAGACATGGCCCTGGCAAAGATTTTATAGTCCGTGCTGAGGAGGGAGACCGGGCGCCAGTTCTTAAGGAGGCGGAGATCGCCCTTCTTAGGCAGCAGGACAATGACCGCCCTGCGCCAAGAGAGGGGCATCTCCCCGGTCGCCAAACTTTCCCCCAGGACCCGCGCGTAGTCGCCCCCCAAGACGTCCCAGAACGCCCTGTGGAACTCCACGGTCAGCCCGTCCAGCCCCGGGGACTTTCCCCTAGAGAGCTGGCGGAGGGCGCCGGTCAGCTCCGCCAGACTTAGCCGAGCGTCCAACTTTTCGGCGCCCTCCGGGCCAACCTTCGTCAGGTCCTCCCACAAAACTCTGCGCGCATCCTCGCTGGACGGATCCGGAGAGAACAGAGCCCCGTAATAGGCGTGGGTCTCCGCGCTGATTCCCTCCGGATCCGAGACCAGAGATCCGTCGTCGGCCAGCAGCCCCAAGAGCTGCTTACGGACCCCCCGTCTTTTTTCCAGCGAGTAGAAGAAGGGGGAGCCGCGGTCCAGGTCCCGCAGGAGCTGGATCCGCGACCTCACGTACGCGCCTCGGGACCCGACGAGCTGCAGGCCCTTCAGCGCGCCCTTCTTCTCTTCGTACACCTTCCGCAGGGCCGGGTCCTCGACGACCTGACCGAGACGGGACTCCAGGTCGAGCACCTCCTTCTCCAACCGCCCGACCCGGGCCTCCCGCCTCTTGGTCGACCCCTTCGCGTACTCCTGACAGAAGAGATGGATGTGAGCCTTGCCCACATCCCACCATAGCCTCAAGGAGGGGAAGCCCCCCTGCTTCCTTCTCCAGTCGGCCCAGAATCGACAAAACGAATCCCGGTACCGTGCGTCCTCCAGCAGCAGGTTGTTAAAATGCCAGTACACGGACCCCCCCCGCGCGTGCAGCGGAGCGAGCTCCGCCCACACCAGGTGGTGGTCCGTGCACGGCACCGGCCGCATGGATGCTGCCGGAACGCAGGAGACGTACGCCCGGGAAATGTAGAGGCGGTCGATTCTGGACCTTCCTCCCCCAGACCTCACGCTAGTGAAGGTGCTGGAGTCGGGGTGGAGATTTCGCCAGACGTCCACCAAGTCGAAGGACCCAACCAGGTCCCTCAACTTCTCCATCGCCGCCGGGCTTCGCGGGGGACCCGAACGGTCCCTCGCCTCGAGGGTGCAGTTAAAATCCCCCCCGAGGATGACGCACTCGCCCACGTTGATGGAGCCCAAGAGAGCGGACACTTCTTCGAAGAAGCGCACTTGCTGCGCACTGGTCTGAGGGGCGTACACGTTCACTAGATGGAGCGGCACGCCCCCCAGGCGAACAGTGACCTGGAGCAAGCGGCCCGGCACGTGCTCCTTGACCCCGAAGATCTCCGGCTGAAAATGCGGGGCCAGCAAGATAGCCACCCCGCTGGAATTGTTGGAGAGGTGACTCATTCTGACCCCTCCTTGCCACTCCAGGAGCCACGTGGCTTCGTCTCCCGGAACGGTGTGGGTTTCTTGCAGGAAGCAAACCGCATACTTCCCGTCCCGAAGGACCGAGAAGCTATTGAATCTGCGGCGCGCCTCCCTGCTGCCGTTGATGTTGAGGCTGGCTATGGTTATCTTCATGTCAGAAGCATAGTGGAACCTCTACCTACACCTAACGGGGGGAGGAAGCGCAGCCGCTGGTCAGCCGCCACTTCCTCAGCAGCCCAGTGAGAAACGTTGTGAGCCGACGCAGCTCGAGCGGGTTCACACCCTCGTCCGCGCCCATGATCTTAACGGCGGCGCGGACGGAATCGATGAGCAGCGCCAGCTCCGACCACCTGTCGAGGGCCAGCCGGACCTTATTGCGCTGACCCAGGCACGTGGCCATAAAATCCCGGAGTTCCCTTACGGAAATGAGGGGAGACTCGGCAAGGGGCACGAGGTCATCCATCGCCACGTCGGCGCTGGAGTCCGAATCGTCCTCCGTGCCCATCACCGAGTCCCCATCCTCCTCCAGGGGGTTGTCACCAGCGGCCGACCCGTCCGCCGCGCAGTGCGAAGCGAACGACTCGGCCGCGCCAGCCAGCCCCACCTCCGCCCGGATCCCACCCCCAGGATCGGCGGCAGAGGATTTCTCCCTGGGCACCTCTAGGGGTGCCGGGCCAGAAGACGGCGGCGGTTCAGAGCTCCCCTCCGCCTCAGACGCCGGAACGACCGGAGAAACCGGGGAGAGAACAATTTCCAGCTCCTCCAGTACGTCCGGCACCAGAGACGCAGCCAGGGGGCCATCCTCCTCCCCGCCACCAACCTCCGACCCAGCGGACGGGGGGTTTTGAATTAAAAGCTCTACCAGGACGAGCATCCCCTGGGAGACGTCCGGGTCGCATTGGGCGAGCTCATTATCCTCGAGCTCGCCCGACCCAGCCCCCAGGCTGCCCGACCCGGCGAGGGGTAACGGCACCGATAAAAGGTCAATTTCAATTACTGCCGCGGGTTGTTCCGCAAACCCCCCACGGGCAGGGTCTCATCCCCATCCCCGGGAGGCACGTGCTGGACAGACACATCTGCCTCAGCCTCCCGAGGGACAGGCGACCCCTGCCGATCGCTGGTGATGACGACAGCGCTGGGGGGGGGGGGCGCAGTACCCGCGGCGGGCGACGACTCCCCCTGCTCAGAGGGACCTTCCTCCTCCCGGTCCTCCTCCTCATCCAGGGGGTCGCGCCTTCTTTTTAGCACGGAGGGAGTGAGGGAGACCTCCATGTCTGCAAAGGCCTCCTCCTCGACTCCCTCCGGCGGAGCAGGTTTGTCGGGTTCCTCGGGCCCGAGCCCGGCCGCAGGTATTGGCATTACCGCTGCGGCGGTTGCGGCCACAGGCTCGGGCACGAGGCCCCTCCCGCTCACATCTGCCCTGATCAACTCCGCGAGGAGCGCGGGTGTAAGGGGCTCAAGGGGCAAGGGCTCGCCATCCACGGGGGGACCCGCCCTAAGGTGCTTCTTTTTTCCCCGCGCCTTCTTTCCGGCCGGACACGCTCCCTCCCCCCCGCCGGAGGCCTTGGTGGCATCGGCCCCCGACGTCAACCGCGCATCAGACGTACTTGACACGCCGGCAGATCCGGGGGGAAGGGCGGCGGCGGCGGCGCCAGCCTTGGCCGCACGAGATGATCCGGCGGCCTTGGAGGCAGGGCAGTTCCTCCTGATGTGCCCCACCTCCTTGCAGGCATGGCACCTCACACCGTCCGACGTCCAAAAGGCGCGGTAGGCGGTCCCCTCGTGGAGGACGACGAACGCCCCGTCAGTGTCCTCCTCCCGCGCCAGCTGGATAAACAGCTGGCGCCGGAAGGAGAAGACGTGGCGAAGGCTGGCCTCCCGGAAGCCGAGCGGGATGGGTGTGATCCCTGACCTCACCTCCCCAAGTTGTCGCAAATGGGGAAGGAGGAGCTCACCAGGAACATAGGGCGGGACGTTGGAAATAATGATCCTCTGCGCGGTGGCCTCGAGAGGATCCACCGGCAGGAAGGTCCCGCCCACGGTGAGCCCCTTGGCGACAGCCAGGGACACCGCCCGCTCCGACCCCAGGAAGAACACAGCCTTCCCATACATTTTCGAGGCCGCGACGATGGCTGAGTGGCCGACAACCCCAGCCATGGCCTTGACGCAGGCCTCGATGGTCATAGTGGGGTGAGTGTAGCTCTTCACCCCAAGCTTTTTTGTTATTAATCGAAAAGGTGACGGGGCAGCAGGAACAGCGGGAGCAGCTGTGGCTGTGGCTACCACTCTCGCATAGGTCCCAGCTGGCCCCACCACCGGCGAAGACGCAGTCGCCATTCTGGGGTGCTTTTTTTAAGGGCTACACTCACCCCAAGTCACAGGCCTGAAGGTGTTAATGGCCTCGGTGTATATATATTTTTTTTGTCCTCTATTGAGCAGAGGGAGCTGATTAAAATGAGGACACACCTCTCTCCTTATTGATTTAAATTGGGAGAGGGGCCCTCTCCCCTCTGCTCAATTGGCAATTAATAAAATAGATGAAACTAAGGTGCCTTAGAAAGACAGGCAGAGAGAGACAAAGAGAGAGAGAGAGGTGGGGGGGTGGGTGGGAAGGAGGGAGGCCACAAAGGGCAGTGTTGCCACTCAGGATGGTGGGTGGGTGTTGGCAGGGTTGCACTCTCCGATGGAAAAAGTCTTTGGTGGTGGTGGTCTTCTGGCATGGGGAGAAGACGTCTTCACCTGGAAAAGCTGGAGAAGCCCAGGCTCAGTCCTGCAACTGGTCTTAACGATGTAATTAAATTAAATTAAGGACTTCACCTTGGGCAGCTCCAAGCTCTCCCAGGGCAGGCAATAGAAGGGATGCTAATTAGTGGTGTGTGTGGCCTAACTTTTAACAAGAGCCACACACACACACACTACACCCCTTGATGATCCGGCCTTGCTTCTTCTTTTCTCCCCCCACCTAAAATACAAAGTCTTGGGAGAGTGCCCCAAATAACACCCACCTGTAGATGTTCCGGATGAAGTTTTCTTCCCTCCTTTCAAGCAGTTGGTTTCTCTCCCCTCTCTCCCTCTCCTGAAGTGGAGGCCAATTTGGGGAGGCAGTGATAGAAAAGGCCTCTCCCCTGGTTGATGTTGATGTAGGCCTCCTTTCTCCTTCTCCTCCTCTGTCCTCTCTCTCCAGGCACCTCAGTTGATGTAATGATGGTGGAGTTGGTGGTGGTGGTGGTCCAACGTTCTCCTCCTCTTCCTGGTCAGGGGACCACCACTTTAATCCACTCTCCAAAGTCTGGCTGCTCCCTCTGCTCGTGCTTGCAGCTGCACAGCCAGCAATGCTGTGCAAACTGAACAGAGGGTAACTTAAGACTGAAATACAGAAGCCTGCTATGGCTTTATATACAGGGGTGGTCACTGCCGGTACTGCAGTATAGAATCAGTTCTTCTCTTAACGGTACATACACAACAATAATAGAATCTATGCCTGAGCTTAGGGCCTCTGCAGTGGGGTGACCACATTCTCCATGGTGCTCTGCAGCACTCCAGATGAGGTTTGGAGACTTCTCCATCGATGCACCCAAATTGCACACCCTTAAATGACAGGATGAACTGTCAAACTGAGCTATCAAACTGCATTTCTGGGACAATCCCAGTCTGATCTGAATCCATAGGCTCAGCAGCTAAGTAAGTCAACCACCATCCTTCCCCACATGACAGGTTGAGCTCCTGAAAATCCATTTGGACTTGCTCCTCCACATCCATGCTCTGTGCTTTACTAAGTGTTTCATAGCATTACATGGCAAGACATTAGCCCAGAAAGTCAAATAATGTTATTGCGGTGGTGGGAGTGTGAGAGGGCAGAACTTCTACCAACCTGTCTGTCTGTCAGTCCAAACCATGATCTCACCCCAAATCACAGGGATGAGGTCCATTTATATATTGAAGCAGGCACCCACGTCACCCACGTGTTGAGGGTTGCTCACTTATAGGGCTCGATTTTGCCAAGCACAAGGAGGCGGGTTTGGAGGTGTGAGAGGTGGTAAAATCGCCAAAAATGACAGGCAGGCCTGATCCCACCTCCATCCTGTCTCCGATCAATTTTCCCAAATGCGTGTTTTCTGACCCGCTTTCCATCCTGCCTCCAAGAGGCGGGATAGGCCCTTAAGGCCCTTAACAGCCCCTTAATTGTCTCTATTATCCCATTTTGAGAGGCCTTTCTGATTTTTGGACATTTCCCCCATCCTCCATGCCTCCTCTGGAACACGCCAGGTAATCTTGGCAGCCTCACAATTGGATTGCTTACTAACAGCTGCAGGTTCACCATTACAAAGGAGTTTTCACCGATGATCATTTGCAGGTGGCAGAACTTTGTTGTCTCAGGTCTGGGGGAACTTTTAGCAAGCCTACTCATTGTTGTGGATGTTTGGAGCCTGACACCCATCTTCAGTGTGACCTCCTGGGAAACCCCTCTCCCCACCTTGACTGAGCACTTCCTCAACTGAGGCATATACCAGAAGCATGGCGACCATTTAATTCCTTTCCTCCTGGACATCAGATTCGGATGAAGACCAGCCACGGCAGCAGCAGAACCATGAACAACAGCAGCACCAACAGCAGGAGTATCAACAGGAGCGCCAAACTGCTGGTCACCCACCTGAAGCTGCACAGGCCAGAAGGCGCCAGTGCGCGACAACATTGGTACCCGGGATGCAAGGGACGCATTCATCTTGGCCAGATTTGGTGAGCCTGCACAATCAAACACTTTTGTCTTGCAGCTTCTTACCAGAGCATCCACAATGGACAAGAACCTGCGGATTCCTAGCACTCTGACCACCATACTGACAATTGCAAGGTGCCCTAAGCCCTCAATATGAGAGTCCCATTTGCGAAATGACACAGGCCACAATTTCAACAGTTTGCCATCAAATCTGTTTATAATACAATGACAATGATGGCTGGTCCAAATACATTACGTCACAGCACCCAAGTGACTACCCTTGTGACTACTTGTGCTTTATCTTCCTCTTACGCGTGCTCCTACGTGGTGCTTCCCCTGTGGCTTCAGCAGATGTGGAGGCCCCTTGCTCACTTTCTTGCTGCTCCTGTCTCGATGCCTTTGGCAGCTGTCCTCTGGGGTGGCAAACCTGTGCAGGCTCAACAACAGTCTACTGCTCCTGCGGCTGTGCAGGTGCTGAGACGCCCATCTCAGTTGGGTGAGGACTCTGGTGGGGCTCTGACCGAGGGCTCTGCAGAGGCATGGTCGTGTGAGCGCTTGGACAAGAGCCCCCACTTCCTTGTTTTCTGCCACCAACATCCCTCTCATGGGTCAGCCCCACTTCAGAGCTAGCAAGTGGCTTGACAGCACTTGCTGCACTTCAGGGGGGCCATGAGGACCTGTTTCTGCACTGGAAGTCCTACTCCAGAGGAATTCCATGAAGGTCTGATTTGTCTGCTCAATAGCTGACCATCGCTCCTCAAGAGATGTCATTCTAGTCTGAACAATTGCCATGTTTTCCATAGCCTGGCAACTAAGCTCCTCCATGGCCGTAGGCATCCTCTCCTCTACCGTAGCCATCCTCTCCTCTACGGTAGCCAGCCTTACCACGGAGTTAGCCATCCTTTCCACGGGGGTTTCCATCCTTTCCACGGTGATGCATTTATGTGTCAATGCCTCCACAAAGGCTCTGCTCATGTTCGCGATGGACTCCTCCATTCGCTCCACTCGCAGCGACCCTGGAGACAAAACCTGCCAGAGACTCCTGCACCTGTTCCTGGAGTTCCAGCACCACTCTCCTTCTGGATGAACCCAGAGGCACAGGGTCAACATGCAGCTGAGCCGAGCTGGGAGAGTCCTGCGCCCTCCAACGAGGACTCTCCACTGCTGACCCTGTCTCCACAATCTGCTGATGCTCACTTGTGAGCTGTGATATACCAGGTGACAACACTACTCTATCTCGTGAAGGTCCCACCGATCTGTTAGTGTCTGCGCTGGTGCTGGGTGCGATGAATTCTGCTGACACTGTGCCCTCAGAGGTTGCAGCTTCCTCTGAGGAGCATGGAAGCTCAGGCTCTTCCTCCTGGACAGTGGAGATGGGGGCTTTCGATGGTCCTGTGGGGGAGTAAAGGAAAGAGTTAGAGATGTGAGGTCAAGATTACATGCACATTGAATAGTGCAGATGATCATAAGTTAATCTGTTAGAGCATCAGATTCATTATCAGTGACTCATGCAATGTCAATGAGAGAGATGCCAAACTATTCTGTCACCAGCTTGCTGTGATGCACCCGTCTGTCCGTCCCCCACTTGGATATTGTCCTCGATCCCAGCGATTTCCAGGGCCGCCTCCTCCCAGGTGGTGAGCTGGGCTACTGAGGGTGGCGCGCCTCCTGTCATGGCTCTTTCCCTCTTATTGTGGGCTCTCTTTTCCTTCAATGAGGGACACAAGTGGAGTTTGAGTGAGAATGAAGGAGTGAGTGTAGAGAATCCATAGCATAGATGCTTAGAAGGATACAAAGGACCCTCCCTGTGTGTTGTAAGTTGCTGTTGTCATTGCATCACAGTGATAGGGAGTGTGAGGGCTGCATGGTCAAATAGTTAAGCGAATGTGACCATAGAGAGAGAAGGAATGGGTAAGGGTGCAGGGATGTAAGTGTCAAGTGGGATGTGGAGGAAGAGGTTGGCAAAGCAGAGTGCTGGTGAGGAGAGGTGAAAGGGATCAGATTGAGGGTGATGGGAAAGTCATACTCACTTTTCCTGTGCGGAGAAGGTCATGAAACCTCTTCCTGCATTGCAGCCAGGTTCTGCGGCTCATTGAAATGGAGTTGACCTCCTCGGCTACTTGCAGCCACACAGCTTTTGTCTGCTGGGGTGGCTTTTTTCTCCCTGAGGAAGGGAACTGCACCTCCTTATTACATCTGGCTCTGTGCACCAGAGCTTGGAGGGAGGGCTCATCAAACCGAGGTGCACACTTTTGCTTAATCGTTGCCATTGTCGGGAAATCAACTCCTTCATACAATTTGCAGAGCCTTTGCAGTCTCCAGAAGAAGCAAGGCTGCTTGCAGGCCTTAAATCCAGCAGCATTGATGATGTCATCGGAGGCGACTTTCTGTATGAAAAGATTCATTGGGCCGGGGTTCCCACATGCAGGAAATCAATTGCCCAATTAGGGGAAAATCGCACTTTTTCAACACTTCACTTAGGAGTCGGGGTCCTGACACAATTTCCACCTGACACGCCCCAGCCCGCCCACACTGACAAAATCCAGCCCATAGACTCAATGGAATTTTAGAGCAGCACTTTGCTGTTCTGTTCAGGGTTGGAGATGAGTGGGGAGAAAACAGGCCAGACCAGCTGAAGACTTCAGTACCTCTGCTTCTTTTTGGTTGATGTTTCCTCATTGATGCACCCATATTTGAACAGCAATTGATCCCAGAGTGATCGATTGTTGTTTGAATACGCCTTTGTGGGATCCACATACAGTCCTGTATGCAAAGTATGTCTACTTCATGCAGGTGTACATACCACTGGCTTTATAGTGGCAAATTTCTCATCTACATGCTGCCTCTCGGCGACATCATTCGAAAACATGTTAGGTTCCACATGTACACTGACATTCAGCTCTACCTCACAACTACCTCTCTCAGCACCTCCACTGTCTCTAAATTGTCAGACAGCTTGTCCGACATCCAGTACTGGATGAGCAGAAATTTTCTCCAACTAAATATTGGGAAGACCAAAGCCATTGTCTTTGGTCCCTGCCACAAACTCCGTTCCCTGGCCACCGACTCCATCCCTCTCTGTGGCAACGGCCTGAGGCTGAACCAGATTGTTCACAACCTTGGTATCGTATTTGACCCTGAGATGAGTTTCCAACCACATATCCGCGCCATCACGAAGACCACCTACTTCCACCTCCGTAACATCGTCTGACTCCGCCCCTGCCGCAGCTCATCGGCTGCTGAAACCCTCATCCATGCCTTTGTTACCTTTAGACTTGACTATTCTAACGCACTCCTGACTGGACTCTCATCTTCCACCCTTCATCAGCTCATCCAAAACTCTGCTGCCCATATCCTAACTCGCACCAAGTCGCAATCACCTATCACCCCTGGGCTCGCTGACCTACATTGGCTCCCGGTTGAGCAACGGCTCGATTTTAAAATTCTCATCCTTGTTTTCAAATCCCTCCATGGCCTCGGCCCATCCCTATTTCTGTAATCTCTTCTAGCCCCACAATCCTCCGAGATATCTGCACTTCTCTAATTCTGGCCTCTTGAGCATCCCCAATTTTAATCGCTCCACCATTGGCAGCCGTGTCTTCAGCTGCCGAGACGCTAAGCTCTGGAATTCCCTCCCTAAACCTCTCTTTCTCTCTTTCCTCCTTTAAGATGCTCTTTGAAACTTGTTTCTTTGACCAAGCTTTTGGTCACCTGTCCTAATATCTCCTTATGTGGCTCGGTGTCAAATTTTTTCTGATAACGCTCCTGTAAAGCGCCTTGGGATGTTTTTACTATGTTAAAGTTGCTATATAAATACAAGTTGATGTTGAATCGGATGGGATTTCTGAAGGAGCCCAGGGTCCTCCCAGATACCCAGGCATAGTGGTTAGCACTGTTGCCTCACAGCGCCAGGGACCCGGATTCAAATCCGGCCTTGGGTGACTGTCTGTGTGGAGTTTGCACATTCTCCCCGTGTTTGCGTGGGTTTCCTCCGGGTGCTCCGGTTTCCTCCCACAGTCCAAAGATGTGCGGGTTAGGTTGATTGGCCATGATAAAAAAAAATTGGCCCTTAGTGTTAGGGGGGATTAAATACGTGGGGTTACGGGGTTACGGGGATAGGGCTTGGGTGGGATGGCTGTCGGTGTAGGGACCGGGTGTTAGGGTTTGGATGATCAGCCATGATCTCGTTGAATGGCGGAGCAGGCTCGAAGGGCCGAATGGCCTACTCCTGCTCCTATCTTCTATGTTTCTATGTTTCTATGATACATCCTAAAAGTGATATCAGGCTTGAGAAGAAAGAAATGACTGCACTCCCCTTCAATCATACCCAAAGCATACGGTCTCGTACCAGCAGGTTTCGAAACAGCTTCTACCCCCAGGCCATAAGATGCATGAACAAATAATTTATTATTATTTATTATTGTTGTTTTTATTTATTATTACTGTATTTCTATTAGTATTTTTATCATTGCTATGCCATATTTATTCCAATGATGGGAGGACTCGTAAAAATCAACATTTCATTGTGCAGTACACACGTTTGCTGCATATATGACAAATAAAATTGAATTGAATTGAATTTAAATTGAATCAGAACTCATCGTGGCAGGAAGTAAATCTGGTAGAAATGGGTCCTGCCCCAATCTCCTTCCCCTCTACCTACCACAGGTATACCGCTTTGGATACTGTTGAGGGGGATGACTCACCAGGGGAAGGCAGCAGCAGCCAACTTCCTGGCACTGGGGGTGCTCCTGCTGCCCAGGAAGGGAGGAAAAAGAGTGGGAGAGCAATAGTGGTAGGGGATTCTATAGTAAGGGGAACAGATAGGCGTTTCTGTGGCCGTAGACGTGAATCCAGGATGGTTTGTTGCCTCCCTGGTGCCAGGGTCAAGGATGTCACTGAGCGGCTGCAGGGCATTCTGGAGGGAGAGGGTGAACAGCCAGAGGTCGTGGTCCACATTGGTACCAACGACATAGGTAAAAAGAGGGATGAGGTCCTGCAGCAAGAATTTAAGGAGCTAGGTGGAAGATTAAAGAGCAGGACCTCAAAGGTTGTAATCTCTGGATTACTCCCGGTGCCACGTGCTAGTGAGTATAGGAATAGGAAGATAGAACAGAGAAATGCATGGCTAAAGGGATGGTGCAGGAGGGAGGGCTTTAGTTTCCTGGATCACTGGGTCTGCTTCTGGGAAAGGTGGGACTTGTACAAGTCGGACGGTTTACACCTGAACCAGAGGGGGACCAATATCCTTGCGGGGAGGTTTGCTAGCACTGTTGGGGGGGGTTTAAACTAACTTGGCAGGGGGATGGGATACAGAGTGGAACTACAGTAGGGAGTGATTTACAGCCAAATACGGAGGAAAAAACAAGTCAGCTGGGAAGGCAGAGCAAATATGTGAAGGCAAAAGGGAATATGGCAAGGCTGGAAGGCATTTATTTTAATGCAAGGAGTCTTGCAAATAAGGTGGATGAACTGAAGTTGTTGCTGAACACATGGGAGTACGATATTGTTGCTATCACGGAGACATGGTTGAGGGAGGGTCAGGACTGGCAGCTCAATATTCCGGGGTATAGAATCTTCAGGCGAGACAGAGGGGGGTGTAAAAGGGGAGGGGGTGTTGCAATATTAATTAAGGAATCAATTACTGCTGTAAGGAGGGATGATATATTAGCGGGTTCCTCTAATGAGGCCATATGGGTAGAACTTAAAAACAAAAAGAGGGCAAGCACTTTGCTGGGAGTGTACTATAGGCCCCCGAACAGTCAGGGGGAGATAGAGGAACAGATATGTAGGCAAATCTCAGAGAAGTGCGAAAATAATAGGGTAATAATAGTGGGGGATTTCAACTTCCCCAATATTAATTGGGATAGTCAGAGTGTGAAAGGCTTAGAGGGTGCAGAATTCTTAAAGTGCATCCAGGAGAGCTTTTTGAGCCAACATGTAGAAAGTCCTACAAGAGAGGGGGCGGTACTGGACCTAATTCTAGGGAATGTAGCCGGGCAAGTGGTGGAAGTGTCAGTAGGAGAGCATTTTGGCGACAGTGACCATAATTCGGTGAGATTTAAGGTGGTCATGGAAAAAGACAAAGACGGCCCGGAAATAAGGGTTCTAAATTGGGGAAAGGCCGATTTTAATATGATAAGGCAGGATCTGGCCAAAGTGGACTGGGAGCAGCTACTTATAGGAAAATCCACATCAAAGCAGTGGGAGACTTTCAGAAGGGAAATAGAGAGAGTACAACGCCAACATGTTCCTGTAAAGGTCAAGGGTGGGACCAACAAGCAAAGGGAACCTTGGATGACAAGGGATATACAAAAATGCATTAGGAAAAAAAGGGGGGCTTTTGGCAGTTACAAAAGACTAAAGACGGAGGAAGCCCTAGAGGAGTATAAAAAGTGCAGGGGCATAATTAAAAAAGAAATTAGGAGGGCGAGGAGGGGCCATGAAATAACACTGGCGAGCAAAATAAAGGAAAATCCTAAGATGTTTTATAAGTATATTAAGGGCAAGAGGATAACCAGGGAAAGGATAGGGCCCATTAGGGACCAAAGTGGCAATCTGTGTGTAGAGCCAGATGATGTAGGCGGGGTTTTAAATGAATTTTTTGCATCTGTGTTCACTATGGAGAAAGACGATGTAGACATAGAAATCGGGCAAGGGGACTGTGACATACTTGAACATATTAGCATCGAGAGGGAGGAGGTATTAGCGGTTTTAGCAGGCCAAAAAGTGGATAAATCCCCAGGCCCGGATGAGATGTATCCCAGGCTGTTGTGTGAGGCAAAGGAGGAGATTGCAGGGGCTCTGACACAAATTTTCAGAACCTCTCTGGCCACAGGGGATGTACCAGAGGACTGGAGAACAGCTAACGTAGTACCATTATTCAAGAAGGGTAGCAGGGATAAACCAGGGAATTACAGGCCAGTGAGCCTAACATCTGTGGTAGGGAAATTATTGGAAAAAATTCTGAGGGACAAAATTAGTCTCCACTTGGAGAGGCAAGGATTAATCGGGGATAGTCAGCATGGCTTTGTCAAGGGTAAATCATGCCTGACCAATCTGATTGAATTTTTCGAGGGGATGACTAGGTGTGTGGATGAGGGAAGTGCTGTGGATGTGGTTTACATGGATTTCAGTAAAGCTTTTGACAAAGTCCCGCATAGGAGACTGGTCAAGAAGGTAAGAGCCCATGGGATCCAGGGTGCCTTGGCGCGTTGGATCCTAAACTGGCTGAGTGGCAGGAGGCAGAGGGTGATGGTCGAAGGTTGCTTTTGTGACTGGAAGCCTGTGTCCAGTGGGGTACCTCAGGGATCGGTGCTGGGACCCTTGCTGTTTGTGATCTACATAAATGATTTGGATGAGAATGTAAAAGGTATGATCAGTAAGTTTGCAGATGACACGAAAATTGGTGGGGTGGTAAATTGCGAGGAGGAAAGCCTCAGGCTACAGGACGATATAAACGGGTTGGTCAGATGGGCGGAAAAGTGGCAAATGGAATTTAACCCTGAAAAGTGCGAGGTGATGCATTTTGGACGGACAAATAAGGCAAGGGAATACACAATGAGTGGTAGGACCCTAGGAAGTACAGAGGGTCAGAGGGACCTTGGTGTACATGTACATAGATCCCTGAAGGCAGCGGAACAGGTGGATAAGGTGGTTAAAAAGGCATATGGGATACTTGCCTTCATTAGCCGAGGCATAGAATATAAGAGCAGGGAGGTTATGATGGAGCTGTACAAAACGCTGGTGAGGCCACAGCTGGAGTACTGTGTGCAGTTCTGGTCGCCTCACTATAGGAAGGATGTGATTGCTTTGGAGAGGGTGCAGAGAAGATTCACCAGGATGTTACCTGGGATGGAGCGCCTCAGCTATGAAGAAAGACTAAACAGGCTGGGGTTGTTTTCATTGGAGCAAAGAAGGCTGAGGGGGGACCTGATTGAGGTGTACAAAATGATGAGGGGCATAGATAGGGTAGATAAAGAGGAACTTTTCCCCTTAGTAGGGGGGTCAATAACAAGGGGGCATAGATTCAAGGTAAGGGGCAGGAGGTTTGGAGGGGATTTGAGGAGGAACTTTTTCACCCAGAGGGTGGTTGGAATCTGGAACTCACTGCCTGAAAGGGTGGTAGAGGCAGGAACCCTCATAACATTCAAGAAGCATTTGGATGAGCACTTGAAATGCCATTGCATACAAGGCTATGGACCAAATGCTGGAAAATGGGATTAGACTGGACAGGGATTGATGGTCGGCGCAGGCACGATGGGCCAAAGGGCCTCTTTCTGTGCTGTATAACTCTATGACTCTATGACTCTATGACACAATGGTGGATTTCTGCCCCACAAAAGAGCTTCAGTTTTGGGCGATCGTGTGTTCTGCCGAAGTGTATGCCTGTGTGTGAATGAGTGCGTGAGTGATACGGAGATAAAGAAGAAAAAGCAAAGGCCAATACTAACCATGAGCATGACGGGGAGCACTGAAGGCTATTGTATTGCCGCTACAAATGTCTCCTCCAAGATTAACTAACTTAGAACTGACATTTTTAGTCTGTATGACTCAAGCCAGTGACTTCACTTCTGAGCCATTTTCCAGTACTTTATGAAATCACACGACCACATGAAAATGATCTCAGTAGCAATTCAGAGAAATATGTTGCATAGCTCTTTGGCAATCAATGTTAACCACTCTCTCAAGTATGAATAATCCACAGGGCAGCACAGCACGTAACAAAACCTCCACCTAGACTTCTTTTAAAACTTTTTTTTGGATTGATAGAAAACCTTTGAGGCTGGGCAAGATCATGTGACAGTATGTAAAAGCGTGTGTCTAAAGACAAATCTCTGCGACAAATCTCTGGTCAGCTGTGGCTCAATTGGTAGCACACTTGCCTCTGAGTCAGAAGGTTGTGGGTTCAGAGTCCCACTCCAGGGACTTGTAGCATATAAAGCTAGGCTGATACGCCAGTGCAGTGCTGAGGGAGCGCTGCTCTGTCGGAGGCACTATCTTTCGGATGAGATGTTAAACTGAGGCCCTGTCTGCTTTCTCGGGTGGACGTAAAAGATCCCATGGCACTATTTCGAAGAAGGGCAGGGGAGTTATCCCCAGTGCTCTGGCCAATATTTATCCCTCAATCAACATCACTAAAACAGATTATCTGGTCATTTTCACATTGCTGTTTGTGGGAGCTTGCTGTGCGCAAATTGTGGCTGTGTAGGAGTTGCTGGAAATCAACAGACTGCAAGACTTTCGTAGCATCAAAGAAAAACGTGTGTTAGCTTTATTAACTCTCCGCGTGGACTGAGGGACTCGGTCTCGTCACAGGGCTATGACGTCATCACACAATCGATGAGTCTTAAAGGGACCCTGCCCCGATAACCCAACCAAGCTCCGTAAATAACGTGGAGCGATAACAACATTGGCTAAACATAGTGAATTGTGTTACTGTCCCTATGTGATCTCCGCCACATACGCCCCCCCAGAATTCACTAGAACTGGCAATGTCAGTCGTTGAGGGGCCCGGATCACACGGCCGAAACAGCTCCTTAAGTCCGGGGCGGGGATCAGGGGGGTCGCCGGAGGGTCCCCGGGCGCTCGGTGGTGGACTGAGAGTGCAGAAGCCGGAGGTCGGCCCCACCACGGGGGCTGAGCCAACCCAACGGGTCGGTCCAGATCCAGGTGGGCCAGCTTAAGACGGTCCACGGAAATGTAGTCCGGCTTACCGCTGACATCCACCACGAAGGTCTTGTCCCCGGCTTCCAGGACGCGGAATGGTCCGTCGTAGGGTGGGTGAAGAGGTCCCCGGTGGGTGTCGTGGCGGACGAAAACGTACTCCGCCGCATGAAGGTCGGGCGGAACGTGGGACTGAGGGAGACCGTGCTGCGACGTGGGCACCGGTGCGAAAACCTTGGCATTGTCCAGGAGGGCAGACAGCTGACGGGCTGCGGACCAAGGGTCCGTGGCGTTGGGGACGAATTCCCCGGGAACCCGCAGCGGCTGCCCATACACGAGCTCGGCGTACGAGGACTGGAGGTCCTCCTTAGGGGCGGTCCTGAGTCCTAGCATGACCCACGAGAGTCTGTCGATCCAACTGTCGTCCCGGAGGCTGGCCCGGAGCGCGGCCTTCATGGAGCGATGAAACCATTTGCACAGCCCGTTAACCTGAGGGTGATATGCGGTGGTGCGGTGGAGTCTCAACCCGAGGCCTTGGGCGACAGCGTTCCAGAGCTCCGACGTGAACTGGGGCCCCCGGTCGGAGGAGATGTCAGATGGGGCACCGAACCGGGCGACCCAAGTGTTGATGAACGCCCGAGCCACATCGGCGGACATTGTTGACGACAGCGGGACGGCTTCCGGCCATCTGGTGGTTCTGTCGACCATCGTGAGGAGGTGGGTGAACCCACGGGAGGGCAGCAAGTGTCCCACCAGGTCCACATTAACATGGTCGAACCGCCTCTCGGGCACCGCGAAAGGCGCCAAAGGCGATGCACTTTCGAGCGCTGGCATACCATGCAGGTATTGGCCCAGTCGTGAACGTCCTTCTTGAGCCCGTGCCAGACAAACTTAGCCGCCACCAGCTTCTGTGACGGCTTCCTGCCCGGATGGGAAAGGCTATGGATGGCGTCGAAAACCTGCCGTCTCCACCCGCCAGGCACAATGGGGTGTGGCTGCCCAGCGGAGACGTCGCACAGGAGCGTGGTGCCGGCATCGTCAAACATGACGTCCGCTAATTGAAGGCCCGTGACAGCCGTCCTGTAGGCCTGGATGTCTGGGTCAGAGGCCTGGTCGGCTGCCATGCGGGTGTAGTCGATGCCGAGGTGTACGGCGCTGGCGACGGCCCGGGAGAGACAGTCGGCGGCGGGGTTGTCTTTCCCAGCCACATGCTGGATGTCCGTCATGAACTCGGAGATGAAGGAAAGCTGCCGCTGCTGACGGGCCGACCACAGCTCAGAAACTTTGGCCATGGCGAAGGTCAACGGCTTGTGGTCCACAAACGCCGTGAACGGGCGGGCCTCTAGCAGGAAACAGAAGTGTCAGACAGCGAGGTAGAGGCCAAGAAGCTCGCGATTGAAGGTGCTGTACTTGCACTCGTTGGGGCGGGGCTGCCGGCTGAAGAAGGCGAGCGGCGGCCAGGCGCCATTGAACCACTGTTCGTGGACGGCGCCGACAGCATAGTCCGAAGTGTCAGTGGTGAGAGCGATCAGCGCATCGGGCAACGGATGCACCAGCATGGCCCTTTTCGTGTCCATGAAAGAATTGGCCATCTCCTTGGACCAGTCGACGGCGAGCTTGGCGGGCTTGCCTTTGAGGGCCTCGTAAAGGGGCCGCATAAGCCGGGCTGCCCGGGGAACGAAGCAATGATAAAAGTTCACCATGCCCAAAAACTCCTGCAGGGCCTTCACGGTGAGGGGTCGCGGAAAATCCTTCACGGCCTCCACTTTCGACGGCAGTGGCACCGCCCCGTCCTTCGTGATGCGGTGCCCGAGAAAGTCGATCGAGGACAGCCCAAATTGGCACTTGGCCGGATTGACGATTAGGCCGTGCTGGCTGAGGCGTTCGAAGAGACTCCAGAGGTGGGACACATGCTCCGTCCTGGAGGCGCTGGTGATGAGAATGTCGTCCAGGTAGGCGAACAGGAATGGCAGGTCCCGTAACACAGTGTCCATTAGGCGTTGAAAAGCCTGAGCGGCGTTTTTGAGACCGAATGGCATGTGGAGGAATTCGAACAGCCCGAACGGGGTGATCACCACGGTTTTCGGGACGTCTTGCAGCCGGACGGGGACCTGGTGGTAACCCCGAATGAGGTCCACTTTAGAGAAAACAACTTTCCCGGCCAGGCGGGCGGAAAAGTCCTGGATGTGTGGAATCGGGTAGCGGTCGCGGGTCGTAGCATCGTTGAGGTGCCGGTAATCGCCGCATGGGCGCCAACCGCTGCCTGGTTTCGGTGCGATGTGGAGGGACGAGGCCCATGGACTGTTCGACCGGCGAATGATGCCGAGGCGGTCCATCATGTCGAACTTGGCTTTAGCGATGGCGAGTTTCCCCGGGTCGAGGCGCCGAGCGCGGGCGTAGACAGGTGGACCGGTGGTCAGGATGTGGTGTTCTACCCCGTGCTTGGTGGCGGTGGACGAGAAAGTGGGCTTCGTGAGGTCCGGGAACCCGGCAAGGAGGCGGGAAAACTCGTCAGAGGCCGAGAGTGCGCTGGACAACTTTGTCGTGCCGGAACCACTGAGCGAACACGGGAGTGAACTGAAAGTCTCAGCGTGGACGAGACGTCGGTTCTTGACGTCCACCAAAAGGCCATTGGCGCAGAGGAAGTCAGCACCGAGAAGGGGGGTGGACACTTTCGCTGTAACAAAGTCCCAAGCGAAACGCTGCCCACCAAAACACAGCGCCACGCTCCGTTTCCCAAAGGTAAGGATGGAACTGCCGTTGGCGACTTCGAGGGTAGGACCGTGGTTCCCCCCCTGTATGTCTATGGTTGACGCGGGCAGGACGCTCACCTGGGCACCCGTGTCGCAGACGAAACGACGTCCAGAGTCAGTGTCCGTAATGAATAACAGACTACCTGAACGGCCAACAGCCATGGTAGCTAATGAGTGGGCCTTCGCGTTTCCCGATGCGGTAAAGTTGCACGGGGGCCAGCACTTCTTAGATTTGTGGCCGAACTGCGCATGGTAGAAGCACATGTTTGGGGGCTGCCGCCGTTGGGCTGTGGCGGTGGGGGCAGGGCCCCGCATGGCCGCGCAGTTCTGTTGCCCACGGAGAAAAATTTGTCGGCCTCCTTGGCCAGGTTGCGGAAATCACCAATATGAGAGTTGGCTAAAGCTGACCGTACCTGTCCTGGCAGCTGTTGTAGGAACAGTTCTCTGAAGAGGAAGCACGGCTTGTGCTTGCCCAGGAGGGTTAACATGTAGTCCATCAGTTCTGAGGGCTTGGAGTCGCCAAGCCCGGGTAGAGAGAGAAGCTGGCGTGCGCGCTCGGGTTCAGTTAGTCCAAAAGTCTCTAGGAGGTGCGTTCTCAGCATCGCAAATTTGTGGTGCTCCAGGGGGTCCTCGAGCAGGCTCACAACTCTGGCCGCGGTGGAGCTGCCGAGAGCAGAGATGACGTAATAATACTTCGTGTCGTCCGCGGTGATGTCCCGGAGTGCAAACTGAGCCTCGGCCTGGGCGAACCAAGCGGCAGCCTGTCGTTCCCAAAACTCCGGTAATTTGAGAGAAATGGCGTTCGTCACCATCTCGGATAAAGTCTTTGGAAACGTCCAAAAGAGAAACAGGGTCACCAATGTAGGAGTCACTGGAAATCAACAGACTGCGAGACTTTCATAGCAGCAAAGAAAAACGCGTGTTAGCTTTATTAACTCTCCGCATGGACTGAGGGACCCGGCCTCGTCGCAGGGCTATGACATCATCACACAATCGACGACTCTTAAAGGGACCCTGCCCCGATAACCCAACCAAGTTCCGTACATAACGTGGAGCGATAACAACATTGGCCAAACATAGTGAATTGTGTTACTGTCCCTATGTGGTCTCCACCACATATGCCATGTTTCCCACATTACAACAGTGACTACACTTCAAAAGTACTTCATTGGCTGTAAAGCGCTTTGAGACGTCCGGTGGTCATGAAAGGTGCTATATAAATGCAAGTCTTTCTTTTAAATGACATCTCGTAGGAAGTTTGATTTTTTAGTTTTTTATGGCCTGCAAGATAAATTTGCTTACATTAATTCCAGAGTCTGCATCAGCCTGGGCCTGGGTATTGTTCACAGTTGAAAGTTCACCTCCAAGAAACAGCTAGAATTCTGGACTATTTTTTTTTTTTTAAATTGCATCATTATAGGATACATCTGGTCACACTTTGAAATCGTATCAGGGGTTCCATTTTCTCTTTTCATTTGTGTTGGTAATGTCATGATTTGTGTGCATTATAATTTTGAATATTTCGTTGAATTGTTTCACTCTCATTGTCCCCCATGATCCTGAAATGTACCTTTTCAGTAATCAGTCCTTGCAAGGGAGTTTGACCTGTAGGAATATCAATTAGCATTAATTTGTGGACTGGATTAAATATAGTATACAGTATTTAATATTCATGCTACCGCTCCCTTCATTTGGGCAGAATATTAATCTCAGACTAGAGTTTGTAGAGGCTGTAACACAATAGAATGAGAAATACTATTGAGAATAATATTAAATGAAAAGTACAATAAGCAAAGTCAATGGGTTAATGACCGTTTTGAGAAATGCCTTTGGAAATTAGCAGTGTCTTTCAAATAGCAAATTCTTCCCAATTTGTGGCCTCAATTAAAATTGAATTGTAATGTACAAAATGCAAGCTTTAGATCAGGGAAGCCTTTGGCCTAGAAATTCAGTTGTTTGCACCAGCCGCTAGCGCCTTAGGAGGAGGAGATGTGGGGCGCTAGGCGGCTAGCGGCCGGGCGCAGTGCGATCTGCGCCTCTCCCCAACTTCAGTAAAGATTTAGCGGTGGCGCAAAGCCTTTGCGCGCGCTCAGCTGCGCGCGCAGATCCTGACGTCATTTCATCGTGCAATGCCCTTTGTGTGCCCCAAACCTGAAATTCAGTGGCGCCGCCCTTCTTTGCGCCTGGCGCCCCCAGCGACTGGTAGAGGGGAACGGTTCCCAGTCGCTGCGGGGCGCGGGGGGTGCTATTTAAAGGGGACTCCTCCTGCAGTATAAGTGGCAGCCATTTTGTGCCAATCCCTCTGTGTGAGAGACGGATATTTGGAGAGAGACAAAGGCAGAGAGCTTTCTGCTTTGACTCAGCGCTTGCACAGGTACTTGTGGCTTCAGGCCAGAGCTTTGCACTTGGATTTCACTTTCAGTGCCATAGCCTTGAGTCGCCACATATAATGGGGGCTGCAATGGGTGGAAACGTTGGCTTTCTGCATTGCATTCAAAGGGATCAGAGACGCCGTGAGAGAGTGCCAGTCATGGCCAGACGGAGATTAGCCAACAGGCGTCGGCACAGGAGGCCTTACCCACCCAGGGTATACCGCCAGCAGTTCTCATATCTCAACATGTCTGAGGAGCAGTGTGTTCGGAGGATGCGATTCAGAAGGGAGGTGGTCACTGAGATCTGCCACCTGCTTCGCAGAGATCTGCAGCCACAGCTGAGGAGCAGGACGTCTCTGTCAGTGGTAGTGAAGGTGACGGTGGCTCTCAACTTCGATGCCACTGGCTCCTTCCAATCCGCTACTGGGGACATTGCCAACATCTCCCAGTTCGCGGTACATTGCTGCATCCGGCAGGTGAACAATGCCCTTTTCAGAAGGCGACGTCAGTACATCTCCTTCCCCATGACCCTGGACAAGCAGCAAGAGCGTGCAATCGGCTTTGGAAGAATAGCGGGCTTCCCCATGGTTGAGGGCGTAGAACTGATGAACCAGCAATGGTCAGGCCTTGCTTCAGGGCTGCAGTGTGCAGGGCATGGCGGCCAAACAAGTCGACCCTTCCCCTTTAAGAGCTGACCGGCGCCAGCCTGTCTGCCTTCATTGAGCAACTCGCCGCACCTGCGCTGCGCCCGTCCTCGGTGTTACCGCCCCGGATCGCCGGCTTAGCGCCTAATGATAGTCGTGCATCGCCTGCTTTAGCGCAGCAGCAACCTCTTGGGGCGATGCCACTGAATATCGGCGAAGGTGGCGCGAAGTTGCGCCGGGCGCAAACTTTAGCGGCCGCCCGGCTGTAGCGCCCCAAACGTGGCTATACTGAATTTCTAGGCCTTTGAGTCTCAGAACTCTGAAATTAACCAGGGTTTTGTAAGATTCGCAAAATTCCCACATTCCCCCAAGGTTATTAATAAAAGGGACCCTGCATGGACATTTTTAAAAAAGGGTACCCAAAAGATGGCGTCCGCACCTCGTGACCAAAAGCCTGCAAGATTTTAAAAGCTTGGACTCTGTAGCAGCACAAGCAGCTTTGGGGAAATCAAAACCTAAAATGCAGTTGCTGTGAAAAAGGACTTTGTGTTTTGAGAACCAGACAGCAAACATTGAATATGCATTACGCCAGATCGTAGACAGATCAGAACCAGTTAGGCCTATACTTGAGGCCATTGAGTTGTCTGCATAAATAATCGTAAACAGCTTATGGGAGCCATCAAGGCTGGACAGGCCGATTAGAATGCATTAATGACAATACAGCCCAGACATCAGGCCATTAGGTGCGGTAAACGGCCATCTAAATCCAGTTAACTTAGATTGCTATAATCATTTAAAGCAGCCCGCCAAAATTGAAACAATGAACTAACCTGATTTGGCACGGAGATAAGGGGCTATCGTAAGGAGTATAACTGCAGGCCCCGGGTACCAATCTCTCTCTTGCTCTCTTGCTCTTGCCCTTGTCCCTGCTCTCATGGCTCCGGCCTCTTGGGCTGCTGCTCGCACTCGTGCCCTGGCCTCGTGGCGGGTTCTCTCCTCGCTCCCCGTAGCAGAATTTCTGTAACTAAGGACACCATACCAATTGCAGGGGAGGGGAACGAGACCCAAGTCCTTAGCCATCCAGGACACCCAGGCCACAAAAGGGGTGAGACGAAAGTGGGTAGGCAGTTCAGGACTTGTATAGTAACTGAATGAGACGAGACGAAAGGAGACGAAGGAGACGGTAACAACTCGATAAGAGCAGAGCAGGGCAGTGAAAAACATATTGATGAGGCCAAGCATCGAGTTATAAGCTGGCACTTGGTGAGACGGACATTCCTTGTTGAACACTGCGAAAACGCAGGTGTCCACGCCACGACGAATATACTGGTGTTCTTAAGCTTGGGTAGGAAAATCTAGGCAGTTAAAACTGCCAGCTGCCCTGTAGGCACAACGTTGCCGCTGACAACCGCCCGAGGGAGAAGAAGAGGAGAATCCATCACGACGAGACAATGATGGCAGCGGAGGGGAAGAAGGTTTGTCGCAGCAGCAGATCCAGCACCGCGCCCCTGAAGACCACGTGGCGACAGGGTACCTAAGAGGACAGAGAACCAAACCTCAAAACCTGCACTCGTTAACAGTTGGCTTTTGTTTTGGATTGGTGAGCATGAATTCTGGCCCCTCATTGCTTAATCTAGTTAGGTATTGGGGGTGGGATAAGGATAAGGGGATTGTTAATATAGTTTGTTTTCCCTCGATGTGCTGTGTGTTCCCCATTCCCTGTATAAGTATAGTTATTTTGTATTTCCCTGTATTTTTACACTAGTAACTTCTCGTAAGACTGTGTTAATTTCTGTTTTATTAAAATCTTGGTTTTCTTACATCCAAACCACCTGTCTACTCGAGTTTTCTGTATCGCCGCCTGTACCTAAGTCCGGTGTCTAGAACCCAGGGGCATGGGAGCGATTCGAACCGCTCACAAACAGTCAGGGGCACGCGCCACACCCCCTACAGAATGGCGACCGCGGCAGGACACCGGCAACAGGGTTGCGATACAGTAGACAATGGTTCGGATGAGCAAACCATGATGGAGGAAAGGATTTCTGATTATGTGTTTAGCAAGGTGAATATCACTAAGAAGTGGATCACCACTCTGTTAAAGGCTGGGCATCCGGTAGATGCAGTAGCTAAGTGGACAGAGGGAAAGGAACACAAGAAGTCCTTAGAGAATGCAGTCTGGCTGATGTGTTTCAAAAAGCAGGTCCAGCTTTTGGACAGGCTCGTTGCAGCACAGGCAGTCAAGTTAAGGGAGTCAGCCCTGGAGATCCAGGATAAGGCTCTGGCAGGGGAGAAGTTATTAGTAGCTTTGCAGGCCTTGAATCAGGAGAGAGTGCATTTAATGGGAGAACACAAGGCCCAGTTGGAATACCTACGGTGCCAAGTCACCAGGGCCAAGGGAAATGAGTTAAGGTTGCGGGAGAAGAACGCCCGCTTGGCAAGGCAGATTAGGGAACAAGAAGAGAAAGTACAGGAGGTAAAGGAGCTAGTGAGCGAACAGGGGTTTGAGGAGGCAGACCACAGCCCCTGTAAAGAGCGGATAGAAAATCTGAGCCGGGCCCTCCGGAAGGCAAAAGGCATGGTATGCCTCATAAGCCCAAAGGCAGGTCAGGCGGATTTTATGGGGAACGAGGGGAGGGCAGTTCCAAGGTCACCGGTAGTGCCCAGTGTGGTAAACCACTTTTATCGTTACACTATAGTTATCACTGTTGTATTGTTATCACCGTTATCACTGTTGTATCACGATACGAGGTCGCCTCTTGTCGCGCTGTTATACCTGGGCTGACCACCTCCGACTCCGCCCATGGCTCCACCTACCTGCCCAGGTATAAAGGTAGTCGACTGGCTGGTATTCCTCCTTGTTGGACCCGATCACCCACGAGGGTGGGCTCTGTTATTTAGTCAATAAAAACCTTTAGTTACGTTCCTAACTCGTCGCTTTTTATTGGACGAATTGATAGGTATATCAATTTTATTGACTAAATTTTAAAGATGTCTACTACTGGCCAGCCAGAAGCCCTCCCAGAAGCACAGCCACACCAGCCGGCTTGGCTGCAAGCCCTCAAACCACCGTACCTGGATCTAAACCCACAGGCAGCAAACGCAGCCCTCAACTTCAAACACTGGCTGGACTGCTTCGAATCCTACCTGGAAGAATCCGGCGCCCCGCAGAGATCCAAACTAAGACTTCTGAACGCCCAAGCGAGCCCGAGAGTATACGCACTCATACAGGACACGACTACGTACGAGGCCGCTATCAACCTACTGAAACAGCAGTACCGCAGCCCGGTAAATTACATGTACACCAGGCACCTCCTAAGATCCCGCCCGCAACAGCCAGGAGAGTCTGTAGCTGAATTTTTACGGGCGCTAAGAGCACTCGGCAGGAACTGTGACTTTAAAGCGGTGACGGCTGTTGAAAATACGGAAGATAATATCCGCGATGCCTTTGTGAAAGGCCTACGGTCCAACTACTCACGGCAAAGACTGCTTGAAGCTAAAGACCTCGACCTGGACAAAGCTGAAGCCCTCGCTCTCTCCCTGGAGGTGGCCCATCAGGACCAGGAGGCGTTTTCCAGGTACTGCTCGCGACCCTGGGACTCGGGCCCGACCCCTACCGCAATACCCTTCGCAGCGCCGCCCCCGGTACCTACCTCAGCGTCGGCGTCCCGGACCCGACCGGGCCTGCCACCCCCGGTACCGGCTCCGACATCGGGCACCCGTGATCGGGCCGCCGGCTGCTTCTTTTGCGGCCAGGAGAAGCACCCGAGGTCGCGCTGCCCAGCCAGGAACTCTACCTGCACAACCTGCAGGAAGAAAGGCCATTTCTCTAAGGCCTGCAGGAGCGGATCTTCAGAGGCCAGCAGTGCCTCATGCGAACTGTGGGGGCGGCCATCTTCTTTCATGGCAACTGAGGCCAGTATCCCCACACGTGAGTCATGGGGGCGGCCATCTTTGATCAAGGCAACCGACCCCAATAGTGCCTCATGTGAGTTATGGGGGCAGCCATCTTCTCCGCCATTTTGTCCTACCTCGTGGGAGACGCCATTTTACCCACCACGCCCGACTGCCACCGGGCCCCCGGACCCGACGACCGCCTCGCCCGCAGACGACAACGACTCGCTTACCTACACGCTAGCCTCCGTCACTCTGGATCAAGCCCGCCCACACCACCTGTCCAAGTCGATGATGGACATCAAAGTAAACGGCCACGCCACGACCTGCCTGTTCGACAGCGGAAGCACGGAGAGCTTCATCCACCCAGACACGGTGAGCCACTACTCCCTCCCTGTCCTGCCAACGCGCAACCGAATCTCGATGGCATCGAGGTCCCACGCCACGGACATTAGCGGCTACTGTGCTGTGACCTTGTCGGTTAAGGGTACAGAGTATAAAAACTTTAAACTCCTCGTCCTCCCCCAGCTCTGCGCTGCCGTCCTACTAGGGCTGGACTTCCAATCCCACCTCCAAAGTGTAACCCTAGCATACGGTGGACCCCTCCCCCCACTCACAGTCGACAACCAGCGAAGGTTAAACCGCCCACCGCGTAACACCTGCAGCCTATCCACCCTCAAGGTGCCGCCACCTTCCCTGTTCGCTAACCTCACCCCCGACTGCAAACCCGTCGCTACCAAGAGCAGGCGGTACAGCGCTGGGGACAGAGCTTTCATTAGCTCTGAGGTGCAGCGTCTCCTGAAGGAGGGCATCATCGAGGGGAGCAACAGCCCCTGGCGTGCCCAGGTCGTGGTCGTTAAGACCGGCGATAAAAATCGCCTGGTCATCGACTACAGCCAGACCATAAACAGATACACCCAGCTAGACGCATACCCGCTTCCCCGCATATCTGACATGGTCAATCAGATTGCACAATACCGCGTATTCTCGACCATCGACCTTAAGTCGGCCTACCACCAACTCCCTATCCACCCCGAGGACCGCCAGTACACCGCCTTCGAGGCGAATGGGCGCCTATACCACTTCCTTAGGGTCCCCTTCGGTGTCACCAACGGGGTCTCGGTCTTCCAAAGGGAGATGGACCGGATGGTTGACCAGAACGGACTGCAGGCCACATTCCCCTACCTAGATAACGTCACCATCTGCGGCCGCGACCGGCAGGACCACGACGTGAATCTGGAGAAATTCCTCCGTACAGCCCAACGGCTGAACCTCACCTACAATAAGGAGAAATGTGTGTTTAACACCTCGCGCCTTGCCATCCTTGGCTGTGTAGTAGAGAACGGACTCATCGGCCCCGACCCCGAAAGAATGCGCCCCCTCATGGAGCTACCCCTCCCCCACTGCCCTAAGGCACTTAAGAGAACCCTGGGGCTCTTCGCCTACTATGCCCAATGGGTGCCCAATTATGCGGACAAAGCCAGACCCCTCATGAAGTCCACATCCTTCCCCCTTACGGAGGAAGCGTGCGCAGCCTTCTCCCTCATTAAGGGAGACATTGCCAAGGCCACTATGCACGCAGTGGATGAGTCCATCCCCTTCCAAGTCGAGAGCGATGCATCCGACTTCGCCCTAGCCGCCACCCTTAACCAGGAGGGGAGACCGGTGGCCTTCTTCTCAAGGACCCTACAGGGCCCTGAGATCCGACACTCGTCGGTCGAGAAGGAGGCCCAGGCGATTGTGGAGGCGGTACGACGCTGGAGGCACTACCTGGCAGGCAAACGATTTACCCTCCTTACCGACCAACGTTCGGTCGCTTTTATGTTTAATAACAAGCTGAGGGGCAAAATCAAGAATGACAAGATCTTGAGGTGGAGAATCGAGCTCTCCACCTACGATTATGATATCTTGTACCGGCCAGGTAAGCTGAACGAACCCCCCGATGCTCTGTCACGAATTACATGCGCCAGCGCGCAAAGTGATAGACTTCAGACCCTCCACAACGACCTCTGCCACCCCGGGGTCACCAGACTTTACCACTTCATTAAGGCCCGCAACCTGCCCTACTCCATCGAGGAGGTCAGGACCATAACCAGGAACTGCCAGACCTGTGCCGAGTGCAAACCGCACTTCTTTAGGCCGGACAGAGCAAGCCTGATCAAGGCCACCCGCCCCTTCGAGCGCCTGAGCATCGACTTTAAGGGGCCCCTCCCGTCCTCTGACCGTAATGTGTACTTCCTCAACATTGTTGATGAGTACTCCCGTTTCCCCTTTGCCTTCCCCTGCCCAGACATGACCAGTACCACGGTCATTAAATGCCTGAACGACCTCTTCGCCTTGTTCGGGTTCCCAAACTATATACATAGTGACCGGGGCTCCTCTTTCATGAGCGAGGAACTCCGTCAGTTCCTACTAGCGAGAGGTATTGCAGCAAGTAGGACCACCAGCTACAACCCCCAAGGGAACGGCCAGGTGGAAAGAGAGAACGCGACGGTATGGAAGGCCGTCCTCTTAGCCTTAAAGTCTAAGGGCCTCCCAACCTCCCGCTGGCAGGAAGTCCTCCCGACAGCGCTGCACTCCATCCGGTCACTACTTTGCACTGCCGTTAACGCCACCCCCCATGAACGAATGTTTGTTTTCCCCAGGAAGTCGACTACGGGAACCACTCTACCAACCTGGCTGACCTCTCCGGGGCCCGTCTTGCTGCGAAAGCACGTGAGGGCCCATAAAACAGACCCCCTGGTCGAAAGGGTGAACCTCCTGCACGCCAACCCCCAGTACGCCTACGTGGCTTACCCAGACGGGCGGGAGGACACTGTCTCCTTACGAGACCTCGCACCCTCGGGCACTCCGGAGACACCACCTTTACCCCCCCCCACCACCCCCCCAATTCCAGCCCAGGTAGACGGCATGCCGGAACCCCACGAGCCTTCGCCGACCACGCAGACACCAGCACTAACACCGGATAATGCAGCACCGCCGCTGCGACAATCGGAGAGGCTTACGAGGCCTCCGGACAGACTGACATACCAGAACTGGTAGTACACTTCACCCCGCCGGACTCAAATCTAAACAAGGGGTGAATGTGGTAAACCACTTTTATCGTTACACTATAGTTATCACTGTTGTATTGTTATCACCGTTATCACTGTTGTATCACGATACGAGGTCGCCTCTTGTCGCGCTGTTATACCTGGGCTGACCACCTCCGACTCCGCCCATGGCTCCACCTACCTGCCCAGGTATAAAGGTAGTCGACTGGCTGGTATTCCTCCTTGTTGGACCCGATCACCCACGAGGGTGGGCTCTGTTATTTAGTCAATAAAAACCTTTAGTTACGTTCCTAACTCGTCGCTTTTTATTGGACGAATTGATAGGTATATCACCCAGTGACGACCCGGTTGAGGGAGAGGAGATCTCACAACCACCACCCGTAGCGCCAAGTTTCAGCGAGGTTTGGCAGCAAGGGGGGGTGGAGCCAGGGGTGGAAGCGGAGGTAGGGCAACCCCCGCCAGTGAAGTCGGAGCCGGAACCGATGTGCCCAGCACGGCATCGGAGGCTCGGCCCACCCGTTGATGGCGACGATGAGGGACCCCTCCAAAACCAGTTCGTGTTACCCTTTAACACCCAACAGCTTAGGGCTATGGTGAACCATATCCCGAAGCTCTCTGAAAAGGGAGACCCTCGATCCACTTCAGGGACATAGAGCAGGCAGCCAGCGTCAACGACTGCGATGGCGCTGAGCAGGCCAAGATGCTGCTATTCCCCCTGGAGAGTAGTCTCCTCCAATCCCTCTCGGATGAGTGTAAAAGGGGGCAGAGCGGGTACGAGGAGCTCAGGGATGCAGTTCTGGAGGCCATGGGGATGAATGAGGGAAGTCCTTTCTCCCATGTGGAGAAGACGGTCCAGCTCCCAGGAGAAACCCTGCAGGCTTTCGCGGACTGGCTGTGGCCGGTGTACCGGAGGGCCTGTCTGGGGACGCCGAACCGGGAATTCCTGAACGGGGATCTCCTGGCCCATTGGCTTCATTGCCTGGTGGCGAACAGCTTGCCACAGGTCCGGGCCAAGGCAGAAGTCTGGTTTGACCCCAAAAATCCCCAGACCACCGAGCTTACGGTGATCAGGCAGCTAACTTTGGCCTATAAAAACGGTAGTGGAACAGATGTACACCCACCCAAGGGGAAGGTGCATGAAGTAAAATCCGGACCGGGTAGGAAAGAGTGGCACCAGGAAGGGAGTAACCCCCCCAACACAAAGACGAATTGTTACGGGTGTGGGAAGGATGGTCACTGGTGGAAGGACTGCAAAAATCCTTGGAAAAATAAAAAGGGAAAGAATTCCACAGCCCCAGCCCAAAAGGCGGGGGCAGGAATCCCTCCCGCAGAGGTCGAGTCACTTTTGGACACCATGAGGTCCTTATTGACTAGCCAGGGGAGAGTAGCAGCCACTACCGGTGCTCTGACCCCATCAACCCCATTCAACCCACAGCCCTGACTAGAACCAGCGCAGCCTGTCGACCTGTGTCCCCTTGAAAACGATGAGGAGAGCAGGCCCTGTGTTAAGATGCGGGTGGAGACGGTACAGGGGAGATATTCGGTAGACACTGGAGCTTCCAGCATGGTGGTCCATTCGGAAGACCCGACCAATCCACCCAAGTCTAACAAGGTCCCATTTAGCTTAATGGGATCTACAGTTAATGAGCAGGCTGGGGAAATGGCCAAACCTTTGGCCATAGTTTTAGGACCCCTCCCTACCATGTGGGAGGGTAACCAAAGGACCAACGAGGTGACCAAGCAGGGGGCCAGTAAGGAGAGTTCTGGGATCCCTGTAGAGCAGGCCTGGTGGCCGCAGTCCGGGACAAGGGAGGCACACAGGGGGTAGCTTTGGCCCCGGACCTAAAGCAGGCCCAGGCCCAGGATCCTGTCTGTAAGGCCGTCCCGGTAAGGGAAGAGAAAGGGGAGCCCCTAAAAGGTCTGTTCGGGGCAGCGGACGAACCTTTAGGACAGGTTTTAAAACAGGTTGCTTGTTACATTAACCAGTGCAAACTGTTTAAACCTGAAAGGGGAAAACAGCCAGTTGGGATAAAGATCCTCAGCCTGCAGCAGGAGCGAGTTCACAGGCTGCACAGGCAGGTGCTGTGGCTTGCTTAAAGGGAGGGGCCATCCCGCCCATCGATTGGGACACTTCCCCACTCATAAGAACAAAAGAACATAAGAAATAGGAGCAGGAATAGGCCAATCGGCCCCTCGAGCCTGCTCCGCCATTTAATAAGATCATGGCTGATCTGGTCCTAACCGCCAATCTACTATCACAGAACCATCTCCTGAATCTAACAGAATTAGACACACGAAATAGGAGCAGGATCAGGCTACACGGCCCCTGGGCCCGCTCCGCTACCCACAGGGCCATGTCCGATCCGAACCTAGACTCATGTCCAAATTCCTGCCCGCTCCCCGTAACCCTTAATTCCCTTTACTTCTAGGAAACTGTCTATTTCTGTTTTAAATTTATGTAATGATGTAGCTTCTACAGCTTTTTGGGGCAGCATATTCCATGGACCTACCACCCTCTGAGCGAAGTAGTACCTTCTCATCTCAGTTTTGAAAGAGCAGCCCCTTATTCTAAGACTATGCCCCCTAGTTCTAGTTTCACCCATCATCGGGAACATCCTCTCCGCATCCACCCGATCCAACCCCTTCACAATCTTATATGTTTCAATAAGATCGCCTCTCATTCTTCTGTACTCCAATGAGTAGAGTCCCAATCTACTCAACCTCTCCTCATATGTCCATCCCCTCATCCCCAGGATTAACCGAGTGAACCTTCTTTGTACTGACTCGAGAGCAAGTATGTCTTTTCTTAAGTATGGACACCAAAACTGTATGCAGTATTCCAGGTGCGGTCTCACCAATACCTTGTACAACTGAAGCAATACATCCCTATTTTTATATTCTATCCCCCTAGCAATGAAAGCCAACATTCCATTGGCCTTCTTAATCACTTGCTGCACCTGCATACTAACCTTTTGAGTTTTGTGCACCAGGACCCCCAGATCCCTTTGTACTTCAGTACTTTCCAGTTCCTTGCCATTAAGATAATAGCTTGCTCTACGATTTTTCCTGCCAAAGTGCATAACCTCACACTTTCCAGTATTGTATTCCATCTGCCAAATCTCTGCCCACTTACTTAGCCTGTCTATGTCCCCTTGCAGGTTTTTTATGTCCTCCTCACTCACTACTTTCCCTCCCATCTTAGTATCATCTGCAAACTTTGATATGTTACACTCGGTCCCCTCCTCCAAATCGTTAATATAGATTGTAAAGAGTTGGGGACCCAGCACCGACCCCTGCGGAACACCACTAGTTACTGATTGCCACTCTGAGAATGAACCATTTATCCCAACTCCATGCCAGAATATTACCCCCAATCACGTGATTTTTTTATCTTAAGCAATAATCTTTTGTGTGGCACCTTGTCAAATGCCTTTTGGAAGTCTAAATACACTACGTCCACTGGTTCCCCTTTATCCACCCTATATGTTACTTCCTCAAAGAACTCCAGCAAATTTGTCAAACATGACTTCCCCTTCATAAAACCATGCTGACTTTGTCCTATTAAATGATGATTATCCAAATGTCCTGTTACTGTCTCCTTAATAATGGACTCCAAAATTTTACCTACCACAGATGTTAGGCTAACCGGTCTATAGTTTCCAGCCTTCTGTCTATTGCCCTTTTTAAATAAGGGTGTTACATTAGCAGTTTTCCAGTCTGCCGGGACCTTTGCTGAGTCCAGGGAGTTTTGGAAAATTATTACCAATGCATCCACAATCCCTACTGCCACTTCCCTCAAGACCCTAGGATGTAAGCCATCAGGTCCAGGTGATTTATCCGCCTTGAGTCCCATTATTTTACCGAGTACCACTTCCTTAGTGATTTTGATCGTGTTTAGCTCCTCCCCCCCTGTAGCCCCCTGTTTGTCCAGTGTTGGGATATTCTTAGTGTCTTCTACTGTAAAGACTGATACAAAATGTTCATTCAGTGTTTTTGCCATCTCCATATTTCCCACCATTAATTTCCCGGTCTCATCCTCTAAGGGACCAACATTTACTTTAGCCACCCTTTTTCTTTTTATATAACTATAAAAACTCTTACTATCTGTTTTTATATTTTTTGCTAATTTACTTTCATAATCTGTCTTCCCTTTCTTAATCAATCTTTTTGTTATTTTTTGCTGTCTTTTAACATTTTCCCAATCCTCTATCCTCCCACTAGATTTGGCTACCTTATATGCCCTTGTTTTTAGTCGAATACTATCCTTAATTTCTTTACTTAGCCACGGATGGCTGTCTTTTCTTTTACACCCTTTTCTTCTCAGTGGAATATATATTTTTTGGAAGTTGTAAAATAACTCCTTAAATGTACACCACTGATCATGTATCGTCTCACCCTTTAATTTATTTTCCCAATCCACTCTACTCAATTCCGCTCTTCATAGTCTCCTTTATTCAAGCTTAGCACGCTTGTTTGAGATCCAACCTTCTCACCCTCTAATTGAATATGGAATTCAACCATGTTATGGTCACTCATTCCAAGGGGATCCTTTACTAGGACATTTTTAATTAATCCTGTCTCGTTACACAGGACCAGATCTAAGGTTGCTTGCCCCCTGGTCGGCTCAGTTACATACTGCTCAAGAAACCCATCCCTAATACACTCAATGAACTCATCCTCAAGGCAGCCCCGCCCAATTTGATTTGTCCAATTAATATGATAGTTAAAATCCCCCATAGTTATAGATGTTCCCTTATTACAAGCCTCAACTATTTCCTGATTGATACTCCGTCCAACATAGATGCAACTGTTCGGAGGCCTATAGACTACGCCCACTAGTGTTTTTTTCCCCTTATTATTCCTTACCTCCACCCAAACTGTTTCATTATCCTGATCTTTTGATCCAATATCATTTCTCTGTATTACAGTGATTCCTTCCTTTATTAACATAGCCACCCCACCTCCCCTTCCTTCCTGCCTGTCCTTCCTGATCCTCTTCTGGGGTCCAGATGAGGGGGGAGGGACCTGAGGGCAAAAACCCCACCCCTAACCCAGGTGTGGAGGAGGAGGGACCTGACGGCGAAAACCCCACCCCGGACCCAGCCATGGGACCTGGGGGCGGAGACTCTCAGCTCGCAGCAACAGGCTGCGAAGTGTTACCTGCCCCTAACCCATGTTCGGGAGAGGTCAAGCCTGAGGGAGCAGCGGTTCGGGTTAAAGGTCCGTCGGCCAAGAAAGCCCCACCCACCAAGGCCACTAGAAGGTCCACACAGACGCCCCAGCCGAGAAAGCCATGGTCACCAGCTCCCCAGTTACCAAGGGCCGCCCCTCGAGTCAGGGGGAGGTCCAAGGACAGAGGTCCTCAGCCAGCAGCCCTGGGCTGCGAGGGACCAACAGTGCAGGATGGTGCGGCCATGCCGGAGGTAGCGGTGTGCCGCAGTCCAACCAGGAATTAGCCTGGCCGCCCGGAGACGGGCGGCGGATGTACATAGTTTAGGTAATTTAAGTTTTGGTTATTGTTAAGTTTAAGTATTTAGCTTAAGTTTGGGTGTTTTAGCTTAAGTTAAGTAAGGTGATGGGTAGTTTTAATTAAGTAGTAATCTGCTAAGAGTGTATGTATTTGAGTCGAGGCCGCGGGACCCGACTATGCTTCACCAAGCCAAAGAATCTCTTGGGGACTTGGGTGCATGTTTTTGTATCTTTTTGCAGAGAGGATTTCAGGATGAAGGGGAGCGTAATCCTATTCGCCCTGATCGGGATGAGAATCGGAAGGCGAGGCGATGTGGAAGACTCCCACATCTACAGGTGCTCGGGAGAAAAGGCTCCAGTGGTGACTGCCGGGAGCAGCGAACAAGGCACAGAGGGACCTGCCATCTACGCCCACGAGGGAAGATGGCCCGGGTGGCTGGGATCCAACTCCACCCGGTACTCCAGCCAGACCGGATTCACCTATGGGGAGGCCTCCCTCCCCTGCCCCAGCCTACAGGTTGTGGCCTCACAGATCGGAGTCACTGAGGGGAAACACTTGTGCCTGACTTGCACAGGACAGATTCCCCTGGGAAGATGGTGGTGGCTCAGGAAGCTGAGCACGGACATGGGAGATTGCACCACAGACTGGGAACGGATGGTCTTCATGCACCCACCGAACGGTCACCGGGACCCAAGAAGGGATTAGTGTATGTTGGGACAAATGGTGGGAATCGGAACAGGGGATCTATGTCTGTATGTGGGGGTCGAAAAGGGCCTGCCCTACGGGCGTATCTATCATCTTCTCTGCAGCCTGGCAGGATAAGGGGAAGGGGGTAGAATGGGATTCTCACCTTCACACATGCATAGTCCCATGGTACCCAGCCCCAGTTAAAGCATGAGCTAGTGGCGTGCACCCGAAAGCCCTTGCCCACGACTCAGGCAGCAAGGACACGCCGGGAGGGGTGCCCCACCACCACCAAGGGACCAGGGATTGGGCTGGTATTGGTACCTATGGATCAGGTACTGTACCAGGGGGTGCACTACACGGTGGCCTCTGTGATTTTAAATCTCACCGAGGTACATTTACCGGAGTGGTGTCCCAAAGAGACAGAGCAGCTGTACCAGGCCCTATTAAAGGACATGTTCAAGAAGTTTTACGAGTTCGATTTCGGCCATGTTGACAAAGCCGAACTGTACACCACACACCGAGATTTTTTGGGTAATGCAGGGAGACAAAGAAGGGGAGCATGGAATGATGTTTTTACTGCATTTAATACTGGGTCCTCTGTCATCAACAGTCTGGATGACATAGAGCTACAGACCCAGATAAACAGTTTAAAAACACAGTTAAGGAAGATATTAATGGATGAGAACAAGGTAGTGGGCTTGGAGTTGCATGAGGACCAGGCCATGACAGTCCATTTAAAAGAGATCATAGCCGAGTTGGAGAAGCACGCAAAGACGGTAAATGCCCTCATAAGGGAGGACAGAAATGCTTCTGACCAGGCTGCGCAGAATGAGGTGTGCGTGCTATACGGGGCATGGTTGCTGGGCGAAGGCCGCAGTAATCTGGAGGATTTAAAACAGGGTTTAGTCCCCTCCTGGTTTAGCAACAAGCACCTCGCAGCCCTCCACCCATTTGAGAATGCATTAAGCCCATGCCAACTCTGACTAGCTTCCAAAGCCTACCCAGTCCCCGTGGATTGTGGACGGTCCAACCAGACGATCATGGGAGTAGTAGTTAGGATGCCAGTCATGGGTAGGACAGCCTGACCCACACCGGTATACAGGGTTGAGAACATTGGAGTCATTCAAGGGGGTGCACACATTCGTTTCACCGCAGTCCCGCCTTACGTCATAAAGTGGGAGCACGCTATGACAGGTACTGACCTCTCAGGGTGCCGGAGCCGGTGAGCACAAATAATCCTGTGTCCACAGCACTTGAATGCCTATTCAAAACCGCAGTGTAGGTTCAGAGCTGCTGGCGCGAAGCTGATAAATTGTACCATGGAGGCAATGGCACAAGGCCATGTTCCCCTGCAGGTAGCATATATAGGAGGTGGGACATATTGTGTCACCACCAGCGCGTCCCACTACCAGCAATTAATTACTGGTTAATGACAGCAGTTTCTGTTTTAAACCCGAGGCAGAAGTTCAAGTGGACCAGGAGCGAATTGTCCCCATTCCTGAACCCTCCACTGTTCACCTCACTGTAAAGGAGAATTTTACGAATTTGCAGAAGTACGTAGCGCACTTCGGCTACGAAATTCCCCTCTCCCTGAACACCTTACCAAAATACTCAAAGCCGTTATAGTTTCGCAGAAACATTTTTACACCCTAGAGCAGAAAACAGTAGAGATAGGGACTAAGATATTGGATATTGTGATTCCACCCTGGTGGGACATTTTCAATAAGATAGAGGTCCCTTCATGGATCAGACTGGCTTCCCACATTCGCGTGGTTTGCCAGCTAGGGATAGTGTTGTATCTAGTTTGCATCCAATGTAAGGGAAAAGGTCAGTTGTTAGAATTCTGAAACCAGAAGATCTGGAAGGAACATTATGTGAAGGTGGAGGGAGATACGCCTGTTTGAGTTTTCCTTGTATTTTTGATTAAAGATTGTTGTTTTTTTGTGTTTGTTGTTTTTAATAAAGTTTTTTTTTTGCTTTTTTGCGACGCGTTTAATAAAGATGTATGTGTACCAAGTGGTGCAGGGGTGTTGGACCCCTCCATGCTTGGATGTGTGTAAAAGTCTGTAATTTATCCTATGTATGCTTATGTACACTACATTTTCATGGAATGGGAAGTGCATGTGTCGTGGGTGTATTAGATAGGTAATTACAGGGGAAGGTTGACTATGGAGGATCAGAAAATGTTGCTCACCTTGTAAGGATGATACTTCAAGCAAGTTTTAGTGTCACAGGGCAGAGTGTAAGATTCGCAAAATTCCCACATTCCCCCAAGGTTATTAATAAAAGGGACCCTGCATGGACATTTTTAAAAAAGGGTACCCAAAAGATGGCGTCCGCACCTCGTGACCAAAAGACTGCAAGATTTTAAAAGCTTGGATTCTGTAGCAGCACAAGCAGCTTTGGGGAAATCGAAACCTAAAATGCAGTTGCTGTGAAAAAGGACTTTTTGTTTTGAGAACCAGGCAGCAAACATTGAATATGCATTACGCCAGATCGTAGACAGATCAAAACCAGGTAGGCCTATCCTTGAGGCCATTCAGTTGTCTGCATAAATAATCGTAAACAGCTTATGGGAGCCATCAAGGCTGGACAGGCCGATTAGAATGCATTAATGACAATACAGCTCGGACATCAGGCCATTAGGTGCGGTAAACGGCCATCTAAATCCAGTTAACTTAGATTGCTATAATCATTTAAAGCAGCCCGCCAAAATTGAAACAATGAACTAACCTGATTTGGCGTGCAGATAAGGGGCTATCGTAAGGAGTATAACTGCAGGCCCCGGGTAGCAATCTCTCTCTTGCTCTTGCCCTTGTCCCTGCTCTCGTGGCTCCGGCCTCTTGGGCTGCCGCTCGCACTCGTGCCCTGGCCTCGTGGCGGGTTCTCTCCTCGCTCCCCGTAGCAGAATTTCAGTAACTAAGGACACCATACCAATTGCAGGGGAGGGGAACAAGACCCAAGTCCTTAGCCATCCAGGACGCCCAGGCCGCAAAAGGGGCGAGACGAAAGTGAGTAGGCAGTTCAGGACTTGTATAGTAACCGAACGAGACGAGACGAAAGGAGACGAAGAAGACGGTAACAATTCGATAAGAGCAGAGCAGGGCAGCGAAAAACGTATTGATGAGGCCAAGCGTCTAGTTATAAGCTGGCGATTGGTGAGACGGACATTCCTTGTTGAACACTGCGAAAACGCAGGTGTCCATGCCACAACGAATATACTGGTGTTCTTAAGCTTGGGTAGGAAAATCTAGGCAGTTAAAACTGCCAGCTGCCCTGTAGGCACAACGTTGCCGCCGCCGACCGCTCGAGGGAGAAGAAGAGGAGAACCCATAACGACGAGACGACAACGGCAGCGAAGGGGAAGAAGGTGTGTCGCAGCAGCAGATCCAGCACTGCGCCCCTGAAGACCACGTGGTGATGGGTTATCTAAGAGGACAGAGAACCAAACCTCAAAACCTGCACTCGTTAACAGTTGGCTTTTGTTTTGGATTGGTGAGCATGAATTCTTGCCCCTCATAGCTTAATCTAGTTAGGTATAGGGGGTGGAATAAGGATAAGGGGATTGTTAATGTAGTTTGTTTTCCCTCGATGTGCCGTGTGTTCCCCATTCCCTGTATAACTCTCTTCTCTCTCTTAGGCAGTCCCTCGGAACCGAGGATGACTTGCTTCCACATTAAAAATGAGTTCGCAGCTGACTGATGAGTCCAATGTGGGACCCACAGTCTCTGTCACAGGTGGGGCAGACGGTGGGTGGGGTGCTTGGGTTGACATGCGCTCCTTGCGCTGCCTGCGCTTGTCTTCCGCTTGCTCCCGGCGAAGAGACTCGAGGTGTTCGGCGCCTTCCCGGATGCTTCTCCTCCACTTTGTGCGGTCTTGGGCCAGGGATTCCCAGGTGTCGGTGGGGATGTTACACTTTTTCAAGGAGGCTTTGAGGGAGTCCTTGAAGCGTTTCCTCTGCCCACCTGGGGCTCTCTTGCCGTGCCAGAGCTCCAAGTAGAGCGCTTGTTTTGGGAGTCTCGTATCGGGCATGCGGACAATGTGACCCGTCCATTGGAGCCGATTGAGCGTGGTCAGAGCTTCGATGCTGGGGATGTTGGCCTGAGCAAGAACACTGACATTGGTGCGCCTATCCTGCCAATGGATTTGCAGAATCTTGCGGAGGCAGTGTTGGTGGTACCTCTCCAGTGCTTTGAGGTGCCTGCTCTACAGGCTATACCCAGTATAAGTATAGTTATTTTGTATTTGCCTGTATTTTTATACTAGTAACTTCTCGTAAGACTGTGTTAATTTCTGTTTTAATAAAATCTTGGTTTTCTTACATCCAAACCACCTGTCTACTCAAGTTTTCTGTATCGCCGCCTGTACCTAAGTCCGGTGTCTAGAACCCAGGGGCATGGGAGCGATTCGAACCGCTCACAAACAGTCAGGGGCATAACTGACTGGGCGCACGTGCCACACCCGCCACCCCCCTTACAGTTTCTCTGAAATGTATATGTGTGGATAGCAGATGAGAAAGGCGCAGGGTCAACTTGTGATGCCCCTCTTTTCCCTTTATGCAGTCAATATAACCTGCCGACAACTTATCGTCTAAGCTCACATAAATAATGACCATCTGGGTACTGTAGAATCACATCATAGGAAGGAGTCAGTGCATCAGGACAGGAGGGGAAGGAAATACTGGCAGAGAACTAAAAAAAATAAAGTAAAATATACTTTTTGTTCTAGTATGGCAGTCACTCTCGCAGAATTTTACATCCCCAACTCCTGCGTGCTGAGGCCAATTTCATAAGCTATTTAACTTACATGATTACATTATATTCTATTGGATGATTTAATAATTTATCATTGACAGTAAATGACCTTGTGAAAATAGAGAAAACAACCTTCTTATGGTGCAGCAGCAACGATGTGTACTTGGTGCATAGCAATTCCCAGCAGAGCATTCATGTCTGTACATAGGGTGATTGAGCCTCCAGAGTGTAACTGGAAACAGTTTTGAACAAAAGAGGAGGAAACTTATGGGAGCAGTTTCAGTTTTGATCTGTAGTTCTCTGTAAATAGAGCTTGAGGAAGATAATTGGGTTTTGGAATGTCTTGGTTGTCTGCTGCTTCCAGATATGGTTGAGAGTGAAATTCTTCTTAAAGAAAAATGGGAGTATAACAAAATATGTGGCTTTGAAATATATGATTTCTCATCTTGTTAGTGATGTTAATGATAGAAAAAGAGGCATTCTCTTATTTTCTTTTGTTAAGAAGAATATCAGCCTATTATTGAATGATTGAATTACACCACACACAATCTGCATTATATGATAGCATTTAAAATTGCTTGACAACCTTAGTTTTTATTAAAAGAGAAATTTCACTCTACACAGGAAAGTAATCAGTTATAACATATGGTACCTCATGTAGTTTAGAATTAAAGGGAACCCCAAAAGCACACACAATTTCCTTTGGAGTAAGGAGTACTTAAGCCAGGGCATTCTACCTCACCCTGAAAGGCTCCACTACCATCATTGTGCTGCATTGCAGAAAGAATAATTATATAAATTGATATGGGTTCCTAAAGGGGATCCAATCCTATGACTAACTGCTGGTAGAGACACTGGAGAACCAGAGTAGCCCAAGACCACCCACAAATGGGCATTATAAGAGAACAAGACCAGTAAAAACAAACAGCCTGATTGGTGATTGTTCTTCCCCATGTGAATGTGATGAGCTAAGAAAAATAATGTGGTAAAGTTATAGGCCGCGAAATTCCTATGCTTAGTGCCAGCAGTTATTGCCTGATTGAAGAAAAAATGGCGCTCACCACGCTTCCGGCAATTTCTGGTGCGGGCCATGCTGGTTGCCATATTGGGAAGGCCAATAGCATGGCCGTTGCCTGTGTGCGCCGGAAGAATTCAAATGAGGCACTGAGATGTACCGCAACTGCAAAGGCTACCACTCACTTAATGTGCAGTTGGTGTGCGACCACGCCCAGTACATCATGCTGGTGAATGCTTGCAATCCTGACAGCAGTCGTGATGCCTTCATCCTGCACCAGATCGGTGTGCCAGGAATATTCCAGCCACCACATCAAACCCAAGGATGGCTGCTCGTCTATCTGCTCCACACCTGGCTGATGACTGCCCTCCGCAACCCCACCACTTGTGGCCAGCAATCATACAATGAAAGCCATGCTGCCACAACGAACATCATCGAGCAGACCATCGGGGTGCAAAAGCAATGGTTATGCTGCCTTGACCACTCGGGAGCAGCCGTTCAGTACTTGCCAGAGTGGGTGTCCCATTTTGTGGTGGTCTGCTGCATCCGCCACAACTTGGCCATAATGAGGGCGCAGCCCTTGCCACCACGGGTTCCGCCACCATCTCAGGAGGAGGAGGAAGAGGAGGAGGAGGAAGGCAGCCTGCCAATCCACGTTCAGGACGGGCTGTCCATGAGCACATCATCAGACTCCGGTTCCCCTGACTTAAAACTCAGATCCCCGTGCTCAACACTTCCCCACCTTGCCATCCCTCTGTCACGGACCATCACAGTGTCCTCTTGACCACAATCCTGAAATGAAAGCCAACACAAAATAAACATTCCAAACAAAATTTATCAATCAAATGGTACATATCAAAGCCAAGTAATCACCCTTGCACCTTCTCTTAGTGCCTGTCTTGCTTGTTCCTTTGCCTGTTCTAGTTCACCTCCGAAGTGCTACCCCACTGGCTGCTGGTGGAAGGCTGATGACTTTCAGCGGGGGAGACTGCAGATGGCCTTGCAGGATGACCTCAAGCAGCTCTGGGCCTAGAAAGTCTGGCAGCAAACCTTGGCAGTCTGGGCTAGCTGACAGGCAGCAGCAAGGGCACTGGCAGAGGGCAGTGGTGGAAGGATGAATGCTGTCATCCTGAGAGAGGACAGCAGGTTTGTGCTCCACGGAGCCACTCCCACTCCTCCAGGACGGTGCCTCAGCAATCCTAGTAAGCTGTTGGAGGACAGACTGCTAGACTGTTGTGACACCCTGCAAGCCCCTTTCAACACTGGTAAACCCAGCCATGGTGGCAGCAGTCTATGCTCGCGTGGCAGCAAACTGAGCTTGCATGAGAGCAGTCTGAGCTTGCATGGCACAAGCCTGAGCTAAGACATTGGGTGGCTTCCGCTTGTGCTGCAAAGGAAGCTGAGATATTGACCATCAGACGCTACACCATGGTTGGGTCCACAAGTGCACCATGGTTGGGTCCACAAGTTGCCCATCACTTCCATCCTGGAAATCACAGTCTCCAAGCGCTGCACAAAGGCATGTGCAAATTTGGTGCTGGTCTCCTCCATGCTCCTCGACAATGACGACAGGCCTTCTGGCAGGCCTGCCTGTAACATTTGCATACTGAATTATCATTGGCCCGCAGGCATCTGTAAGGAATACCTATTTTATTCACATGTGATCACATGCTGAGTTGTCATTGGCCTGCAGGCATCTGTAAGGACTGCTATTATTTAAAAGACCCAGGGGGTCCTGACTGCATCTTGTCCACACGGTGCAGTATGATATGAGTAAGCACAGACCTGATGCTTCATTAAAATAGTTTAAACTGTAATACTCCATTGTCCTGCAATTTATTATTTTTGTACAAAGTGTGCAAAACAAGACATGGTGTCAGAACAGGGATTTGAAATGGACATCGTTGGAGCTCCCTTACCTCGAATGAATTGGGAATCTTTGAACTTACCTGGAGAATGGTGCAAGTTCAAGCAACACGTGGAGTTGATGTTTTCGGGTCCACTGAAAAGAAGAGGGGAGGAAGAAAAATGCAGCTACCTACTCCTGTGGATTGAAGAAAAAGGGAGAGACATTTTTAACACATGGTCTCTCACCACAGATGAAGCAAAGGTACTGAAAAGTTATTTTGACCATTTTGAATCATATGTGATGCCCAAGACAAATACGATATTCGCTAGGTACAAGTTTCAGAAGAAAGTACAAGGAGCTAGTGAGTCGTTTGAACAGTTCGTGACTGAGTTAAAACTGCTGGTAAAAGTCTGTGAATATGCAGATAAAGATGAGATGGTCAGAGACCGCATTGTGTTTGGAATACATTCAGCTAAAGTGAGAGAGAAACTTTTGAATGTTGGGTCTGGGCTAACGCTGGACAAAGCTATGGACATAGCTAGATCGCACGAGATAGCCCAAGCACAGGTGAAAACCATAACCGGCGCCACGAACAGCTCAAGTGAACAGACAGTGCACGCAGTTAATAGACACACACCAAAGAACACTGCCCAGAGAGCGTGTTTCAGAACAGAAAGAACAGCGAGAGTTCTAAAAATGGGCGACACAGACATAAAACGCTTCAAAAACTGTGGAAACAACTGGCATGGAGAAAAGGAGTACTGCCCTGCCAAAGGAAGGCAATGTACTAAATGTGGTAAACGGAACCACTTTGCTAAAGTTTGCAAGACTGTTTTCGGAAAAGCAGTACACACAGTGAGTGACAGCCAAATGCCAGATAGAGAGCCAAATGCAGAGGAATTGTTTATTGATACTGTGTCACAGAAAAAACAGATTTCAGAGACTGAGCAAGCTTTTGCCGATATTGAGATAGGAAAACAGGGCAAAGAGCTTAAGTTTAAACTAGACACTGGATCTCAGGTTAATGTAATTCCTCTGAGTGAGTATCACAGCTTGAAGGATGAGTGTGAGCTACAGCCCACCTCACGCAGACTGACCGGCTATGGGGGTGAGCAGCTCAATGTAAAAGGCACATGTGTGATGAAATGCAAGTACAAAGAAAGTGACATGATGTTAGATTTTTACATTGTTGACACTCAAGCACCTCCAGTGTTAGGTCTAAAGGCATGTTTAGACATGGACCTCATCAAGCTAGTGCTACATTGACAGCACCAGTTGTGAAGCAGGCAGTCATGGAGGAGTTTGCTGACGTTTTCAAAGGAATCGGACTATTCCCAGGTGAATGCACTATTCACCTTGACCCAGCAGCAACCCCTGTGGTTTGCCCACCGAGAAGGATACCCCTTGCTCTACATAGTCGCCTGAAGGAGGAGCTGCAGAGCATGGAGAATACAGAAATCATCGTCCGGGAAACAGAACCGACAGAGTGGGTCAACGCGTTAGTAGTGGTTGAGAAACCACGTACAGGCAAGCTCAGAGTCTGTCTCGACCCCAGAGATTTCAACAAGGCTATCAAACGCCCTCACTACCCTCTACCAACGCTAGATGACATCACACCCAAGCTAGTGGGAGCACGTTACTTCAGTGTAATGGACGCACGATCATGATACTGGACTATCAAGCTCACGGAAGAGTCATCTAAGCTAACAACGTTCAACACACCATTTGGACGCTACCGATTTCTGCGTTTACCATTTGGTCTTATCTTAGCTCAGGATGAATTCCAGCGGAAGATCGACGAAACCTATGAAGGCCTCGACGGAGTAGTCGCAATCGTAGACGACATCCTCATCTATGGCAGGAATAGAGAGGAACATGACGGGAACCTCCGTGCGATGCTACAAAGATCACGGAGGAAAGGTATCCGGCTCAGCCCCGAGAAAAGCATAATCAGATCCACCGAGATCAGTTATCACATCACACAGTTACTTCGGGCATCGCCTCTCAACTGATGGCATTAAGCTGGATCCAGAGAAAATCTCCGCCATCAAGAAGATGGAGCCGTCGAAGAACCGCGCAGAGCTAGAGACAGTACTAGGCATGGTTAACTAATTAGCCAAGTTTGCCCCGAGTCTCTCCGAAATCAACGCACCCATGTGTCAGTTGCTCAAACAATCCAATGAGTTCCTGTGGGACAAACAACACGACACAACATTTCAGAAAATGAAAGACCTAATCACCAGAGAACTAGGACCAGTTCTTGCCTAATTCGACCCCAACAAAGAGCTCAGACTACAAGTGGACGCGACACAGTACGGACTAGGCACAGTATTACTGCAAGAAGGAAAGCCCATCAGCTATGCTTCCAGATCTCTCTCAGACAGTGAAATCAACTATGCTCAAATCGAGAAAGAGCTGTATGCAATTCTGTTTGGATGCAAGCGTTTCCACCAGTACGTCTATGGCCGACAAGTCATTGTGGAATCCGACCACAAGCCCCTCGAGTCAATCATGAGGAAACCACTAGCCGCAAGCCCACCAAGGCTACAGAGAATGATCCTTCAGCTACAGAAGTATGACTTCACAATCATTCACCGTCCAGGCAAAGACATTCCTGTCGCAGACATGCTCTCCAGAAAGTCTCGTAGCTACCAGGACAGCAGCCTTAGTGAAGGCATGGATGTGCAGGTGCACATGGTGTACAACAGCTTACCTGTGAGTGACTCAAAACTGAAGGAGATCCGAGCAGGAACAGAGAAAGATGCACAACTCATACTGCTGAGCAAAGTCATACATGAAGGATGGCCTGAGGAAAGGAGGAAATGTCCTCAGAGCATATTTGAATTCTAGAACCACAGAGATGAACTGTCACAAATCAACAGAATCGTTTTCAAAGGGGAGAAAATCATCATTCCTACCAGTCTCAGAGAAGAGATGTTGACAAAAATTCATGCTGGACATATGGGCATGGAAAAATGCAAACAAAGAGCACGTGACAGTATGTTTTGGCCCGGAATGTGCAAACACATTGAGGACATTGTCGGAAAATGTTCCATTTGTCTAGAACGCCGCCCATCAAATGTCAAAGAGCCCATGATACCACACCGTATCCCAGACAGGCCCTGGCAGGTGGTCAGCTGCAAGCAAGTGCATGCAAAACGTGTACAGAGACAGCAACACCAAAAGAGATACTATGACAGGTCAGCTAGACTACTGCCGCTGCTGCACAATGGAGAATCCGTCAGAATCCAGGAGCATGGCTACTGGAAGCCTGCAATCATCATCCAGCCAGCTGACACTGAGCGATCGTATCACATCCGCACCCCAGAAGGACAGGTGTACCGTCGCAATCGCAGGCACCTCCTGAACACCAAGGAACAACACCGTCATTCCGACAAGTGGTCAAGCCTAGAGTTATCCTTGACTTGTGAACTGCCAAAGGGTGTAGGCGGATCGCTGCCCTAAAAAAAACTGTACATCGTTATTGAAACGTTGAGATGTTTTCAGTGCTAGTTAAATGTTGAGTTTACTTATATGTTGATGCTACTGAGAACATTATGTAGAAGAAAGGTTCAAAGGTAATGCATAACATTTTTCTTTTAAAAGGGGATGTAACATTTGCATACTGAATTATCATTGGCCCGCAGGCATCTGTAAGGAATACCTATTATATTCACATGTGATCACATGCTGAGTTGTCATTGGCCTGCAGGCATCTGTAAGGACTGCTATTGTTTAGAAGACCCAGAGGGTCCTGACTCCATCTTGTCCACACGGTGCAGTATGATATGAGTAAGCACAGACCTGATGCTTCATTAAAATAGTTTAAACTGTAATACTCCGTTGTCCTGCAATTTATTATTTTTGTACAAAGTGTGCAAAACAAGACACTGCCATTGCACCAAGCAGTTAATTGTGCATGCCCATCAGGGATCTTCTGTAGGCCGCCCAATCAAAGTCCTCACCTGAGTCCTGTGCAGAAAAACTCACTTGTGACCTCATCCTCCAGGGAGCTACGCTACCCTTTCCCCCTTACCTGGCTGCAGCCCACTTGTGCCCGGTGAGTCACCACGTGCCGATTCCGCCTCTATGCTACCCTCTAAAATCCGCGCAGTGTGAGCATCTGAGCTTGTGCCTGCAAGTGTCAGATCGAGTGACAGTGTCTCTTCTTCTCTATCACTCTCCTCCTCTTGTTCTTCCTGTACTGGCCGGGTTGGTTGGAGTTCTTAGGTATCTGAAAGGAGAATGGCACAAGGGTAGGGTTGCGGTGAGGGGCAGGGGGTGAAAGCAAGTTGTGCATGCTTAAACCATCAGCAGTTTGCAAGTGAGAAGAGATTGTGAGATGAGGGGGAACTTGAATGTGAGAAGGAGGATTAAGTATGAGCATACAGTCATCTTGAATGTTTTCAACGGCCCCTCCAATTATCTGCAGCATCAGCTCCTCCATGTGGGTGGGGACATGTAGCCCTGCCCGTCACCCGCTTGTTTGCTGCTGCTCTCTCCTGTTATGAGCCACCTTGGCCTTCAAGAGAAAAGGAACTGTGTCAGTGAGTGTGGTTCAATGTGTTTGGGTGATGTGCCTGTCATGGTCGAATAGCTGATAATGTGCGCATGGTGTGAGATGTAGGTGTAAGGCTTGTAGCAGTGATAAGTGTGTGAGGGTGAGGTAAAGCTAGGAATGTAAGGTGTGCCTCGTGTTTAATAGAGATTATTGGTAGGTGAGTAATGGGGGTGTGGTGCATTGACCAGTGTATGAGGCTAGTGGTGCAGTTGGTCGGAGATGGCTTTTGAAGATGCATTCACTGACCTTGACCACTCGTCTGAGATTATTAAACTACTTTTGGCACTGGAGCCGTGTCCTGGGAGCGACACTGCTGGCAATGACTGCCTCGGTTATCTGGTCCTACATCTGTCTTAGAGTGTTTCTGGAGGGCCTCATAGCCCCCTGTGGGCAGAGGACCTCTCTACGAGTGTTCATCCCCTGCACAACGGCCTCGTGTGCTGCATCTGAGACCTTGGGTGCTCGTTCCCTGGCCTGTTGAGCCATTTTGGTTTGTGCTGAAGCAGTTTTAGCATTTTTGATAACCAGAAGTCAGCTCACTTTTAAGAGGTGCAGACTGCCTTTCAGAGGTGCAGGCTAGCTTTATTTAAATAACACACACATCCCTCCCCCTACACACACACCCTCCCCCACACACACACCCTCACCCCCACACACACCGCTCCCCCCACACACACCCTCACCCCCACACACACCGCTCCCCCCACACACACCCTCACCCCCACACACACCGCTCCCCCCACACACACCCTCCCCCCCCACACACACACCGCTCCCCCCACACACACCCTCACCCCCACACACACCGCTCCCCCCACACACACCCTCCCCCCCCACACACACACCGCTCCCCCCACACACACCCTCACCCCCACACACACCGCTCCCCCCACACACACCCTCACCCCCACACACACCGCTCCCCCCACACACACCCTTCCCCTACACACACACCCTTCCCCTACACACACAGCCTTCCCCTTCACACACACCCTCCCCCTACACACACCCCTCCCCCACACACACACCCTTCCCCCCATACACACCCTTCCCCCCCACACAAACACCCTCCCCCCACACACCCCTCGCCCCACACACACTCGCCCCTTCACACACACACCCCTCCCCCCACACAAACACCCTCCCCCCACACACCCCTCGCCCCACACACACTCTCCCCTTCACACACGCACCCTTCCCCCCCACACAAACACCCTCCCCCCACACACACCCCTCCCCCTAAGCACACAGCCTTCCCCCACACACACACCCCTCCCCCCACACAAACACCCTCCCCCCACACACCCCTCGCCCCACACACACTCTCCCCTTCACACACGCACCCTTCCCCCCCACACAAACACCCTCCCCCCACACACACCCCTCCTCCCACACACACCCTTCCCCCCACACACACAGCCTTCCCCCACACACACCCTCCCCCACACACACCCTTCCCCCCCATACACACCCTTCCCCCTCACACAAACACCCTCCCCCCACACACACCCCTCCTCCCACACACACCCTCCCCTCCACAAACACACCCCTCCCCCCACACACACACCCCTCCCCCCACACACACCCTTCCCCCCACACACACAGCCTTCCCCCACACACACCCTTCCCCCACACACCCCTCCCCCACACACAGCCTTCCCCCACACACACACCTGCCCCACACACACCCTCCCTTCCACACACACACCCCTCCCCCCCATACACACCCCTCCCCCCACACACACCCCTCCCCCCCCACACACACCCTCCCCCCACACACACCCTCCCCCCACACACACAGCCTTCCCCCCCACACACCCCTCCCCCCACACACACAGCCTTCCCCCCCACACACCCCTCCCCCACACACACCCCTCCCCCCCCACACACACCCTCCCCCACACACACAGCCTTCCCCCCCACACACCCCTCCCCCCACACACACAGCCTTCCCCCCCACACACCCCTCCCCCACACACACCCCTCCCCCCCACACACACCCCTCCCCCCACACACACACCCCTCCCCCCCCACACACCCCTCCCCCACACACACCCCTCCCCCCCACACACACCCCTCCCCCCCCACACACACCCTCCCCCCACACACACCCTCCCCCCACACACACAGCCTTCCCCCCCACACACCCCTCCCCCCACACACACCCCTCCCCCGCACACACACCCTCCCCCCCCACACACACCCTCCCCTACACACACAGCCTTCCCCCCCACACACCCCTCCCCCCACACACACCCCTCTCCCCCACACACACCCCTCTCCCCCACACACACCCTCCCCCCCCACACACACCCTCCCCTACACACACAGCCTTCCCCCACACACACCCTCCCCTACACACACACCCTCCCCCCCCACACACACCCTCCCCTACACACACAGCCTTCCCCCACACACACCCTTCCCCCACGCACACACCCTTCCCCCACGCACACACCCCTCCCCCCACGCACAGCCTTCCCCCCCACACACCCCTCTCCCCACACACAGCCTCCCCACGCACACACCCCTCCCCCCCCACACACCCCTCCCCCCCCACACACACCCTCCCTTCCACACACACACCCCTCCCCCCCATACACACCCCTCCCCCCACACACACACCCCTCCCCCCACACACACACCCCTCCCCCCACACACACCCTTCCCCCCCCACACACACCCTTCCCCCACACACCCCTCCCCCACACACAGCCTTCCCCCACACACCCCTCCCCCCACACACACCCTTCCCCCCCATACACACCCCTCCCCCCACACACACACCCCTCCCCCCCCACACACACCCTCCCCCCACACACACCCTCCCCCCACACACACAGCCTTCCCCCCCACACACCCCTCCCCCCACACACACCCTCCCCCCACACACACCCCTCTCCCCCACACACACCCTCCCCCCCCACACACACCCTCCCCTACACACACAGCCTTCCCCCACACACACCCTCCCCTACACACACACCCTCCCCCCCCACACACACCCTCCCCCCCCACACACACCCTCCCCTACACACACAGCCTTCCCCCACACACACCCTTCCCCCACGCACACACCCTTCCCCCACGCACACACCCCTCCCCCCACACACAGCCTTCCCCCCCACACACCCCTCTCCCCACACACAGCCTCCCCACGCACACACCCCTCCCCCCCACACACCTCTCCCCCCACACACAGCCTTCCCCCACACACACACCTCCCCCACACACACACGTCCCCCACACACACCCCTCCCCCCACACACACCCCTCCCCCACACACACACCCCTCCCCCCACACACAACCCTCCCCCCACACACACCTCCCCCCACACACCTCCCCCCACACCCCTCCCCCACACCCCTCCCCCCACACACACCCCTCCCCCCACACACACACACCCCTCACCCCTCCCCCACACCCCTCCCCCCCACACACCACCTCCCCCACAACCCCATACCCCTCCCCACCCCATAACCCTCCCTCCCCACCACCCTCCCTTCCCTCCCTTCCTCAGCACCCTCCCTTCCCTCCCCTCCCTCACCTCCTCACCCCCATACCCCTCCCTCCCCTCCCCACTCCCCCATACCCCTCCCTCCCCTCCTCCCCCATACCCCTCTCTCCCATCCCCTCCTCCCCCAAACCCCTCCCTCCCCTCCCCCATACCCTTCCCTCCCCTCCTCCCCCATACCCCTCCCTCCCCTCCCATACCCCTCCGTCCCCTCCCCTCCCCCACACCCCATACCCCTCCCTCCCCCCACACCCCTCCCTCCCCTCCCCCATACCCCTCCCTCCCCTCCCCCACACCCCCATACCCCTCCCCCACACCCCTCCCTCACCTCCCACACTCCCCCATACCCCTCCCTCCACTCCCCCATACCACTCCCTCCCCTCCCCCATACCCCTCCCCATAACCCTCCCTCCCCTCCCCATACCCCTCCCTCCCCTCCCCATACCCCTCCCTCCCCTCCCCCATACCCCTCCCTCCCCATCCCCCATACCCCTCCCTCCCCATCCCCCTCCCTCCCCTCCCCCCCATCCCCTCCCCCATCCCCCTCCCTCCCCCATCCCCCTCCCTCCCCCCTCCCTCCCCCATCCCCCTCCCTCCCCTCCCCATCCCCCTCCCTCCCCATCCCCCTCCCTCCCCCTCCCCCTCCCTCCCCTCCCCCATCCTCCCCCTCCCTCCCCTCCCCCATCCTCCCCCCTCCCCTCCCCCATCCTCCCCCCTCCCCTCCCCCATCCTCCCCATCCCCCTCCCCATCCTCCCCATCCCCCTCCCTCCCCATCCCCCTCCCCTCCCCTCCCCCCTCCCCTCCCCCATACCTCCTCCCCTCCCCCATACCTCCCCTCCCCCATACCTCTCCCTCCCCATACCGCTCCCTCCCCATACCCCTCCCCCCTCCCCATACCCCTCCCCCCTCCCCCTCCCCATACCCCTCCCCCCTCCCCCTCCCATACCCCTCCCCCATCCCATACCCCTCCCCCATACCCCTCCCCCCATACCCCTCCCCATACCCCTCCCCCCATACCACTCCCCCCATACCACTCCCCCACCCCCCACCACTCCCCACCCCCCATACCACTCCCTCCCCTCCCCCACCCCCCCATAACCCTCCCCCACCCACCCCCATAACCCTCCCCCACCCCCCCCCCATAACCCTCCCCCACCCCCCCCCATAACCCTCCCCCACCCCCCCCCATAACCCTCCCCCACCCCCCCCCCCCCCCCATAACCCTCCCCCACCCCCCCCCATAACCCTCCCCCACCCCCCCCCCCATAACCCTCCCCCTCCCCCACCCCCCCCCATAACCCTCCCCCTCCCCCACCCCCCCCCATAACCCTCCCCCACCCCCCCCCCCCATAACCCTCCCTCCTCTCCCCAATCCCCCATATCCCGCCCTCCCCTCCCATTTAAATAAAGCTTGCACCAATGTCATAAACTCTGGCCCCCTGCTGAGCGCATAGCCAATCAGCAGCTCGCTCAGCACTGGTCTGTGTGCTGCTATCATGCAAAGTAACAGGCAGCATGAAGTTTACGTGTTGCTTACATGCCTTTCAACGGGCGCGACCCAATCATGCATTGGGATCCCCACACCCGCTTTTGGGCCATGTCAAATTTTTCTCCCATAGTGTTTCACCACACCTCATCGTATCTTCTAGTGATTCATGACACCAGTTTCCTCTTACATTGTCTTAAATTGAGACAATGAATGAAAAAATAATGACACCCTAAGTAATTATAAAGTGAAACAAAGCAAGCAGTAATTAGACTATACCAAACTAACTAACTGGGGACAGAATAGTAACAAGGTGATTGGAGGCAAAACAATTGGAAGTGAGGTGATCAGCTCATTAACTCTAAATTAAACAATCAGAACAAAAAGAAACTGTGGAACAAGACAACCAGACAGCCAGGGATCAGCAATTTGTTATATCGCAGAGTTGTCAACAACAGGCAAGTATAGAAAGAAAGAAAGAACTTGCATCTATATAGTGCCTTTCATGTCCTTAGGATATCCCAAAGCACAGCCAATGAAGTACTTTTGAAGTGCAGCCACTATTGTAATGTAAGGAAATCCAGCAGCCATTTTGCGCAAAACAAGGTCCCACAAAGAGCAATGAGATAAATAACCAGATAATCTGTTTTGGTAATATTAGTTGAGTGATAAACGTTGCCCCGGACACCAGGAGAATTCCCCTGTTCTTCTTCAAATATTGACGTGATTTTTTTACATTCACACTATTCCTATTAGCAGGTTTGCTTAGCTTTTCCTGGTCACCCTTCTGTTTCTGACCAGCTCTGGGCTTGAGATGAGTGAGCTTCCACTTGCAAAGCCAGGCTCCCATCCCTGACCTAGCTGGCTGACATGTATCTCCCTCCCCTTTTCTCGCTCTTTCACTTCACAGGAAGTGGAAGGGTTATGTTTCCAATTCCTTCCTGTTTTGGCCACTATTTATCCCTCAACTAACATCACTAAAAAAAAATTATCATTGTCATTATCACATTGCTGTTTTTGGGACCGTGCTGTGCATATATTGATTGTTGCATTTTCTACATTACAACAGTGACTACACTTCAAAAGTACTTCATTGGCTGTTCTGAGGTCATGAAAGGTGCTATATAAATGTGAGCATTTTCCTTCCCTCCCTCCCTCCCTCTGTCCCTTTGTCCCTCCCTCCTTCCCCAGTAGGTCTGTCAACCAAACTGACTACCCCCTTCTCTCAACAGTATATTCTCAACAGGCACCTCATGCTGGGCTCACATGAATAGAATTGTCTCCACTATAATAGGTGTGGGTATTTTGCTAGATCACTGGCAGTTGTGGAAAACAGTAAGAATAGTTGGCTCATTAATACATCACCTATCCACCGCCCCCCCGTTTCAGTCGCTGCAGTCCGTGACTTTTTTTAAACTTAAGTGAATTCACTTTGTTTTAAAATACCACACTTAAACATAACTCATTCCCAAATCCTTTCTGTGAAAAAATAAATGATCAAAAACCCAAAATGTGACAGCTGGGTATGTCATATCATGTTTTAATCCAAGTTTGCTGTCCTATTACCATGATGTGGTTGCTTCAGGTTATTGGTTTCCTTCAGCTATCATTAGAGCAACCGGATCACAAGGGCGATTACTGCACTTCCAAGCCCACAATGAACGTGAGTCAGAGATAGGACTACAACATTGATTCTCTGACCCACACTCTGCGAGTACAGACTGCTGCTGGGAGCACGGGACTGTGAGATCACCCCTCACATATACTGTTAACTGTGGGAAGAAGAGTTTTCAGCCAATCACTAACCAGAAATGACCTGGAAGAGGTGGCCTCCCATGAAACGGGGTGGGTATAAGAAGGTAACTGAGCCATACAGACCCAGGTGCCAGGTTTGAGTCATGGCCTGTGCTAAATTAGCTGACCACAGCTAGGACAGCAACAGGGGTACTATAATGGAGCTCAATGCCCCAGGGTTAGCAAAGGGAAAATTGGTCAGGATCCTGTTCCCAATTGCTATCCAGTGACCTCTGCTGGAAGGGTGTGTGTGGACCTTAGGCCCCAAATGTGGTGCTTCCTGCATCAAATTTCCTTAAATCTGAATCTGTACGAAAGGAAGATTACAAACCATAGTTAACAGTCTCTGGTAACTCACTGGATCTATTTGCATCAAAAGGTAGGAAGAATCTTCAAACAAATAATGTACAATCTAACCAGCTCCCCGTAGCACAATCTAACACACTCTAACAGTACTGAATGTCACTGCAGCATGTAATAAGGTTTTCCTTCTACATAAATTATTGTTATGTTGGAAGTTTGGTTCAGGAGATTCTCAAAAGAAATAAACAAATCAGGGACCAATGGAATTAAAGAAATTTCAACTAGCTATGAGTGCTTCTCGATTTGCTGAATGAGTTAGACACACCCAGAAGGCCCAAGATTTTATTCCTACTCTGAGTTGAGCTAACTACCTCAGGTAGGGTGACAGTGGGTGTTACATTTGGCTTTTGGGTCCTGGGGTTAGCAAGAGAGAAAACAATCAGCTATAGACCCTGCTTCTCATTGCTATCCAGTTATCACTGCTGAAAAGTGTGTAATGTCACGTGAGGATAGCATCATGTTTGTATTTGATACCCTAGGCTGCTGGTACTCATTGTGTAGATTTAGACACAAATTTTGGCAATTTACCTGAGGTACTGGTAGACTGTTAGTAGCATGGAACCATATTCCTGCATTTATGAAAGTCTCCAGGAAAAAACAAAACAAAATAAAATGGGAAAAAGACAACTCCTAAGATAGCTTAGTGGGAAAATCCATTGTTGATTTAAACCACATAGACCAAGAAGTCTAAGGTTCAATATCTGCTCTGTGTTTTTTTCCCTCACCAATTTTTTCCCTTTGCTTCTCTTCTGAAGGGATTGTCTCTTTGTTGGGCTATAGTTCCATGGGCTTAGGTCACTCTCTGGTAGTTTGGCAGTGAGTATCAGTAAGCTATTCCATTGCGGGGTGGTGGGGTTGGGGGACATCACACCAAGCCTGATTCTTGCCCTCATCTGATGTCCACCATAAGCCGGGCAACTGTCTGTGTGGAGTTTGCACATTCTCCCCGTGTTTGCGTGGGTTTTCTCCGGGTGCTCCGGTTTCCTCCCACAGTCCAAAGATGTGCAGGTTAGGTTGATTGGCTATGATAAATTGACCCTTAGTGTTAGGGGGATTAAATACGTGGGGTTACGGGGATAGGGTGGGATATGTGTTGGTGTAGGGGTTGCAGGGATCGGGTGGGATATGTGTCGGTGCAGGCTCGATGGGCCGAAATGGCCTCTATCTGCACTGTGGGGTTTCTGTGATTCTGTGATTCTGTGATAAGCCCTTCCAGCAGGGGCTTGCTGGATAGCAACCAAGAGCAGGAACCTGGTTGATTTTCCTCACATTAACCTAGTGACACTGAACCCAATTGTAAAGCCTCTAACAGCTGAGATTTGGAACACAGAACCCACTGGGATTAAACCTGGGACATTCCTTGTCTGTATGGCTCAGCTACCCGATTGATAAACTTGCTGAACCATTGGGGAACTTGCTTACTCTGTTATGAGTTATGGTAGCAGGAGGGTGTACTAAAAATGATCTTAGTGTTACTGAGCTAAGGAAGGGAACAATCAATAGGATACCAATTGCTATCCAGCCATCTGTGTGGAAAATACACCTGTGCAGAACTCTCAGTTCAAAACCATAGTAACAACAACACCAAAACTTCCAGCAACTTTTTGTTATTCTGATGAGCTGGCCACATTCGGAATTATAGGGCTGGATTTTCTCAATGGGGAGCTTTTGGAGGTGGGACTCCTACTTGTCGGGTTTTAGTCCACCTCCATCGACTTGTGGCCAACCCACGCTATTTTCCCTTGATTGACCAGTGGGCTTAGCAGGCCAATTAAGGGAAAGCCGGTTACTGGTGACGTCAGCGAGTGACATTTCATCTGTCAAGAGCTTTTGACAGGTCAAATGTCAGCATTTGACGGCTCTGTGAAGCTGTCAAACACTGACAATCTGTCCTCTAAGTTGAGTCCTTTACCTCAGGCTCAGTTAGAGATCTCTCCTGAGCAGAAAGCAGAAGGCTGCAGCTTTTGACAGTTCAGCGGCCATTCTGCTTTCTGTGCCGGTGAGCTGAGGGACTCCCGAGACCTGAAGGGAGGAAGCCTGCAGGAAGAAGTAAAGGTAAGTAAAACTTACTAAAACACTTTACACACACCTCACACACTTACCTCTGCACACATGCACCCATCACTCACCTGCACACTGGACATCTCGGCCCCTCCAACCCCCGCAGACAGAGAGCCCGCCTGGTTCGGAGCCGTTGGGAAGCCCACACTTCGGGGCTGAAAATAGGGATTCTCAAAAAAACTGCCTGTTAACAGGCAGTTAATTGGCACTAATCCCCTTCCCGCCTCGAGGAGACGGGACCCGGCGCGTGTCGGGTACCCACCTCCTGGGAAGATGGCACGGAGTGGGTTGGGGGCGGGATGGTACCCACCCCCAGATTCTGCCATTTTCCCAGCAGTCCCGCCTCCAAACCCGCCTCCCCAGGGCTGGCAAAATCGCCCCCATGTTGTCCATGGTAGGGACTTTCCAGTATTTGGTCACAATTGCGATTGTATGATTATCACATGCATCCTATCAGAAATTATATCCATATGAGCCATTTAATGGTCACAGTGGAAAACTTTCCCTCACATAAGGAATTCCAGTTCAGAGCTACTTAACTGGTTACACAGAATAACTGAAGTGAAGGCTGTAATTAATTAGAACATTCTGTAACTGAAATAAATTACTGGTTTTATGAAAATATTCCCCCTGCCTACAATAATCAGCATACCGTAATACAATATTTTTTAGACCTTAGGCCTGGATTTTACTCTCTGCCATTTTACTGACCAAGGGAAGGGTGAGGGGGTTGAGGTTGGACCTCCATCCATCGCTACAACCCTGCTGCAGTACAAAAAGAAGGTGGCACCATTATTTGACACAGGAGCTCAGGAGAGGTATTTTGAAAAAAAAATTACTAGACAAAAGCCACGGGGCCTTTCAGAAGAGGTAAGCGGACCTGATGAGAGAAGTGCCCTCTCCTTCCAACTTTCTCCAGAGCAGGATTACTGTTGCCACTGAGGACTTACTGACACCCCCTCCCTCCCCCGATGGTTCCCCAGGTCAAAGATTTCATGGGCAGAAGACAGGGAAATTGAGTGGTTTGCCAGGCTGTAATTTGCATGTGGTGGGGCAATGAAGGGGTGACCAGCTGTCTTCCCTGCTGGAACAGGTGGAGGAAAATAAGGTCAGGGTGGCGATGCAGTGATAGTCTCCCTGCACAATTACAGAATCATAGAATCATACAGCACAGAAGGCCATTCAGCCCATTGTGTCTGTGCCGGTTCCTTGGAAGAGCTATCCAATTCGTCCCACTCTCCTGCTCTTTCCCCATAGCCCTGCAAACTTCTCCTTTTGAAGTACAGGAAACTCGTATCCGGCACCGACGGGACCGGGATGGTGCCGGTTGATTAAAAATTCCGGATAATGGGGAGGTATATCTACCGAGGCTATTTTTAACAAACAAAAATAAAAAAATCAAGGAATGTGCAGTATAATTGGGTACTCACCTACAGAATGTTGCGTTAAACGTACTCGGACTCGGCAACATTTCCGGTTATTGAGGTGTTCGATCGGAAGAGACTTCCAACAGTGTCAAGAAGTGGCAGTTAGGAGAACTACCCCCACTGACTAACTCGGCCACCGCGGGAGACTTGGACTTGGCAACATTTCCGGTTATTGAGGTGTTGTTTTCGGAGTATGAATTCTGCCGGTTATTAGAGAATTCCGGATATTTAGGTGCCGTTTAAACAAGAGTTTCCTTGTACATATTTCCCCCATTTTCTGAAACTATACTGATTTGCAGCAATATAGCACAGGAAGCCCCAAACCCTGGTCTCCAAAACCCGTCGTTAACTCACTTGGTTCACAAAGGTGGTTAAAATTATCTTCCCTTTGGGTTTGATCCTTTTCCTGGTACCACATCAAATATTCTCTCCAAAACCCATGTCAAGAATCACGCATAAATAATAGCCAGTTAGGGGAGGTACTGGCAGGCTATTGGCAAACATGGAACTATAACCTAGCAAGGGACTAACACGTTCAGGAGCATTGAGGAGAAGAGAGAAACTTACCAGGTTAAAATATTTTTAGGCTTTTTGAGGTGACCCTTTCAGAGTGAGGCGTAAAATATCGAATATTTTTTCAGAGGTATCCTTTGCTGTCATTTTACCCTTGCCATTGAGTACAGGAGAATTTCACTTGTAAAACCCAAGGACACTGAATAACACACGCGCTCTTCCTGAAACTATAGTGGAATCAATAAAAATGAAATTCACAGTCATAGTCCATCAATAAAAACTTGAATGTATTATGGTTCAACTATCTTTAAGAATTCTATCTGATTCTCCACAAGTAGCAGCCTAATTGTTACAGTAGTCCATCATGGTTGACTATTACCTCCTTTAATGTTTATAAAGAACATTTGATTTATCTGCACATTTGGAAAATTCCAAGAACAAGTTAATCTTCATTAACCTCCCGAATCTCTCAAATTCTGAATTGTCCCCAGACAATTTTAAACATTAAGGGGTAGAAGGAAAGGGCTTGCATAGGTTAAAAAAAGATTAATTTAAAGTTTAGAAAATAGGACAGAAAGAATAGGATTAAAAAAGAACAGGCAAGCACAAGTGTTCAGTTATTTTAATGTTATTGTAGGATTGTGTTTTAACGATTTAAATTTATGGTTTAGGGTTAACATTACTGTGATAAGTTATGCAGCAGCTCTCGTACAGTGACGGTGTTGCAGTAAGGAAGCTGAAAACAAACACAAACCTGAACCTGCTGGCAGTTTAAGGGTTAAACCTTCTTCTTCTGATTCAAAATCACAGCTTTTTATTTTCAAATTTTGAAACTTTAAAACCTAATTTAGAACTTTGTGACCCAAGTCCTTTTCCATACAAAGTTCTGCACATTCATCACCCATATCCTTGTTAAGCTCCACTGTCTGTGTAGACAAGGAATTCCAATTTCAAGAATGCTCATTCTTGTCTCCAAACACCTCCATGGCCTTGCTCTACCCTTTTTGGGAAATCTTCTTCAGGCTCAGCCATATTTCTGCCCATCTGACCCTGGATTGCTGCTTGTTCCCTACTCGCTCTGCTCCAAAGGCCAATTTCTCAATCACGATGCCCTGCACTCTGAAGTAACCTTCTGAAACCATTTCCGCTTGCTACCCTTCTCACTGCCTTCAAAAGCCTCTGAAACCTATCTGTTCAACCATGCCATTGATTCCCCCTCCCGATTAATTTCCTCCTCTTCTTGCTTGGTGTCCACCTCTCAGCCTTTTAATGCACTCTCTGCCAGGAATGTGATGAATCAGAGGTCGGTTTTAAAATCATAATAGACTCTAGGGGCTCGATTTTAATAGCCCTGAGGAGGTGGGTTTGGAGGCAGGTCTGTTGCGAAAATCGGAAAGAATGGCTTCAGACACCCAACCCGCCTCTATCCTGCCCCCACCTGATTTTCGTGAGTGTCTGTTCAGCCACTCCCAAACTGACCCGACTGGAACTGGTGGCCTGTTAACTGCATTGCTAATCCTATTTTGATAGTGGTTTCCCATTTTCTTGCTTTTGGCTCCTGTTTCCCATCTTGTCAGAAACAGGCCAGGTTCAAGGAGACTAGTTGCTGGAGGATATGATTTGTATTCATTGGTGGAGCACTTTAAAAGCACCCCTGAAACATGGCTGACATTCAAGTGCAACAACTTTGCTGTTGTAGGTATGAGATAAGATTTTGCACATCTACGTACTGGCCTTGTGACTGTTCAAGCTGACATTCACCTGCAGTGTGACCTGAATGGAATAATTTCAGGCCATTTCGACTGTGCGCTTGCAATCTTCTTGCCTCAAATGAAATCTATAGTAAAGGGATGGGAAAAATTTATGTCCTCTCATCCATGTCCTCATAATCGAAGGAGTAGCAGCCGTATGACTCAGCACAGATCTTCCTGGGAAGAGGAGGAGGAGGAGGACAAGGGGCGCCTTGCATGCCCTGTTGTGACCAATGCAGCCTCCCTCCAGTTCACTGCTGCCCATCAAGCAGGTTATGCACACTGCCATGCCACTTTCACATAAGTTTACTCTTCAACCATAGGTGGCTACCATATGGCTCTGTAATTGTAGGTGCCATTTGTCCAATGTTATACATCATCTCTGCTATACCTTGTTATTTCCTATCACTTTCACCATCAGCATTACAAAAGCAAGTCGCCCTGAGCTCTCAATGTGCTTTTGCCATTTCCCAGAACACATAGGCAACACAATCAACTGTTTGCCATCATTTTTCTTTTACACATAACAGAAGGATCATAAACAAAGAACAGTCAGAAAATAAAGACAAAACACCCACGTGAGCCCCCTTGTGACTATATGTGCTTAATATTTCTCTTACGCGTGCTTCTACATGGTGCTTCCTCTGTGGCTTCAGCAGATGTAAAGGCACCTTGCTGACTAGGATGCTGCACCTGCTTAGACACCTTTGGTGGGCGTCCTCTGGGTTTGGGAGCCTGGGAGGACTCTTCAACAGTCTACTCTTCCTGTGGCTATACAGGGGCTGAAGTGGCCATCTCAGTTGTCTCCGCAAAGTGGGTCTCTGACCGAGGGCTTTGCAGTGGCATGGTTGTGTGAGCACTTTGAGAGGAGCCCACACTTCCTTGTGTCCTGCCAACAACATCCCTCTCATGGATCAGCTGCACCTCTGTGCTGGCATGTGGCTGGAGAGCACCTTGCTGCACATCAGGGGGACCATGAGGACCCGTATCTGCACTGGCAGTCCTCATCACAAGGACATCCATGAAGCTCTGGTCGCTCTGCTCAGTAGCTGCCCATCGCTCCTCCAGAGATGACATTCTATTTTGAACAGTCACCATGTTTTCCTGACTCTGGTGACTTATTTCCTCCATGGCGGTAGCCATCCTTTCCACTGAGGTAGCCATCCTATCCATGAAGGTTGCCATCCTATCCATGGTGGTGCGTTCATGCACCATTGCCTCCACCATGACAGTGCTGATGTTAGAGATGGACTCCTCCATTCTCTCCACACTTGCACTAACCCTGGAGGCAAACCCTTCCAGAGACTCCTGCACTTATTCCTGTATTTCCCGAGATGCTCTTTTTCTGGTTGGCCCCAGAGGCACAGTGTCTGCATGCAGCTCAACAGAGCTAGGAGATTTCTGAGACCTCTGCCGAGGACTCTACACTGCTGTCGCTGTCTCCACCATCTGCTGATGTTCACTTGTGCGCTGTGATAGACCAGGTGGCAACACTACTCTAACTAGCGAGGGCCCCACCAAGGTGTGCGTTGCTGCGCTGGTGCTGGGTGTGCTGAGTCCTGGTGACGCTGCTCCCTCAGAGGCTTCAGGTTCCTCTGAGGAGTTGTCCAGCTCTTCATCCTGGATCGTAGGGAGGGGGACGCTCGATGGTCCTGTGGGAGAGTAAAGGCATTGTATTGATTTCTTTGTGGGTTCAATGATGAGACATTTATGAAAGAGAATGAGTTTTAATCTAAAGTCTGTTCAACTCTTTTATACAGCTTTTACAGGAGACATGATGCAGTGAAGCATCTAGAACAAAACTGAAACTAAACTCACTGCTTTGCTTCTCTCGGTCACATGCCCTCTGCTGGTCAGGCACAAGCAATCAATACATGCAATTAAGGCATCATAATCGAACAGGCAAATACTATCTCTATTTACTGATATCATTACAGGCATGATTTAGACAACTGATATTGACATAGCAGACACATCCTTTTGAGCAGATGATACAACGCGATTCTCTATGAACATCATATGCCATTGCAGTCAATCACTAAATGTCAATGAGAGGGATGAAACTCTATTATATCACCAGCTTCCTCTAGTGTGCCCGTCTCTCCATCGCCCACTTCCAGGTCCTCGCCACCTCCAACAATTTCGTATGCAGCCTCCTCAGCACTGGTCAATGTGAGACGCAGATGGGGTAAGATGCCAAGAGGAAGCTAGCTCCCTGTGCGTTGTTAGTTGTTGTCACTGCATGACAGGGAGAGCGAGTCTAAGGGGTACATAGGCAGGATGCTGAAGTGATTCAGTGCAGAGACAGAGATGGATAGGAAAGGGTGCAAGGGAAGTAAGGGTAAGGTGGGATGTGGAGGAGCAGGCTGACAACGCAGAGTGCTGGTGATGAGAAGAGAAGGGAAGTGTGATGGGATTCTCACTTTTGATATTCGCACAAGATCATTAAACCGTTTTCAGCACTGGATCCAGGAGCGTGAACAAAGGGAGCTTGCGCTGACCTCCTCAGCAATGCGCAACCAGGCTGCCTTGGTCTGCTGAGGAGGCTTCCTCCGGCCATCAGGAGGGAAGATAATCTCCCTGCGCCCTCTGACAGCATCCACAAGAGCATGGAGGGAGTCATCATTAAATCGAGGAGCTGCCTTGCCTCTGAAAGAAGTCATTGTGGATAGATCAATCTCACTGAGTATCAGAATGCAGAAGAGAAAGACGTAGGCTGAATGGCAGCTTTAAAACCAGCTGCTATGATGACATCATAAGAGGTGGCCAGCCGACCCGATCGCACTTATTGGACTGGCCAGCGCACCCTAATGAACTTGACGAGCTCATTGAATCAAAATCGGACATCAGCAGCTGATCCCGCCGGAAGCGGCTCCGGAACCCGCTCACCACGCAACCCGACTCCAACCTGCTTCAGGAATTAAAATCCAACCCTAGGGGTCCAATTATGTGGTGCCTGTGGTGTATGTAACCTGTTCCACCTTAAGAGAACTACCTTAAGAGATGTACTACTTTCTCTTGGCTGCTGTATACTATAATACCGGTGGTGACCACACCGGTATATAAACGTTGTGTAGTGATTTGCTGGGCAGTTCAGCCCTGACCTCCGAATAGTAAAGACCTGTTAAAGTTATTCTTGTTGTCTGTGTCCAGTGATTTATAATAAGCATAACTGGGACACACAGACTCAACAGTGGCGACGAGTCCAATCTTACCCTGCGGCAGTTTTACATCCAAGGCAGCTTCGTCCTCAGAACGGGCGTCGAGAAGAGGCATCCGCCCTCATCATCCTGCTGAGCACCACATCGCACGGGAGGCATCGAGAACCCGGGAAAAGGAAAAATTCTGACCACGAAGCCCTCCATCAGCGACAGGCAGTGATCATCCCTTCTGCCACGGTGGTGGGTAAGCCGATCAGCAACACGAGCAGAAAGTCGGCCGCGTTGGCTGTGGAGTAGGGGAGGGAAAACAGAGGAAAAAGGGCGGAGAACTCGACCACAGCCGGTTAAAAGGGCCGGGCTGCAATCGGGGCCGAGAGGCGCAGCGACTGGGGCAGCGTTAAGGCCACGAGAACCGCGGAGAACTCAACCGCAGCCGGTGTAAAGGACCGGCCTGCAAGCGGGGCTGAGAGGCGCTACAGCAGGGGAAGCGTGAATGCCCACGGGAACCGCGGGGGGAGCAAAAAGCAGTGTCGGGGAACTGAGAACCGCTGGGGAGGCGAGAACGGCAGCAGCACGGCAATCGCCATTGCAGCCCGCGGGGAAAGAAGGCAAACGCGGGAAGCCGCCATTGTAGTCGGCGGGGGAAGAAGACGAGCGCGGGAAAAACCGCCAAGCGCGGGAAGCCGCCATTTTAGTAGGCGGGGGAAGAAGACAAGCGCGGGAAGCCGCCATTTTGGGAAAAAGAAAATTTAAAGAAACTTGCAAGGATGCCTAAACATGGTAACATCAATGCTTTTGTTAGCGATGTCGAAGATTGGGCCACGTATGTAGAACGCATGGAAGTTTATTGTAAAGCAAATGAGGTACCAGATGATAAGAAAGCACTAACCTTATTAAACTCAATGGGTGCGAAGACGTACGGGCTATTGAAGCACCTTGTATCACCAGATAAACCGGCGGATCAGACTTTCGCGAATATTGTTACTGTCCTGAAAAATCATTTAAACCCCACGCCGCTGCTGATAGCGGAACGATTTAAATTTTACAGAAGAACGCAGCTGAAAGAAGAAAGCAACGCTGACTTGTTAATTGAACTGCGTAAGCTATCAAAGTACTGTCAGTTTGGAACAGGACTAGCAGATGCGCTGAGAGATAAATTTGTGTGTGGATTGTTAAAAGAAGGAACACAAAAGCGACTGCTAGAGGAGAATGATCTTACGCTTGATAAAGCTGTCACTATTGCAGCATCGCATGAAGCCGCAGCGAGAGGCACTGCGGAAATGCAGCTAAGGTCATCGGAACTCAGCACCAATCAAATGGCCTTGGGTGCAGTAAAGTGTTATCGTTGTGGAAAGACAACGCATGATCAGAACCAGTGCTGGTTCAAAAATCAGGAATGCAGAAAATGTGGCAGGCTTGGTCACATAGCTAAAGTATGCCGGTCAGGAAAGAAGACCAGCAACAAAAAGTCACTGCAGGAAAAGTGCAGAAAGGTACACAAGGTGACAGAGAACAGTTCGGATGAACAGAAGTCAGATTCAGACTCCAGCAGTAAGGAACTGGGTTGTCTAAGAGTACACAATGTGGGTAATGAAGCAAACCTCCAAACTATCTGGGTCACACTTCAGATAGCAGGAGTCCAAGTGAAGATGGAATTGGACACTGGATCGGCATTGACGGTCATGAATAAGCAAGATTACAAAAGGTTATTCCCACATATTCCCCTACGGGATACGGAGATTGTATTGAAAACATACACGGGGCAAAGAGTATACCCCATCGGAAAGATAAAGGTAAAGGTGGTCCACAAGGGCAAAGAAAGCTGAGGAATGGACTTATATGTGCTACCTGAGGGAGGTCCACCACTACTGGGACGGGAGTGGATCAGGAGAATAAATATGGACTGGCATTCCTTAAAAGCACTAACGGTAGATTCCGGTAAAAAAGATGTCAAACCTAAACGATTGTCCAGAATATTGGACGATGCTAAAGAGGTGTTCCAACAGGGACTGGGAACACTGAGAGGAATTACGGCAACCATCAAGATTGAAGAACATGCAAACCCGAAATTTTTCAAAGCCAGACCGGTACCTTATGCGATACGACCTGCTGTGGAAGCTGAGCTGGAAGGGCTAGAACGTTCAGGAGTACTGTCTAAGGTGGACTGGAGTGAGTGGGCCACGCCCATTGTTCCCGTCATGAAGCGTTCATCGAGCAACAAGCCGGGGGAACCGGGGAAGGTTCGCATCTGTGGAGATTTCAAGATCACTGTTAATCCGGTGCTTCACACGGTGCAATATCCGCTTCCGCGGATTGAGGATATCTTCGCTTCGTTGTCTGGCGGGAAACACTTCACCAAGATAGACCTGGCGCAGGCGTACTTACAGATGGAAGTTGAGGAAGCGTCACGGCTGTATCTCACGATCAACACGCATAGAGGCTTGTATCGGTATAATAGACTGGTTTTTGGAGTGGCATCAGCTCCAGCAATTTGGCAGAGGGCCATGGAGCAGGTATTACAGGGAATTCCAGGCACACAATGTTACCTGGATGATATTCTGATTACAGGAGATGATGATGAGGAACATCTTGCAAATTTGGAACTGGTGCTCACCAGATTGAAAGAATATGGACTTCGAGTTAATCGCCAGAAATGTGAGTTCTTTCAGAAGCGGATCTCGTACTGTGGTCATGTCATTGACCAGGAGGGGCTTCATAAGTCTCCTGACAAGATCGAAGCTGTTGTGAAGGCTCCCGCTCCGGATAATGTATCCCAGCTGAGGTCGTTCCTAGGGTTGATTAACTATTACCATAAGTTTCTGCCAAATTTATCCACGGTGCTGCACCCGCTGAACGCTCTTTTGCAGAAGGGAGTACCATGGAAGTGGAGCGAGGACTGTAAGAGGGCCTTTCGCAAAAGCAAGGCATTGATCACCTCAGAGGAAGTGTTGGCTCACTTCAACCCAACGCTGCCTATTCGTTTGGCTTGTGATGCTTCTCCATATGGTATTGGGGCAGTACTCTCACACAAGTTGCCAAATGGCTTGGAGAGGCCAGTCGCGTTCGCATCCAGATCATTGACCTCCGCTGAGCGCAACTATGCTCAGATAGATAGGGAGGCTCTCAGCCTTGTGTGGGGAGTAAAGAAGTTTAATCATTACCTGCAGGGCCAAAAGTTTACGCTACTGACAGACCACCAGCCGTTGGTATCCATTTTTAACCCTAAGAAGGGTGTTTCGGTGATGACAGCACAGAGGCTCCAGAGATGGTCCCTTTTCCTAGGGGCACATCAATATCAGATTGAATTCAAAGGTACAAAGCAGCATGGTAATGCTGATGGGCTGTCGCGCCTGCCACTACCTACAGCGGAGGAGGCACCGACGGTTGACCCTGTTGAGTTATTTCACTCGACCATCATCGAATGTTTACCAGTCACCAATGCAAGTATTGAAAGAGAAACCAGGAACGACCCGACACTGTCCCGGGTCTACGAATTGACAGTGAAGGGATGGCCAGCACATGGTGATCCACTGTTACCGGCATTCTCAGCAAGACGAGAACAGCTGTCCGTCTGTCAAGGAACATTGATGTATGGAACAAGGGTGATTATTCCTCCTAAGTTAAGAGAGAGAGTTCTAAAGGAACTGCATGAAAGTCATCTGGGGGGAGTCAAGATGAAAAGCCTTGCTAGGGCTTATGTGTGGTGGCCGGGTATCGACCAACAGATAGAGGATCTGACGAAAAGCTGCTCAGGGTGCCAAAAAGTTCAAAATGCACCTCCGATTGCACCGCTGCATCCATGGGAATGGCCTTCAACCCCATGGCAACGTGTACATATTGACTTTGCTGGTCCATTCATGGACTCCATGTTTTTAATTGCGGTGGACGCACATTCTAAATGGCCAGAAGTGATTAAGATGACTACCACTACCTCGGAAAAGACGATCGCGGTGCTAAGAACGATATTTGCAAGAAATGGATTGCCGAACAAATATGTTCAGACAACGGACCGCAGTTCGTGTCAGACGAATTCCAGAAATTCATGAAGAAGAATGGGGTGAAACATTATACCTCTGCCCCATATCATCCGGCTACAAACGGGTTGGCCGAGAGATTTGTACAAACGTTCAAAAAAAGCAATAAAGGCCATGAGCGAAGATCAGATTCCACTACAACACAAGGTGGACAATTTCCTACTGGCATATCGAAACGCCACTCATGCAGTGACAAACCAAAGTCCTGCCATGATGTTCTATAACAGGAGGTTGCGGTCCAGGTTGGACTTGTTAAAACCAAATGTGCGGAGGGAAGTCAAAAACAAACATTCCAGCATATAAATAACAAGACCACTCGAAGTTTCGAAATAGGACAACCAGTGTTAGCCCGGGACTATAAAAATGAGAAATGGCAATCTGGAACAATTCGGGCCAGACAAGGACCCCTGATGTACATGGTAGATATTGGTGAAAATGTAATACGACGTCATGCTGACCAACTGGTAGAATCAAGAACAAGAGTCGAACCCATGGTTACGGCAGAGACAACCGTGGAAGAAGTTAGTGAACCTGAAGCATCTACCTCAGAAGTGAATGTACCTGATGATGATGTCCAATCCATAAGAGATCAACTAGATGAGTCACCCCAGCAACGAGAATCAGAGACCCCTGAAAGGCGTTATCCAACTCGGATCAGGAGGCCTCCTCAGAGACTGAATCTTTGAACTGTTTTGCATGAAGTTGTATATATATGTTATTATGTTATGTTAAATGGGGATATACACTGTTAAGCTAAAAAGGGAGGATTGTGGTGTATGTAACCTGTTCCACCTTAAGAGAACTACCTTAAGAGATGTACTACTTTCTCTTGGCTGCTGTATACTGTAATACCGGTGGTGACCACACCGGTATATAAACGTTGTGTAGTGACTTGCTGGGCAGTTCAGCCCTGACCTCCGAATAGTAAAGACCTGTTAAAGTTATTCTTGTTGTCTGTGTCCAGTGATTTATAATAAGCATAACTGGGACACACAGACTCAACAGTGCCTTTGCAGTAGTGGTTAGCCAGTAGCTCTTAAAGGGCTTCTGCTCACATTTAAAAAGGAGCTACATTGATTGCTGGGGAAAATTTAAATTGCTTGGTGCACAATGGAAGGCAGAAAATACAAGGCTGCTCCAGGAGGTGCTGTGAAAGAGCGTTTCCCTCTATGAAACAGAGGGGCACCCTTCCATTGGGTTCAATGTCCAAAATGGCTAAGGCATGTTGGCAGAGGGAATGAATGCAATTTGCACATGCATAGGTGAAAAAATGATTTTCAGTACTCATGAAAATGACCACGGCAAGACTATGTAGAATGTACCTACTCTTAAGTAAATGGCCACAGGATGCCTGCCACAAATACTTAACTATCAACTTGGTGCATCTTCAGTGAGGCAGCATGCAAAGCACTCAGCTCTTTGACACAATCCCAAATCAAATTGCTGCAGGGCAGACTTTGTTAATGGGGCATGAATCCGCTTCTAATAGCCCAGATAAATGGCCCACCAAACACTCTGTCCATGCAAGCTACTTGATGTTGAATATTTATGGATTCACAAAAGGTGGGATGTGGGCTGGGCACTTCTGACATTCAACATATGTACGTTTTGTATATGCTTGCAGGAAAAGACCACGCGCTTTAAGCAACAGTGACTAATGGTGAGCCTTTCAGCTTTTGCACAGTGAATTAATATAAGAGTCATCTGTCCAAATTCTGAGATCAGAAACCATACAGCGAATGGGAAAGGGTGAGTTCATTCTCCTGCGACTCACTCACACGTTGGCACAGACATACACTAGACAGCAGTAGTGTGACTCACGATCTTGGAGGATGATGAATTGTCAGAACTGATTGTATTTCTGTGGAAATGTCTGCAGCCCAGATTGTTCCAGACTCACATTTGCCTGCACAACAGCACTCAGCGCATTTCAAAGCAATTAATTATTTTCAGTAATATAAACAGAAAATGCTAGAACTACTCAGCAGGAAAGGCAGCATCTGTGGAGACGCTGCCTGGCCTGCTGAGTATTTCCAGTATTTTCTGTTTATATTTCAGATTTCCAGCATCCGCAGTATTTTGCCTTCTTAATTATTTTCAGTGTTTTGAGATTTATTCAGGATCAGATTCTATATAAACAAAACTATTATTTATTTATAATTGATTGCTTGAGAATGAGAATAGAAGGTAGGGATGGGGGCAATTACATAACGAACTCCCACAGTTTGAACCCTTTCAATCAGATTTATTTGTTTCAAGTTTTAAACTAAGTTACCTGCATTAAATATTCAGAGCTAGAGTCAAGGATCCAATCATCAAACTCTTCAAACAGAGCTTGTACAGCTTACAGCGTTTCGCTATGGGTGCAGTTGTCTCTTTCAATTCACCTTTCTGTCAGAATCGTAGCTCATGTATTAATGGTGTAACATGTAATAGGCTATAGCTGTGTCCCCAGATGAATGACAGAACTGGGACTGATTTAAAAGTCACAACTCAAGGTCTTACAGTGGATAACATTTCCTTTTTAAACCTCCATAGGGGAAGATTACCTTTGTGCTTTATGTGTAAAGAAATCATTAAAACCATGTATAGAGAATGCAATCTTCCCACGTGTGATCATAGCCAATTCTTAATAAATTTCTCATTAAAAATTGAAAAATTGTATGTTTCTTTTTCCTTCTTTTCACACAAAGGTATATTTAAAGTATGTGTGAAGTTAATTTTTTTAAACCAAACTGCCATTAGTTTCTGATAACAATTTAGGAAAATATTTTTCTTTACACACACAGGAACCAATATAATCCATGTGTATTTTTTCTAGCTTTTACTTTATCTTTTATTTATAGCGATTTTGTAATCCGAGTAAACTTAGGATTTCAGAATATATTTTCACTGAGGCCTTGGGATAACATTCTCAAAACACAATACAGTATATATTACAGGCAGACACTACACAATGTTGACTAATACAGAAATACAGCATCATAGATAGCATTGATTCACACATTATGATACCAGTTTAATGGATAAAATAAGTGGTTCGATATTAAAATAAAAGTGCTGAGATGGCAATAGTTTTTAATTCTAGATTTTAAAGTGCACCTTGTTGAGATTTATTCTATCTCGGCATTGGTATTTTCACAGGCCAGTGTACCGTGTATAAAAATCTCTTCACTCTTGGCTTGTTGAAGAAACAGATGACTTTACAGCTGAATTCAGTGGTGTATTGGTATATGTGTGGATGCTTGCGTTTAATTAACTTTCTGATATGACGTTTGGGAGAAGTCATCAGTCCCATTTCCATAGAAAATTTGCAATAAATTCAGTGTGTTTATGGAGGTGGAACCCGATTATAGTTTATAAACTGTGGCATATTAATAAGAATTGGCTATTATTTTCCCTTGACTCCTGTTAAATCTAACTTAATGATTTCTGATGTGTGCTGATTTAGCCGATATCAGGGGGAGGGGAGCAGCCGGATTGCTACTCTTAGCCTCAGTGCCTTGGGCTAGGGCGAGGAAAAGCCAGTCAAGGGTGCTCACTATTCAGGGACACTTGCTGGGAAATGTACTTGTTTGGAGGCGTGTGAGGATGTCACATGAGGACAGGTGATGAGGCCTGACTGTGATGGTCCTCCGTGCTTGAATAGACTGCTGACACTCACTGCTTTCCGTGATTGTTCCCTCTTCTCTTCTGAAGACACGAGGGCAGAACCTTCTGTCCCTCCCCACCCCAACTCAGTGTTGGACAGCACCTGACATGGGCTACTACTTTCCAGGCCCAGGAGCACTGGGATTTCCTGTCCAACCTCATTAACATGGCCCAGTGGCACTTAGCCACAGGCTCGCCTGGAGCTGGCTGAAGGGGCAGGAAATTTAAGTGCAGCGGAAGGTGGGGGTGCGGGGGGGGATGTCGGGCTTCCAACTTCAGGTTTTTTTTGGCTGTTGATGGAGATCAGTAGCCAGAAAGCCTCAATTACATCCAAAAACCCTAGTGGCATGTTCTAAATATTTTAAATAAATTGACACCCAAATTTCTTCATCCTGCCCCCAGGACCCCACAGGCCCTCCAGTTGGCAGGTATCTGGGGCAGGCCACATCGTTAGGTTTGTAGAAGGACAATAGAGGCAGGGGAAACTGGGAATACACTGGATAACAATTAGGAAGTTGTAGGAGTCTGTGCACTCCTAACAAAAACACTGTGAACTAAACTGATAGTTAACAAACTTAGTTTAATGCACTGAAAGTATTACAAAACAAAAACGCAGGAGAAACTCCAAACAGGTCTGTACACTAGCTCACTCCACGAGGACTAACTGGAAACGCCCTCCAACCCGGACGTCATGACGTCATCACGTTTCCCGCTGTTGGGAATGTCACGTGACCCACGTGATGACGTCATCGCGTCAGATCGCTATTTTATCGATCCCGCGCTGTTTAAACAGGGCAAACATTAAAAGGTAACAATAATGATTAAAGACAATTGTACAAGTTACTGTGAGAGTCTCTTTGGTGGCTTTGCCACATACGCCCCCCCAGAATTGTCTTTAATGAGGAAAGTCAATCGCCGAGGAGGTCAGACAAACCTGTTTGACCGACTCCTAAATTCCCAGAGAGGAAAATGCTGAGCAGGTGGCGAGCTGGAAGGTAGCACGGTGCGGTTAGGTGTAGCGGCGGCCGGCGGCCGGCCCTGGCGCGGAGGCTGCGCCGGTTCGACCGGCTGTTTGAGGTCCAGGTGCGCAGGTTTGAGGCGATCAACAGAGATGTGATCAGGTTTGCCCCCGACGTCGATCACAAAACTCTTGTCCCCGGTCTGTAGAACCTGGAATGGACCTGTATAAGGAGGTGCGAGCGGGGTACGATGGCCGTCTTGGCGCACAAAGACGAACTTGACCTTTGACAGCTCCCCAGAGATGTTGGAAGAAGGCAAACCGTGCTGCGAGGTTGGAACTGGGCGGAAACACTGAGCTGCGTCCCGACGGGCCTCTCGCTGACTGGCTGCAGACCACGGCCGCGTAGGGGACTGCAGGAACTCGCCAGGAACTCAAAGTGGCTGACCGTAAACCATTTCCGCGGCCGACGACTGTAGATCCTCCTTCGGCGCCATGCGCAGTCCTAGCATCACCCACGGCAGTTTATCGACCCATGCTGCATCCAGAAGGCTGGCCCTGAGCGACGCCTTCAATGAACGGTGGAACCGCTCGCACAAGCTGTTCGCTTGCGGGTGATAAGCCATAGTGCGGTGTAGTTTAGTGCCCAATACTGAGGCCACCTCATTCCATAGTTCCGACGAAAATTGCGGCCCGCGATCCGACGAAATATCCGCAGGGACACCAAACCGGGCTACCCATGATGAAATGAAGGCTCGCGCGACATCCGCAGAGGTGGTGGACGTCAGGGGAACTGCCTCCGGCCACCTCGTGGTGCGATCCACCATTGTCAGAAGGTGCGTAAAACCACGGGACGGTGGAAGTGGGCCCACTAGGTCAACGTGAATGTGGTCGAAACGCCGCTCCGGTACCTCAAAGGTGGCCAGAGGGGCCCTGACGTGCCGTTGCACCCTGGCCCGCTGACAAACCACACAAGTGTTCGCCCAGTCGCAGACGTCTTTGCGTATTCCTCTCCATATGAATTTGGAGACTAGCAGCTTCTGCGACGCCCGCACTCCAGGATGCGACAGCCCGTGCATGGCGTCGAAAAAGCCTCGGTGCCAGGTGGACGGCACAATCGGACGGGGTGCACCCAACGAAACGTCGCAGAGTAGAGTGGTACCTGCCGCATGGAATGGTACATCTCTCGGCTGGAGGCTGGCGGGGACAGAACGAAAGGCCTGAGTCTCCGGGTCGGCAGCCTGGTCGGCTGCCATTCTTGTGAAGTCAATGCCTAATTGAACGGCCTGGACGGCGGCGCGGGAGAGGCAATCAGCGATGACGTTGTCCTTGCCGGCCACGTGCCTGACGTCGGTGGTGAACTCGGAGATGTAAGTCAGCTGCCGTTGTTGCCGAGCCGACCACGGTTCAGCTGTCTTGGCCATCGCGAACGTCAATGGTTTGTGGTCAACAAACAGCCCTTCGAGGAGGAATCGGAAGTGGCGGATGGCCAAAAACAAAGCTAACAGCTCCCTGTCGAAAGTACTGTATCGACGTTCGTGCCGTTGCAGCTGGCGGCTAAAAAATGCCAGAGGCTGCCATGCGCCGTCGACCCATTGCTCCTGGACGGCCCCCACAGCGTAATCCGACGCGTCCGTCGTGAGGGCGATGATAGCTCCTGGCAGGGGATGTGCCAACATCGTCGCGTTCGCGAGCGCGATCTTCGTATCCTCGAAGGTGCGACCCATTTCTTGCGACCAAACCACGGGCTCCTTTCCCGTCTTGCCCCTGAGGGCCTCGTAGAGCGGCCACATGAGCTGTGCGGCCCTGGGGACGAACCGGTGGTAAAAATTAACCATCCCCAGGAACTCCTGTAAGGCTTTCACGGATTGCGGCTTTGGGAACGCCGTGATCGCCTCCATCTTAGCTCGAAGCGGCGTTGCCCCTGCGGAAGTTATGCGGTGGCCGAGAAAATCAAGCTGCGCCAGGCCGAAACGGCATTTGTCCAGGTTCACAATGAGGCCGTGCTGCTGAACCCGTCGAAAAAGGACACGGAGATGCTTGAGGTGTTCATCCTTTGTGGTGCTAGCAATCAGAATGTCATCCAAGTAGATGAACAAAAAATCGAGGCCTCGCAGAACCAAGTCCATAAGGCACTGGAACGCCTGCGCCGCATTTTTAAGCCCAAAGGGCATGTGGAGGAATTCAAAAAGTCCAAAAGGGGTGATGACAGCCGTCTTTTGGACATCCTGGGGTGCACTGGGACTTGATGGTACCCACGGACGTGGTCGACCTTTGAGAATATTGACTTCCCCGCCAAATGTGCAGAGAAATCTTGTATGTGGGGGATGGGGTAACGGTCGGGCGTCGTTATCTCATTGAGGCGACGATAGTCGCCACAGGGCCGCCATCCCCCGCCGGGCTTTGGGACGATGTGGAGCGGTGAAGACCAGGGACTACTGGACCGGTGAATAATCCCCAGCTTCTCCATCACGGCGAACTCCGCCTTCGCCGCCGCGAGCTTGCTGGGCTCCAAACGCCACGCCCTGGCGTAGACTGGAGAGCCGGTTGTCGAAATATGATGCTCCACCCGATGCTTGGCGGTCGAAGCTGAAAAGGTGGGCTTTGTCAGCTCGGGGAAGTCCCCGAGAAGGCGGGTGAAGTCGTCGGGAGGTGGCCGCGCGCAGGAGACCAAGTGCGGCGCAGCCGTGCTGCGCGCACTTGAAATACCGTCGAGCGTGGCGGCGTGAACAAGGTGTCGATTTTTCACATCCACCAACAGGCCGTTGACGCCTAATAAGTCGGCGCCCAAAAGGGCCTGCAAAATTTGAGCGGTGACGAAATCCCAGGTAAAGCGCTGGCCACCGAAACAGACTTGCACCCGTCGTTTCCCGCAAGTGCGGATCGTACCCCCGTTGGCAGCTTGGAGGGGGGGACCCCGTCCGCCGGACCGAAGGTCGAGGACCGAGGCGGGAAGTATGCTGCACTGTGCCCCTGTGTCACACAAGAAACGACGGCCCGAGATGGAGTCGGTTAAATACATGAGGTTCTCGGAGTTGCCGATCGCCATCATGGCCGCGGTGGACGCACCGGACCCGGTGTTCTTGACTCGCGGCGGTCTGTTCGACGGTCTGGGCACGAAACCACACGGTGGTCGGCAGCAGCGGGCCTTCGGGCCAAAACGAGTGTGGTAGTAACAGTAACCGGCCATCGGAGGCGCCGGGGCCGGGCCCCTCGGGGTGGGGCGTTGCGCGATGGCGCAGTGTTGCTGCCGGACCGCGTAAATTTTATCTGCCTCTTCGGCGAGGGCGATGCAGTCCCCGGTGTCCGATCTGGTGAGGGCTGCCTGGACGTGTTCGGGCAGCTGCGTAAGGAACAGCTCGCGGAACAGGAAACATGGGGGTTCGGACCCCAGGAGCGTTAGCATGTGGCTCATTAGTTCCGAGGGTTTGGAGTCACCTAACCCTGCTAGTGTCAGTAAGCGGCGCGCGCGCTCCGCCTTGGTAAGGCTAAATACCTGCAGCAGCCGAGTCTTGATGGCTACATACTTGTCAGCATTCGGGGGGTTCTCCAGAAGGCTGATGATCCTCAATGCCGTCGAGCTATCGAGGGCGGAGACCACATACAAATATCGGGTCTGGTCCTGCACGATGTTGCGGAGTTCAAATTGCGCCTCAGCCTGCACAAACCAGGAGGCCACCTGTTGTTCCCAGAATTGGGGGAGCTTCAAGGCCACAGCGTTGGCATCCATCACTGGCCTGTGTTCCGTGTCCACCGTGAAAAACGATCGCGAGGATTCGGGGTCACCAATGTAGGAGTCTGTGCACTGGTAACAAAAACACTGTGAACTAAACTGCTAGTTAACAAACTTAGTTTAATGCACTGAAAGTATTCCAAAACAAAAACGCAGGAGAAACTCCAAACAGGTCTGTACACTAGCTCACTCCACGAGGACTAACTGGAAACACCCTCCAACCCGGACGTCATGACGTCATCACGTTTCCCGCCGTTGGGAACGTCACGTGACCCACGTGATGACGTCATCGCGTCAGATCGCTATTTTATCGATCCCGCGCTGTTTAAACAGGGCAAACATTAAAAGGTAACAATAATGATTAAAGACAATTGTACAAGTTACTGTGAGAGCCTCTTTGGTGGCTTTGCCACAAAGATAAATTTTTACCTCCCTAACCCAGCACAGACCAGCTAACTCAGCACAGACCAGCTAACTCAGCACAGACCAGCTAACCCAGCACAGACCAGCTAACTCAGCACACACCAGCCAACCCAGCACAGACCAGCTAACCCAGCACAGACCAGTCAACCCAGCACAGACCAACCAACTCAGCTTAGACCAGCCAACCCAGCACACACCAGCCAACCCAGCACAGACCAGCTAACCCAGCACAGACCAGCCAACCCAGCACAGACCAGCTAACCCAGCACAGACCAGCCAACCCAGCACAGACCAGCTAACTCAGCACAGACCAGCCAACCCAGCACAGACCAGCTAACCCAGCACAGACCAGCCAACCCAGCACAGACCAACCAACTCAGCTTAGACCAGCCAAATCAGCACAGACCAGCCAACCCAACACAGACCAGCTAACCTAGCTCAGACCAGCTAACCCAGCTCAGACCATCTAACCCAGCACAGACCAACCAACTCAGCTCAGACCATCTAACCCAGCACAGCCCAGCTAACCCAGCTCAGACCAGCTAACCCAGCACAGACCAGCCAACCCAACACAGACCAGCCAACTCAGCACAGACCAGCTAACCCAGCTCAGACCAGCCAACTCAGCACAGACCAGTTAACCCAGCTCAGAGCAGTCAACCCAGCACAGACCAGCCAACCCAGCACAGACCAGCCAACTCAGCACAGACCAGCTAACTCACCACAGACCAGCCAACCCAGCACAGACCAGCTAACTCAGCACAGACCAGCTAACTCAGCACAGACCAGCCAACCCAGCACAGACCAGCTAACCCAGCTCAGAGCAGCCAACCCAGCACAGATCAGCTAACCCAGCTCAGACCAGCTAACTCAGCTCAGACCAGCTAACCCAGCACAGACCAGCTAACTCAGCACAGACCAGCTAACTCAGCACAGACCAGCTAACTCAGCTCAGACCAGCTAACCCAGCACAGACCCGCCAACCCAGCACAGACCAGCTAACTCAGCACAGACCAGTTAACTCAGCTCAGACCAGCTAACTCGGCACAGACCAGCTAACTCAGCTCAGACCAGCTAACTCAGCACAGACCAGATAACTCAGCATAGACCAGATAACTCAGCATAGACCAGCTAACTCAGCACTGACCAACCAACTCAGCTCAGACCAGCTAACCCAGCACAGACCAGCTAACTCAGCACAGACCAGCTAACTCAGCACAGACCAGCTAACCCAGCACAGACCAGCTAACTCAGCACAGACCAGCTAACTCAGCTCAGACCAGCCAACCCAGCACAGACCAGCTAACTCAGCACAGACCAGCTAACTCAGCACAGACCAGGAGTCAAACTTACCAACTTCCTACTCTGTATGGTTCAGCTGCTCAGTGGGATAAACTCACCAGGCCACCAGGATCGTCCTCAACTCAATCCTTGGTTTGCTTTGGTATCTCCCATGAAGTTTCAGTGACATAGTTTACCTCACTATAAAGTGACCTGAGTATATAGTAAAAAGATGTCTTCTCACCCAATATTATTTTTAAAATGCAATTTGAAATGAATATTCTGCACAATAGAATATGAAAAGCATAAAAATTATATTTCATCCCAATATTGAAATGAAAATCCCAATTGATATATTTCAGCAAAACAGAACTGCTGTGATGATTTAAAGTCTGGTTCGTTTAAGTGGAGACACCCACTTACTGAATTCTTAATTCACTATATAACTATTTCATTTAAGTCTGAGCTCTCATTTTGCATACTTCCATTTAATTGAGTCTTATTTCACCCAAAACAACACTGAACTGCTTAACTGAAAGAATGAAGGGCATTTTTAGTCATCGACTCTCAGCCTGTAAAACCATACTACAGCACTGCAGCATTTCCACCTCAATATATTTGTAACCAAAATATTCAGTATTAGGATTTTAGTAGCTTGAAAAATGTCCCATGGATTATGCTGCAGTTGGTCAGTGAGATTTATTCATTCAGAATTGTCAAACTTCACTTGTCTTTAGTGGCTCCAGCAGATGTTTGTGAAAAAAGTAACTAACTTCTGTGAGTCCCCTTCTAAAATAAAAATAAACCCAGCTTAATTTGTTTCAGTGGTTTAGCAATCTGTATCAGCGCTTTCTTCTAAAATCGCACCATAAACTAACCTCAGCAACTAAGTGTGATTGGTGTTCCAGATTTCCTGAGAGTAAATGATGAATTAAACTTGTGCACATGTATATCTAATATGTAATAGATGGCTGGCAAAGAATTATAAGGCAGCAATTCAATCTTGCAGTTCTGATGATATCATAAATCAGGAGAGCAAACCTCAGGTGATTTTTGAATGTTCACAGAAGTTCTGAACTGAATAACTGCCTTAACCTCACTGACACGTATTTGATTTATTTATATTTTACAGTTTTTGTAGCTTATTTTAAAATATTTAGATTTTTCTTATCATTATGTGGTGGATGCAGAAAATGGAATAGAGGCAGTGTGGTGTAATTGAAATGATATTAAAACTGATATTAGGTGGCGCCTGAATATATATATACAATCATAAGACTGGCACGAACATTATATCAGATTTTTGTCTTGGCAGCTGGTTGCCAGGATACTTATAATACATCATCTAATTATCACTTAACAAGCTTCTCATTAAAAGAGCATTTCTATTTCCAATCCAATTGGGCAGACTTTTTAACCCTATATTTGCGGTTTATGATTAAAATGGAATTCATAATCCATACAAATAATTGGGAAAGAACAGCTAATCCTAGTTTGACGGACTATTGGCCCACAATTTGCTGTCAAAATAATGGTGAGGCTAATGGCGCTCGCCGTTATTTATGGGCAAATGCTACAGCAACTCCAGGCGAGATGTGCGGTTAAACGCGGAAATCCAAAAGTTGCTGTCTGTGTTGAGCTGCTCTGCTGATAGTTTTGCGAAAATGGCATCTTGCTGTCGGGCTCACAAATGCATTGAATGGAGTGAAGTTGCTGTGTTTGTGCGGTAGATACGAGCTAAACTTAACAACTTGATAACTGTTAATTACTGCCAGTCAACCTCTCTGGCACTGAAAATTAACTATTACAAGTGTGGAGTCTCATTCCTTCATGTTTTAATTGTTGTTGGAGATTTTTTAAACGCCAAATTTTAAATTACTTTTTTTAACTTTTCCTTTCTGCCTCTTTTTTCTCTTTCTTAATCCAATCTTTATTTCCCTCTCTTTATTTCTCTTTCTGAACCTGATTTGACATTGAATTCACCCACTCTAATTTACATTTCTTCTCAGTCCTTGCGCCATTCATTTTACAATCCTTCAATCTGATTGGTTAAGGTGATACACAGTTGCTTGACCTGTTCATTCAGGTCCCAGATGCCCTGTTTCCCTCACTGTGTCGTTATCAGCTCGTATTTTCAGCAACTTGCCATGCCAAAACTTTTAAAGCCTAAACATGCAAGGGCAAATGCTGTTAGATGCCTGGCTGCAGCAAATTATGAGCTGTTGTCTTTCTTTTTATTCCCTCACTGTCTGATTGCCAGCTCCCTCTTGTGTGCAGTAAATGAATGGCTCCTTTCAACCTGCTTGCCTGACTGTCCATACTTTCATATCATTGGAGCGGGTACAGAAATTGTTGAAGATCATCTGCTGTTCCATGGCTGTCTGGCAAAGAGTTCAATTCTGATTTTCTATATTGTTGTTGTTGTCCCTTACAAGTTTTGGCTGTAGTGTCAAATTTTGTTTAATAATGCTCTGGTGAAGCGCCTGGGGATGTTTTACGACATTAAAGACACTATATAAATGCAAGTTGTTGTTGTTGTAGTGAGGAATCCTGTAAAAGCTGTATGATGGAGGTAATGTTTGGAATCCCTCTGTATATGTGATACGTGAAAGAGGAGGAGGATGAAGTTCTTTGGGAAGCATGAGCAGTAAGACAACAACAGAGGTGGATAACACCAACTCAGAGGTACTCAGATGACTGGGCTTATAAACACCAATGGAATTTCCTGGACCTGAGTAAGAAGCAGTGCTTCCAAAGGATTTGGGTTAGTAAGGAGGTTGTCAGAGTATTATGGCACCTGCTGGGATAAGACCTGAAACCCTGGTCTTGAACCTCCACTGAACTATCTGTGTCAGTGAAGATAACCACAACACTCAAGTTCTATAGCAGTAAAGCATTTGAGGGGCCACTAGAGACATAGCTTGCACCAAACAGTCAGCTGTGCATCAGTGCATCCACCAAGTGATGGATGCTTTATTTGCAAGTGAAATCAATTCATCTTCTCCATGGACATCAGGAAGCAGCAAGCATGTGTCTTTGGCTTCTATTGACTCGCTGGTTTGCGAAGGATGCAGGGCATAATTGATGGGACTCATGCAGGTCTGTAGAGAGAAGTGCCCCTTACATTAATTGAAAGGGGTACTACTCCATCAATATCCAGCTCGTATGAAATCACCAGTACAAAATTATGCAGCTGAATGCCAAGTTCCCAGGCAGTTACACAATACGTTCCTCCTCTTGAAGGGATATTTACTAGTCCTAGCCCCTTTGGGGCTATCCCAGATCAGGCATATTTCTCAGATGTTCACTTTCAACTAAAGTTTGAGGTAGTCGAATCCTAAAGATGCTTAACTGGGTCTAAAGGTTTGGCCTATCTCTCCCTAAAGGAAAGGAACAACCCGAGAATGTTACCGTCCTCCAGATAGCACTTTAATAAGTTTAGCTAGACTGTAACGTCCCGGATATTATGAGGGTCCAGAGATCCCCCCTGAGAAAAATGTACCTCTTCACCAAAGAGTGTACAGAGATTGAGTTCGCGAGTTATTGATACAGAAGACTTATGTGAGACAATTCTAAAAATATATAGAGATTTATTAAAAGAACCGACATGCAATTTACAGTTGGTAAATGTCAATTGCAACGTTAACAGTTCTAAAAAGAGAAAAAATACAATCTTTTTAACAGAGAATCTTACTTTTAAATCTTAACTTCGCTACAGTATTACAGTTCTTAAAATTTTCTATACAGGATATCCATCAATATCAAAATACCTTTGATCCCCGAGGTACAAAGAGTGGAAGACCATAGAGCTGCTTCTGTAATTGAGAATCGCTTTGCCTGATTAAAGCGAGTCTGAAATCTCATTTGAGACTTCAATATTTATACCCTTTTTCAGTTGTATTCCTTAAGGTTTATGCTGATGCAAGTTAATTATCACTATTCATCTTTCTGCTGACCTCTGCAATTCTTTACTGCCACATCAGCTTGTAATATTCCAGAATCTGCCGCATCGCCAGGTGTTCTGTGTCCACCATATAGAAGGTGTGAAGGGCAGATGTCCCTTATTTTGTGTGTCATCTTTGCGAGGGCAGATGTTCCTTATCTTATGTGCCATCTTTATGAAGTTTAATTTATATCACATATCCAGGGTTGACCATTGTTTTATTCCCAAAAGGTCAGCCACTCAGAGCCATCCATTCATTTGTTCATAAGGTTATTTATTCAGGGTCAACAACTTGTCCTGTTTCAATAGCCAGAATTCTTTCATAACTATTTCATAGTTAGGTTTCTAAATTTCCAAACCCAGTTTGTCATGTTTTAAAGAATTTATAAGGTAGCATTCCTTATAAGGTACTTTTCAGAGTCAACCACTGTCTTATCTCAACAAGGCCAGAATTCTTTCATAAGATAGTGCATTTTTCTGAAAAGATTATATAGTATAATCCTTCACACTCTGACAATCCAACATTCCATCCTTGTTTGAAGGAGGATAAGGATTGAAGGCCTGGCTGATAGGTAACCTTGGCTACTCACTTTACCATGGTTGATGATGGCACTGTAGACTCCATCTACTGAAGTGCAGCACAGAATCAGAGCGGTCTGCAGTGTACTCCACAACCTTACAATTGACAGTAGCACCTACGTGCAGAAGCAATAAATGGAGGATAAGGAGGATTTGCCAGATGAAGAAGATAAGTCTTCAGAGAGAACACAGGGCAGTCAGGCTCCTACTGGGCAAAGCTTCTGGAGACACTTTATCCTTGAAGATTTCTCCTGCATACGTCACCCAGTGTAACACCTAGATTCCCTTTTGACCTTCCTCTGTCCACATAGAATCCATCCATAGTCTCTATCATCATTCTTCCACCTACTACAAAAACCGTAACTACAAGTAACATCAAAAGAACTTTGCACAAAGCAGAATTTGTACCCAACCCTTTTATTGCACCATTGTGGTCGCTCCGACCAGTGAAACCTGCCAGAATAGAAGCCGAGGCCCCAGAAGGTGAGTAAAAAACTTTTCTTTGTGGGTCTTGGAGGAGCAGGACCAAATCTTGCCTTTGGTACTCCGAGCTCTCCCCCTTCCTACCTGTGTGACCCTGCCGATCCACTCCCCTGCAACTTAGCCCAATCTTCACCTGCCAGCTGATGGCCAACAGCTTCTTTACGCCTGTTTTGGACAGGCAGCTGGCCGGTTGGATGTTAATTATTTACCCTTCTTGGATTTTCCAACTGCAATGACCAATTGAGAGGATGAATCGTCTACTTTAAAGCCACCAAAGCCAGCAGCTGGTAGGTGCATAGGAATGGCCTGGGAGACGCTGATTGAGATTTTACTTCTTTATTGTGAAGGTTTGCCTGAATTCCATGTCACACCTCCCCAACAACAGCAGTAACTCAGCTTGTGGAACAGTATGGCTGTGAATCTGTGGCCTAGCACATTGGGGCTGCACTGTCCCTGCATTACTGGCTTGAATGCACTACCAGATTGTAAAGATTGTCATTGTAAAAAAAATAGATTTAGAATAACTACTGCTTGACACAGACAGGAAGCTGGGCTGTCCATGCAGAGTCCTCCAGGGAAATGATAGTGGGCAGGAATGAAGGTGATTTTCAGGCCACAATCCCATTGGAGATTAGGGAATTTCTAAATCCTCCATTGTTGCCCAGCTGAAATCAATGAATTCAGCACACACCAGGGATTGACAGTGCGACTGTCATAATTAGTATAGGTTACTACCAAACCCAAGGATGAAGTTACTACTTGAGCCATCAGGGGAGTGTAGAGTTGGTCTTAAGTGGATCAGATTGGACTCTGTTATCTTTCCCCCATATATAAAACAGAAGATGCGAAAGATATGTGATGGCTGCCTATGGTTTAAAACTTACACATCAGTCACATGTTGAGGCAGCACTGGTATAAAATCACGTCCAGCATCCCCACTTTCTATTTCCCATTTGATTTTTCCATTTGTAAACTAATATTTATGATTGCACTGCTCTTGGCATTCTTCATTTCTTCTTGAACCAAATTCACTACTGAAACTGCTACTATAAAGTGTGGAATATTGAAATATTAATGATGTGTAAAGAAGTGTGCGTTACAGCTCAATATAAAAGGAGTTGAAAAAAATGTATATTTTTCCATCAGCAAAATAAACTTGGAGTGATAGAAGAAGCATTGGCTCTGGTGATAGAAGAAGCATTGCCTCTGGTGATAGAAGAAGCATTGCCTCTGGTGAGGTGAAATATGTTAAGCACAGCACAGTCCTTTCATATGCAAATACTAAAAAACTGAAAAAGGAAAGGAAAGGAAATCAGCCACAAATCTACATTTGCCCCGAAGCAGGTGAGGCAGAGTAGCCCCACTTACACCCACACAGGTACAAAAATGAAACCAAGTTTTAACAAAATAAACTTTGAAAGGATTAGAGTTTGATTGTGAATTAGCAGTCATTCATTTTTCCTGACATGGCCATATTAGACCAGCCACATATTAGAACTAATTCTTAATGGATTTTCTTTCTGTGTTATATAGCACCTGATCATATCTCTCAGAAACATCCCAAAGTACTTCATGTTACAATTAATTGCTTTCAAGTGTAGTGATTTAGGCAAAAGCAGCAGCCAAGTTGTACACAGCAAGCTTCCACAAACAAAAATAAGAACCATTGAAGTTTACAGCTCAGAAAGAGGCCTTATGGCCCAATATGTCTGGGCCAGCTCTTTCCTAGAGCAATAGAAAAAAGAACTTGCATTTATATAGTGCCTTTCACAATCTCAGGACATCCTAAAGCGCTTTATAGCCAATAAAGTACTTTTGAAGTGTAGTCACTGTTGTAATACAGGGAACGCGGCAGCTAATTTGTGCATAGCAAGATCCCACAAAAAGCAATGTGATAATGACCAGATAATGGATTTTTAGTTATGTTGGTTGAGGGATAAATATTGGCCAGGTCACCAGGGAGAACTCCCTTGCCCTTCTTTGAAATAGTGCCATGGGATCTTTTATGTCCACCTAAAAGGGAAGACGAGGCTTTGGTTTAATGTCTCATTTGAAAGTTGGCACCTCCGGCAGTGCAGCACTCCCTCAGCACTGCACTGAAGTGTCAGTCTAAAACTAATCATAGGAACATCAGTCTAACAAAAATCTATCGATCTCAGTCTTAAAAGTACCAATTGTCCAAGCATCCACAGTCTTTTCGGGAGAGAGTTCCAAATTTCCAATACCATTAGTGTGGAAAAGGGCTGCCTGATTTAACTCCTAAAAGGCCTGGTTCTAATTTTAAGATTGTGCCCCATTGTTCTGGATTCCCCCACCACTGCCATGCTCTCTCCCGATAGTCTTGTATCCTTCTCCACTTCATATATTTATCCACTTTTCTAATAAAAGATACAACAGTCTCTGACTCAACTACTCTCTTTGCTCCAACAACCCTCAGTGTAATTAAATTACTCCTAATCCCTCTCCTCACGCTTGTAGTGACAATTTTAAATTGCTGACCCTCGACACTGACTCCTCAACCTTGGATGAATGCCAGTTAAACTACAGGCATACCCATTTATTGCTGCCAAACTTTAGGAGCCCCTCCAATGCTCTCATTGCAGCGCTGTCAAACTCCAGTGTCTCCGCCTCAATTCAGTCACATTTTAGGTTTTCTACCTCAGTGCTGTTAAACTGCAGGACCATCGCCATACTGCTAATAACCCAGGATCCACCACCCCACCCCACCCCACCCACAGTGCTACCCAACCCCACAACTCCCAACCTTTGTGTTGCAAAATCCAGGGCCACCTTGTCAGTGCTCCCATGCCAATCTTCAGGACCTCCCAATCCTGTTCTGTCCAACTCCAGGACCACCCCCATTGCTACAAACTTCCACCCACACCCCTTCTGGACTGCCAAACATCAGGCACCTACCTCTATCCTGGTACATTTTTTTCTATCACTATGCTGTACAGCTTGGGCTTTAAAAAAGGTAAGAGAGAAATCAGGTGCATAGGAAAAATGAATATATAACAATCAAGGCCAATGATTTATAGCTTTCACTGAAAAATTGACAGAATCAGGGTATTCAACCCCCCAAAATACTGGTAGAAAACTAAAATAATAGATATTTTAAAGGGTTGTTCAACCTTTCAAAAAAAAAAATGTAAACGTTGAAACCTTTTTAAAAGTCAAGGATCCATATCTTGTTGTTGTAATTTTACTCTTCAGTAAAGCAGAATGCTTCTTTCAGCTGACATTTTCATGAATGGGTGATTTTATGAATGGGCAATAATGGTAATATGTGCTATCTGGATTCCACTATAACATCAGTGTGACGTGAATACTTGAGGTGTGTAGATACTGCAAAGGCTTTGCTACAGTTTGGGGCTGCAGTCCAGCTGTTTCTGTTAGTGGCACTCTTATCCAGCTTTGTGAACAGGACATTGTGCGAGTTAGGACACGGGGAGCTGAGATTTGGATGAGCTCAAGTTTACGTAGGGTAGAACGTGGGAGGCCAGCCAGGGGAGCATTGGAATAGTCAAGTTCTCTGCTAAAGGTGATGATGCATGTCATCAGAACTCCAGCCCTTTACCCAAATGGCCACTTTTCATGTGTGAACCTAGACAGCGAGTATCAGCAGATATTTAACTCTGGTGCGCATCATAGCCAAAACTGATCTGACTCTATCATCCAATGTCAGAACTTGTTCCCAAGAGATTATATGGATGTGATTATGTAGTGCAGGGTCTATAAAAGGAGCTGGTTTGATGGGATGAAAGGCCTTTTCTTACTCCATTCTTTCATATGTTCTTACAATGGCCACATATGTAGACCTGCGAAAAAAGCAAAAGCTGATCAATAGCTTCAAAAGCACTGGCATCTCAAAACCAGCCATGAACATAGGCCTATGCAAAATAACAACAGAAAATGCTGGAAAAACTCAACAGGTCAGGCAACATCCGTGGAGAGAAATTTGAGTTGACGTTTCGGGTTGGACCCTTCTTCAAAACTGGAAAGAAAAGAAACTAGATCAGAGGCAGGGCTGCGATCGGACAAAAGAATAAAAGAAACAAAAGAAGTAAAAGAGATTAGAAGCTAGATGAGATGGTAATAGGCTGGGATTAGGTGTAAAGTGTACTGGCAGGGCAAAAGATAGCTGCCAGGTGTGAGAGAGAAACAAAAGGAAAGGGGGGGGGGGGGAAAGGAGTGGAACAATTACAAGAGAAAATGAAATGGGGGCCGAGCTTATGATCTGAAATTGTTGAACTCGATATTGAGTCCGGAAGGCTGCAGACTGCCTAATCGGAAGGTGAGGTGCTGTTCCTCGAGTTTACGTTGAGCTTCCGTGGAACAATACAAGAGGCAATGTAGTTACACGGAAAATGCAATGACTTTTCACTACTTAAGCTGCAGGTATAACCAACATTTCATTACTTGTATAGTGGAAGAGTACAGCAAAAGTTGTGGCGATTGTCCTTCATTTCTTGTGGATTGTTCAATATTGTGGATATGTCTTGGTGCTTTATATTGTTGAATCTGTTTATACAATTGTCACAATGGATATTATTTTTCTCTTCCTCCCCCAATTCATAAAAGCATGCTTCCCTTAGTTCACTCTTCTCTCCTCCCCACATTCAAACAGCATTTTTCTTTGTCCCTCTGCCCCAGTTCTGGCATTCTTCTTCCCCTCCCTCTCAAGTTCATGCTAGAACTCACTTCATCGCCCCTCTCAGTGCCACTGCCTGAAGCAACCATACATTGCTCTGTCTTCAGCACCACTCCTGGCCCCTAGCTGCTGTATCTGCTACAGGGGATAGAATGCTCTTGCAAGCAGGATCTCCTGATGCTGCCAGCTGTAGCTTGCCAATGGCATTCTATCCTTTAGAGCAACAAGAGGTTGGACAAGGCGGGTAGGTGGGGGTAGGGGTGGGTTAGAATATGAGCTGTAAGCTGCACCAAGTTTCAGTCCCAATTGCCAATAAGCAGACATTGTCCTGAAACACTGACTGGCCAGCAGGGATGACTGGAACAGAAACCCTGGCTGACAAGTTGTAGTCTCCCTAATGCAGCCATAGCTCAGTGCTACACCACTGAGCCATTATTTCTCAAGCATTTCCACATATCTGTTTATTAAAGCATTTGGTGTTGAGTGTTTTGTAGTTTGATGTCTTTTCCTGTAGAGCAGTCCAATAAAGAAAGAAAAACTTGCAGCTATACGGCACCTTTCACGACCTTGGAACATTCGAAAGGGCTTTACAGCCAATGAAGTACTTTTGAAGTGTAGTCACTGTTGTAATGTAGGAAATGCAGCAACAAATTTGTGCACCGCAAGCTCCCACAAACAGCAATGTGATAATGATCAGATAATCTGGTTTAGTGACTAATGGTGAAACATCATGTAGCGCTATGGGCATTAGTAATTGTGATTACCTGCATCATGCAATGTTAAATGTATACATCAATTATTTCTTTGCCTTGGTTTACGGTACACCAGTAGGTGATAATTGTTGTAATGTAGGAAATGCGGCAGCAAATTTGGTCCAGTGCTGGACTACTTCTGTGCCATTCCTACAAAATACTCCTATCAATTATAGGGGGAAAAAAAGTACTTCCCTCTCCCCAGTAGTTCATGGTTAAGAATGTTGAATGTTTGAAAATACTTCATAAACTCTTCCCATTTAAAGCTGTTTTCTTTTCAACAGAAATTTAGTGGCATTATAGTTTTACTGTTACCATTAGTGTGGAGCTAAGTGTGCATATGAGTGAATGGGCTGGGGGAGGGGAGAGAGTGATTAAAAGAGTGAAGGGTACTTGATTTGGAGGGGAGCTTGGAGATGATAGCGTTCCCATGCACCTGCTGCCCTTGGCCTTCCAGCTGGTGGAGGCCGAGGGTTTGGGAACTGTTGCAGAAGCCTTGGCGAGTTGCTGCAGTGCATCCTGTGGGCAGTACACACTGGAGTCACAGTGCACCGTGTGATGAAATATTCCATTCATCACTCATTGGTATTCTCTGCCTGTGACTGTGGTTGGTTTCAGTTTCATTTCCCTTACCCCAGTTCCGTTTCCTCACCATTGTATTGTACTGTGTAGGGCTCCGCCCATACCTGGCCCCTATGTAAGCTGGCCCAGCCTGCATCACATCCAGTACGGCAGACCTCTGCATGGAAGATACCTCTCCGCTGTGTGTTACCTTCTAAGTCAATAAAAGCCTTGTTTTGTTTCGCTAACATCGAGTCTCGGATTTATTGAGGCACATCACACCGGTGATGAGGGAGTGGATTTTTAAGTTGGTGGATGGACTGCGAGCTTTGCGTACTGACCCAAGAAAATAGTTTTTTTTCTGATTTACTTTATTGCCATTATGTATCACTGGCTTTGGCGGGTGGAGGATGGCGGGGGGGAAGGAAGAGAAACTTTAAAAGCATTAAATACACGTCAAAATTATGTTTAAAATTTGATGTGTTCCAAGAATTTATTGGCAATAGTAATTCCACATAATCATAGCAGTCCCACCTCTTCTAACGGGCATGTTGATGTAATCCCCTCCATCTGTGATACATGATGTTCAGAAGAATTGAAATATCAATGAAATAGATTTAATACTAAAATGTTAACAGCAATGTATAAAAAAAATAATTTATCAAGATTCAGCTGTTCCTTCATAGAAGCACAAAGGTTTTGTATACTTTAGAATATTCCTCAGGTAGGTGTAGTTAGAAAGCTGAAAATTAAATGGTATATGAAGTCCAGTTGTAAGGATAGGCGGTGACGGTTGTACTACAACGGAGGTGAAAGATTGTCCGACAGGCGACAGCTACTTTATACTTTGGATCTAGACTCTGCTGTTTACTTTGCTGCTGTAGTCAGTACTAGGTCGTGAAGGTTGTAACCCAACACCAATCAGAGATGCAAAAGCAAAATACTGCGGATGCTGGAAATCTGAAATAAAAACAGAAAATACTGGAAATACTCAGGTCAGGCAGCATCTGCGGAGAGAGAAACTCTGTTTCTCTCTCCACCGATGCTGCCTGACCTGCTGAGTATTACCACCAATTAGAGATGATTAAGTATACAAGGTAATTGCATCTTAACAAGGTGAAAACAATTACATGAACACCTGTTTCTGCCTGAAACACCCAGGGTGCTCAACATGTTGTAAGCAACAACTTTTGTAATTGACTGAAATGGAAATGGAAAATGGTTAACAATTTAGCTGATTTAAACTGACCGATTTAAACATAGGCGGTTTAAGTGGTGGGGGCTGTACCTGCATGGTTTTATCACATCTCATCTAGTGTAATGAGCATTAGTGCTCTAGGACACCGTCTACCATATTGCCAAGCAGCCTTCGAAAAGACAAATGGTAGATAATAGTTTTAGTTGACAGTAATGCTACTAGTTACTAATTGCCCTAAAAATCATGAAGAATGTAAGGCTACTTGTGACCATTAACCACAATTCCAGTAAATGGGCTCCTGGAATTTCTAACAAGTTAACTTTCTGCTCTTCGATTGGTTTTGATTAGGGTAGCTCCCTTCCTTTAAACTATTCTTATTGTACATACACACGAACTTAACCACAACTGCGCCATGTTCGACAAAGGAACACTTCTTTGCACTGCCACCCTGTGGTTAAAAGTGATATAGTAGCTTTTAAAACTGATCCTGTTGTGAATTGCACAGCATTCATTTTATTTAAATGAACACCTAACGAATGATTTTACTAGATGAATCAAAATTGAAAATCCCTGTACCATTTTCAACCAAAATTTGTTGTATTAAATGTAAATTCCACATGAATTTTTAAACCAATATTTGCATGTTTTATCACATATGCTGTCTGAAGTTAGTTCTCCACAATAGATTTCAATGCTTTTATAATTTCTACAAACTCGAGAGTTGAGAGGGGAAATAGTCAGTGACCGATGCTTTTGCAAGAGAACAATTTTCTCCCCTCCACCACTGAAGTCATTGACGATTGGTAGGATTCCACAGCTGACAGTCACCCTTCAGTACCTCACCCAAGCTTGCATTCATATGACTCTTGACAGCAGGGAGCATAACAGCTGAGCTCAATCAATTTCAGTGTCAGCTTTAGCTCCGCAGTAGCACTCTCACTTCGGGAGTCAGATGGTTGTGGGTTCAAGTCACACTAGAGCACATAATCTAGACCGACACTTCAGTGCAGTACTGAGGGTGTGCTGCAGTGTTGGCGGTGCTGTCTTTTGGATGAGATATTAAACCAAGGCCTCATCTGCCCTCTCACGTGGACACAAACAATCCCATGGCACTAATCAAGAGGAGCAGGGGAGTTCTCCCTGGTGTTGTGGCCAATATTTATGGCTCAACCAACACCTAAAAACAGTAATCTGGTCATTTGTGTGTCCTTGCTATGTGCAAGGCTTGTGGGACCTTGTGTGCAATTTGGTGCTCACATTTCCTACACTGCAACAGTGACTACACTTGATTGGCTGTAAAGCGCTTTGGGATGGCCAAAGATCATGAAAGACGCTATATAAAATGCAAGTTCTTTCATTCTCAATTGTTTCCATCAGACATTCGTACATGAGTCCAGTAGGCAGGGTTGGTTGACATTAATCAGAAGTGGGAGGTTTGCCCAATTTGTTCTCCGTAATCCAGGTACGCTGAGCCCACTTTAAATGTTTTACTGCCACCTCAGCTGAGATTGCCTCACTCAGTACAGGCAAGGGCTGAATTGAATCTTCCTCTGGGCCACCCTGATGTAATCACCGATTGTAATCAGTGTACGTACGCGAAGGATTTCCAAGGAGGGGTGCATCTTTGAAATGGCCTGGGAGCCAATCCTGAATCACCCACCCGAGGATATTATGCCACCAGAACAGTATAATTTACTGTAAATGGCTTAAACCAAGTAGTTTTTCTACATAGTTGCACATTACTCAAGCTCCAATGTGAGCAATTATCTCCTCAGGCATACTAGAAGGACAGGGTATAAATGTGCAGAAGTCCAAATAGAAGCTAGCAAATTCTAGGTTACTCTTAATCCAGCAATCAGTAGATAGATAAAAGGAACAGAGGCCTAGCAGGGCAGCAGCCTACTTGGGGATACTCAGAACAGGTGAAAATGACAAAACAATAAACAGCAGCTTTACAGATGAGGCAGAGTACAATTCCCACTCTGAAAATAAAATCAGTTTAGAGAAAATATTGGTGAATATGGATTTAATTTACAATGGCTTCTTGTATCCACGATGGCTTTTTACAAACTTCTTACCCCTTTACTCTCAATTTATAACACGCAACCTCTTCCTGTGCTGTACGTAGGCAAGAGGTTTCAGAATACAATATTCAATAGACTTTGAAAAATCCTGAAAAACATTGAATCACATGACATTTATATTGACATCTAGCAGTCATTTAAATGGCTTGTTTGCATAACTTCCAATTACAATAATGTTGAAATCCAGCAACAGGAAAAAAAAAGTCCACTCTTGGAAATATGCATTCTGGCCATTAAAAAAATTCACTGATCGAATTTCCTCAAAATTCTATGTAGAATCAGAATCCAACATTTTTACTTCTTACTCAGCCATCTCAACAGCTTATGTGCATTTACATAGTATATTATTGGAGAATCCAAGGGTGCTCAGACCGTACAAAGTAATGCACTTCCCTTAAAAGGGATTGTGTAATCCTCGCCGTCGCAGCAATTTCCCATAAATGCTTGCAGCAGTTGACACTTTGGTGGGTCTAGAATCAAAATGTAGCATCTGGTAACCACGAGCAGCACGTGGAATAACTGGCTGGTGCATCTGTTCAACGCTGCTGGGAAGTCCTAGAAGAGAGAGTAAAGAAGGTTTTAGAAGATCTCAAAAAGGTGGACGTGAGCAATCCGGAGACAAATGATGTGGATAAGGCAGTCTCATTCTCGAATATCTTTATCAATTTAACCTTGTGTTGCACGTGGAACAAGGAATTGCTGATTTCCAAGTTGCATTAAAAAATACACACACTGAAGAATCCTGAAAAATGTTGAATCACCTCAGACATTTATATTGACATCTGAATATCTTTTAAATGGCTTGTTTGAATAACTTGGAATTCAAAATTTTCACATTTGATTTAATAAAAAGAGTGTTGGAAACTGGACCCAATTCCTTGCCTTTAGTTTGTAATTCAAAAGATTTTGTAAATCTGTGAACCTTATACGTAAGCCAACCTTGCAATAATTTGTTGTGAATGCTCAGAAGTGAATATGAAACAGAATTGGGAAAAACCTAGAGAAAGCCATTACCTTTGGCTCCTGAAATATCAGTGATGATCCACACCAATTAAAAACAGCAGTCACAGCATCTATTTTATATTTTATTGACATTTCACAACATTCATAAATATGCACAAAATAGCAACTGCTAAAACTATATAGGTAAAGTGAAAATTAGTTGTAAACCAGCTTATTCGTGTATCAAATCCAGATGCCAAATTAGTAATAAACTCTTCCATTAGGTGACATTGTTTGAATGGTTTCCTACATTTCAAAGCTAAGATATGCATAATACGAGTAACTGCTTGACAGATAAAGGTTTTCAATACTTACACATGGGGAACCTGGGAGACTATTTTCTCACTCCAAAAATCAAAGGGAATTCGGAACTGATGGGCTTCATTGTACAAATAAATATAAAAAAGCTACAGAGACATGGACCATTCAGAGTCTGTAAGATTCAATTTTATTTTGCATTATAAAATACTGGATTTCAGGAAAGCAGATTAACTATATCTGAAGTATACACCTCCAACATACAGACTTCACCTCTTCTACACGGCAAATGTGTGTGGTGGTTGGAGGTGATGAAGGAAGGCCGATTGATAGATTGAGGTCTTTAACATTTTAGGATTCATAGGTGCATCAGCAACACAAAATGAAGGCAACTGAACATCAATGACGAGGAGAAAATTCCATCCACTGGTTCGAAGCTGCCTCAAATTTTACAATCTTGTGACTGTAAACAATGAAGGAGGAGGGAGAAAATCAAACCATGTGGATTCATTAGACTTTGCCCTTAACTATCAGAGATTTGCTGACTAAGTATTACATCTGTAAACATACAAGTGGATTCTATGAACACCAAAGGAGAATCTCATACTATAAATTTCTCCTTACTGTGTAATAACTTTAAATGTCAGTTCTTACCGTAGGAATCCATGTTTTTGTTGTCTTGTGCAGAAATTTTAATAATTTAGTTGTACCCCAATATCTAGGTTCACATCATGTTATAGGTTTGTGTGTATTCCGGTAATGTTTTAACATGTAACTAACATTTTAATGTGTAAAAATCAAATGAACAGTTACTCAATACAAATAAAGTATGCTTTCCAGCTATTCAACACAAATATGAAGAGCCACATCACAGAAATGCAGTAGTCTGCTTTAAATTAAAACTGATTTTGCACCACAAAATGTTAAACAAGTTATATAAATCATATTGAAATGTTTAATGTTGCACTGTGAAAATCTATTATAGCTCACAATCTCAGTCACATCATGATCAGACATCCAATATTTGTTTACTACAACCATCCAGAAATATGTTGAGCAAAGAAATGTGGATGAAAAAATTTAGTTGTAAACACCAATTTGAATTTTTGCTAAAGAGTGCATAGGCTAAGCCTTCATGAAGTTCTCTGATGCACTTGCTATTCATTTATATACTATTGAAAACCAATGAACAAAGCTGGAGCTATAAAAGATGAAAAAACATTGTGAATCAAATTATATATACATTTGTTTACATACATTATAATTTATGCCTGTGTAAGACAGTGCCAGTGTAGGAGCTAAAGCCTCCAAACTTCCTCCTTCTTTATCAACCATGCACAAATTGTCCTCATCTTCCCTTCATTTGATCCAAAGCCGTCATACCTTCCCCTTCAGTTGGAACAGAAGCATGATCAGGGCCTGGCACTTTTCCACTGCTTTCAGTGCTCTGCTGTGATCAGCTGACAAGAAATACACTTCTGTGCAGCAAGTCCAAATAGCTTTTGCTGCTCCTGTAACAGAACATCCAACTGCTGCCCAGGTTTCAAACTAGTTGCCTGGCTGAGAGCAGGTAAGAAAAAGGCATTGAATGGAAGTTGGGAACAGATTTAAAGGGTATCAAGACTGGAATTCAAATGATGGCCATCCGACTGGAGAATCCAATTCTCTGCTGGCAAAGCTACTGAGCACCAACACCACCAAGCTTACCAATATTTTCAGCATTATGTTGAAATAACCACGGTGGTAATATTAGCTCTAGAAAAATCATACTTGGCTGATTTCAACATTAATTTGCTGACAAGGGCACTTCAAAAACTGATTATGCACAATCACATTTTGTAGAGTACATTTTCTTGGGTGCCAGTAATAGTTATGAATTGGCTAGTCTCTAACTGAATGGTTATGATCCAATAGTAACTTATTTTGCACAAAAAGCCATCAAAAAGTATGATTAACAGATCAATTCTATACAACAATTAGATAAATCAACTTGAATCAAACAATTGTAAGTTTTATAAATAAGTGGACACAAACTTCCTAATGCCTTGCCCCCTACTTCTATCATTTAGTCAGTTTTAAGCAAATAAGCTATGAATCAACATTTACAAGATGCATATATGACAAATGAGTTATTGTTTGCCTCATACAGGACTGTGTTCCCAGTAAATAATGGAAACATTAATCCTATACACAACATTTAATAGCATTCACCAGGTTAGAAATTACCTGACACAGGAAACGCCTTGAAGCGGCAGTTGGCGATGTATATTCATAAACCAAAATGTAGCGAAAATATTACATTTAAAAATGGAGGAAAAAACCCACAGAACTTGAAAATATGACTTGATCAGCATGGCCTCAAGCTAGTAAAGGGAGTGTAACATTCAGCATTGTTCCCCCAGTTCAGATAATCAAACTTAACTGTATGACACAAGGTTTTACCCCCAACTATTTACCCAGAACTAACATGAATTTAGTTACTTTTATGCCCAATCTTGTTGAATGTCCCAGATATTATAGAAGACAGAGGGGGAAAAAAACTCAGTGCTTTAATGTGAGGAATATAATTTGTGGATATCATTACTGCTTGGTGGCTAAAGGGTAAATACACTACACGGTGCGGTAGTACACTGAACAGATCAGGAAGATCTCTGGTTTGAATTCCCACACGTTAAACTTAACTTAGTTTAACGCAGCCAGGATAGTGGTGGGAGCAGTAGAACTGTCCTCAGTGTCCTTATAGAAATATGTATGTAGGCATGAAGACAGGATTAGGCTCAACTGTGCTAGCATTGCTGCATGGACCAACAATACACTTGGAATGGGCACTTCGGCAAGACAAAGGAGGAGCACAGCATCTGCAGTCATACTTCAGCTGGAGTCCCCTCCTTCAAGCAAGGGACCTCCTTCAAACAAGGAGGGTGGTGGGGTGGGGTGGAGGGGAGGAGCGCATATCGACATCTATGTAATGTCCAAGAAGTGATATGGGCAAAAGAACTCATTACCTATATGCTTCTATCCCATCTCTTTTAATCAGTCTACAGGAGCAGCCATCCCCCTCCAGTTTGTGTTTATACCAATACCTGCACACAAAACAACATTGTTTCTTTCAGATTCTGTATTAAGGACAGATAAAACTTTAGACAAAGGACTGTATCTGAACATGAATAGATCAGCATACCTTTTAAGCTTAATCTAAACTTCTCTTCCCCAAATTAATTGAGAAAAATACTGTAGCTCATTCCTCACTGCAATAGAATTCATTTAGGATTGCCTTATCGTTCAACTTGATCTTCAATTATGTTTACAATATTTGGACAAATATCTAAAACGCATTGTCCGACAATAAACTGAACCAAAAAGGTATTATTTAGCAGTAAATATTGGCATAACCTTCTTTTACTCAGACCAACACCTATTAATACAGAAAGGCAATAAGATTCTACACAAATATGGGAACAAGAAACTTTGTACTGTATTATATGGACATCAAAACTAGGGACACTAAAAATTGAGTCATGTAAACTCTGATCTTGCTTAAATTGAGTGTATAAATATTGGTGAATCTGAAACATTGGATGAGGCATATTTGTGTGAACTCGTAAATGTTTTCTTCTAGCTGTTTAAATATTCTTACGCAACAGGGCGATATACTATATTTAGTTAGAGCATGCAGGAATCCCACATAGAATGCATACTAATGAAATTGCAGTAGCATTTGCTAAATATTCCATTTTTAATCCTTTGCAATGCAAAAGCACTAGACTTAAGAATTAATGATCTTGTACAGAGTACGTACATACATTATTTGCATCCAAGGATGCATTATGCAAAAGGATCAATCACACTTTAGGACTGGAGTTGAACAGCAATATTGTTGCAAAGTATCAGTCTTTTAATAAGCTGGCATATTTACTTTAGATATACTGTAGGATGTCAAATTCTGTTAACAGTTTGAGTGATCACATAGTTATTGGTTGTAGAATTAAAACAACAAGGGCTAGGCAATGTAGAAGCTGCATAATCCCAGCCCAAGTGCAGACCAGATTCTTCCAGGATACGACACACTCAGTAATGAGAAATGGCCATTAAAATTTTTTTTTTTTTTTTTTTTTTAAAGTCCTAGGCATTATAGCTCAACACGGGTCTTTTGCGTTTGAGATTCTGGATGGTTAATATTTTTGAAAATAGATTTACACTTACTAATAGGCGTAGATGACTAAACTGTAAAATCACATTAATACTGCGTTGCTACTTGTTTTTTTTTTTTAAATGAAGTTATTCTGCTCTAGTACCACAACTTGCCAAATGCACCTACACTTCCATCAGCTGTATTGAAAAATGTCATTGAGTTGTAAACAAATTGTGTGACACATCCTTCAGTTATCTCATTCCTATCTGTACACAGTGCACTGATCATCAGTCTTCTGTTGCTTAAACCGTCAAAATGTTAAAACTCAGTTTCTGTCCCCCAGCTCATCAGAATCTGTTTTATGCATAAACAAAATTGTACTATAGCAAAATATGGAGCGATTTTAGCACGGTCTCTTAAGTTCCACTTTATGATCAGAGGAAACACCTCAAAGCAAAATGAGATTTAAAAATTAAAAAATTGTTCAGCAGGGTTCAACAAATGCAAAAATGTAGGTTGCAAATGCTTAAGAATATGCTGTAGCAGTACAAAATCCAAAAATACATAAATTAGAGAGAGTATGGGTCTAGAAGCGATTTATACTGCACAATGGACAGCTCTATTAATGTAAGCTATATTAGACTGAACAGACTTCTTTTGTGAAAGGTTTTCTGTTAACAGCATTTTGACGATTTATGAACTGAAACCATCAGAACAAACAAAATCCACAAGGTAGAAAGGCCACAAAGTGCTTGAGGAAATTTTCTAGACAGTCACCTACTTCAGCATAAAATTCACATTTGTAACATATACACTATTATAGATTTTTTTCTTCAAACCGCTCCATTTGTAAAACATTAGCATCCCTTTTTGTAGGCATCTATAGGCTGATTACATTATGATGCTTATGTTTGTGCAATCATTCTTAGTTGATTTCGGTTTCTCAAACAATTCTTAACACAGCCTATATATATAGCCCACAATAAGTACATGCAACTTTTCAAGGGGAACACTAAACAAATCAATCTTAAATTATCTTGCTTTACATTCATTACCATCATATTTTAGATGCCAAGTGAACCAATTCTAAAAATATTTAGTGATCAACAGAGGAGCATTTCATCGAGTTTAATTAAATTTCTGCATAGTTGGGTATTAAAGTAACTGATACACTGCAATGTTACTGTGCAAACCTGTCAAGTGTTTTCTTCAGGGAAATTACAAGACCATCATTTTTCTGCTGTTCTGAGAGAAACTCTTGTACCAGGACACTAGATTGGAATTGATGCATTTCTGGCTTTATTCAAAAATTGTAAAATAAACCCTAGAAAGCACCACTATGATGCAATATTCTATAGGCTTCAATATTGAAGGAAGAATTTAAAACACCTTTGCTACATTTTCACTTTAAAATGTGATCAGTAAGAGTCACTATAGATAAATATGGGTGAGGACCTCAACTTCCACCAATTATGGATTGCTTCCAATATTGTTGGAAAAATGTGCATGGTAACAAGAGTAGATTTTTTGCACTTAGCCAAGTGAAAGCGCTATAAGAATTATGTTTGTATGATTAAAAAAGGTATTCAGCCAAACCACTAAAATTGAAAACTTTAGGGGAAAAAAACTGATACTATAATGAAATATGGTACATAAAGAAACACTGAACTAAGATAATGTAAAATTTAGATTTGTTCAACTGTTCCCCGCCAAGTGAAGTGATTCTGTCTTTTTAGTCATTGCCATAATGATTAATGGCAGCTCCAGGGTCAGAGCAGGTTTTCTTCAGGAATCAGACACATTCTCGGTCTTAACAGCAGCTTAAATCTTCACAATTGATTCATCTTTCTTTCTCAGTGTTAAAATCTATCTGGGGTTTTCTGGTCCAGTCAAATCCTTTGGTCTTCCATGTTCTCACATTAAATCAGCATTTTCATTATCCATCAAGCAGGTAAACTACGAGCTCATAGGTGGCCATCATTATAGCGGTGTTTGGAATCTGTCGGACCAGATGAGTGATAAGACCACGATAGAGTGATCGGTAACCTTCTTCAGATATTACTAATGAGAATGTCTGAAAAAAGGATCTGTATTTTGTTCCTTCTTCTCGTAGCCTAGTTCTTATGACCTCTGTATAAAAGAAATGTTAAATGGTCAATTTATGGTAAAAAAAAAATGCACATCTCAACAGTGGCATTGTCTAGTCTCATTTCACATGGGACTTCCATGCCATCAGTATGTGCTGGAAAGCTGATTCTCAGTACTGAAAGACAATGTTCAAATCCACAGTGCCAATCACGCTCGCCCATTTCCTGTGACTGTGTTTACCCCCCCCTTTCACATTTATAAATTCTGTTTGGTTACATTTCTGTGAGGTTTATAGAACATTGCAATAGTTCTGGGTAATCCGATGTTCCAAAAGATGTTGAAAACCATTAAAAAAAGTGTTAGGTGACCTAAACAGATGTCAAATATAAGGCAACGACTTTAAATTTTAGACTAGTACGTTGAGGAGCCAACTAGGGAACAGGCTATCCTAGATTGGGTATTGTGCAATGAGAAGGGGATAATTAATAATCTTGTTGTGCGAGGTCCTGTAGGGAAGAGTGACCATAACATGATAGAAAGAAGAAGTCCAATCCAAAACTAGGGTCCTAAATCTAAAAGGAAACTACAGTGGTATGAGGAGTGAGTTGGCTATGATAGATTGGGGAGCTTCATTAAAAGGCATGATGGTGGATAGGCAATGGCTAACATTTAAGGAACGAATGCATGAATTGCAAGTTATATATTCCTTTCTGGCGCAAAAACACAAAAAGGAAAAGCAGCCCAACCATGGGTAACAAAAGAAATTAAGGATAGTATTAGATCCAATGAGGAGTCATATAAAGTTGGCAGAAAAAGTAGCAAGCCTGAGGATTCGGAGCAGTTTAGAGTTCAGCAAGAAAGGACCAAGAGATTGATTAAGAGGGGAAAAATAGAGTATGAATGTAAACTTGTAGGGAACATAAAAGCGGATTGTAAAAGCTTCTACAAGTATGTAAAAAGAAAAAGATTAGTGAAGACAAATGTAGGTCCCTTAGTCAGAAACGGGAGAATTTATAATGGGGAACAAGGAAATGGCAGAGCAATTAAACAAATACTTTGGTTCTGTCTTCACGGAAGAGGACACAAATAACTTCCCAGAAATGCTAGGGAACCAAGGGTCTAGTGAAAAGGAGGAATTAAAGGAAATTAGTATTAGTAAAACAAATAGTGCTGGAGAAATTAATGGGACTGAAAGCTGATAAATCCCCAGGGCCTGATAATCTGCATCCCAGAGCACTAAAAGAGGTAGCCATGGAAATAGTGGATGTATTGGTTGTCATCTTCCAAAAATCTATAGATTATGGAACAGTTCCTGCAGCTTGGAGGGTGGCAAATGTAATCCCACTATTTAAAAAATGGAGGGAGGGAACTACAGATCGGTTAGCTTAACATCAATAGTAGGGAAAATGCTAGAGTCTATTATAAAGGATGTTACAACAGGACACTTAGAAAATATCAACGGGATTAGACAAAGTCAACATGGATTTATGAAAGGGAAGTAGTGTTTGACAAACCTACTAGAGTTTTTTTTGAGGATGTAACTGGTAGAATAGATAAGAACCAGTGGATGTGGTGTATTTGGATTTTCAGAAGGCCTTTGATAAAGTCCCACATAAGAGGTTAGTGTGCAAAATTAAAGCACATGGAATTGGGGGTAATATACTGGCATGGATTGAAAATTGGTTAACAGACAAGAAACAGAGAGTAGGAATAAATGGGTCTTTTTCGGGGTGGCAGGCGGTGACTAGTGGGGTACCGCAGGGATCAGTGCTTGGGCCCCAGCTATTCACGATATATATCTCAATGATTTGGATGAGGGAACCAAATGTAATATTTCTAAGTTTGCTGACGACACAAAACTAGGTGGGATTGTGAGTTGCGAGGAGGATGCAGAGGCTTCAAGGCAATTTAGACAAGTTGAGTGAGTGGGCAAATACATGGCAGATGCAGTAGAACGTGGATAAATGTGAAGTTATCCACTTTGGTAGGAAAAACAGAAAGGCAGTGTGTTATTTAAATGGTGATAGATTGGGAAATGCTGATGTACAAAGGGACCTGGGTGTCCTTGTACATCAGTCACTGAAAGCAAACATGCAGGTGCAGCAACCAGTTAGGAAGGCAAATGGTATGTTGGCCTTCATTGCAAGAGGATTGGAGTACAGAAGCAAGGATGTCTTACTACAGTTGTACAGGGCCTTGGGTGAGACCACACCTGGAGTACTGTGCGCAGTTTTGGTCTCCTTACCCAAGAAATTATATACTTGCCGTAGAGGGAGTACAGCGAAGGTTCACCAGACTGATTCCTGGGATGGCAGGACTGTCATATGAGGAGATTGGGTCGACTGGGCCTGTATTCACTAGAGTTTAGAAGAATGAGAGGGGATCTCATTTGAAACTTCTAAAATTCTGACAGGGTTAGACAGACTGGATGCAGGGAGGAGGTTTCCCCTGGCTGGGGGGGTCTAGAACGAGGGATCACAGTCTCAGGATACAGGGTAGGATATTTAGGACTGATGAGAAATTTCTTCACTCAGAGGGTGGTGAACCTGTGGAATTCTCTACCACAGAAGGCTGTGGAGGCCAAGTCACTGAATATATTTAAGGAGATAGATTTCTAGACACAAAGGGCATCAAGGGGTATGGGGAGAGGATCAGCCATGGTCATATTGAATAGTGGAGCAGGCTCGAAGGGCCGAATGGCCTACTCCTGCTCCTCTTTTTCTATGTTTCTAAATCTACATCTAGGTTACTGACTACTTGTAACCTCATTTCAGCATTTCTGATCAAGATGGGGAAGTGAGTGGATGCTTGGCATGGGGATCCCCCATCAGTACACCGTTGGCAGGCTGGTCTGCACCCCTCGTGTTGGCATGCCTGTTTTCCACTTTACAGCTCATCTTTTTCTTGTGCCCATTTCGCCACCACCCACCTCCCCTTTCCCTCATTCTGTTTCCTCTTGTAAGCTGTCCATCTAATATTTTCTAGTTCTGTTGATGGCCAATGCCCGAAATGTTGACTTGTCACTTCTCTCCAAATGCTGTGCCTCACTTGCTGAGCTTTTCCAGCATTTTCTGTACTTGTTTGAGATTTCTAGTGTGATGTTAGTTTTTGTTTCAGGGTATATTGAAAGTCCGTCCGCCATTCAAAAGTGCAGTTGCTACTTAAATGCTGGTGAAAGTTACTAGAAGTCTGTCCATTACAAACTGCAGATATAATACAACAACTTACATTTATATAGCACCTTTAATGTAGTAAAATGTCCCAAAACACTTCACAGTAGAGTTATCTAACAAAATTTTACACCAAGCCACATAAGGCGATATTAGGACAGGTGACCAAAAGCTTGCTCAAAGAGGTAGGTTTTAAGGAGCATGTTAAAGGAAGAGACGGAGAGATTTAGGGAGGGAATCCTAGAGCTTAGGACCTAGGCAGCTGAAGGCACAGCTGCCAATGGTGGAGCGATTAAAATCAGGGATGTGCAATAGGCCAGAATAGGAGGAGCGCAGAGATCTTGGATGGTTGGAGGAGGTTAGAGATAGGGAGTGGGAAGGTCATGGAGGCATTTGAAAACAAGAATGAGAATCAAAAAAATTGAAATGCTGCTAAAGAATAGTCATTAGAAACTACTGAAAATAATCTTCAGCCTTAAGAGTCAGCCAATGGAATAAAAAATAACCAGATTTACATTTAGATAAATTAAAGAACCTCACATATAGTTTACTATAGCTTAGTATTCAAAAGTTCATTTAGCACTATATAAAATTTAGTATACAATTTTGGTGGACCTGTATAACTTTTCCCACATATTCAACTGGGAAAATGGGTTTGATGCAATGAACAAGTTGTGGCTCTATTCTGTTATATACCCAGTCGGAAATTGTTTTAAATCAAGTCAAAGATATCCCCCACAAAAGAAGTAATGGGGGAATCTGGGGATAGAATGAGGGCAGGAAGAGCAAAGGAGAAGTGAGGACTCGCTGATCAGAATAGGTTTTACCTACCCTAGATTTAACTGCAATAGCGTTTCTTTTTAACATGTATAGAAAACCTGTAACAGACTTGAAAAAGCACCAAAAATAAACTGAAAGATTCAGATGCACACAAAAAGATACTAACCATGTGGATATGCTATACTGGTGGCACATGTTTTAGATGTTGCAGCAGCCAGCATCAGGGCAATAAAGTCAGAGGCATATTTTACAGAATCTTCTTCATGATCCATGTTTGAAGATGCCTTAGATTGCACCAGTTTTTGCTTTATGCTTTCATAGATTACAAAATGAATCACAGTCTCGGAGATGCCTGCATAGGAAGCGGACATTCCTCTGTAGAAGCCTCTGATACCATCAGAGCGATATACTCTTCGCACACATTCAAAAGCACTCATTCGCCTTTCACCTCTGTTCCTACAAAAAAAAAATAGGCTAGTAATTCCAATTAAACAATTTCTATACACCTTTTCAATACCTTCTATATGTCGCAACAGAACTTGATTTAAAGCATTAGATAGCTGGCAATTCTTCGACAGGTGAGCAATCCTGTCCAAACAATAAAACAGAACTTCATGAGCTCTTAAAATACATTATAACAGTAAAAATGCACAGTATAAGATGACTTTCATTTGTGGTAATTGGGTAAGTGGTGATTGTGTCAGTAGGACTTCTCCAGCATGAAAGAAAAAGATGCTTCTTGGATAGCTTTTGCTATCCTTCTATTTAAAATTCTAGTTGTACAAAAATATGATCGCACAGTGCAGTCCCCTAATGTTGCAGTGCACTTAATATGAAAGCCTGAGGCACTATTATGTAAATGCAAAGACTGCCTGTCTTTCCATAACACAGTCTTATATAGACTCTCTCATAGCAGAAATTGCACAAAAGGTTATCACAACACACTGAGGTACATCATTTGGAAAGAGGCTCAGGGAAAAAGTAATCTTTCCTTCAGTCAAGAAACCTGACAACATCCTCACTTTAACAACTAGTGCTTCTGTGCCATCATAAAATAAATAACTTTGTCTATACTTATGGAGCAACTGGTCTAGAATTTACAATACTGATAATATATTCAGAGTTTTTTTTAATGGCTTCTAGATCCAGATCTAGACTATGATCCATCTATCAGTTATCCTTGGTGTACATGAGAAAGTAGATATGGCTAAAGTTAGCACAGGAATGCACTATTACAATCATGTGTACTCTAGTGTATGTGACAATGAATGGAGTACCTTTATGTGAATCAATTCAGTGCTGGCCGTCATGACCCTGCGAAACGGACAGCAACTTCTGGCGTCCGCACATGCACAGTTGAACGCGGAAATTCATAAGATGCTGTCAGTGATTCCCTGCTCCTCCACAGGGTCCACGCAGACGGCAATCTTTAGAAATCACAAACTATTGCGAACTTCCCCTTTTACTATTGGTTAAAATCCCCCGAAAAAGTTACGCCTTTTGAATGAGGTGTAACTTGTTTTTTAAATGGCATACCAAGTCATAACTACTGCTGAACAACCTCTCTGGCCCTGAAAAACTAAATTTTATATTTGTGGACTATCAAATTTTTCCATTATAAAAATTCCATGTTTTTAATATATATTTTTTTTAAGTTTGATATTTCAGCTTCTACCTTAATCCCATGTGTATGTCCCAATTCTTATTTTGCTCTCAATTAACTTAAAAAAATTTTTTTTTTACAATCAGTCCATTTTACTTCCTGGTCTGCCGTCTGTGCGAATTCTTCAATGTAATTGGCTGCTTAGTCTGTTTCATGACATCACAGTTGCTGGACACCGGAGATCCCCTAGAGTTGTCGCCAGAATCAAACGATCAGGAAAGGTGAAATCCACGCCAGAGATCGCTAGATCGTCATGGGCAGCATTCTTTGAAGTCAGTGGCAAGCGTCGTCACTTCACCGCTGACCGCAACATCTGGGCCAATATTTCCACAAGCAAATTAAACAGCATGTTGCTTTTTCATTCTAGGAAGGACTAATTTGTGAAATGATGGTATTTGCCTTGAGAGACAGCCTCACAATGTGATGTCAATATCATGTGATTTCACATGCAGTGTGCACCATCAATAATTTCATGCAATGTTTCACATGCAATTTAGCACAAACACACTGATCACATTATATTAATATCACTGATAACCCATTTTAGTAAAGCCAAGAAAGGCAGTAGTCAGAAAATGCCTCATCCGTGATCAAGAACATGGGAAGGTTACATAAGAACATAAGAAATAGGAGCAGCAGTAGGCCATTCTGGGGTACAGAATTCCAAAGATTCACCTCCCTGAGTGAAGAAATTGCTCATCAGCCCCAAATGGCCAACCCCTTAATCTGAGACTGTGACCCCTGGTTCTAGACTCCCCAGCCAGGGGAAACATCCGCCTTGTATCTACCCGGTCAAGCCCTGTAAGAATTTTCTATGTTTGAATGATTACCTCTCATTCTTCCAAACTCCAGAGAATATAGGCCTAGTCTACTCAATCTCTCCTCATAGGGAAATCCCCCCATCCCAGGAACCAGTCTGGTGAACCTTTGTTGCACTCCCTCTATGGCAAATATATCCTTCCATTAGGTAAGGAGACAAAAACTATACACAATACTCCAGGTGTGGTCTCACCAGGGCCCTATATAATTGCAGCAAGACATCTTTACTCTTATACTCAAATCCTGCAATAAAAGGTCAACATACCATTTGCTTTCTTAATTGCTTGCTGCAATTACCTGCAAGTTAACTTTGTGATTCGTGTACAAGGACACCCAGGTCCAAATTCAGTCCTCTGCCCCTGCTTTCTCCCCATATCCCTTGATCCCTTTAGCCTTAAAAAATATATCTAACTCCTTCTTGAATATATTTAATGAATTGGCCTCTACTGCCTTCTGTGGTAGAGAATTCCACAGGTTCACCACTCTCTGGGTGAAGAAATTCCTCCTCATCTCAGTCCTAAATGGCTTACCCCTTATCCTTAGACTGTGACCCCTGGTTCTGGACTCCCCGGCCATCGGGAACACCCTTCTTGCATTTAGTCTGTCTAGTCCTGTTAGAATTTTATAAGTTTCAATGAGATCCCCTCTCATTCTTCTAAACTCCAACGAATACAAGCCCAATCGACCCAATCTCTCCTCATACGTCATTCCTGCCATCCCAGGTATCAGTCTGGTGAATCTTCGCTGCACTCCCTCCATGGCAAGAACACCCTTCCTCAGATAAGGCGACCAAAACTGCACACAGTACTCCAGATGTGGTCTCACCAAGGCCCTGTACAACTGCAGCAAGACATCCTTGTTCCTGTACTCGAATCCTCTCGCTACAAAGGCTAACATACCATTTGCCTTATTAACCGCCTGCTGCACCTGCATGTTTACCTCCAGCGACTGGTGTACAAGGACACCCAGGTCTCATTGCACTTCCCCTTCTCCCAATCTATTGCCATTCAGATAATAATCTGCCTTCCCGTTTTTGTCACAAAAGTGGATAACCTCACATTTATCCACATTATACTGCACCTGCCATGCATCTGCCCAATCACCCAACCTATCCAAATCATACTGGAGTTTCTCGGCATCCTCCTCACAGCACACACGCCCACCCAGCTTTGTGTCGTCTGCAAACTTGGAGATATTACATCTAGTTCCCTCGTCTAGATCATTAATATATATTGTGAATAGCTGGGGTCCTAGCACCGATCCCTGCGGTACCCCACTAGTCACTGCCTGCCACCCGGAGAAAGACCCGTTTATTCCAACTCTTTGCTTCCTGTCTGCCAACCAGTTCTCTATCCAAGTCAGTACCTTACCTCCAATCCCATGTGCTTTAACTTTGCACGCTAATCTCTTATGCGGGACCTTATTGAAAGCGTTCTGAAAGTCCAAATACACCACATCCACTGGTTCTCCCTTATCTATTGTACCAGTTACACCCTCAAAAAATTCCAGTAGATTAGTCAAGCATGATTTACCTTTTGTAAATCCATGTTGACTTTGTCCGATCCGGTCGCTGTTTTCCAAGTGCTCTGCTATTACATCTTTTATAATGGACTCTAGCATTTTCCCCACAACCAATGTCAGACTTACCGGTCTATAATTCCCCGTTTCCTCTCTACCACCTTTTTTAAATAGTGGGGTTACATTAGCTACCCTACAATCCATGGGAATTGTTCCAGAGTCTATAGAATTTTAGAAGATGACCAGCAATGCATCTACTATTTCTAGGGCCACTTCCTTAAGTACCCTAGGATAGGCCCTGGGGATTTATCGGCCTTCAATCCTGTCAATTTCCCCAACACTATTTCCCTACAAATACTGATTTGATTTCAGTTCCTCCCTCTCATTAGACCCTATGTTCCCCAACATCTCTGGGAGGTTATTTGTGTCCTCCTTTGTGAAGACTGAACCAAAGTATGTATTTAATTGGTCTGCCATTTCTTTTAAACTTTTAAAAATTCTAACAGGACTAGACAGCTTTCGATAAGGTCCCGCATAATAGATTAGTGTGTAAAGTTAAAGCACATGGGATTGGGGGCAAGGTACTGACTCGGATAGAGAACTGGTTGGCAAACAGGAAGCAGAGAGTTGGAATAAACAGGTCTTTTTCCGAGTGGCAGGCAGTGACTAGTGGGGTACCACAGGGATCGGTGTTAGGACCCCAGCTATTCACAATATATATTAATGATCTAGACGAGGAAACTAGATGTAATATCTCCAAGTTTGCAGATGACACAAAGCTGGGTGGGCGTGTATGCTGTGAGGAGGATGCAGAGAAACTCCAGCATGATTTGGACAGGTTGGTGATTGAGCAGAAGCATCGCAGATACAGTATAATGTGGATAAATGCGAGATTATCCACTTTGGTGGCAAAAACAGGAAGGCAGATTATCTGAATGGCAATAGATTGGGAAAAGAGGAAGTGCAACGAGACCTGGGTGTCCTTGTGCACCAGTCGCTGAAGGTAAGCATGCAGGCGGTTAAGAAGGCAAATGGTATGTTGGCCTTCATAGTGAGAGGATTAGAGTACAGGAGAAAGGATGTCTTGCTACAGTTGTACAGGGCCTTGGTGAGACCACACTTGGAGTATGGTGTGCAATTTCAGTCGCCTTATCCGAGGAAGGATGTTCTTGCCATGGAGGGAGTGCAGCGAAGATTCACCAGACGGATACCTAGGATGGCAGGAATGACGTATGAGGAGAGATTGGGTCGATTGGGCTTGTATTTGTTGGAGTTTAGAAGAATGAGAGGGGATCTCATTGAAACTTATAAAATTCTAACTGGACTAGACAGACTAGATTGCAGGAAGGATGTTCCCAATGGCAGGGGTCACAGTCTAAGGATAAGGGTTAAGCCATTCAGGACAGAGATGAGGAGGAATTTCTTCACCCAGAGAGTGGTGAACCTGTGAAATTCTCTGCCACAGAAGGCAGTAGAGGCCAATTCATTAAATATATTCAAGAAGGAGTTGGATATATTTCTCAAAGCTAAAGGGATCAAGGGATATGGGGAGAAAGCAGGGACAGGGTACTGAATTTGGATGATCAGCCATGATCTCATTAAATGGCGGAGCAGGCTCGAGGGGCCGAATGGCCTACTCCTGCTCCTATCTTCTATGTCTACGTTTCTATGAGAGTAGGAAGATACAGAAGTAGTGATGGGTTGGGGTACGAAATTGAGTTTGGGGGGGGGGGGGGGGGGGGGCAAAATACGAGGGAAGAAGGTAAGATGGCATAGCCAGGTGACAGGAAGTGGGGAAAGAGCCAGCGAGGAAAAAGGAGATAGAATTAACGGGGTCTGGAGTCGTATGCACGTGAATTCTCAGAGTGAATTCAGGTTATTAAAGACTTGAGTTGTCCAATACAGACCGGGCAGATCTCAAACAATTGAGCATTTTAATAAAAAAATATATTCCTGAGCTCACAAGCAATTGGAAATTGGCTGCAAATGCTGGACAAGAATGGAATTAGTCTCTGCTAGGATGCTCAACAGAATTGCACCTAGATCATGTCCTGTAGTAGAATGTAATTAGTTTCCATCCTGGTTTAAAGGACTTTCACCTTATTGCTAATCATGTCAAACAGGAAAGCTAGGCATTGCTGGAATGCACTGCAACAAAAAAGTGAAGTACAAAGGCTTAGGTATTTTACACAGCAAATCAAAATACAGGATCAAGGCATTCATTAAAAAAAATCTTTCATCTCTATGTGGAGCTTCCAACACTTCAACTCTTGAAAAGGGAACACATTGCAATTTGTTCATTTGCTAACAATTTACATGAAAATACATGTACTATGATACAGGAAACTTTGTGCTATCCGGCACCCACGGGACCGAGCTGCTGCCGTTGCCTCAAAACTGCCGTACTCTCCAGAGTTAATGTTGAGAGATACGGAGATTCTAATCTCCGTATTTGACAACAAACACTGTTGCTTAGCAACAGCTTCTAAACACTCGGGTGTGGCCCTAAAGCTCTGTAGCTGAAGCTGTTGCTATAGCTACAGACCTTGCACAGCTTGACTGTCCAAACAAAGCAAAAAAAAACAAAAATAAAAAATGGCTGCTGATTTTTGCCAGTGGCTCCAGATTGCCGGATAGCACAAAGTTTCCTGTATATAACATTTCATTTCCCACCCCTCCCCGCCTCATAAAATACTAAAAAGTACTAAGGACTTATTTACCGTGCTTCTAGTTGCAAGCGTGTCTTTATTAGCCAGATGGGATTGGTGGCTGTAATAGCAGTAAAGCCTGGGAAGAAATAACAAATACTCAAAACAAAGACTCTGAACACTGAAGTCAAGAGCTGATTTTAATGATCTGCTCAAGCAAATCCACATTTTAATATTTACTGCATATAAACTACACGTAGGCAATTTATGAATTTTGTGATACTTTATTTTTCAAACTGGCAAATGCCCTCACGATACTGAAATAACAAATCAACTGAAATTGACCGAAATTGTAAAATGGAAATATGCATGCATAAGCAGGTCTGCTCTTTAAGCAAATTCTACTCATCATGGCGCCAGTCTCCCAGAATAGAAATACTGTAGTCACATACAAGGGGTTGGGGAAAAAAAATAAAGGGGGAAGAATTGCTTTGGTCGTAGCGAGATTGAAAACCACATTTTTAAAAAATGTATTTGATATCACTACAAATGGTGATCAGAACAATTTTCCCAGAGATGGAAGTTGCAATGACTGATGAACATTTTCTTCAATCAACAAATGCCGGTGCCACAGACCTTGTCATTTACTTTATACATTAAATGAAAAAAATTGCAGTCTGTGAATATAGCTGGTGGTAAAATTGCCCTTTTCAGAATCAAACAGAAGTGTTAAACTGGAAAGTAAACTAGTCTTCCAAGGCAAATTCTATTTACAAATACTTTGAATACTTTAATTGATTATTGTTTTCAAATTTTATTTATTTATTTTTAAATTGACTGTTGGTAAGCTCCTCTGATAGCGCAATAGGCAAAGGCACCAACCTGTGTAGTACTGAACTATTCAGAACAAGGCGGTTCCCGATTTGATTATTGGTTTGCGCTATGCTAATTGATCTCTGCTAGAATGGTAGTCAACTGACCAAATTTCCCCAGGTTAAAATAAATTAGCCAATGCTCCTGCCACTGATCCTATTAGAAAGCGAGAGCTGCACGTATGTTGGGTGAGGATAAAAACAGGCTCAACTACAATGTCTACCCATGGTAAAATAACATTGACACTCATTGTGTAGGCTCACACTGATGGAACAGTCATTGGCATAGGGTCAAGCAGATCAGAGAGAGTTCAATGCATGGCTCAAAGAGTGGGTTTCAATTCATGGGGCACTGGCACCAGTACTGGGGGAAAAAAGGGAGCGGTTCCGTTGGGACGGCCTCCACTTAAACTGGGCTGGGACCAGCATCCTGGCGAATTGAATAACTAGGGCTGTAGATAGTGCTTTAAACTAAAAAAAGGGGGAAAAGGGGTAATTTAGAAATCTAAAGAGAAAGGTCAAGGCAATAGAGCAGTGTTGTGATTTAGGTAAAAATAAGCAGAGTACGACATGTAGGGACAGAGTGTAATGGTAGCAGTGCAGCAGGGAATAAAAAGGTCAAAGCAGGGAATAATGGTCGTAAATTTAAATTAAAGGCACTTTATCTGAATGCACAAAGCATTCGTAACAAGATAGACGAACTAGTGGCACAAATAGAAATACAGGAAACTTTTGATTTACCGGCACCTAAATAACCGAAATCTCGGTTAACCAGCAAAATTCAGGAGTAGGTTCAGGTAAGTTTTATTACTTGCCTTCCTCGATCTGTTGCTGTGCAAGGGTGTGGTTGCAGCTGTTGCTAAATTACAGAGACGCTTGGAACTTGTGGCCATTGTTCTGAACCTGTGGGTTTGTTGCTTTATACGGAGCTCTCAGCTCCGTATCTTTTACTATAGCTTTCGGTTATCCGGAATTTTTGATGAACCGGCACCACGTCGGTGCCGGATAAAAAAGTTTCCTGTAAATGGGTTTGATCCAATAGCCATTACGAGACATGGTTGCAAGGTGACCAAGGTTACTAAGGTTGGGAACTAAATGTTCCAGGGTACTTGATGTTTCGAAAAGACAAGCAGAATGGAAAAAGGGGGGGGGGGTAGCCCCGATAATGAAGGGTGACAAAGGACAGTAGAAAGGATGACGGCTCGGAAGATCAGGAAGTACAATCAGTGTGAATGGAGATAACATCAAGGGGCAGAAGGCACTGCTAGGAGTGGTATATAGACCCACCAACAGTAGCTATACCATTGGACAGAATATTAATCAAGAAATAGTCAGAGCCTGTAACAAAGTTAATGCAATAATCGTGGGGCACTTTAATCTTCATATAGACTGGACAAGTCAAATTGCCAAAGGTAGTCTGGAGGACAAATTCATGGAATGCATTCGGGACAGTTTCCTAGAACAATACATCATGGAACCAACCAGGGAACAGGCTATTTTAGATCTTGTATTATGTAATGAGAGGGTTAATTAGCAATCTCATAGTAAAGATACTCTGGGGCAGAGTGATCATAATATGATAAATTTCACATTAAGTTTGAGTGACTTGCCCAAGTGTGAAACTAGAGTCTTATACTTAAATAAAGCCAATTATTATAGTTATGAGGGGCGAGCTGGCTAAGGTAGATTGGAAAAAAAGTGTGTAAAAGGTATGGTGGTAGATGAGCAGTGGCTAGCATTTAAAGAAATATTTCATTATTCTCAACAAAAATACATTCCATGGAGAAACAAAAACTCCACGGGAAAAGTGATCCATTCGTGGCTAACTAAAGAAGGATAGCATTAGATTGAAAGATGCAGCTTATGTTGCGAAATAGTAGTAAGCCTGAAGATTGGGATGACCAAAAATTTTTTTAAAAAAAGGGAGAATGAGAAAACTAGCAAGAAATATAAAACCAGATAAGAGCTTATACAAGTATGTAAAAAGAGTGTAGCAAAAGTAAAACGTTGGTCCTTTAGAGGCTGAGACAGGAGAAACTATTATGGGGATTAAGAAAATGGCAGAAATGTTAAACAAATATTTTGTATCTGTCTTCACAGTAGAAGAGACAAAAAGCATTCCAAAAATGGTGGGGAACCAAAGGTCTAATGAGGGTGAGGAACTTAACATAATTAATATAAAGTAGAAAAGACGTACTAGAGAAACTAATGGGACTAAAAGCCGACAAATCCCCTGGACCCGACGGCCTACATCCTAGGGTTCTAAGAGGTGGCTGCAGAGATAGTGGATGCATTGGGTTTTGATCTTCCAAAATTCCCTAGATTCTAGAATGGTCCCAGCGGATTGGAAGTTAGCAAATGTAACACCGCTATTCAAGAAAATGGGGGGGGGGGGGGGGGGGAAGAGAAAGAGAACTACAGGCCAGTTAAACCAGACATCAGTCGTTGGGAAAATGCTGGAATCCATTATTAAAGAAGTGATATCAGGGCACTTACAAAATCGTAACTGAGTAGGCAGAGTCAACGTGGTTTTATGAAAGGGAAATCATGTTTGACAAATTTATTAGAGTTTTTTTTTTTAAGGGCGTTACTAGCCGGGTAAAGGGGAACCAGCAGATGTAGTATATTTGGATTTCCAAAAAAGCATTCAATAAGGTGCCACATAAAAGGTTATTACACAAGATAAGGGCTCATGGGATTGGAGGGTAATATAGTAGCATGGAGAGAGGATTGATTAAAGGACAGAAAGGAGAGAGAGTAGGGATAAACAGGTCTTTTTCAGGTTGGCAGGCTGTAACTAGTGGGGTTCTGCAAGGATCAGTGTTGGGGCCTCAGCTATTTCCGATCTATATTAATGACCTAGATGAAGGGACCGAGTGTAATGTATCCAAGTTTACTGATGATACAAAGCTAGGTGGGACAGTAAGCTGTGAGGAGAACAGAGTCTGCAAAAGGATAGAGATAGACTAAGTGAGTGGGCAGTAAGGTGGCAGATGGAGTATAATGTAGGGAAATGTGAGGTTATTCACTTTGGTAGGAAGAATAGAAAAAAAGAATATTTTTTAAATGGTGAGAAACTTTTAAATGTTGGTGTTCAGAGAGATTTGGGTGTCCTCGTACAAGAAACACAGAAAACTAGCATGCAGGTACAGCAAGCAATAAGGAAGGCAAATGGCATGTTGGCCTTTATTGCAAGGGGGTTGGAGTATAAGAGTAAGGAAGTCTTGGTGAGACCACACCTGGAATACTGTGCACAGTTCTGGTCTCCTTATCCAAGGAAGGATATACTTGCCTTGGAGGCGGCGCAACAAAGGTTCACTAGATTGATTCCTGGGATGAGAGGGCTGTCCTATGATGAGAGATTGTGTAGAATGGGCCTATACTCTCTGGCGTATAGAACAATGAGAGGTGATCTCATTGAAACATACAAGATTCTGAAGGGGATTGACAGGGTAGATGCGGAGAGGTTGTTTCCCCTGGCTGGAGTGTCTAGAATTAGGGGGCATAGTCTCAGGATAAGGGGTAGGCCATTTAAGACCGAGATGAGGAGGAATCTCTTCACTCAGAGGGTTGTGAATCTTTGGAATTCTCTGCCCCAGAGGGCTATGAATGCTGCGTCTGAGTATATTCAAGGCTGAGATAGATAGATTTTTGGACTCATGGGGAATCAAGGGAAATGGAGATCTGGCAAGAAAGTGGAGTTGAGGTCGATGATCAGCCATGATCTTATTGAATGGCAGAACAGGCTCAAGGGGCCGTATGCCTGACTCCTGCTCCTAGTTCTTATGTTACGTTCTTGAGTGAGGTACCAGACGACTGTTGATATCTGTGGAACGAGCACAAGTCAGCATCCTCCGGAATGGAGAGAAGAAAATTGGGTGTGCAGGGGGGGGGGGGGGGGGGGGGGGGGAGAAAAAAGTTTGCTGGTGCCGGACATATCTCTCACAGCTGTGCTAGTCACTCGTGTGAAATGAGTGGAAAAAGCGCCTTAATGTGAGGATGAAGTAGACACATTCTACCATAATTATTAGCAACATCTATGCCATGGCCATCTACAAACAATTCTTAATTTCAAAAGAAAATGTTGACCTACAAATGGGCTTCAAAGTAACAAATTTACAATATACTGTATATTACTGTTGAGAAATTAGCTTAATAGTTAAAATCTGTATTTAAAAAATTGTTACTGTAAGAAAACACCAACAGAGTGTGTTTCTTTACATAAATATATAAGTTCCAATTATAAACAAAGTTCCAGGAAGTATTGAGTGTTGATTTTCAATTTTACAAGGCAAGGTAGCCCAACAAACAATTGCTTCCTGAATTTACTGTAGGGCAACTCAGTACTAATGCCAGCCAACCAATTCTGGGACTTGAACTCCCTACTTCAGTAGAGCACCAAGTAGCAGTTGCATTGGTTTTAATCCTCCCCTTCCCACCCCCATACTGGAGCAGCTACAGGTAACCTTCTTTAGCTGGGAAGCACTACTCTTACTAATTTTAGTGCTCGGTAAACGTGTTCAGATCTGCGCTCATGATTTTGGGGGGGGGGGGAAAAAAGAGAACCCTAGAGATAACACCTTTCTACCTGGTAGTTAGACCACGTGGATCCAAATATTGCTCTTTGTTATTGGTATAATCAAGAAACTCTGGTATGCAGGGCTGTAAAGGAAGTCCTAAGTGCTGCACTATATTAACATGCTTCACATATTCCACTTCAATCCTTCACAACAGACTCATCAATAAAAAGGTAGTTTTATAACTAAGGTTGTGAAGGGGTGGAAAGTTTCCAGAAATTTTCTACAGGAAGTTTAGCTTGGGAATTTTGGCCAAAAAAGCACATGCTAGCATAATATTTTATTTTGTATTTTTCATTTTTTCCCCCTCCACAGGTCCTCTTAAAATTACTAAGAGATGGAATCTTAATTATTAAGGAATTTCTTAATCAATATGTTTATCTTCTTACTTGGCTTGTTTTAATAACAAGTTGTGTGTGTGACTGTGAACAAGTGTGTCCCGATTGGTTGGATGAGTGGATGAGCGATTAGCACCCTCTATTGGTGATGTAGCGTCGTGCGTGCACACGTCATGCTTCCATCACATGGAGCATCAGGAAAAATTTACTCACCCTGTTGCAATCGTGTTGATCGACCGCAGTTCGACACAGAGACGAATGCCCTTTATTTCTCTGCATCGAACAATGCCATGTTTACCGTCGGATGTGTGGAAGCATTTTACCTCAGGCATTAAAGATGGAAAGACTGTGTACATGTGCAAAATAAGGACAAATTACAGGCTAAATAAGCGGACGCTCTTTTTATTTTATTTTATATGGGTCTTTTTTGTGGGGGTTCAATAAAGTTCAAAATTATAACCTAAATAAAGTTTTGAAAGCCTGTTTTTAATTGTATGGAACAGTATGTCTATTTTGATGACAAAGATAATATAAAGGTCAGAGACAAAAACCATCAGTGTGCAAAAAAACTCAATTCCCATGGAAAGTTTCCTCTTTTAAAAATTCCCGGAATTTTGCAACCCTATTTATAACATGGACAATCATCCTTTTCGAAAATTCATTCTCGGGATGTGGGCGTCACTGGCAAGGCCAGCATTTATTGCCTTCCCTAGGTGCCCTCGAGACAGTGGCTCTTTGAACCATTACAGTTAGTGTCTTGTAAGTGTTATTCTTTGTAGCAGTTTAATGGAGTGGCTTGCAAGGCCACTTCAGAGGGCAGTTAAGAGAGTGTCGGTGTGGGACTGGGGTTCCATGTAGGCTTGACCAGGTAAGGGTGGTGGGTTTCCTTCCCTAAAAGGGCATTACTAAGCAATGGGGTTTATAATGAGACTGCTGGAACTGGTTTCTTTTGAATTCCCCAAAACACTCAAGCAGCCAGTGAGAGATGGCCTTCAACACCTATCTCTGGATCTGAAGACTCATGAATTGATAGTGCAATGAAACTAACATACAGGCACACACACACAGTATTGACAAGTCATCAAATAAAAAAAGGTAGTGCATGTTTTGAATGACAGTATTTAGAACCTGAAATAACATAACTTAAATTATTAATTACTAGATACACGTCACACTACAGGCTGCAATTGGCGCTCAGTTCAGTACTCAAAAGTTAAAGCTAGTCGTTATTTCTGCTTAGTGATGATAGGAAGTGACCTGATGTGTAGTATGGGATGACAGGATTTCACTCTTTTCTTGGGAGAAATGTACAGTATATGCCTAAAATAGACAGGCTTTCTGTATCACAATGACAAGCAGTGACCTTATCAGATGAACTTGCAATACTGTACCTTTTGGTAGAACTCAAATAATTAATTGCAAGTCTCATTCAAGTTGAGTTTTTTTTCCCCCTTTTGAACGACTGTGAATTAAAAACAGGGCCAAGAGGTGATAATGAAAAAGCTTATACTTAAACACAGGTGTACTGAATTTTTGCTATTTGCAGCAAAGCAAGGTAGTTTAAACCGCAAAATACCATTAAAGGATTACACTTACAAAATCACCATCAGTACTACAAAGTGGAAAAGTACTACACTATAAATCAAAAAGAACAGAATGTCATTTGTTAACAATGCTTTGAAACAGGTAAAAAATGCTAACCTTGTCTTTTCGTCAGAATGTAGCAAATATGCACAGTAAATTAATAAGGAAAAAAAAATTGCAACATCAGGAGGCTTAAGAGACTACATTTTTATTTCTAAAAGAGTCTACCAAGTAACCATTGTGGAATCTAGGAGGATCGCCAAAGCTTTTATGATCTTGGGAGTATATTCTTCCTCACTCATGCTACAGGCGAGTGGCACCACCAAGCAGTATAGGATGCGTTTATGAACATAAGGAACAGGGAGTAGGCCATTCAGCCACTCAAGCCTGCTCTGCCATTCAATGAGATCACGGCTGATCTGTGACCTAATTCCAAATACCCGCCTTTGGCCCTTAATACCTTTGGTTAACAAAAAGCCATCAATCTCAGATTTAAAATTAATTGATCTAGCATTAATTGTCGTTTGCAGAAGAGTTCCAAACTTCTACCACCCTGTGCGTGTAGAAATGTTTCCTAATTTCACTCCTGAAAGGTCTGGCTCTGTTAGACTATGCCCCCTAGTCCTAGAATGCCCAGTGGAAATAGTTTCTCTACCTACCCTATCTGTTCCCTTAACATCTTGAAAACTTCGATCACATCACCCCTTAAGCCTTCTAATGTGTGTAATCTCTCCTCGTAACTTAACCCTTGAAGTCCGGGTATCATTCTGGTAAACCTACGCTGCACTCCCTCCAAGGCCAATACATCCTTCCTAAAGTATGGTGCCCAGAACGGCTCAGTACTCCAGGTGTGAACATCAATAGAGCTATATTAATGCATCTCTTTTCACATATGACAAACAACTTTTATTTCATCTTTACAGTAAAAGTATTTGAAATGAAAATGACATCGGTAGTGGGGAAAATGCTAGAGTCCATTATAAAAGATGCAATAGCAGAGCACTTGGAAAATAGTGACAGGATCGGACAAAGTCAACATGGATTTACAAAAGGTAAATCGTGCTTGACTAATCTACTGGAATGTTTTGAGGATGTAACTGGTAGAATAGATAGGGGAGAACCAGTGGATGTGGTGTATTTGGACTTTCAGAAGGCTTTCGATAAGGTCCCGCATAAGAGATTAGCGTGTAAAGTTAAAGCACATGGGATTGGGGGTAAAGTACTGACTTGGATAGAGAACTGGTTGGCAGACAGGAAGCAAAGAGTTGGAATAAACAGGTCTTTCTCCGAGTGGCAGGCAGTGACTAGTGGGGCACCGCAGGGATCGGTGCTAGGACCCCAGCTATTCACAATATATATTAATGATCTAGACAAGGGAACTAGATGTAATATCTCCAAGTTTGCAGACGACACAAAGCTGGGTGGGCATGTGTGCTGTGAGGAGGAGGAGGCAGAGAATCTCCAGTATGATTTGGACAGGTTGGGTAATTGGGCAGATGCAGTATAATGTGGAGGTTATCCACTTTGGTGGCAAAAACAGGGAAGCAGATTATCTGAATGGCAATAGATTGGGAGAAGGGGAAGTGCAACGAGACCTGGGTGTTCTTGTGCACCAGTTGCTGAAGGTAACCATGCAGGTGCAGCAGGCGGTTAAGGCGGCAAATGGTATGTTGGCCTTCATAGCGAGAGGGTTCGAGTACAGGAGCAAGGATGTCTTGCTGCAGTTGTACAGGGCCTTGGTGAGACCACACCAAGTATTGTGTGCGGTTTTGGTCACTTTAGCGGAGGAAGGATGTTCTTGCCATGGAGGGAGTGCAGCGAAGATTCACCAGACTGATACCTGGGATGGCAGGAATGACATATGAAGAGAGATTGGGTCGATTAGGCTTATATTTACTAGAGTTTAGAAGAATGAGAGGGGATCTCATTGAAACTTATAAAATTCTAACAGGACTAGACAGACTAGATGCAGGAAGGATGTTCCCGATGGCAGGGGAGTCCAGAACCAGGGGTCACAGTCTAAGAATAAGGGGTAAGCCATTTAGGACTGAGATGAGGAATTTCTTCACCCAGAGAGTGGTGAACCTGTGGAATTCTCTACCACAGAAGGCAGTTGAGGCCAACTTAGTAAATAAATTCAAGATGGAGTTGGATATATTTCTTAAGGCTAAAGGGATCAAGGGATATGGGGAGAAAGCAAGGGCAGGGTACTGAATTTGGATAATCAGCCATGATCTCATTAAATGGCGGAACAGGCTCAAGGGGCCGAATGGCCTACTCCTGCTCCTATCTTCTATGTTTCTATGAAACAGGATCACTGATTTATTTGAAGCAAATGGGTTTGCCGCTGACCTCGAAGAAAGCTGCCCAGAGATCTCGCGATCTCTGTGGCGAGAGGTTTGCCTTTTTTGATGCACAAGAGATTTCAGTTCAGTATAGTGGGAATCCCCTAGTGCGATCTGCTGTGACATCAACAAGTTGTCTAAGCAACCAAGCACATTGCAGAATTCTCAGACAGGGAAGCAGGAAATGAGAATCTGCTTTTAACACACCTTTTTAAAAATGTTAGAGTTAAATAAAGACTGAGGCTCTTAATAATGGGTGTAAAGTAGAACCTAAAATAATCAGAAACAAACTTTCAATATCAAAAAAAACTTAAAAATTGTATTTTTTAAATCATGGAGAAATTTGACACTCCACAAGATTTAAATTTTTCAGGTCCATAATGTTTGTTTAATAGTCATTACGCTGTTAAAACCCCAATTACACCTAATCCAACAAGGCCCAACATTTAATGGGATATTTAACAGCAATATTACCAAGGAAATGCCCAAGTTTCAGTTTCACTGATTACACAAATTGCTGGCTTTGGGGGTGGGTTGGGTCCACAGTGCAGCTAGTGTTGGAGCCGAGAATGACTGACCACAACTTCAGGATTTCCGCGTTTAGATGTGCATGTTAGTTTGCAGTTATTACCCACTGCAAATTCCAACCCACAACAACTGCTCTTCTAAGCACCTGTATTTTTTGGTCAACACTCGAGCCCTGAATCTTCGCAGAAGTTCTCACAATTTCCTGCCATTATATTGGCGGTAGATCATCAGAACCCTGGAGAGATAGTGCAGAAATGCCAGATTTTAGGCATTTCTCCGGGGGATCTGCCCATCTCCTACCAAGAACCCAATGCAAATTCCATGTGTTAACCTTTACCCTCCTAAAGCAAAGAATGGCACATGACAAACAGAAAAAATACCAAAATGCTCAGGTTAAAAGCCACCTTAGATTATTCCCTTGACACATTCAATAGCCAAAAAGGATGAAACATTGTCTTTCAGCAGTACACATTATGCTAATGTGGGCAAACTAAATATAGTCTCGTTTTAGTTCCCAAAGGGATTAATTCCTGTCTGTGTTAAAATTCATGCAATGTGAATATAAAATGGGAAATGTGTTTTAGGTTTGCACCAACTACAGGAAACTCTCGATTTACCGGCACCCAAACAACCGGAAATCTCGGTTAACCGGCAAAATTCAGGAGTAGACTCAGTTAAGTTTTTCTTCATATTAGTGGCCGTTTCTTGATTCTTGGCTGTGTAATCGGGGGTTCCTGCACTTGTTGCTAAGCAACAGGGACGCTTGGTCTGTGGCCGGGCTTCTTGCACCTGTTGATAAGCAACAGGGAAGCCTGGATTTGTTGCTGTGTACGGAGCTCTCGTACCTCTCTGTAATCCGGACTTTGATAAACCGGCACCACGGATAAAAAAAGTTTCCTGTACTTCACTAAAATTGGCAAAGGTAGACATTTCATTTCAAGAGATTTCAATGAACTGTGTCATGATATAAAATGCAGATTGTCCACTGCAATGCCCCTGCACCCCCCAATCCCACCCAGAGTTTCTGATCTTGTGTAGTCGAGGAGAAAATGACTGGCAACTGATCCATCCCGGGCTGCTGAATCACATCTGTGGCTGTTCGAGCAACAAAGACATGTTATTGTGGGGAGGGGATAGAGAACAACCAAAGATGAACATTTTCCAGACAAGATTGCATTAGTTAGCAGTAAAAGTATTTTTTCCCCCCACCATTTTCTCCTCTCTTGGACTTGTGTTGAGCTATGGTTCTATGAGCACCAGCAGCACAAATAGCTATTCATGCTTGAGCCTCAGTATGTCAATATGGGAATGCACTATGACAGAGATATCAATTTGTGACTTCAAACAGGAATACACACATTTTTGAAAAACAGCTTCAACCAGCTGTGTTTCTGGAAGTTGAGAGAATCGTACTGCTCTGAAGCAAAGTTGGTATGTGGTGACCAATACACATAACTGGTTGCATGCAATCAGATCTAGTCATCATATCCAATGGAAAAAGTAAATCCTGTCATTTTAAGGCATATTGTGCTACACAAAATACTGGACCAATCAGCTGAATCTATTAATGGTGCAAAACTCAGTCTCCAGAAAATGCATTTAAAACAAGACAATAGGGCAAGTGTTGAGCCCGCGAACAAGCCTTTTGCATGCCTGACTGGAGGTCATACAGTATGTTCTCACTTTGAATCACAATTTGAACAATGGGGTCATACAACAACAACTTGTATTTATATGGCACTTTTAACATAATAAAACATCTCAAGGCACTTCACAGGAGTGTTACAAGACAAAAATTTGACACCGAGCCACACAAGGAGAAATTAGGGCAGATGACCAAGAGGTAGGTCTGTCAGGGAGAGGGATGGAGTCTGTGGCTAGGGAACGGAGTTTGTGGCGGGGACCGAAAACAATAGCTTTGGTCTTCCCAATATTTAATTGGAGAAGATTTCTGCTCATCCAGTACTGGATGTCAGACAAGCAGTCTGACAATTGAGACCATGGAGGGGGTCGAGAGAAGTGGTGGTGAGGTAGAGCTGGATGCAGTCTGCGTACAAGTGGAAATGAAGCTGTGTTTTCGGATGATGTCGCCAAGGTGCAATACGCAGATGAGAAATAGGAGGGGGCCCAGGATGGTTCCTTGGGGGACACCAGAGGTAATGATGCAGGAGCGGGAAGAGAAGCCATTGCAGGTGATTCGCTGGCCACGATTAGAATGGAACCAGGCGAGTGCAGTCCCACCCAGCTGGATGATGGTGAAGAGGCGTTGGAGGAGGATAGAGTGGTCAACCGTGTCAAAGGCTGCAGACAAGTCGAGAAGGACGAGGAGGGATAGTTTAACTGTCACAGTCGCAAAGGATGTCATTTGTGACCGATGAGCCGTTTCAGTACTGTGGCAAGGGCAGAAACCCGATTGGAGGGATTCAAATCTGGGAAAGATGGGCATGGATTTGGGAGGCAACAACACAGTCAAGGACTTGAAGAAAGGGAGGATGGAGGGTTGGCTTTTTGAGGAGAGGGGTGATGATTTCAGATTTGAAGGAGAGGGGGACAGTACCTGAGGAGAGAGAAGAGTTAACAGTGTCAACTAATGTGAGTGAGTGAGTGTGTAAAATTGTTTTAATAGGGACTAGGGCATCAAAGGTGAGGGTGTGGTTGAGCAGATTGGTACTTGCAGAAATGTTATGGTGAATGGAGGGCCAGAGGCTGGACAGTTCAGATTTCATTAATGCAGTTGGGAGAGTGTTTTTTCCAGGGGCAGACATAGAAGGAAGTAGGGTTTTGCCGGGGGGGGGGGGGGGTGTACATGTGGGTGGAGAGCGATACAAGGAAGTAACCAGAGATGGCCTTATCTGCGACTGACACAATGGGAGTAGTGAGGCCACAAGAGATGGCAAGGTCGAGGGGATGGCCGTGATTATGGGTTGGGGAGTTTACATGGAGGAGATTGATTACTGGAGGAGAGGAGGGTAGTGAACTCAGGGGAGAGCATGATGAATTGAGATGGAGGTTGAAATCACCAAGGATGAGAAGTCGCTCAGTGTAGACGCTAAGGGAGGGAAGCAGAGAAGATATTGGTGACAACATTTTTATGGTACTTGGGTGGGCGGTAGAAAATGAGAATTTTAAATGAGGGAGAGGTGTGGAATAAGGGGAGATGCTCAAAAGGAAGAGAAAGTGCCAGAGGAGTAGGGGGACAGTCCAAGGTGTGATCTGGTGACGAGAGACACACCGCCACCACGGCAGTCTGGGTATGTATGTTTACATACTACTGGCATATGTGGTCTCATTAAAATATTTAAATCCAATGTGAAATACAGTCTCCATGGCCCTGCCCTTTTAACTACCTCTGCCAGTGTTACATGCCAGGAATGTCCTAGATTTGTCTGATCTCCTTTGCAGTGCCCTCTTTCCCCATTTTAATTTCAGCGGCAGAGCCTTCAGTGGTCTTTGCTACACATTCTGGAACTCCCTCCCTAAATCTCTCTGCCTTGCTTCTTCCCCCTCCAGATCTTCAAAACCTACTTCTTCAACCATCCCTGATGTCACCTCTCCAACTACTATGCATCTGCTTTTCATCTCTGAAACAACTTGGGATGTTTTACTACACTAAATGTGTTATTTAAACACAGTTGCCATGCAACATGCAAGGACTACTTTAAACAAAAGTAAAAGATGAAACATGAAAGATCATATTAAATATTTGTCCATCTATTTATTCACAGAATTAAGTATACCTGATCTTCCCTCCCCAGTAAAAGAATTGATTTCTGATAAACATAAGAAGTTACTGGCACCACCACTTCATGCATCTTACATAGAAACATAGAAGATAGGAGCAGGCCATTCGGCCCCTCGAGCCTGCTCCACCATTTAATGAGATCATGGCTGATCATCCAAATTCAGTACCCTGTCCCTGCTTTCTTCCCATATCCCTTTAGCCGTAAGAAATAATCATCCATAATCAATCATAGCATGAAAACAAAAAATAGTATGGTACAAAAAGGGGGGGGGGGGGTCAACGTTCCTGCTAAGCTACGTGGGTCTGGAGGTCCCGCGCAGGCCGCTCACCAGCTTTTACATTGAAGACACCACACATGCGAAAATTTAAATAGGCCGCGCAACCAGTTAAAGCGAAAGGAAGAATTAGAGGGAACGTTGGTGGGGGTCAAAAAGCAACACCTCTGATAGTTTATGGGTAAAATACACCATCTGGCTTGGTAGTGCACGAAACAGACCAGTAAGCTCACTGGTTTGATCCCAGATTTAGTCCTAGTTAGATGATCTAATCCAGGCATGAAAGGAATGCTCCAATTTTCTCAGTGTCCCCAGACTGGGTTGGTGGAGAAAAACAAAATCAGCCTAGGTTCTTACGTTATTGCAGTCCAGTGACCCCTGCTAGAAAGTGCTCAGACGGATGTTGGGCGAGGACAGGCCTGGAGCATAATGCCCCTGCAACTGAATAGTCTTCTAATGCTCACTGTTTAGGCTCATACAAGACTGACCATTAGAGTAAGGCACCAATAGCCTAGAACCATGCCCTAACTCAAGTCAGCATCTTTGGCAGAGAAAGCTAGAAAACTGGACATGGTTGGGGCAAGAAAAATGAAACTGCTGCAAGGAAGGAGGAGTGAATAAAAATAACAAATGATGTAGAGGTCCACTTAAGGGCACATAACATATTAAATTGTGACAGTCAGCTGTGGTTCAGTTGGTAGCACACTTGCCTCGGAGTCAGAAGGTTGTGGGTTCAAGTCCCATTTCAGGGACTTGAGCACAAAGCTAGGTGGACACTCCAGTGCAGTGCTGAGGGAGTGCTGCACCGTTGGAGGTGCCGTCGTTTGGATGATCCGTAAAACCGAGGCCCCGTCTGCCCCCTCAGGTGGACGCAAAAGATCCCAAGGCACTATCTCGAAGAGGAGCAGGGGAGTTATCCCCAGTGTCCTGGCCAATATTTATCCTTCAACCAACATTTTTTTTAAAATCTGGTCATTATCACATTGCTTTTTGTGGGAGCCTGCGGCTGCCACATTTCCCACATTACAACAGTGACTCCACTTCAAAAGTACTTCATTGACTGTAAAGTGCTTTGCGACGTCTGGTGGTCGTGAAAGGCACTATATAAATGCAAGTCTTTCTTTCATTTATGAGTTGTCAAACTAGCCATGTGTGACATTGTGTTCTCCCCATAAGGAAAGTTTCTCCCCATAAGGAAAGTTCAAGTAACAATTTTACAGTCAATGTGCATAATCTAACGATAATATTCATAATATATAGCTTTAAAAAAAACCTTCATGTATTTTGAAAACAGCATGGGAAAGAGTTGTTCTAGCTTTTCTAATTTTTGGTTCTCTCTCCCTGAAGTCGGATTTTGTTTCTATGATGACAGCGGTAGTCTAAGTACATTGTTACTGTATCCAATCCTGGATGATTATAAAAGCTGGTAGGATCAGCTCAATTAAAGGCTTTTGCTACACTAAATAGTTTGAAACTGTATCCTTCTGGAGAGGAAAATACATACAAAATGTTTATTTTTCTTTCAATTCAAATCAAAGAGAAAGCAGGTATAAAAGGTGACATGACTTCAGTGCAATTCACACAACGTTCTAACCCAGGACTTGAGAAATTTGCCCACTTACCTTTCAAAAATGAGTTTCTGCAAGAGCTTTCCCCTTCACAATCTGAGAAGCAGCGGAAGGGGAAGGGCTCAGAGCTCAGACATATCCCATCATTTTCCTCTGTGGTTTGTATGTATTTATTAAAGAATCCCTTACAATGGACTGTTGAAAATTTATCAAGATTTTACTCACCCTCATGAAAGGTGAAAAATTACACAAGTTACTTTTCCTGTAGATTCAAAATGCAACTCCTCCCCCTACATGAAAATAGTGTGGCCTACATATGAACACAGTTTTAGTGAGTCTGTAAACAATTGTAGAATTCTCATCTCAAAAAAGTGGCTTCTATTTATACTTTTTGAAAGGCACAATCGTCATAGGGACCAATTACTAGGTGGGGGAAATGGGTGACAATGTTTTAGTACAGTTTGCTTTATCCTTGGGATCTAGGCTGAATATAACCCACAGATGGGATCAGTCTCCACCTCAAAATTAATTTGAGCAGTTTCAATTCAATTCCTAGTAGTCATTGGCACACGACTGAGTCACCTTATTTTGACAAGCTCACGCAGAGGCCACAGAATGGTTGGTGTGGAAACAGAAAATATCACATGTATGCAGGGGGCTCTCTTCTGAAGTTGGTAAAGCACAATCGAGAGAACTTTATTTTGAATTTGACTAATACTATACCAGACCTGGGTGTGCTCGATGCTCCCGTGGGTTGCCCGAAATGGAAAATTGTTCCAATTCTTAATCCCTCACCTTGAAGAGCACAAAGTTCAGCTTTTATTTTTTAAAACAATTGCGAGAATTGGGAAATTCAACATTTTAACAGTTCATTGGAAAATCTAAGAAAATAATTTGGAATAGGAATTTAATTACTTTGGTACTTGTTCAGGTGAGGGATTTCAGTGCTGGGAATAAATGTATTTTCCTCTTCAAACATTGTCAGACTCATGGGCTTGTCAGGGGAACAACAACTTGCATTTATAGAGCGCCTTTAATGTAGTAAAATGTCCCAAGGCGCTTCACGGGAGCATTAACAAAATTTGACACTGAGCCACATAAAGCGATTAGGACAGGTGACCAAAAGCTTGGTGAAAGAGGTAGGTTTCGAGGAGGGGAGAGGCGTTGAGGGTGGAAATTCCAGAGCTCAGGGCTGAGGCAGCTGAAGGCATGGCTGTCAATGTTGGAGCGATATAAATCGGGGATGCGAAGAGGCCAGAAATCTGAGGATTGTAGGGCTGAAGGGGGTTAGAGAGATAAGGATAGGAAAGTCACAGACTTCAGAATAAGGTTGTACTGCTCTGCTAATCCTGAGCATGCTATCTTATGCTCATTACATACAAGGACAGATTTCAAATCACAGGAAACTCCACTGTTGCGCTGTGAGCACAATTTCAAAGCGTTGGCAACATGCCTGAACTGTAACACAACTTGTCACCAGCAGAGATAGACAAGATTTTCATACCACCAGTCTGGGCTAGATTGAAACAAAAGTCTTATGAGGTGAAAAGTCAGCATGTGAATCTATTCAGTCAGTCAGCTTTGTAATTTTCTTTTCAAAGTGCTCGCTGTATGAAAACAGTCAACAGGAGAAAGTGAGGTTAAATGTGAATTTTTATAAAGGAGAAATTTTGTGAAAGGGATATCAACTATAATGTGTCCTGGTTAGCGCCTTTTATTCAGCACATCAGACCCAATTATATGCATTTGATAATAATAAAGTGTTTCCTTGCATTGCAGTGATCAGTTGACATCAGGTACCACGGTCATGTTCTGCCCTATCGTGTACTTGAACTGGGTTTTACACCTCTAATTTTAGATTACTTTTCCTCAGGCAAAAATCTTCAAGTTTAATTCCCTTTTATTTTGATTTCCAACTTCCTGGAATGTGCTAATCAAATGTTATTGCATAAAAAGGCCAGATAGTTAATTCAGTAAATTATTATTCAAATATGAGAGTTTAATTACTACAATCTGATAAACATGCACAGTCATCACAGCCAATGTTCCCTTTAAGCTGCGCGACTGCGCAGTGCTCTCGAGCACCCATGCAGCTGGCTCACCAGCTTTGAAATGCAAAAACCACGCATGCTCGGATTTTTGAACGGGCCATACAGCCCCCAAAAAATTGAGGGAACATTTGTCGCAGCCGGATCATTCAAACAGACATACTGCTGATCAATGAAGGAACTTGAGATTTGAAGCTATAATCATAAAATTACGGTACTCTGCGTGCCCAAATATAGAAAAAAATGGTATAAGGAAGATTATCTCTTATGTTCCCAACAAATGACAAGGTTAGCATTTTCTATCTGAAATTTTTATTGCAAAAACATATTACCTTTCTTTTTCAGCAGTTTTTCCAAACCACCCACTATAACTTTAAACAAACCTTCTTCCCTAGTTCTCATACTTGGTCACTTAGGCTTCCAGACCATCACCCCAGATAACAATTGAAAATGCTGAAAATAAAAATTATTTTTCCCCATTTACATTACTTTTAGCTGTTCCACTATTTCATATCAAAATATTAATTGTGTTGTAATGCAAGGCATGTGTGAAAATATCAACTAACCAGTGGAGGTTAAAGGGAACAATGGCCATCCAACCTGAAGGCAGATCCTCATACCACAAGGAATCCACGGTGGCTGATCTCCACCATGAAAGTTTCAACACAATTTTTGGTTTCAAGATATTTCTCTAATGTGGTTAACAAACAATTTTAGGCCAACAGAATAAACAAAATGACACCATATTCATGAATTACTAGTTTATTTCACAAAGAAAGTTTTGTATTTCTTCTGTGAATCTTTACTATTAATCCTGATAAAACAACATTATTGGTAGAATATCCTGGATTTTGTTAAAATCTTTGCAGTGCTGTTGATGGTTTTACAAAGCAGTTTATACCACCATGCCATTAATGAAATATGCATTAATCTTTAGGTGAAAGGGTCAAAGATGTGTTAACTGGATACCAAATGAAAGGCCAAAGAAATTATTCTTCCATGACCGATTCTGCGGTTTCTACTTTTTCCTTTATGCCCCATTTCCTCCTATTCTGAAGGCCATGATGCACACTGGGGTATAGTTCCAGGGATGCCAGACATCATCTGGTACTTTGCCTAAGTGGGCATTCTTAGGGAGGAGACTAGACAGCGAGTTTTATTAGGCCATTTTACAATGGGTGGGGTGGGACGGGGCGACACAACAGACGAGAATTATTCTGCCCTCACTTGATCTGTACACATACATCTTCAAAAAGGAGTTACTGGATGGGAATTAAGAGTGGGAACCCTAGTTGAATTTTTTTTATTTTTTATTTATTTTTTATTAAACTGTTCCACCCCTACCCAGGTGCGCAAAAGCCAACTGTAGCAGCACGGTTTCCCCAGCTGTTAGCAGATAATTCAGCACAGGCCAGGGATCAAATCTGGGACCTTCCTGGTCTGTGTGACTCAGTAGTAATTAAAATTTATCCATCAAGCAATTCAGGAGAAGCTCAATCAATGCTTAATTTTCACTATTCATTTTTGAAGGATGTGGGAAAAGCTATTAGACCATAGATTGTGTTCAATACAGTTTGTGAACCACGGCATGAGTAGAGTAAGCAACTTGGACATTTGTGCCATCTTACATCAATCAGAAAGTGTCCCGTGTTAGTTTGTCACCTATGTTAATATTTTGTCATTTTTTTAAATTGCTTCTACCTTTTTGATGAATAGTCCAGTTAAAACGTAGTCTTGCCTACAACTATCACAGTAGTAACATGTCAAACAAGCGTTCACGTTCATCCAGTACAACTGTAGTTATCCTTTTTCTTAGTGTCATAGTTTTAACTTGTCATGATGTAATCATAATGATCAAAATTACACAGGAAAGATAAATTTATGAAAAATCTTCTCTGCCTATGAAGTAGGGTGTTTTTGTCGAATTGCTTTAGATTAATGAAAATACTGATCTCTAGAAATAAAAGTCATTCCATATCTAGTTTCTAAATTTGAAAAATTGCCATTGATTTCTCCAAAAGCCCTGAATGATAATTATTACATTTAAGTTTAAAGTTATGGGTCTGAGATTTCTAATACTATGGCTCGTTTTAATCATTATTACAGCTGGCTTTGTTGGATGATTTTCATATTAAATAGATTATACACTTTTTTAAAAAAAGGTTAAATCATTGAAAACTGCAGGAAAGAGGCATGGGAGAGATTGGCTGAGATTTTATGTAACAGGGAATATTAATCCAGGCAGATAAGGCTGTTTAAACCTTGTCTACTGAAGTAGTTAAATCCCCCCCCCATCTACCTCGTTACAATTATTCAGACATTAACTATGTAGTTTGAAAAATTAACAGTTAACACAAACCTATGAAACAACTTCTAAAAAGGTTTCATTGTCCCCAAAACTAAGTCAGAAGTGTTTTAATCAGCTAGTCTTTTGTTCAAGTACATGATGTAATTCATAATTCTTCAGACAAGACATTTTCTTAAAAACTTATTTTTCTAACTATGTTTGAATCACAATGATCTTCTCTATTTTAAGAAAGCATTTATATGTAGTGGATTTAAAAAATAAAACATCCCATAAATTTCCCATGTGCATCCATGTAGACTTCAATTTCATAATAAAAAAATGCTGAAATGAAACAACAGCAGACGACAATACATATAACTGTCACGAGACACTTTATACACATATAAAAGTTGTGCAGGCAACATTTTTGACTCACGCAGGTTTAAGTCATCTAAATTTTACAATTTTGGAAATTTACAAATATGTTTTAAAAGTAATTCAAGACTATTCCCTGCAAATATTGTTAAGTATATTCCTAAAAACATTACAGTACATTAGGAAAGAAGCAGCACGTTTTACTCTTACCTGCCACTCCAGCTGAGACCATATGCACTTGGCTAGAATCTGGCTCCAGGACAGTGTTCAACTTTTCCTTAGAACTGGAGTAAGCAGCAAAGTAAATTGCTCTACAAGAGGGAGTAAGATCACACCACCAGTGAAAAGTTGGTTTTAGCTGAAATCTAATAACTTACTAATTATTTAAATACAACTATAGTAACAACTCGGCCCTTTTTCTACATGGCATTACCTTTTCAGAAAAGGTATGTGCGCCTGAATTTAATTCTTGAAATATCTTTTGGTTTCATTATTCAAAGTTTTTATTTTCCATAAAACAAAAACTAGAGAAACAGATGCAGAATGCATCAGATCATCTTTGATTCACAAAAAGCAAATATATGGGGGATATAGCTTACATAATCTGATACTGCATCTGACCGTACACCACCCATCAAGATGTGTGTAGATAAGAGCATCTTTGGCCATCTCTACAGAAAGGGCCATCATAAGGATCTTGTACCAGAAATCCAATCAAGAAAAACAAAACAATAGATTCCCCATCCACCATTTTTTTTTCCCCTTCACAGCTTTTGCAGCCTTTAGTACCTCATCCAGTCATGTTTCATAAATGCGCCAGATATTGAGCATGCCGAGCTCAATCCTGAGCTGATCTGATGCCTATACACTTTACAGGGCCACTGTATCGGATCAACGATAGGAAGCCTGGCTATGCTTTCCTTCCCTAGCCTAGGGAATGTTAAGGCCACATGTAGTGTCACCAGCACCATCCTAGCGGAGATCAAAAAATTCTGAAAAAGATCAGGGATTAATTTAAAGATCCAGTGGGGAAAACCAAAAACAATTTATAGGAAACCTGCCCATATTATTATCCACAGTGATAATTTTCATTTGCTCCCACCAAAGGAGAGTCATTTCCACTGAAATATCTGATGAATTTTTAGACTTCTATTTTCAAAGTCATTCTCCTTTTAAATAGATGCACTACCCTCTCGAGGCTGGCCAGATTAAGGCTGCAGCTTTAGAAGATAGCTGCTCAATAGTGGCTACGATAATGATCAGTAGTAAAAACAGAAAATGCTGGAAACACTCCGGTCAATCAGCATCTGTGGAGAGAACAGACAAGTTAATGTTTTGCATGTGGACACTTTACCAAACATCTGTAGAATTTTGCATTTTACAGAGAATGATCAGTAGGATTGGCCCAAAATGTATGCAGTCTGGGATACTTCCAGAGTACACCAGAGGTCAAAGGACAACTCAACACCTTCAGCAGATGATCTTCCTAACCTAGGTGGAAAAATCTAAACAGAGTTTGAGACCCCAACTGACCCAGCACAGACGCCAACAGAAACCACGGACCTTGCTGGTTCAGCACAGCTTAGTAACATGCCACGTGGTACATTTACCCACTGAGTTCTTGGGAGACATTCAGCATTTATGGACTCTGGATTTCAACCAAGTTGTTATTTCTTTTGTGGTTAATCCTTTGAACATACAGCATTTCAAGAGGGTGGCACAAAAAAACTCATTAATCAAGAAAAAAAATAATCCTCCCGATAACATGTTAAAGCTTTTGTTCAGTGGCTATAAAAACCCTTAGCTGTCTACTTTGCATAAATGGCTTCACACTGCCTTTAATCTTTAACCCAACCTACCACAGAACATAAAAGGTCATGGCAATTTCCTTCTACAATCAACATTACCAAAATGTATTACTTCATAAAAAATTCCCATCAATAACAGCAAGGTTGAATAAGTACACACCTATCAAGCTATAGAAAGGTGCACTTTGAATGCTGGCAGATGTTCTGCATTCACGTTCTCGTTAATGAATTACTACTGAAGCGAGGGATTTACGACATTTCAGTCCATAGTCACTAATGTTCTTATTCAACAGATATAGGCCATACTCTCAGCAAATTAATTAGTCCTCATTATTGCTTTTAGTCACAAAAGGCAAATTCAACAAGCCATATGCTTGCCATTACTATTGCTAAGTTTTATGAACATCATTCTGAAAAAACACCATTAAGCACATTTATTTTAATTTTGCAACAGGTTTGAGTGCTCAAAGTGACACTTTTGGCTGAACAGCACTGGAATAAAACAAAGCAGCTACTTTACTGTGTCTATTAATTTCAAGCAGATATAAAAAAAAGGCATCTTTAACTCTACCTAATAAATTAATGGAAGCTAACTTAGCTTTCAAATTACATCCTTCATTTATGCTACGTCAAAAGGGGCTCAAATATGTCAATCCTGTTTTTATACACTTATTGATACATGACAGATAGAGCTAGATAGAAAGTTTCCACTAGTTTTATTAGCGCAGTGTGAAATTGGCCGAACTAGCACAAAAGATTGCAGAAACTCAAACATAAATTAAGTTTCCGCAATCTTTAATGCTGATGCCCCCAGATCAAAATAACGAGGGTGCCGAGTTTCCACCGATTGTGCCTGTTCCACAACGGACTTCAAGTTGAGTTTGTTTTCTTAGACACACATGCACGTTTTAAAAGTCTTTGCGCCTTAAAAAAAACATTAAATTTGCCAAGAAACTGATTAGTATACACCAATGAAACTAGTAAATGGTTCAGTATAGTTTTATAGCCAACCACAATTCATGACCAGACTGATAACAAAATGTTAGCAGGAGTGACACTCAAGTAGATTCCTCCACTAAGCCCACTCCAAAAAAATAGCCAAGGACAAAAGTGAACTTGAATGTGTGATTTACATACAGTATCTTCATGTGCATTATGACAGAATTCTAATTTATAAGATTAAAAGTATGAATTAGGTACCTGCTCTATGAATAAACTGGTTTAGAAAACCATTTAATTTTTTTTTTTTTAATGATTTTAATTTGTTATTGAACTTGCATTTTGTAGAGAATATACATGTTCTCTAGAAAATTCAAGCTACTGTACTAAAAAAAAAAAAAAAAATTAACAAACGGTTTTCTGAACCACCAACTTAAGTCAGAAAAACTATATTAACCTTAGCCAACAAGTTAAAATGATCATCAGAATGAGTAATTTACAAACTCGCCAAGACTGCATCTTGCACACACCATCCCAGGCCAAAGTTTTCTGCAAATAATGCAATTTATAGTTGGACCCCTTACCTAGAGGGCGCGACGCCTACCAGATTAGGTCCCAACCCTCTGAAGAGAGAACGGGGACCTTCCTTTTCCAGAATTATCCTGAAAAAAAATTAAAAAGGGAAAAATTATAACAAAAAAAATTGGTACTTGGTATCCATCGTACATTTTTTTTTTTTTAGATGCGAGAAGTGAAGCTGCACCGTTCAGGAACTAGATTATTGTCCAGTCTGAAAAAGACAATTGCTAGCACAGGAAACTCTTTGATATCCGGCACCAACGGGACCGGCGTGTTGCCAGTTGATCACAAATTCCAGATGACAGAGGGGGTTATCTACTGAGGCTATTTTTAACAAAGAAAAATTTAAAAAACAGTAATTGGGTACTCACCTACAGAATGTTGTGTTAAATGGATGGCGGAAGATGCTTGATTAAATACAGTACTGCCAGTTGAGGGTAATGCAATGCAATGACTACCAGCAGCATGGGAGACACAGTACCCCTGTAAAATGGTGGACCAGAAGAGACTACCGGCAGCGCAGGAGAGTCAGACTCCTGTTAGAGGTATTGAGGTGTTCCGACTGCGCCAAGAAGCAGAGTAGTGGCAGTTTGGAGAACTACCCCCACTGACTAACTCGGCCACCGTGGGAGACTCTGACTTGGCAACATTGCCGGCTATTGAGGTGTTGTTTTCTGAGTGAGAATTTTGCTGGTTAATAGAGAATTCTGGATATTTAGGTGCCATTTAAACGAGAGTTTCCTGTACTTCTAAATTTGGTCTGGTCAAAATTGAACATAGAACCATAAAAAAAGTTTACAGCATAGAAAGAGGCCATTTGAACAACTGCGTCTGCAATGGCTCTTTGCTATCCAAGACTGATCAGCCTGCCCCGCTGACTCTCCAAAGCTGTCTTTATTTTGCTTCAAATATTTATCCAATTTTTCTCTTAAAAGATACAATGGTCTCTGCTTCAGCCACTATATGACAAATTATCCCATGCTCCATCAACCCTCTGCATAAAGACATTTCTCCTAACCACTCTCCGGTGATCAATTTTTAAAAATTAAATGACTCATTACTAATTTCCCAATCAGAAGAAACATTCTCTCTCTATTCACGATCAAAACCCATATACTGTAGTTTTAAAAACCTCTATTGCATCTCCACTTAGCCTTCTCTGCTCCAGTAGAAATGTGTAAGAAATCACACAACACCAGGTTATAGTCCAACAGCTTTATTTGAAATCACAAGCTTTCGGAGCGCTGCTCCTTCGTCAGGTGACGAAGGAGCAGCGCTCTGAAAGCTTGCGATTTCAAATAAAGCTGTTGGACTATAACCTGGTGTTGTGTGATTTCTTACATTTGTCCACCCCAGTCCAACACCGGCATCTCCACACCAGTAGAAATAGTTTCAGCATCCCTAGTCTGTCTTCATAATGACAGCTTTCCACCCCTGGTATCTATGCTGACTGCCTTTAATGTCATTTCAATAATGGGGTGCTGAAAATTGCACAGTACTCTAGCTGTGGCCTAATCAATGTTGTGTACAAATTTATTGTTCCTTCTTTATTCTTCTACTACGCTTATCCTCCTAGTTATAAAACACAGGATGCTGTTGGCTGTTTTATGACGTTATCTACCTGCACTTGCAGGGAATTTTGTCATTGAACCTCTAGATCTCAACACCCTTCAGTACCTTTCCATTGTATATTCCCATCCCTTTCTATTGGGTGTATATGCTCATCACTGGTTTTTCCCCTCCTAAAATGCATTATCTCACACTTAACCACAGTAAACTGCATCATTATAACAGATTACCTGATCATTTACTTCATTGTTTTTGTAGTACCTTGTTGTGCGCAAATTGGCAGTTGCATTATGTGACTGCACTTCAGAAGTACCTCATTGACTGTGAAGCACTTTGGAACATCCTGAGGTTATGAATGGTGCTACATAAATGCAAGGGTCTTTCTTCTTTTATGCCCAAGTGCACACACACACAATCTATATACACTTCATCTACTGCACGGTCTTTATCTATCCATTTAGTCCAAAAAATGCATTAAATTTGTCAAACACAACTTGCCTTTAACAAATCCAGGCTAGCTCTCCTTGATTAACTTGTGCATTGCTAAATACTTATTAATTTTAAAATCACAAGTTATGGATCCCAAGAGCTTGCCTGCAATAGATGTTAGACCAACAGGTCTATAATTACACGGTTAATCCTTCTCTAATAAAATACTTGCATTGTAGTGGACTGATATATTTCGATCCTTGAGTAGCATCATCATCATAATGAGTGGGAGCAGATAACGATGATGCTTAAAATGACATTTTAAATATAAATGGAGGTCATGCAAAATAATGCAAGGTATAATGTAATATGCAAAAATTCAAATTATGCACAAAAACAAATTTGCTTACAAGACTGCTCAAATCTAGAGGAAATCCATTTGATTTTTTCCTCCCTCAACCAATTTTCTCCCCATCTCAAATGGATATCAAGTATTACAAATGTTTCCACCCCTCCAGAGTGCTGACATAAAATCCAACTATCAATTAGTACAGCGTAGACTTTAGATAACATTTGGCAAATGCTCTCAAAGTGCGATCTAAAGCCAACGCCCACTTTAATGCAGATCAATTAGGAAAACATCAATGGAAATTTAGTTAAACCAACACTTGACATAAATTTGCTACAATTGTACAGGGGCTTGGTGAGACCACACCCGGAGTACTGTGCACATTTTTGGTTTCCCTATCTAAGGAAGTATATACTTGCCTTGGAAGCAGTGCAACTAGATTGTTCACTAGATTGATTCCTGGGATGAGGGGGCTGTCCTATGATGAGAGATTGTGCAGGGTGGACCTATACTCTCTGGAGTTTAGAAGAATGAGGTGATCTTATTGAAACGTACAAGATTCTGAAGGAGATCGACAGGGTAGGTTGTTTCCCCTGGCTGGAGTGTCTAGAACTTGGGGGCAGTCTCAGGATAAGGGGTAGGCCATTTAAGACCAAGATGAGGAGGAATTTCTTCACTCGGGGTTGTGAATCTTTGGAATTCTCTGCCCCAGAGGGCTGCGAATGCTGCGTCTTTGAGTATATTCAAGGCTGAGAGAGATAGATTTTTGGACTCTTGGGGAAATCAAGGGTTATGGAGATCGGGCGGAGTTGAGGTCGATGATCAGCCATGATCTTACTGAATAATACGAGGGGCCGTATGCCTACTCCTATTTATGTTCTTAAATTTGAACAAGATTTCCCATGGCTGCAAAAATAGGATGGAGTGTAGAAAGCCATAAAAGTATAAATATTAACTGTCAGTGTTTCAGCATTTCATAGGAATGTTAACTTAATCTCCACTGGGATTGGAGGTTCTCTCAGTTGGAGTGTGGAACTGAAGGGGAGTGGGGGTGGGACTGGTAGAAGGATAAATAGCTTTCTTCTATTGTTAGTTATGCACAGACTTGAGGCAGAACAATTTTAAATGCATTCTTGGTTTCAGAATCACATTTATTCTATATACATAAAAGTTGCTAAAATGCAGCTTTTAAAAAGGCTTCATTTTCTCCACCGGAAACTTCTGGGGCATGTCCAACTGTTGTGATGTTCATTTCCTTCAAGGCTACAACTGCTGCGTTTGAGATATAGATGTGCCCTGATGCAAAGGCACTAGTTGGCTGTGAGTACTTGTCACTGTACTTGAGAATCACCTTCCTTTGGAGATAAAATAGGGAATCGGGTTGGATTGGTAATAGATTTTATTTAATTAAAACAAATTACACAGATTTAGGGTGTCATTCAGGTGAATTGAGATTCAGTGAAAGGTGTCAAGATCGAGGTTTGAAAACAAAATTCCCTGCAAGTGCAAGTCATAAGAGCGCCATTCACAGCATTGTGTTTTATAAATAGGAGGATAAAAGTACAAGAGTACAGTAGGTTCCAAAATGGCAGAGAATGCAGCAAATAAGTATCAAAAATCTAATTTTCTTTGCAGGGTAGATAGAATGCATGCAGACCACCCTAAAAAACTACACTTGCACTTTCAGCATTCACATCCTCTTGATTAAATTTCCAAATACACTACTGTACTGCTACTAATTCTGTTTTTCTGTACTGCAATAAAAGCGATTTAAATCATAACTATGTACCTGTAGCTTAGGTTATGACAAGTCTGTGTCCCACTACACTTTCCGGCCAATTCCTTGTCGTCTTGTCTAAATTAGGGCCATTTTTGAGCGGTTTGTTGTTTTGGGATTGCATCAGCTTTTGATATTTTCTAGGTTAGCATGAGAGAGTATACCTTGAATAACCAATCATTTATCAGAGCTTAGTGATGGCAAAAGACTTGAAGTACATGTACCTGGCTGAGGGACATTCTAGGCATTTAAGTTTCTAAAATTGAAGTGGTTGCAAAGCATACAAATGACAGTGGCAGTGTTTGAGAAACAGTACACCAACAAAAATACTTAGTTAAGTCACAGAGAAGAGGTTTACACTTTGCAGTACTGAGGGAGTGCTGCACTGTCGGAGCTGCCGGCTTTTGGATGAGATGTGAAACCAAGGCCCCGTCTGCTCTTCCATGTGGACGTAAAAGATCCCATGGCACTATTTCGAAGAAGAGCAGGGGAGTTATCTCCTGTGTCCTGGCCAATATTTATCCCTCAAATCAACATCATAAGAACATAAGAAATAGGAGCAGGAGTAGGCCAATCGGCCCCTCGAGCCTCCTCCGCCATTCAATAAGATCATGGCTGATCTGATCCTAACTGCCAATCTACTATCACAGAACCATCTCCTGAATCTAACAGAATTAGACACACGAACTAGGAGCAGGATCAGGCTACACGGCCCCTGGGCCCGCTCCGCTACCCACAGGGCCATGACCGATCCGAACCAAGACTCATGTCCAAATTCCTGCCCGCTCCCCGTAACCCTCAATTCCCTTTACTTCTAGGAAACTGACTTTTTCTGTTTTAAATTTATGTAATGATGTAGCTTCTACAGCTTTTTGGGGCAGCATATTCCATGGACCCACCACCCTCTGAGTGAAGTAGTTCCTCCTCATCTCAGTTTTGAAAGAGCAGCCCCTTATTCTAAGACTATGCCCCCTAGTTCTAGTTTCACCCATCATCGGGAACATCCTCCCCGCATCCACCCAATCCAACCCCTTCACAATCTTATATGTTTCAATAAGATCGCCTCTCATTCTTCTGAACTCCAATGAGTAGAGTCCCAATCTACTCAACCTCTCCTCATATGTCCATCCCCTCATCCCTGGGATTAACCGAGTGAACCTTCTTTGTACTGACTCGAGAGCAAGTATGTCTTTTCTTAAGTATGGACACCAAAACTGTATGCAGTATTCCAGGTGTGGTCTCACCAATACCTTGTACAACTGAAGCAATACATCCCTATTTTTATATTCTATCCCCCTAGCAATGAAAGCCAACATTCCATTGGCCTTCTTAATCACTTGCTGCACCTGCATACTAACCTTTTGAGTTTCATGCACCAGGACCCCCAGATCCCTTTGTACTTCAGTACTTTCCAGTTTCTTGCCATTAAGATAATAACTTGCTCTACGATTTTTCCTGCCAAAGTGCATAACCTCACACTTTCCAGTATTGTATTCCATCTGCCAAATCTCTGCCCACTTACTTAGCTTGTCTATGTCCCCTTGCAGGTTTTTTATGTCCTCCTCACTCACTACTTTCCCTCCCATCTTAGTATCATCTGCAAACTTTGATATGTTACACTCGGTCCCCTCCTCCAAGTCGTTAATATAGATTGTAAAGAGTTGGGGACCCAGCACTGACCCCTGCGGACCACTAGTTACTGATTGCCAGTCTGAGAATGAACCATTTATCCCAACTCTCTGCCTTCCGTTAGATAGCCAATCCTCTATCCATGCCAGAATATTACCCCCAATCCCATGATTTTTTTTATCTTAAGCAATAATCTATTGTGTGGCACCTTGTCAAATGTCTTTTGGAAGTCTAAATACACTACGTCCACTGGTTCCCCTTTATCCACCCTATATGTTACTTCCTCAAAGAACTCCAGCAAATTTGTCAAACATGACTTCCCCTTCATAAAACCACACTGACTTTGTCCTATTAAATTATCCAAATGTCCTGTTACTGTCGCCTTAATAATGGACTCCAAAATTTTACCTACCACAGATGTTCGGCTAACCGGTCTATAGTTTCCAGCCTTCTGTCTACTGCCCTTTTTAAATAAGGGTGTTACATTAGCAGTTTTCCAGTCTGCCGGGACCTTTGCCGAGTCCAGGGAGTTTTGGAAAATTACCAATGCATCTACAATCCCTACCGCCACTTCCCTCAAGACCCTAGGATGTAAGCCATCAGGTCCAGGTGATTTATCCGCCTTGAGTCCCATTATTTTACCGAGTACCGCTTCCTTAGTGATTTTGATTGTGTTTAGCTCCTCCCCCCCCCCCATAGCCCCCTGTTTGTCCAGTGTTGGGATATTCTTAGCGTCCTCTACTGTAAAGACTGATACAAAATATTCATTCAGTGTTTTTGCCATCTCCATATTTCCCACCATTAATTTCCCAGTCTCATCCTCTAAGGGACCAACATTTACTTTAGTCACCCTTTTTCTTTTTATATAACTATAAAAACTCTTACTGTTTTTATATTTTTTTGCTAATTGACTTTCATAATCTATCTTCCCTTTCTTAATCAATCTTTTTGTTATGTTTTGCTGTCTTTTAAAGTTTTCCCAATCCTCTATCCTCCCACTAGATTTGGCTACCTTATATGCACTTGCTTTTAGTCGAATACTATCCTTAATTTCTTTACTTAGCCACTGTCTTTTCTTTTACACCCTTTTCTTCTCAGTGGAATATATATTTTTTGGAAGTTGTAAAATAACTCCTTAAATGTACACCACCGATCATGCATCGTCTTACCCTTTAATCTATTTTCCCAATCCACTCTACTCAATTCCGCTCTCATACCTTCAAAGTCTCCTTTATTCAAGCTTAGCACGCTTGTTTGAGATCCAACCTTCTCACCCTCTAATTGAATATGGAATTCAACCATGTTATGGTCACTCATTCCAAGGGGATCCTTTACTAGGACATTTTTAATTAATCCTGTCTCGTTACACAGGACCAGATCTAAGGTTGCTTGCCCCCTGGTCGGTTCAGTTACATACTGCTCAAGAAACCCATCCCTAATACACTCAATGAACTCATCCTCAAGGCAGCCCTGCCCAATTTGATTTGTCCAATTAATGTGATAGTTAAAATCCCCCATAATTATAGATGTTCCCTTATTACAAGCCTCAACTATTTCCTGATCGATACTCCGTCCAACAGAGTTGCAACTGTTCGGAGGCCTATAGACTACGCCCACTAGTGTTTTTTTCCCCTTATTATTCCTTATCTCCACCCAAACTCTTTCATTATCCTGATCTTTTGACCCAATATCATTTCTCTGTATTAGTGATTCCTTCCTTTATTAACATAGCCACCCCACCTCCCCTTCCTTCCTGCCTGTCACTAAACATCACTAAAACAGATTATCCGGTCATCATCACATTGCTGTTTGTGGGAGCTTGCTGTGTGCATATTGGCTGCCGTGTTTCCTACAATACAACGGTGCCTACATTGGCTGTAAAGCGCTTTGGGACGTCAGGTGATTGTGAAAGGCGTTATAGAAATGCAAGTCTTTCTTTCTTTCAAGGCAAAGGTGATAAAACTTTGCAGTCTTGGGGAGGAAGTTTCACACTGTTTGGGGTCAATAAGTATGGAGCACAACTGAGTCAACAGGCACTCCAGTAGACCTCCCAGGCATGAGTGTTTTCCTTTAATATTTTTAAGAACTCGAATGCTTCTGTCTGCAGTCTAAACACATTGAATATTTATGGACTAGAAGCAAGTTTGCAAATCACAGATGGGCTGCCTATAGTAACAGATCTTGTTCCTGCAAACTACTCACTGCAGCTATGCTCTCAGACCATTAATGCAGACTTAAGATCCGATCAAAAGAAAATGAGACAACTAAGTGTCCAATTCAATATAATTTAGAGAATATGAAATACACACAAATTTCATAAAATTAGTACTCATCACAAATTAGAAAACAAATTTCATCAATTCCAAGCCTACATAAAGGTTAAACTTAAATAAAAGGCATTTACAAAGGTATGAGGAGAGAGTTGGCTAAAGTGGACTTGGAAAATAGATTAGAAGGCAAGACGGCAGAAAAGCAGTGGCAGACATTTAAAAAGAGATATTTCATGACGCTCAACAAAGATATATTTCAGTGAGAAAGAAAGACTCGAAGAGAAGGATGAACTAACCATGGCTAACCAAGGAAGTTAATGATGGCATCAAATTGAAAGAAAAGGCATAAAATGTTGCAAAGATTAGTGGTAGGAAGACTGGGAAAATTTTAGAAACCAGCAAAGGATGACTAAAAAAGAGGGAGAAAATAGCTTAGGAGAGTAAACTAGCAAGAAACATAAAACCTGACAGTAATAGCTTCTACACGTATATAAAAAGGAACAGAGTAGCTAAAATAATCATTGGTCCATTAGAGGACAAGACTGGGGAAATAATAATGGGAAACAAGGAAATGGAAGAGGCATTAAACAAATATTTTGTATCTGTCTTCTCAGTAGATGACACTAAAAACAACCCTGTAATAGTAGAAAATCAAAGGGCAAAAAGGGAGGAAATTAAAACAATCACTACCACTGGAGAAAAGTGCTAGGCAAACTTGTGGGTCTAAAGACTGACAAGTTCCTTGGACCCGATGGCCTGCATCCTAGTGTCTTAAAAGAAGTGGCTACAGAGATGGTGGATGCATTGGTTGTAATCTTCCAAAATTCCCTTGACTCTGGAAAAGTCCCTGCGGATTGGAAAACCGCAAATGTAACACCCTTATTCAAAAAAAGGGAGACAGAAAGCAGGAAATTATAGGCCAGTTAGCCCAACATCTGTCATTGGCAAACTGTTCGAATCCATTGTTAAAGGAAGTAGTAGAAGGGCATTTAGAAAATCATAATAAAACCACATTGACTCTGTGATTGTATGAAAGGGAAATTGTGTTTGATAAATCTATCAGAGTTCTTTGAGGAGGTAACAAGCAGGTTGGATAAAGGGGAACCAGTAGATGTAGTGTATTTGAATTTCCAAAACGCATTTGACAAGGTGCCACATAAAAGGTTACTGCATAAGATAAGAGCTCATGCTGTTGGGGGTAATATATTAGATTGGATAGAGGATTGGCTAACTAACAGAAAGTCAGGATAAATGGGTCATTTTCAGGATGGGAATCTGTAACTAGTGGGGTGCCACAGGGATCAATGCTGGGGCCTCAACTATTTTTAATCTATATTAATGACTTGGATGAACGAAGCGAGTGTATTGTAGCCAAATTTGCAGACGATACAAAGACAGGTAGGAAAGCAAGTTGTGAGGAGGACAGAGTCGGCAAAGGGATATACAGGAAACTTTGTGTTATCCGGAGGCTAAATGTTCGGCAAGCTTGAGCCACCGGCAAAAATCAGGAGCCGTTTTGTTAGGTTTTTTTCCTTCTTTCCTTCTTGTGGCTTTTTTTTCCCCCCCAACAGTCAGGCTCTGCAAAGTCTCTGTAGCTTAGCAACAGCTTCAGAGAGACGCTTCCAAGGTACGGGCCAACTGTTTAGAAGCTGTTGCTAAGCAACAGTGTTTGTTGTCAGATACGGAGATGAAAAGCTCCGTATGCTTCAACATTAACGCTGGTGTGTCCGGCAGTTTTGAGGGAACGGCAACAGCTCGGTCCCGTCGGTGCCGGATAGCACAAAGTTTCCTGTAGATAGGTTAAGTGAGTGGGCAAGAATTTGGCAGATGGAGTATAATGTGGGAAAATGTGAAGTTATCCACTTTGGTAGGAAGAATAGAAAAGAAAATTATTTAAAATGGAGAAAGACGACAGATGCGGCGGTACAGCGGGATTTGGGTGTTCTCGTACATGAAACACAAAAGGTTAACATGCAGGTGCAGCAAGTAATTAGGAAGGCAAATGGAATGTTGGCTTTTATTTCAAGAGGAAGTATAAAAGTAGGGAAATCTTGCTATAACTGTATAGGGCGCTGGCGAGACCACACCTAGAGTGCTGCGTAAAATTTTGGACCCCTTATTTAAGGAGGGATATACTTGCATTGGAGGCAGTCAGAGAAGGTTCACTAGGTTGATTCCTGGGATGGAAGGGTTGCCTTATGAGGAAATGTTGAGCAGGTTGGGCCTATACTCATTGGTGTTTAGAAGAATGAGAGGTGATCTTATTGAAACATACAAGATTCTGAGGGGGTTGGACAGGGTAGATGCCGAGAGGATGTTTTCCCACATGGGGGAAATCTAGAACGAGGGGGCATAGTCTCAGAATAAGGGGCCGCCCATTTAAGACGGAGATGAGGAGGAATTTCTTCTCAGAGGGTTGTGAATCTTTGGAATTCTTTACCCCAGAGAGCTGTGGAAGCTGAGTCAATGAATATATTCAAGGCTGAGATCTACATATTTTTGAGCAACAGGGAAGTCAAGGGTTATGGGGAGCGGGCAGGAAGGTGGAGTTGAGACCAAAATTGGATCAGCCATGATCTCATTAAATGGCAGAGCAGGCTCGAGGGGCTGAATGGCCTGCCCCTACTCCTATTTTTTATGTTCTACAGTTTACACAGAAATTATACTGTCCCTACTTATTTTTAACATTGAACAGCATCACTGCAGCATTTGAAAAGCACAAAAGAGTAGGTGTTAGATTATGTAATTTTCAGCCTATTGATTTGGCAATTTAAAAAGAAATGCAATACGGAGCTATGCAAATTTAGAGGTCCCAGGTTCAACCCATATCTGTGCTCAGTTTGCCAAGAAAAACACAGCCAGGGTTCCCACTTTGAAACCTTATCCAGTGACTCCTGTGTACATGTTGAAGTTAGGCGAGGACAGCATTGAGTTTAGCCGTCATCAGTCACAGGAACAGCCTGCTGACAAACATTATCCAGCAGCACAAATGAAGACTGGCCACTTCGACAAGGTACTGAAGAATTGTTTACGCCCATACAAATGTCCATCAATATGAGTCACTATCTTCAGGATCAAAAACTTACAAGAAAATAGGAAAACAAATAATCATTGTAAACTCAGCCTTTGGTGGGGTGAAACCTAGGGAATAGTCTATTACATTGAAGAGTACAATCGTTTCAGTCAAGGGATCAATCACTTGAAATCAGTCGTGTACATACAAGATTCCTTTTAAGTCTTCTGAATGCTACATATCAAAAAAGAAAAGCAAGACATATTGTCTCTTAAGCATCTCCTAGAAGTATAGTGAATATGTTTAAAACAATATTCTAAAAAAGGAAAACAAATTCTGCAGATTAAAAAGCTCAATTTGTAGAAGTGACAAACCGTTAAATGAAAATGGTCACTTCATCCTCTGGCTCCAAATTACAAAAAACTCAATACTTCAAACATATTAAAATGCAACTATTTATAACTGCTGTTAGTTATATATCACACTGATGAGTACATTGGCACTGTGCAGTATCTTGCCATTTAACATTTTAATATTTTAGTAAATATTAACTGAATCCATCACAGCAGTCAAGGGAGGAGGCATGTACTAGGTTAGTGCATCCAAATAATCAGAACTTAATATTTTCTGCAATATGCTCGTGACTGCTTCGATTATGAATGGTTTGCTGAATAAATCTCCCAAGCATTTCCAGGTGTTTTCTTTCGGGACAATCTTTTCCTTAAACTTATCCAGTATATCTGGACAAGTTATTGACGGTCACAATCTGTCCCAGGTTTTAATTCTAGAAACTGTAATTGAGATCTTACCATTTTTCACATTTTCTCAGAATTATAATGCACTTAACAGAGAATTCACAACACAATCAAGCCATTCAGCCCAACTGGTACATGCCAGTGTTTATGCTCCACACGAGCCTCCTCCCATCCTACTTCATCTAACCCTATCAACATATACTTCTATTCCTTTCTCTCATGGGCTTGTCTAGCTTTCCTTTAGTTGCAACACACTGCTAAATGCTATGTAGCAAAGCTTCTTCACAATAGGGGATTAGAACATTTAGGAGGAACCAGAAAGGAAAATATGGCACAACTACATGGCAAAAGTCAAATGGGTTTATAATGCATAATATATAAAATAGATAGCTACAAAACAAAAGAGAGGAAAACAATATTCTTCTAACCCAATAGTGAAGCAGTTGAAGTACTTACATCAAGAGAACAGGACATAAAAAGAATAGTTTTATAAAGGAAACCAGGATCTGCTAAGAGGACTTTTTTTAAAGTATATTTTAAAGCTAAAGGGACCAAGTGCAGATTCAACAATACAACATTGGGTTGATGCTATAATTTAAACTGGTCAAAGTAGATGCAGATATAGTCCTGGCTAGAATTAGTGATCAAGATTCCGAGCTGCTGGCCCCAAAGGCATTCACCCTCGCTGCTCAAAGAAATGGTGGCTGTGCTCATATGACGTGTCAGCCGTAGCTCAGTGGGTAGCACACGCGCCCGAGTCAGAAAGTTGTGGGCTCAAGCCCCACTCGAGACTTGAGCACAAAAAAAAAACAACCTAGGCCGACACTCTGGTGCAGTGCTGAGCAAGTGCTGAACTGTCAGAGGTGCCATCTTTAGGATAAGACATTAAACCGAGGCCCCGTCTGCTCTCGGGTGGACGCAAAAGATCTCATGGCACTATTTCAAAGAAGAGCAGGGGAGTTATCCCCAGTGTCCTGGCTATTATTTATCCCTCAATTAACATAACAAAAATAGATTATCTTGTCATTATCACACTGCTGTTTGTGGGAGCTTGCAGTGTGCAAATTGGCTACCGCATTTCTTACATTACAACAGTGACTTTACAGTCAATGAAGTACTTTCTGAAGTGAAGTGCTTTGGGATGCCCAGAGGTCATGAAAGGCACTATAAAAATGCAAATCTTTCTTTTTCTCCAAGCCACTTGTTCATGTATAATGGTCACATTTATTTCCAACACCAGATTTCTGATTGGTCACCTTGGTGGACGACACACCCAGCAGTTTATCTGGAATGTGTAATTAGACCCTGCTTGCCTAAGTACTCAAGTACTTCGCAAAGTATAATTTGAGCTATTCCAACTGCCAGGCTCCAGACAGAACAGAGCCCACCCTCACAGGTTAATATCTTCTCCCACCCCCCAAACAAGTTTCTGCCCACCCCAACAAGTTCCTAACCTCTCTCCCCCCAACCCAAAGTTCCTGATCTACCTTCCTCCCCCCGGGTTCCTGACCTTCCATAGATAGGGCAGTGTGTGGTGGGGGGGGGGGGGGGGGGCGGGGTCACGGATTGTTAACAGGTTTTTTGGGTATGAAGTGAATAGTGACAGTATCAGGACTTGTCCCGTCCAATCATGTCATTTGCCACACATGCAGAGCTTTCCGAGAACGCAACCAGATCTTTGGGGGGGGGGGGGGGTGGAAGAGAAGAGAAGAGGGAGAACGTGGTGCGGGTGTAAAGGGGGTGGGGTTGGAAGAACGCGATCCGTCTTACCGCCTGGATCATGTTTCATTCTCATTTAGCCCCCCTTCCCCCTCACACCCGATCCTCTCTCGCTACCCCCTCCGATCTCCTCTCTTTCCCCTTTCGATCCTCTCTTTCTCACCCCCTACCCGGCCGCCAACGGATCCAGTGACCTTCTTACAGAACCGAGGAAAGCATGGCCCATAGTGCTGGCCGCAATTGTTGGGTACTACACATGCGCGGCTTCAGTAAACAGCATGCATGCGCAGAAGGGGATAAAGTGCACATGCGCAGCTCTGTGATACTGCGCGCTTGCGCCAAACTCCGCAAAGATGTTCGTGCAGATAGTCACAGCAACATTTAATAGCTTGCCGGGACTGAAATTGCTCCCATGGACAGTTATAATCCAGAAAGGATCATTAGAGTCATAGAAACATAGAAGATAGGAGCAGGAGTAGGCCATTCGGCCCTTCGAGCCTGCTCCACCATTCAATGTGATCATGGCTGAACATCCAAGTTCAGTACCCTGTCCCTGCCTTTTCCCCATATCCCTTGATCCCTTTAGCCTCAAGAAATATATCCAACTCTTTCTTGAATATATTTAATGAACTAGCCTCCACCGCCCTCTGTGGCAGAGAATTCCACAGGTTCACCACTCTCTGGGTGAAGAAATTCCTCCTCATTTCAGTCCTAAATGGCTTACCCCTTATCCTTAGACTATGACCCCTGGTTCTGGACTCCCCGGCCATCAGAAACATCCTTCCTGCATCTAGTCTGTCCAGACCTGACAGAATTTTATAGGTTTCGATGAGATCCCCTCTCAATCTTCTAGACTCCAGCGATTATAAGCCCAATCGACACAATCTCTCCTCATAAGTCATTCCTGCCATCCCAGGTATCAGCCTGGTGAATCTTCGCTGCACTCCCTCCATGGCAAGAACGTCCTTCCTCAGGTAAGGTGACCAAAACTGCACACAATACTCAAGGTGCGGTCTCACCAAGGCCCTGTACAACTGTAGCAAGACATCCTTGTTCCTGTACTCGAACCCTCTTGCTACGAAGGCCAACATACCATTTGCCTTCTTAACCGCCTGCTGCACCTGCATGCTTACCTTCAGCAACTGGTGCACAAGGACGCCCAGGTCTCTCTGCACTTCCCCTTCTCCCAATCTATTGCCATTCAAATAATAATCTGCCTTCCTGTTTTTGCCACCAAAGTGGATAACCTCACATTTATCCACATTATAGTGCATTTGCCATGTTTCTGCCCAATCACCCAACCTGTCCAAATCGTACTGGAGTTTCCTGACATCCTCCTCGCAGCTTACCCTCCCGCCCAGCTTTGTGTCGTCTGCAAATCTGGAGATATTACATCCAATTCCCTCGTCCAGATTAATATATATTGTGAACAGCTGGGGTCCTAGGACCGATCCTTGCGGTACCCCACTAGTCACTGCCTGCCACTTGGAAAACGACCCGTTTATTCCAACTCTTTGCCTTCTGTCCGCCAACCAATTCTCTATCCAAGTCAATACCTTGCCCCCAATCCCATGTGCCTTAATTTTGCACGCTAATCTCTTATGTGGGACCTTATCGAAAGCCTTCTGAAAGTCCAAATACACCACATCCACTGGTTCTCCCCTATCTATTTTACCAGTTACATCCTCAAAAAATTCCAGTAGATTAATCAAGCATGATTTACCTTTTGTAAATCCATGTTGACTTTGTCCGATCCTGTCACTGCTTTCCAAGTGCTCTGCTATTACATCTTTTATAATAGACTCTAGCATTTTCCCCACTACCGACGTCAGGCTTACCGGTCTAGAATGCCCCGCTTTTTCTCTACCACCTTTTTTGAATAGTGGGGTGACATTAGCTACCCTCCAATCCATGGGTACCGTTCCAGAGTCTATCGAGTGCTGGAAGATGACCAGTAATGCATCTACTATCTCTAGGGCCGCTTCCTTAAGTACCCTGGGATGTAGACCATCAGGCCCTGGGGATTTATCGGCCTTTAGTCCCATCAATTTTCCTAACACCATTTTCCTACAAATACTGATTTCTTTCAGTTCCTCTCTTTCATCAGACCCTATGTTCCCCGGCATCTCTGGGAGGTTATTTGTGTCCTCCTTTGTGAAGACAGAACCAAAGTATGTATTTAGTTGGTCAGCCATTTCCTTGTTTCCCATTATAAATTCCCCTGATTCTGACTGCAAGGGGCCTACGCTTGACTTCACCAATCTTTTTCTCTTCACATATCTATAAAAGCTTTGTCAGTTTTTATGTTCCCGCTAGCTTACTCTCATATTCTATTTTCCCTTTCTTAATTAATCCCTTTGTCCTCCTTTGTTGACTCCTAAACTGCTCCCAATCCTCAGGATTATTGCTTTTTCTAGCCAATTTATATGTCCTCTCCTTGGATCTTATGCTATCCCTAATTTCCCTTGTTAGTCACGGTTGAGTCACCTTTTTTGTTTTATTTTTATGCCAAACTGGGATGAACAAATTCTGTAGCTCATCCATTCGGTCTTTGAATGTTTGCCATTGCCTATCCACAGTCAACCCTTTGAGCGCCATTCCCCACTCAATCCTACCCAACTCGCTCCTCAGACCATCGTAGTTTCCTTTATTTAAATTGAGGACCCTTGTCTCTGAGTCAACTACTTCCTTCTCCATCTTAATGAAGAATTCGATCATATTATGATCGCTCCGACCCAAGGGGCCTCGTACAACAAGATTGCCAATTAATCCTTTCTCGTTACATAATACCCAGTCTAAGATGGCCTGATCTCTGGTTGGTTCCTCGACATATTGGTCCAGGAAACTATCCCGTATACACTCCAGGAATTCCTCCTCCACAGTATTGTTACTAATTTGGTTAGCCCAATCTATATGTAGATTAAAGTCACCCATGATGACTGCTGTGCCCTTATTGCACGCTTCTTTAATTTCCCTTTTAATGCCATCCCCAACCTCCACCTTACTGTTTGGAGGTCTATATACCACTCCCACTAATGTTTTTTTCCCCCCTTAGTATTTCTCAATTCTACCCATACCGATTCCACATCATCAGAGCTAATATCCTTCATTACAATTGTAATAATCCCTTCTTTAACCAGTAATACTACCCCACCTCCCTTTCCTTTTTGCCTATCTTTCCTGAATATCGAATACCCCTGGATGTTGAGTTCCCAGTCTTGGCCATCCTTGAGCCACGTTTCTGTAATCCCAACCAAATTGTATTCGTTTACCTCTATTTGCGCAGCCAATTCATCCACCTTATTACAAATGCTCCTTGCATTAAGACACAAAGCCTTCAGGCTTGTTTTTTTTAACACTCTCTTAGACCTATTAGAATTATTATTTACTGTGGCCACGTTTGATTTAAACCGTTGATTTCTCTGACTGCCACTTTTGTTTTTCTCCTTCCTATCTTTTGCTTTTATCCCCGTTTTCCTTTCTCTTTCTCCCTGCTCAGGTTCCCAACCCCCTGCCATTTTAGTTTAAACCCCCCCGAACAGTGCTAGCAAACCTCCCCGCAAGGATATTTGTCCCGCTCTGGTTCAGGTGCAACCCATCCGACTTGTACAAGTCCCACCTTTCCCAGAAGCAGGCCCAGTGATCCAGGAAACTAAAACCCTCCCTCCTGCACCAACTCTTTAGCCACGCATTCATCTGCTCTATCCTCCTATTCCTATACTCACTAGCACGTGGCACTGGGAGTAATCTAGAGATTACAACCTTTGAGGTCCTGCTCTTTAATCTGCTACCTAGCTCCCTAAATTCTTGTTGCATGACGTCATCCCTCTTCCTACCTATGTCGTTGGTCCCAATGTGAACCACGGCCTCTGCCTGTTCACCCTCCCCCTTCAGAATGCCCTGCAGCCGTTCAGTGACATCCTTGACCCTGGCACCAGGGAGGCAACAAACCATCCTGGAGTCACGTCTACGGCCACAGAACCGTCTATCTGTTCCCCTTACGATAGAATCCCCTACCACTATTGCTCTCCCACTCTTTTTCCTCCCTTCCTGAGCAGCAGCAACACCCCCGGTGCCAGGAAGTTGGCTGCTGCTGCTTTCCCCTGGTGAGTCATCCCCCTCAACAGGATCCAAATTGGTATACTTGTTTGAAAGGGGGACGGCCACAGGGGTCTTCTGCACTACCTGCCTGCTTCTACTGCTCCGCCTGGTGGTCACCCATTTCCCTTCTGCCTGTGCAGCCCTACCCTGCGGTGTGACCAACTCATCAAACGTGTAATCCACGACCCTCTCAGCATCATGAATGCTCCACAACCCATCCATCCGCAGCTCCAGCGCCTCAATACGGCCCGTTAGTAGCTGCAGCTGGATGCATTTCTGGCACACGTGGTCATCAGGGACACTGGCAGCGTCCCCGAATTCCCACAGAGCAAGAGGAGCATAACACGGGGCTGGGCTCTCCTGGCATGACTTACCCCTTTAATTAATTTAAATTAATTCAATACCACCAGTTAAAGATATACTCTAGGGTGCTTATTTACCAACAGTCGCACTGCACAATCATATTGAAAGAGAAAGGGTTATTAGGGAATCTCAGCATAAGTTTCTGGAAAAGGCAGCCCTGTTTCATCAACTTGGTTGATTTTATTTTGAGGAAATTACAAAGTAGGAGGACGTTGACACTGCACATCTTGACTTTCAAAAAAGGCTTTCACAAAAGTGCCACTCAAAAGGCTACTGAACAAAGTCGAGTCTTGTGGGATTGGTGGGCTGGATAAGGAACTGGCTGCATTCCCAGAGACAGAAGTTATTAAAGATAGAGATCCTGCATGGAAGCCAGTCACTAGTGGGGTCCTGCAGGGATCCGTACTGGGACTATTGCTCTTCATTATTTTTAAATCAATCAATGATCTGGAGGCAGTGGGGGAAAACTCTTCTTAAGCAGTCCCTCTGAACCGAGGATGCCTTGCTTCCACATTAAAAAATGAGTTCTCGGGTGACTGAAGAGTCCAATGCGGGACCTAATCTCCGTCACAGGTGGGGCAGATGGTGGTTGAAGAGGTTGGGTGCTTGGGTTGACGTGCGCTCCTTACGCTTGCTCCCGGCGAAGAGACTCAAGGTGTTCGGCGCCTTCCCGGATGCTTCTCCTCCACTTTGGGTCAGGGATTCCTAAGTGTCAGTGGGGATGTTGCACTTTTTCCAAGGAGGCTTTGAGGGTGTCCTTGAAGCATTTCCTCTGCCCACCTGGGGCTCTCTTGCCGTGTCAGAGCTCCGAGTAGAGTGCTTGTTTTGGGAGTCTCGTATCGGGCATGCAGGCGATGTGACCACGCTCGATCAGCTCCGATGGACGGGTCAAAGCTTCGATGCTGGCCTGAACGAGAACACTGACGTTGGTGCGCCTATCCTGTCAATGGATTTGCAGGATCTTGCGGAGGCAGCGTTGGTGGTACCGCTCCAGTGCTTTAAGGTGCCTGCTGTACATGGTCCACGTCTCCGAGTCATACAGCAGGGCAGGTATCAGCGCTGCTCTGTAGACCATGAGCTTAGTGCCGGGTTTGAGGTCCTGGTCTTCAAACACTCTTCCTCAGGCAACCGAAGGCTACACTGGCACACTGAAGGTGGTGTTGGACTTAGTCATCGACGTCTGCCCTTGTTGTCAGTAGGCTCCAGAGGTATGGAAAGTGGTCCACATTGTCCAAGGCCTTGTCGTGGATTTTGATAACCGGGGCGGGGGCAGGCTGGTAGAGGACCTTTGTCTTACGGATGTTTAGTGCAAGGCCTATGCTCTTGTATGCTTCGGTGAAGGTGTTGACGATGGTTTGGAGTTCGACCGATCAGCAAGTTCACAGATGACGTGAAGATATGTGCAGGTGCAAGGATATAGATTTTAAAAAAAGATTGCAGGCGAATCTAGGTCTGATGGGGGAAAATCGATTGCTATCTGGTAGATGTCTTTTAGTATAGACAAATGCTACATGATACACTTGGATAAGGGAAAATCCAAGTATGTTTACACCATGCAAGATTGCATAGGCAAGGCTGCTAATGGGAGAAGGGCCTGGATTATAGGGCATGAGGAATCAAAGGTCCATGACCAGTGATGCAAAGCTATTTTTTTTAAATGTTAGGATGTATTGCCAAGACAATTACATATAAAAGAAACACTTTTTTTGGACATGATCTTGGTTAGGCCACTTCTCAAATACAGTGTCCAGCTTTGGTTGCATTTATGACATGTTGGTGGTGTTGATCAGGATTTAACTGTCTTTTTGCCAAGAGCAAGCTGAAGGGGAGAGCCAGTGATGGAAAGCCAATGGAGGAGGAGTAAATGACAGAAAAATAATAGAGGCCTTAAGAGATACATGCAAGGACCAGCCCAAAATTCAAAGATAAGCCATGTGAAATTATGGTCTCTGGTATAATTTTACTTGGATAAAGAAAGGAATTCATCTAAAACAAAGTGGCTGGCAATCGGGTGTGAAAATAACAATGCTACTTTTGTAATAGTATTTTTAGGATTAAAAGAACTGGTAGAGGAAAGACAGATCGCACCTACTCAAACTGGGGCAATGAAGCTTGTGAGGGACATTGAGGCAGCTATAGAGAATACTTTCTACCAAACAGGTAGGTTTTTTTTTTGGGGGGGGGGGGGGGGGGGGGGGGGGGGGGTGGTGGAAGAAAAAAGGACAAGGAGCCAATTGGATCCCAAACATACTGATTGTAGAGTGGGAGGTAATCAACAGGTGGGTATAGGCACAGTATCTCAGATACACAGGAATCAGGTATGACGGACAGGCAAATACTGGGGTACAAGAATGGAGTCAAATCTACAAGATGCAAATACATGAATGCCAAGATGTCAGAACTGGAGGCAGTTCCAGGAACTACAATGTAGACGCATCAGAAACACAGCCAGTAATAAATACAACATACACGTGCACAGTGTTTTCAGAAAAGGGACACAAAATGAGGTGGTGTAGCCCTATACTTCAGGGAAACCTTGGATGCTTGTGAAGTTGATCCTGTGGGTGACAGAATATCAATGAACTACTTTGTTAGACACCTGCAATGCAAAAAAGACAATGCTCACACTAGTCTGTTACTGCCCATTAAATCAGCATAAGAAGTTTGCTCTATGAACAGAGAAGAAGGCTATGCGAAAAAAGGGAGGGGAAATAATAAAGAAACAAATCAAGCTTCCCCACTCCTGACTGTCCATGACTCCCACAGGACTAAGTTCAGTTGCGAGGTCTTCCCTGGTCAAAAAGCTTCAGCCTCAAGGCTCGCACATGAACCATGACCACTTTGATTAAAGTATCAGGACAACAGGTAACCCCAATAATACTTTAAAAGGACCGGTTGAAAATAGGCATGGGAAAAAAATCGTCCAATCATTCCACATACTGTGGCTACATATCATACTGTATTTAAATGTTTTTTAAAAATTATAAACAAGGAGCCCAAGGACAATATTTACAACTTGGAGAATGCAGCACTTACTTTAAACAATGCAGCGGGCCAGGAGAGAAGCGAGCCACCCGGCTCACACGAGCCCCATTTATTGTATTGAGGTGAACCTCTGGGATATAGAGAGTGACAGATGACGATTGCAGTCTGGTTTTCACTACTTCCAGAGGGCACGTTAAAATGGCTCCAACTGTCCCCCCGCAGCTGCCAAAACAAAAAGGTTCAGTTTAGTCAAAAAAAAACCTGGATATTAGAAGAATGTTTCGAGAATGATAATTCTACATACTGTAAAGCAGCAAATCTCCATCTGTACTATAGTCACCAACATAATGCTGCGTTGTTCCCCAATGGCTCAGTGGCTAAATGCACATAGGATACTGGGGTATACAAACCTGAATGGTCCTTGGTTCAATTCTTGGTTTGTGATCATTTTGATTTCCTTTCCAAAATTTATCAGTTCCCCCTCCAGATCAAAAAAAATCTCACTGTAAACTTTATGCAGATGTGCAGTGATACCCATATGTCATTTGACTAGTCTTCCTATAGTCCTTGTCTAGTCACATTTGAAGAACACAAATGCCCGAAGAGCCGAGTAAAAAGATGGAAGATAAAGATTATAATTAACAGCAGTGAATACATTTGACATGATTTCACTTATTGTACTGGTTCAGGTAGCCAAATAGTACCAGGCACACCCAGACCTCAGCAGCAAGGAACAACCATTTCGAAGAGCAGGAGAGTTACCTCCGGTGTCTTGGCTAATATTTATCCCTCAAATCAACATCACTGAAATAGATGATCTGGTCATTATCACATTGCTGTTTGAGAGCTTGCTGGGCACAAATTGGTTGTCACGTTTCCTACATTACAACAGTGACTACACTTCAAAAGTACTTCATCTATATATATATATAAAAAAAGACCTCTTCTGTCTGTCTGTCTGTTCTCTACACGTTCGAAAGTTAGAGCGTACCTACACGTGCGTCACATCAAAAGAAAGCTTACGATTACGGACTGGTCATAGGCGTATTTACTTTTCCGTAGACAAAAATCGTGCCCAAGGTATCCCAAAAACGAATCAAAATTCCGCTCATTAAATGGGAAAAGTTCTGCTCATTTGCTCATTAGCATTGAGTGACGTGAAGGTTGACCAATCGTGCGGTCGAGCGACCTGACAGTTGACCGACGGTTGACCAATCGCTGCGTCACGGGGGCGGGTTCATTGCGCGTGCGGGCGGGCCATCCTACAGTTGAGTGTTGAGTGACTTGACGATTGACCAATCCTACAGTTCAGTGACCTGACGGTTGACCAATCGGTGCGTGTGTGGGCGGGCCTTATCATTCTGAACCGAGGCGAGTGGCCGCCATCTTGATTCTTCACGATTTTTTTCCCCCCCACACTTTCTGCGTGTTAGGGAACTAAAGAAAATAACAATTTATTTGAGTTTTAAATTGTATTTAGCAACAGTAGGAAATGAAGTGATCCCCTGCCCTTCGCCCGGAGACTCGCCTACTTTGACGGTCATTTCGAGCGGCTGTGCCGGCGCCGGGCGCGGCCTAGCAGCCCGGGCCTTGAGTTGCGGGCCGTGCCGGGAGCTGCCGCGCACAAAACGTCCCCGCAGCGTCAACAGCCCCGCCCCAGAGCCCGACCCAAAGCCATTAGGTGAGCGGCAGTGGTGGCCCAGTCTCTCTCTCTCACACTCCCAATCTCTCTCTCACGCTCCCAGTCTCTCTCTCTCACGCTCCCACTCTCTCTCGCGCTCTCACAATTCAATTGCTTTATTGGCATGAAAGTTTACAGGGAACCATATTGCCAAAGCTTACATAACAAAAAGTAGTTTTCCAACATTCTGTAGGTGTCAAACAATTTTGACCTTCGTTGGGTAGACAATATTAATTTAAACAGTCGTTGACCCTCGTTGGGTACATTCAGTATTAATTTTTAAACAGTCGTTGGGTACATTCGGTATTGATTTAAACATTCTTAATGTTTATATATGCTATGGGTGTGCTCGTTAGTCCCTCACTGTTCCTCAGGTTGTGACATGTTGTTACATATTGGGCACCAAGGTATGGTCTGTCTCCTTCTCCCAGGGCTAATCTTAATTTTGACAGGTCATCCAATTCTTTGAAATCTGGGGTTGTTTGGCTGAGCTTGTCAAAATATATGTTTCTTGTTTTGTTGAATTTTTCGCATTTTAGGAGGAAGTGCATCTCTGTCTCAACCTCGCCGGCCAGACAGTGATCACATATTCTATTCTCTCTAGGCTGCCAGGATTTCTTGTATCTTCCTTTTTCAATTGCCAGTTGGTGGTCGCTTAGTCTGTACCTGGTGAGGGTCTGTCTCTGTTTTGTGTCTCTGATGGTCGAGAGATAGTCTGCCAGTTTATATTCTCTTTAGGGCCCGGTAACATTCTAATCTGCTTTGGCTTTTGGTTATTTTGTTCCAATGTTCCAGGTAGGTTTCTTTGCATTGTTTAATGATTTGGTTCACTCGGATTGGTGTTTGGAAGGCAGTGTTGGTCTGGGACTGGTCAGGGTCCGGCTGAGTAGGAGTACTTAATTTCAGTAGCAGCTGACTCAGGGGACTCATTTCTGGGTTCAGCTCTTGGGTCTGGAGGGCTTTAAAATGAAGGGTGTCTGGGGAACTAGATTTGAGGTGATTTAGAAAGTTTAGTGCTCGTTTTTGGATGTTTATTATCAGTGGGTATCTGCCTAGTTCGGCTCTACATGCATTTGTTGGTGTTTTCCTTTGGGTGCGAAGAATGCTTCGGCAAAATTCTGCATGTAGGGCTTCTATTGTGTGTTTTTCCCATTTAGTGTAGCTATGGTGATTGAGTGGGCCCCATACTTCACTACCGTACAGCGCAATCGGCAGGATTATGCTGTCAAATATTTTGAGCCAGATTTTGATTGGAATTTGGATGTTGTAGAATTTTCTTTTTATTGCATATAGGGCTCTTCGGGCTTTTTCTTTTAGTGCATTCACTGCTATGCTGAAGCTCCCTGATGCTGTGATGGTTAGACCAAGGTAAGTGTAGCTCAGTGTGTCCTATGATGGTATCACTGAGAGTAAACTGGTATTTGTTTTCCTGACATCTGGGCCTTTTTTGAAAAATCATGATGTTGGTTTTCTTTAGATTTACTGTCAGGGCCCAATTTTGGCAGTATTTGTCGAGGAGGTCTAATTGTTGCTGTAATCCTTGTTCTGTGGGAGACAGCAGAACCAGGTCGTCCGCATAGAACAGGGATTTCACTTCCCCATCTAGGAGAAAGAGACCCAGTGACTCGCTTTGCTCCAGCATGTCTGCTAACTCATTTATGTATATGTTGAACAGGGTCGGGCTCAAATTGCAGCCCTGCCGGACGCCTCTTCTCTGGGTGAAGAAACCGGTGCGTTTGTCTCCAATTTTGACACCGCATTTATTTTTCAGATACATCGATTTAATAAGGTCATAGACTTTGCCCCCTATTCCACACTGAAGAAGTTTGTAATAGAGCCCTTCGTGCCAGATAGAGTCAAAAGCTTTCTTGAAGTCAATGAAACAAGCGAATATTTTCCCATTTTTTGTTTGGTGTATATGTTTTTCAATGAGAGTGTGAAGGGTATAGATATGGTCGGTGGTGCGGTGTTTTGGAAGAAAGCCTATTTGATTTTTTCTAAGGATATTAGGTTTGTTAAGAAAATCCAGCAATCTACTATTTAGAATACTGCAGAATAACTTCCCTAGACAACTGTTGACACAGATGCCACGGTAGTTATTTGGGTCTGATTTGTTTCCACTTTTATATATGGGAGAGATGAGTCCTTGGCACCAGATATCGGGAAAACAGCCTGAACGTAATATGATGTTGAATAACTTGAGTACAGCACCCTGCATCTCCATATTGCTGAACTTGAGCATTTCATTTTTGATGTTGTCTGGCCCACAGGCTTTCTTTAGGTGGAGAGATTTTGTTTTTGTGGCCAGTTCTTTCCAAGTGATTGGGGAGTCTAGAGGGTTTTGGTTGTCTTTAATTGTTGCTTCTAATGTGTGGAGTTTTTCCGTGACATGATGTTGACTTGGGTTTGTTTCGTTTATTGGGATGTCTTTGTAGAGGTTTTCAAAATGTGTTCTCCAGATGTCACCATCTTGGATTGGTAATGCTTGCAATTGTGTTGTACTCAGGTTATTCCACATATCCCAGAACTGATTTTGATTAATGGAGTTTTCAATTTCTTCGAGTCTTTTGTGGGTTTAATTTTGTGTTTTGTTCCTAATGGTGTGTTTATATCTTTTGAGGGTCGCATTGTATCTAATACGTAGGTCTGGATTGTTTGGTTGGCGATGCTTTTGGTTTGATATTTTTCTCAGGTCTTTTCTGGCATTTTTGCATTCGTGATCAAACCATTTCTCTTTTTTTTGTCTTTTGTAACGTTTCCTCTTCTGTTTCACAAGGTCGGCTTTTACAGCTGCCTCATGGAAGATCATATTTATATCATCTATGGCCATGTTTACACCATCTCTGGTGATCTCGTATGGGTTTTCTTTAAATTTTGATATTTTACGTGAGATCAGGTGAATTTAGTGCGGTGATGAATTTATCTCCACTGTCTGGGGCCCATTTGTATGTCTGGTTTATTTTATGGAGCTTACTGGGTTCCTTTTTTGTGTCTGTAGTTTGGGCAGAAAGTTTAAGGTACACATTTATTTGGTTATGGTCCGAGAGGGGGGATTGCTGCCTGACAGTGAATGCGTTGATATCGCAGGGGTCCAGGTCAGTGATTGTATAATCCACCACACTAGACCCAAGAGTTGAGGAATATGTGAGTCTCCCTAAAGAGTCCCCTCTGAACCTACCGTTAACTATGTACAGGCCTAAGGCTCGGCAGAGTTGCACTACCTCCCTACCGCTTTTATTTATTTCACAGTCAAGGTTGTTCCGATTTGCGATGGCTGGTGTGACATATAAAAGGGGTCTGGCCAAACACATGGTTGTTGCCCTGTGGGTCTATGAAGTCAGGTTCACATCCGGTCCTTGCGTTTAGGTCCCGACATAGTAGCACCTTTCCTTGGGCCTGGAAATGGCTGATTTCCATGTGGAGAGTATCAAATAACTCTTCAAAATATGGCGATTCTATTGGAGGTATGTAGATCGCACATAAGTAGACATCTTTTTTTGCTATTCCTATATTCTTATCTAATTTTAGCCATACATGTGATTTCCCCTGTTTTATCGGTGAGATGTGTTTGTCCAGTTCTCCTTTATACCACACCAAGATTCCCCCGGAGGTTCTGCCCTCGCGTACCTTAGTGTTCTTTACTGAGGGCACAATGATTTCATGGTACATTGGAGGACAGTGGGTGGGCACGTCCTTTTGACACCATGTTTCTGTTAACACAATTATATCAATGTCTTTTATAGATTTTAGGAATTCAGGGTCTGTACTCTTCATCCCAAAAGTTGAGGAGCGGAGACCCTGGATATTCCAGCAGCTTATGTGGAAAGAACGCATCTATATAGTTCAAAAAAACAAGATAAAATGGACCTATTTTGTGGGACGGGTGTGAAAACACTAATTTATATAATGCTAAATGACGATTTAGTATAAATTCCATAAGGCATGCACATACTGCTAATAATAAATAAAATAATAATAATAATTTAGTACATTCTTTTCTGGCTTTCCATCAGGGTGCTTATCATCGTCATGATCTTTCTCAGTTCTTGGTCTGCAGTCTGTGGTCTAGAGGGGGGTCTGGGGTCAGGTACAATAGCACGGTTCTGTTGCTGGTTTTGTATAGGGGGGTGGGGGACAGTGGTGGTCCTGTTTGGGTTAGGGCTCCCAATGGTAGAGGGGGTGGGAGGGGTGCGTCTTTTGGCAGTGTTTGAGGTTTTTTGCGAAGATCCACATCCGCTGTTTGAGTAGATGTATTCCGTCATAGAGGTCCCTTGTGTTGATGTTTGGGTGATGGGCCAGGTGGGCGTTGGGGAGGGGCAGTACATCTCATGTCGATCTCCCTGTTGGTGTTGTGGATTACATAGGCTGGGGTGTCCTCTCTGGGCAGTAGAGTGGAGATCACAATCCGCGCCTCGGGGAATTCCATGCTGGCCTTCTCCACCATCCTGCTCACTGCTCTAGCAGTGCCTTCCCGTAGGGTGCGTAGGTCGTTTGTGCCTGTGTGGATCACAAGCCATTTTGGGCTTCCAAGGGATTCTCTGTTCAGGATCTTCATTGCATGGCCTGCGTTGCTGCACCATTTTCTCAGGACTTGCAGACCTGGGAACATCCTCTGGGGGTCCAAAAACTTCCCGTTGGAGTCGGTCAGCAGGACCGCCTGAGGGGCTGGCTTTTCAGACTGGGTAGCAGTAGTCTGGGCAGGACTCGACTGAGGGCTGGTTGTTGGCTGAGTTTCTGGGGTAGGCTGTGTGACAGGAGCGGGCTTTGGGACCTGCGGTGTGTTCCTGTTCTGGTTGCAAGGTAAAGAGGGTGTGACATCCTCATGTTGGGGGGGGGTGGGGGGGGGCATCCGACGGGTTCGGTGTCCCTGTGTGTGTTGTTTTTGTGTCAGCAGGTTGTTGGACCTTAGCAGGCAACACAAACCTCGAGTTCATTTTCCTGCCTTTCTACGGCCTCCTTCGTTTTGTTTAGCTGAGTACGGAGTTCTTTGATCTCATTTCTTTGCTCCTCCACGATCTTTCTCAACTCGTGGATGGTGGACTCGTTTTCCGTTTTCAGCTGTTTGAGTTCCTCCTTCAAATTCTTGGCCTGTGTTTCCTTGTATTCATTGAAATCGAGTTCTAGTTTGGACAGACTCTCTTTCAGCAGTTTGTTTGCGTTGAGAGGTGTGGGAGGGGTGGAGATGGTCAGGGAGGTGTCTCTCTCTGCTGGACTCTCTTCTTCCTCCGCTTGGCTCTCTTTTGCCTCCTGTTCATTGGTCCTCTGTGTCTGCCTTAGTTTTCAACTGGGGGAATTCCTTTTCAAAGGAGTCCAAATTTTCTACATTCCCCTGTATCATGATCTTTCCTTTTTTGTTGTAGTAGCTTATAGTTAGCAGGGGGTCTAAATTTCCATCTTCACATATTTTCAGTCTGCCTCCCATGCTAATACCTTCACTGGAGACGTGTGCGTAGTTTTTTGTAAAGCCTCCTTCCATGAGGGAACGGAGTCGGTGTAGAATATGAGGTTGTTCTTCTTCCTAATCCCTTTTTGTGTGACATAGTCGACGTAGAGGACCTCTGGGTTATTTTGAAGTGTTATATCCTTGTGTTTATCCTTTGCCTTTATACTGTTGCATTTCTCAGGATATTTCACTTCCCTGCTTTGTGTCATTGTAGTTGTTTTTTTTTCGTAGCTAGATAACTTTTTTTTCTCTTTTTTTTTGTGTTGTGTTCCACCTTATCCCACTTTTAGGTCCAAAATTGAGAGTTTTTCAGGGGTTCATCTTAGATATAGCTGCTCTTAAAAATTTCTCTCTCTCTCACACACAGTATTTGGGAGCCGGTGCCTTCGGGCTGCTCCCCTCTCGGGCTGAATCTGTCTCTGGGCCTCAGTCTCAGGCCTGGGCCCTCGGGTTTTCTCAGGTTTCAGGCTCGGGTTGTTTCCCTCTCCCTACCGTTTCTCTCAGGGTTTCTCAGTTTTTGGGCCTCGCTCTCCTGGTTTCCACCCCCACCCCCCCCCCGAACTAAACTTAAATAAAATTAAACTAAGGTAGAAATAAGTAAAACTTTTTTTCAGGACCCGGTGTTTTCCTCTTCCGACTCTCTCACTCGCTCTCCGGGCCTCGGACTCGCTCTCTCTCCGTGTCCTAGACTCGCCCACTCTCCGTGCCCCGGGCTCGTTCGCTCTCCGCGCCCCGGGCGGATTTCCTCGCGTCGTCGCGTCGGTCTCAGGCCCCCGGTTTTTCTGACTCACCAGGCTGTTTTCCTCCGATCCCACGGTCTCTGGGCTTCAGTCCGGTTTCCCCCGGGTTTCAGGCCCTGGGCTCAGGTTGTTTCTCTTACCCGAATTCGCGCTCTCCAGGCCCTTTCCCCACTCTCCAGGCTCGGTCTGTTCCTCTCTCGCTGTCTCTCTCGGTCTCTTTATACTGTCCTGGCTCGGGCCGCTCCTCCCGGTCTGGGTCTGGGAGCCGCCGTTTCCCGGTGTCTCCGGGCTGCTCCCCCTCTCCGACCCCGCGGTCTCTGGGCCTCGGTCTCGGCCCGGCTCCTCGGGCCTTTCCCGGGCTTCAGGCTCCATGCTGCGGCTGCTGCTCGGGCTCTGCTTTGGTGCCTCGCTATTCCGGTTTTTCCCCGGGTTTCTCTCTCTCTCGCGCGCTCCCACTCTCTCTCTCTCTCTCACATGCTCCCACTCTCTCTCTCTCTCTCGCTCACACACACGCTCCCACTCTCTCTCTCCTTCCCTCTCTCTCTTCCCCCCAGTCGCTCCCTCTCTTCCAACAACATGCCCTCAAAAAAGCCTCGGCACCGCCGGGCACCCCCAGCTAGTTGGCTATAAAGCGCTTTGGGATGGCCGGTGGTCATAAAAGGTGCTATATAAATGAAAGCCTTTCTTTGATACTGCTCTTTCATACATATAAATGCTAAATTAGGCAACTCCAATTTCCATTATGCACAGGGTGGAAAAAAAAGTCTTCCCCATTATGGCAGCTAATGGAGATTCTGCAATACTAGTTAAAGAGGAACTGGCAGATCCAAAAGTACAATAAAAGACTAACTGCTGCACAATTAAAGTATTTATTATGGTCTTAACCATTGAACAATGGTTATGTAGTATATCTCCCACCACTCTGAACTTACAACAGTTCTTGTTTTATTACTGTGACATGGCTAATGATTATGACTTCTAGGTTATTTGACATTGTTTGTACATGCTAAAGAATTCACACTGCATCCACCATACAACTCAAACCACCATGCCTCAAGCCAAAATCTCCCTTTAAAAAAAAAGGCAATTAATTAGAGAGACTGTTGAAAAACATATTTCAGGGTTTTGTGGAGCAAGCTGGGGAGTGATTAGTACCTAACAGAGCAAAACACAGATGCAGCCACGATGGGCAAATGGCTGTTCTGTTGTCGCATTCAATGAAACTTTGTATACTGTAGAAGAGGAAGACTGCCCAATTGTACACAGTAAACATCTAAAGACAGACAATGCCCAGGTGATTTCCTCTGCAAGATAACGGATTCTCATTTGTATGTGGGAGGTTGAACAAATGAGGAAGAGTATTAAATTACCAAAATGAAACCCGTTACAACAAGAGTGAATGGTGTATCTAATTCAATTAAATTAGACATCAGGGGCTGAGTCTCAAAAACCTACTATGCATAGAGATTTATAGCACAAGATTAAATTTAACTTGTGTATTTGGCTGGGCCTACACAAAGAATGATCATAGATATACATGTGTCAGGTCTACTTTGTCGTGTATATGTAGTGTCAGGCAGGATTTCTCATTTAGTTTCAGGTTACAAAATTCAAGGTACTAGAAATGGCCTATGAGATAGTGGTGCAGTCACATTTAATGGACTAACTTAAAGGCCTTAAAAGATCATACTGTAGAATAGAAATTGGGTTAATCACAATACAAAGGAAAAAAAGCAGTGTATGATTAAGCATTAAGCCAAGTGGAAAAAGCCAGCCAGCGTGAGACAAGTACAGGAAACTCTCGATTTACCGGCACCTAAATAACTGGAAATCTCTTAACCGGCAAAATTCAGGAGTAGGTTCAGGTAATTTTTACTTCATTTTAGTGGCCATTCCTAGACCTGTGGCTATGTAACTGGGGTTCCTGCACTTGTTGCTAAGCAACAGGGAAGCCTGGATTTGTTGCTGTGTACGGGGCTCTCGTACCTTTTACTATACCTCTCTGTAATCCGGACTTTTTAATAAACCGGCAGCACGCCAGTCCTGGATAAAGAGAGTTTCCTGTATATTGAAAGCAAAATACTGTACTAAAACAATTACGCATTTACAAAAACACAAAATAAAGCTCACATCAAAATTGAAACATATCCTATCAACCAAGGTCCAGTCCTGTTTCTTTTCAGTAATAGGTCATATTTAGTTAAGGAACAAAATATTATTTTTTATTTTTTATTTTTTTTAAAAAAGAGAATCTATCTGCAAATATACACTAGGTTAAATTGAGAGAACAGTGACTACAGTAAAAGGTGGACATCAATATTTCACACTAGTAAACTGCACATGGCATTGCCCATGGTCAATCGACAAGTGCATGTTTTTTTAAATGTACAAGGTAGAGATGGCGTTGGGAATAGACTTCAGAAACTCATTACAGCACTGCCTACTGGCCAGAGCCTGTAACTATAGTTACAGGCAACTGTTTACATACAGGATCTCCATTGTAAATGTTTACAAAGGCAATTTCAATGTTAAATGTTGAGGAAAAGCATGACCAAAATGCTAACAAGAATTTGAGTAGAAAGCACATACATATACAAGATTTATAATAACATACTAGTCGATCTCCCATGGTACTCCATACAGTAAGGCACCAAATTTGGTCACTCCCTTATCCTTTGCTGTTTCTCGGTCACTCTTCTGCTTCTGTGTCTCACTCTCTCTATCCTTTTAACTTTTTGCTGCTCTCTGCAGCTCGTGCCTCTCGCTCTCTCTTTTCAGGTAGAAACAGACAAGTGGTATGGCAGGGAAAGGAGCCAACGACAGCTACAGGATGCATTTGAAGTGGAGCCTGTGGGAGGGGGGGAAGTGACCTTCAATGGCTCAGTTTCTACTCCCTCTCCCAATCACTTCTGCTGCCCCAGTCCCTTGTGCCCATCATGTCTGGTAACCCTTCACATTCCCACTACCCATTCAGTTTCCCTCAAAAAGGTTTTGTTTGCTTTCAAAATTCAGATTAAAAAGAAAAACAAATTAGAATGAGGGAAAAAACTGTCTGTATGGCTTCCCATTTGTCTTAATTTATCTCCTTTCCCCACCCTCAAACCGCTCTCATAGGCATTGACCTTTTTGGTCAACAAAGCACAGGAGAGATAATCAGTTGGTTTTAAACTTTTAATTTAAAAAAATAATTGAAGCAGCATTAAATGAAGACAATCTCTCTCTGTTTAGTACACTTTCTAAAGTTTATAGAACACAAAGCTACATCAGGTGTGCAATCAGAAGCTATTTTAGCCAATTCAGACAGCCTGATTTTCAAAAATCAACTTCAATATAAATTTTACTTCATTAAAGCTTTTAAAATCTGTCCTCTTGGTTTACAATTTTCTTTGAAGAAAATTTATTGACCAAAAAGTGCTAGAAGCTGAAGAAAAAATATTCCATGAATACAGACGATTGAACCGTGGTAAATGTTCAGATTGCACAATCCAAATGCAGCTCCGAGTTGCAGCTGTGGACTAAAATATCAAGCCCAAACAGGTTTTGAGGAGTCTGAAGCCTTCAAGTAAAAACTGTAATGAAGACATAAAAAAACAATTCAATGGGTAAATTTAATCATGTTGTGCAATATGTAATTATAATTTTAACATTTATTTTGAGCAGAGAACTTTCAGTTGCTGAAAAAATGGCAGATGAAGTTTTTCAGAAAGCGCTTTGAGCAATTTGTTGGAAGCCAGTAGCCAGATTGTACAAATCAGCAATGATGTTTCATGGCAAAACCCATAATAAACGCAGAGGAAAAAGTTGTCAAAAACATTGACAGCAGATGTCAAGTTGTGCAGGCGCAATGTTTTAACTATATTTCAAGAGACTTCTAGGATAAAAAGAACTTGGGCTGCCATGAAGAGTAGATGTGGAGGGAGAGGAGCCGGACATAGCTGTGCCTTTGCACGTCTTCCTAAACGGAATAGAACAATCACCTTTGACGCCCTTGTTCAAAGCAAAAACATGTATTCTCCCCGCTTTCTGGCCGACATGTTGGCTCCCTCAAGTCCAATGGACATATCCTTCAGTATATCTGCCGCAGAACTGGTTTAAGCCCCCAGGAAGGTGGTGGTACAGTCCTTACCACTTAAAATGGGCAGCCGCTTATATCAGTCAAAAGACGATAACCATTAACCATTCGCATTGTCAATTTCAAAGTTGACGGTTATAGTGTCTTAAGTGCTTGGTTTATTTCGGGGAAAAACAGCTGTGTACACTCTTCAGAATTCACTTAGTTAAGACTTCTATTTCTTCTCCAATTTAAAATGCAGAATTAGTATCATAGAAAATGTCCCAAAGTCATATCCACAACACAGTGGATAGTAGGTTTGAGTAAGTGAATTGCAAGACAGCAACTCCACTGAGTGGCAATGATGGAACTTTAGCAGTTTATTGGTGTCCAAATCCTCAGATTAGGCTACTGCTGCCCAAACAGTACTGTGCGCTTTATGTAGTTTATTTTGAATCTCTGCTGGTGCTGCTTATTAATTTTTTTTAATCAACTGACACAGAGCAATGATGCAAACTGACTTGGTATTTGACAGAAATTTGGTTAGGGAGGCAAAATACTGGCAGACTTAGTGGAATATAATTTTTTGATCGAGTTAAAAAAAACTTTTGCATACAAGAATTCTGCTCAGCAGCCACTCAAGGGCAAAAAACTGGAATGATTTTTAATTTGATTAATGCTACCACGGTATACTGGACATCGCATATAGCAGGCAGGCAAATCACGTGCGCATGGACGCACCGGTTATAAGCGGGGTGGGGGGAACCTGTACTAGCGAACAGAGCAGATGCAAAAATCAGGTGGGGTGTCCAATGGGCAACCGGTCAGATATTGGCCATTTTATGCCATTGCTGAAAGTTAAAATTACCTCCACCAGCCACCAACTGAAACAGAAAACTTATCAAATCATCTTTCTCTTTCAGGCCTGACTGATCCCCTCTCTAATTCCATTAAAAATATATATATATTTTTCCCCTCCCCAATATTCTCCCCTTCATCTGCTGAAAATATGCTGACTGTATGGTTCCAATGGTGACTGCAACCTCACCATCTGGCCCTTTCTCATGAGGCAGCCTAGACAGTGACTGCTAGAATGTTATTCTGACAATGGAAAGCACCACAACGAAGTCCTCTCCAATGTACTCCAACTTCCAGCATAGATCAATACACTAACAGCGAGATCACACTGATATTTTGCTCTCCCTAGCCCAAGGGGTTGGAGGGCAATCGTAGCACTCAGACTGCTAAGTGAAAATGACCTGGATTCAAAGCAGGATCCTTTTGGTAAGCAAGGCTTAATGCTGCACTAGGCGATACCTTTAGCCCAGGGTTGGACAATTATTTGGGCTGGAGGGGGGCCACTTACGTTTTGGTGAGCTGTTGAAGACAGCACACCAATGTCTCCCCCAAGGTGCACGGCCGCGCACCAATCGAGCGATCCCTCGCAGGCCACTCACCAACACAAAGAGTAAGGATAAACGAGTCTTTTTCAGGATGGCAGGCTGTGACTAGTGGGGTACCGCAAGGATCAGTGCTTGGGCCCCAGCTATTCACAATCTAAATCAATGATTTGGATGAGGGGACTAAATGTAACATTTCCAAATTTGCTGATGATACAAAGCTAGGTGGCAGTGTCAGTTGTGAAGAGGCTTCAAGGGGATCTCGACAGGCTCAGCAAGTGGGCGAGAACATGGCAAATGGAATATAATGTGGATAAATGTGAAGTTATCCACTTTGGTAGAAAAAACAGAAAGGCAGAGTATTTCCTAAATGGTGAAAGATTGAGGAATGCAGATGCTCAAAGGGATCTGGGTGTCCTTGTACATGAGTCACTGAAAGTGAATGTGCAGGTACAGCAAGCCATTAGGAAGGCAAATGATTCCCTGGCCTTCATTACAAGAGGATTTGAGTACAGGAGTAAAGAAGTCTTACTCCAATTATATCGGGCCTTGGTGAGACCACGCCTGGAGTACTGTGTACAATTTTGGTCTCCTTACCTAAGGAAGGGTATACTTGCCATAGAGGGAGTGCAATGAAGGTTCACAAGATTGATTCCTGGGATGGCGGGACTGTCATACGAGAAGAGATTGAGTAAACTAGGCCTGTATTCTCTTGAATTCAGAAGAATGAGGGGGGGAACTCATTGAAACATACAAAATTATTACAGGGCTTGATAGGATGGATGCTGGGAGAATGTTTCCCTTGGCTGGGGAGTCTAGAACCAGGGGCTACAGCCTCAAGATAAAGGGTAGGCCATTCAGGACTGAGATGAGAAGAAATTTCTTCACAGAGGGCGGTGAATCTTTGGAATTCTCTACCCCAGGGGGCTGTGGAGGCTCAGTCATTGGGTATATAATCAAAACAGAAGTTGATAGATTTCTGGCTAATAAGGGCATCAAGGGATATGGTGATAGGGCTGGTGAATGGAGTGGAGGCAGATCAGCCATGATCACATTGAATGGCGGAGCAGGCTCGAAGGGCCGAATGGCCTACTCCTATTTCTGGTTATGTCCTGCTGATGAAGATACTACGCATGCGTGGCCGCGCTGCAAATTTAAAGGGACCACGCACAAAAAAAAAATTAGAGGGAACTTTGCTGCACACAAAGTGAATAGTGTTAACAACAGCTACCATTAAAGTTGGTTATGCCATTTATTGTATAAAGAACCCTTCATGTCATTTCCACACTTAATAAAAACAACACGATACAGGTTTATGAGTCACACTAAAAAGCGCACGGTCCATTTATGAGATCAATTCAGCTTCCACTGACAATTATAAACAAAGTATAAGGCACAATCAAGGATAAAACCATTTATACAAACTTTAATAATTGCACATGAAAGTGCTACTTTGATGCTTTTGAAACTTCGCTAAGAAATAATTAGGTGACTCGGAACGTGATTTATACTGCAAATTGCGCCCCAGGTCAGCCATCAAATTGGGCTTGTTCATTGCCAACGTACTCTCATTCCTGAGAAAAGCCAAGATGCCTAGAGTTTGCAGACTTTCACTTGAGAATAGGCACAATTGATACACCATTATAATGCACATTTCTTCCGAGTGCTATTTATTACTGGGACTGGCCAACAACATAAATCTCTACAATCCTCTTCCAGTCATGACAATAAATTTAAATTGTTCATGGTTTGGGGAAAAGGGGCTTAAATTAAAAACAGTGAATGCAATGTCCAATATACCTGGGTCCATTTAGTTATGCCTCCACTATGCAAAATTAAGTGGGATAAATGAGTGAATAATTGTGCAAGAATAAATAACCCCATTAACTGAAGAGAGCAGTGGTAAATTTGGAACAGGCCAACTCAGTGTTGATCATTACTCCCACTTCTACCCTCCCATTAATTTATAAACATAATTACAGATACTATCTTAAATACACAAAATATAGTGTAAAAATAGTAAAATCTTCCGTTACTAAGTGAATGAAATGATTGATTATGTTACACTGAAAGTCTACGTGGCTATTTGGCAGAGTAGTTCGAGTCTGCAGGGTCTCTGATGTGAGAGTTGCTCTCTTTTTAGTGTGCTAAATATGGGAGCCCAAGGCTTTGCAAGACCTGAACTACAATGGAGTCCTTGTGCTCTGGGATGCACTCCACAGTGTCTAAGACGGTGATGAGAATGCCCCCGGTCATTGTACTCTGGGTAACGAGAGGGGGAAAGACACAGCGCCAGTCTCTTTCTTCGGTAAGAGTCATCAAGATGAACAGGCATGACTCAACTGATAGGGTATATTAGATTATGCAGTGCATTCTGGGTACGGATCCTGACAAGATCGGGCTGGGGAGAATTGTTATTGTGAATTCATAAATTGAATTAAGTGTTACTGTGTGTTCCCTGGCTGCAGTTCGGGTCAGTCTCTGACCCACAAGAAGTGAAAGTGGATAGACTAATGTGCAGCTTGAGCTCCGGCTCGCGTTCTAGTTCTGTCCCGTCCAGCGGGCCAGATAGAATGACTTGGCGGGCCAGATATGGTCCGCGGGCTGCTTTTTACCCACCACTGCTTTAGCCCTTTGGAAGAGCTGCATAGTACAGGAAACTTTGGTTTATCCAGAGGTTGTATGCCCAGAAACCTCGATCAAACGGCAGAAATCAGCAGCCGTTTTGGTTAGGTTTTTTTTTCTTCTAGCATTTAAAAAAAATATATACAGTCAGGCTCTGGAAAGCATCTCTGTAGCTTAGCAACAGCTTCAGAGACGCTTCCAAGGTACAGGCCGAGTGTTTACAAGCTGTCACTAAGCAAGTGTTTGTTGTCAGATACGGAGATGAAAACCTCCGTCTCCTTCAACATTAGCGCTGGTCTATCCGGAAGTTTTGATAGATCGGCAGCAGCTCAGTCCCGTCGGTGCCGGATATCGCGAAGTTTCCTGTATGAATTCAAGCGTGATATCGCTAAAAATATAGAGCTTCACAAATGGATTAACAGTTTTGCATATCCTGCTGTAGCACATTGAGATTGGAACTCATCTTTCTCTGAAGCACTGATGACACAGCATGAAATACCACATCTGTTAAGACCCTCAACAATTAGAATACCTAAATGAAGATTCACAGCCCTGTGTACTACTTAACTCATCCTAGATATTTTAAAATGCTTGAATTGGTAACACGGACATGTCACCAATACATTGAAAGCAATGCTGTAATGCTAGCACCCATCATTCTCTCTTGCTCCAGAGGATGCTCGGTAACCGGTTATAACAGAATACATCTAAAAGACAAAGCAGTTCCTCCACCTAAATGTGAGCAAGGTCACAGGACATTCACTAGTACTATTCAGATGGCTGGGCCTACATGTAGTTTTCTTTGGTCCTGGAGAGGACCGTTCAATTTGCTTCCGTCACCGGGAGGTCAATTTAATGACAAATTCAGTGTCCTCTCAGATGACATTAGTTGCGATCCAAGATCACAGAACAGGGTGGGCCGCGAGAAGGCTGTCAGCATCCCCATCATACGACTGTGGAGCTCCTAATCAGACCCTGGAGCACATCATCGAACACTGCCCTCAGAGGAAATTCGCAGGCAGCCTACAAGATATCCATGCTGTTGCACCAGAAGCTTTGGCCTCTATATCTGACTTGGATGTTGACATTTGATTTGCTGCTACCATACAAAAAGACTATTATAAATATATTTCAATATGTTGCACCATTTAGATTACTGCGGTTTTATTTTTGACAATAAAATATTGGAGCTCAGAACGCTTGCCTCTATTAGATAAATAAGCATTTGTGTTGAGATGACGAGCTGAAAATCTACATGGTTTGTGCGCACACAAACAAAACGTTTACTTAACAGAAACAGGATTTCATGTAAATAGGGGAATTTAAAGTCTTTTAAAACCTCAGTACAAATGAAAGACTATAAACTGCAAAGAAAACTTAAAATTAAGTACAACTGAACAGACTTCCCGTACAAAAAATATTGCTTCTTCTTTCAGCATGTCCTGTTTAAGCTATTGGACACAATTCGTGCACTGCTAGCTCTCAAAGTAGTCAGATTAAGAGTGAAAAGTACAATGTAACAATTATGACCATGACCTAATAAAGCTATGTGCATTGAAATGCAGAACAAATTGCAAGATTAAAACTGAACACATGACTTCTCAGCACTTGAATCAAAAAGCTAAAGGCATGTGGAGTGGTTTCCTGTACCATCAACTGCTATGAAACTGCTGCTTGTTAGCCTAAATCAGGGAATTAAAACTGAACAGAAGGATATTTCGCTTAAAATGGTAGCATTGAAAAGATTATTTTATTGGTAGGGGGGTGGACCGGGTCTACTTCAAATTGAAAAATAGAAACATGAGCAACATTGGTAAAATGTGGCTAACAGCAGAAACAAGAGTCAGAAAACAGGGCGTTCATGAAGTAATTATTCAAGAAACAAGGATTATGCAAGGAAATAAAATGAGTAGGATTGGTCTATCTGCAAGCAAATGAATGGACACTAGCTGATTATTCTTGAACAGGAAAGTATAGCATTTTTGTCCAAGTGTAAATCAGACAAAATGAAAAACACCTCCTTGAAAAATAAAACAAAGCTTACAAATTCAATACTGCAGGAAAGATAAACATTTACAAAAGTTTGGGCACATGTTCATAATAATCACAGCTTCCAAACTGCTTTCAAGAGTCAGACAAGTCCTGATCAAGTTTACCATATATAAACTTATGAAAGGTAGCAACTTGGTGCTCAAGTACAGAAGGTAAATTGTCCATTTAAAGATGAGAAATCATTCCAAATAAGATTTATGAATGAAATCATCCTACAGCAAATGGATTATGCCCTTCTTAAATCTCATGAGCATCAAGGTCTGCCATCGCTCTTAAGTCAACTATTTTGAACAGCCCTGAATTTGCAGTTGGAATGACGTGTACTCAGAGTACGCCGTCATACTACTATTGAAAACTGACCGCAACTTCAGGATTTGGCACATGCGCTTATCCTGAAGTTGACGGACCACAAGGGCAGCTCTGAAACTGGCTGTGCTGTGCCACCCCCTAACAGAATCGGCAATCAGTGAAATCTCGTAAATCATTGAAACGGACAAAAACTTTGGCTATTCTGCAATAATTTTGCTGTTAAATTCCCCACTAAAAGTTGGACCCAAAGGGATTAGGTGTAACTGGGGTTATAACAGCGCATTGACTGCTAAACAAATGTTAAGCACCTGGAAAACAAATTTTATCTTTGTGCAGTGTGAAATTTGTCCACTATAATGAAAATTTAAATTTAAGTTTATGCATTTTTATTTTAGGTTTGCCCCCCCCCCCCCCCCCCCACCACCCAATGTGAGAACCCCAATCTTTCTTTTGCTCTCTAACTATTTTTAAAAGTTAGAATTTTAAGGGTTTACTCACTTCCCTGTTTGCGGTCTGTGAGAATTCTGCCTTTTGATTGGCTGCTTAGACAGCCTATTGACATCACTGCACTTCGCACAAGGGGATCCCCATTAAGTTCCGTTCAATTGAATTCAAAGTCAGAAAACCCAAAATTTGTCGCTTCGCTGCCGACCTCAAATTCAGGGCCAACATTTCCTAAATATCACAAATGTGGCAAGTCCAGCTGTCTCTCAAGCGAGGCATTTTAGTTAAGACAGAATTATATACTTCTGGAGACCAACACATTGGAACACAGTGGTGGGGCATGAGTATGCATCTGAAATTCCTCCCAAGGGAATGAAGGTATACAGTACTAAGAACACCTGAGTAACTGGAGATCATGCAGTCTTGTGTTTAGGTACTATTATGTTACTATAATCTGGCCAGTTAATCAGGTCTTGCATGCAGCCAGCATTTTGCACCAACGTGCTCAATGGAAAGCTTTAAAAAAAAAAAAAAAAAAATCAGAAGTGAAAACTATAGCTGATTTTTCTCCTCACCAAAAGCCAGGGTCTGAAAGCCAACTGCAGCACCCAAATACTGCCACAAACAAGGAACTGACCTTCTGGTCAGTGTTTTGTTGGGTATGATATGGACAATCAATTATTTTCCCTCCAAAAACATTGTTAGTGAAAATTACAGAGGAAGGAAGAAATAAAGAGAAACTGATTCCTGTTTTCCTCAACCACTTCACAGAAGAATCCCTTTAAGCATTGATCACCTTTGCAGCTTTTAAAATACATGTTTCATTGCATCTGTGCAGAAGTGCTTTCTATTGCTAATTAGAATACAGAATTGGAGAAACCAAGAACCACTGGATTGTTAAACTGTTCACATTCACCGTCAACAATAGAAGCAAATGGGCTTGCATTCTCTCTTGAATAAGAATTCTATGGTTAATTCATTTGGTGGGAAAAATTAGAAGAGTTGAGGAAGAAAAAAAGACTAAAAAAAATCCTCTAGTAATTTCAAGTTTTTCATTAATTGGCAGAGTGCAATAAAAATTTACAAGAGCAAAGTAATACTTCATTACTTTTTTTTTTTTTAAATGAACACAGAAAACAGCTTTCCAGGCTGGAATACTACAATGTGCCATACAGCCCAGAAGCCTTCAGTCCGTAAGGGTGACCCTGAGCTTCCGGTCGCCTGTCACTTTAATTCACCGCTTCACTCCCACTCAGATCTCTGTCCTCGGGCTATTGCATTGCTGCAATGAAGTTCAACGTAAGCTCGAGGAACAGCACCTCATCTTTCGGTTGGGCACTTTGCAGCCTGCTGGACTCAACATTGAGTTTAACAATTTCAGATAATTATACCTGCTCCCATTTTTCATGCAGTATAATTTTTGCCATTCCCATTTGCAACATTTTATCTTTCCTGCCTCTTACAAAAGTACAGGGTGTTCTTTCTATTCCTTACTCCCCTCCTAACCACCCCCCCCCCCCCCGTCTCTGCACCTGCTTAATATGTTACATCTCCAGCTTTTTCCAGTTCTGATGAAGGGTCCCAGACCTGAAACGTTAACTCTGTTTTTCTCTCCACAGATGCTGCCTGGCCTCCTGAGTATTTCCAGCATTTTCTGTTGTTATTTCAGCCTTCAGATCTGATTCTCAACAGTAATGTTAGCTGATCTCAGCCAGGATAGTAGTTGGAACAGTATGGTTAGCTTCCGTGCCCCTTGGCTAGACAAAGAAAGACATCAACCTCGTGCTATCCCATGGTCCCTGCCAAAAAGTGAGTGAGTGTGTGTGGCTGTTGTATGACAAAAGAACTGGACCTGGCTAGGATGCTGTTCATAGTACAGCCTGCCAACAGTCACTGTCCAGGTTCCCACATGAAGAACGACTGATATTGGTGGAGACCTTCTAATATCTTTGAAACTGTACCTCATTAAGTGTGGTTACCTTCAGATGAGGAACGAAAAATGGAGATAAAAATCAATCGGGGAAAAAAAAGTTACTGAGTTAGAAATGCAGCCTGAACTTACAAGGATTGTTTCTCTACCATGCTATCTAAAAATGCTGAACTGAACAAGACTGTTGCAATGCTTCACAAGACTCTCAAACAATGAAGCCTTTTCACAATTAGATAGAATAAGAACCATACTTGCATGCACATGTGCAGCTATAATATGGACTTATTTTAAAATCAAATGCCTCCTTTTTAAAGTTAAGGCATTTGATTTTAAAATAAAACTTCATAGGGGAAATCCTGTCAGAGAAATTAGGAAGATGGAAATGCTGAAAATTGGCTGTTGCTAATTGCTTTAAAACTTGAAAATAAGATGCAATACAAGAGGTCTCCAATTAAGTTAACTTAATTAATTTAGTAAAGCATTTATAATTGTCGTGTGACTGCAGGCCTGAATAGATGTGCAATAGATCAAGAGTTCTTCTCTTCCCCTCCACACCCAAATTACAGGAGCTCGCATCCTTACACAAATCAGACATCTCGGAGAACCACAGCTAAAACAAAAATGATATTTAAGCTAGCAAAAATACTACAGATGTTACATGCACTGCAAAGATCAAAGACTAAAAAAAGTATTCAACATTTTGCACCAATGTAAATTTGATTTAAAATACTCCAGTCAATCCTTTTTTGTTCCTGATCAAGGCAAACTCCTAAGCTAGGAAATGGAACACTTTTCAGTAAGGGCATCCAGCATCACTCACTGGTGGATTAAGTATCACATCATTAGGATATAAGCTCAGGTTAATCTGCACCAATAGCAATAGTATGATCATTTTCCATTTCACACATCAGCCATCCTGTAGCCTCTGAATCAGATTGTCAATTAGTACTAAATTTGAGCCAGTTTGTGCGCTGTGGTCCCAAGTCCACCAAGAGCTGGACTGAAATTGCCTAATCTTGTTTTATATAGGACCCATATAATCAGACAGGAAACTGGCCAGTCCGAGCAGGTTTTGAATGCAGACGTCACTGGTGAAGTCAATATCGAACTCACGCCACTACCAAGCCATTGATTACTTTTCAAGTAAATTTAACAACTTTTTATGGTGGGGAGGGGAAGTATCTGGTGGCATATCTAGTTCATTTTGGCATTTAAATCCCAAGAGGTTACTGAATTTAAAAAGTGCTAAATAAATATATTTGAGACCAAAGGTACAAGGTTTTTAAATAAATATTTAGAACTCTTTCTAGGAAGACTGCACTTGGGATGTATGATAAGAGTTTTCAGAACAACATTCAAAAGCAATTCTAAATAGTAAACACAAGTTCTCTATAAACAATAACAGTCTACATATAAATCATTAATAATCTACATATAAATGATTAACATTAAGTTTAATAAAATCCAAAGTTTTTAAAGGGCTGTATAAATTAGCACGTGATTGATGAAGCAAGTGATCTAAATCAGATACTTTGTGAAATTAATAAATATACAATAGCTTTTGGTGATCAAGAAATTAAATTATATGATTAAAATGGAGAATAATCCAATTCATGATGTACCATAGTTTGGTCTCAAAATGGTGCTCTTCAGCACCAAATTAAGTCAGAAAACAAGGGATGACCAAGGTCCAAAAGTACTGGGCCTCCAAAGCCAACCAGAATTGCCTGAAACAGAAAGTTTGATAATGCTGTCACAAGGCAAAGGTCACATGTTAAAAGAGGGTTACAAAAGGTTCAAAACTAAATTATTTTTAGAATAAAGAGCTGGAGATTAATGGCTGAAGGAAATCGTAGAAGGATCAAGGTCGTCAGAATTAGTGAGGAGAGTTCAATGAAACAAGGGTAGTCACTTTGAACAGCGAGAAAGAATGGTATAAAGCAAAATGTATATGGTACAGTGAAGGCTCTACTGCAATGGCCAAAGTTACACTACCAATACAAACCAAAGCAAATAGTGAATTTGGTGCAAGAGAGATTAAGGAATTGAATTCAGAACATAACATTTCTCCACAGTGGATTTCATTAGCTCACAAATTCTCCGCTTTTCTAACTTGTCGGTTAATTTCATCATTCTAAAATGGGTCAGATTTTGCTGTCAAAATAATGGTGAGTCTAATGGCGCAGCAACTTCAGGCGAGGAGATGTGCAATTAAATGCCTGTATCTAAAAGTTGCTGTCCAAATTGGGCCGCTCAGCTGTTAGCGTCGCGAAAATGGCATTCGCGGTCTGCCTCACCCTTGATATGCATTAAATGTCATGAAGATATAAACTAAACTAGTCACATAATTAGTGCAAGTACCCTTTTAATGACATGATAATGGTCAATTACTGCCAATCAACCTCTCTGGCACTGAAAATTAATTACAAGTGTGAAGTCTCATTCCTTCGGCTATTAATTGTTGGAGATTTAAAAAATGTAAATTTTTGCAAATTCATAAAAAAAATCACTTTTCCTTTGCTCTCTCTTAATCCAATTGTTCTTTCCCTCTCTGTACCTCATTTGCATTCAGTTCACCCACTCTAATTTACACTTCCTTCTTAGTCCTGTTTATTTCTCAATCCTTCACGTGATTGGTTAAGGATACACCCTGTTGGTTGCCCTGTTCACTCAGGTCAGAGATGCCCCACCTGCACCATTATCAGCTCGCACTCCCAGCAACTTGGTGGGCAAAAATGTTTCGAACTGAAGGGTGCAGGGGAAAGCCTAACCAACAGCAGACACCCTGCTACAGCAAAATCTGGCCCAATTTTTTTTATGTTGGCTGGTATTTTTAAAATCAAACTCTTATAAAGCTCCACAAAGATTAGTTTACCTTTAATGAAATCCTTAAGACAAAAAATATCAAATAAATCCACAGAATAGAATGCCCGGGGGGGAATATTGATGGCATTCTCCCAATCCCTCAATCCCTCATCATAACTGACAAAATCTCTGGAGAAATGGAGTAAATGGCCCTTTTTTGCAGTTTCTCTAGGATTTGAGATTCTGTTGGAGATCAACAACGCCCCCCGCAGAAATTCCAGGCACAGGTCTCGAGTGCATACAAATAACATTGTGCAGCCTGCAAAACCGCTGTAATCATTGGAAATAGTTTATCCTTTAGGGGCTAGAATCACTTTGCAAAAAAAGATGTGTGGTATGATTTAGAATGAAATATTATTCAAATTAAAAAGTGGCTTTTAAGGCATTAAATGCACTGAACTAAAGAAACCAGTTTATGGAGTGATGCTATTTGTATACTATCCCAGCTTGAGACAGAAAATATTAACTGACACACATACATTATTTAAGTGCAAATGGCACAGCAACTCAAGGCGAAGGCAGATGCGCAATTGAAAGCAAAAATTGAGAAATTACTGTCGGAGATGCGCCAATCCAGTTAGCTTCGCGAAAACGGCATCTCGCTGTCTGGCTCACCATTCAATGGCGGTGTGAAGTTCTTGTATTTGCACTGTAGATACGAAGTAAACTTGCCAGAGAAAGTTAGGGCTTGTCCATTTCAGTCTAAGCACCCTTTTAACAGCATGATGTGTTAATTACTGTCAGTCAACCCTCCTGGGCATTGCAAATTAACTATTACCAGTGTGGAATCTCATTCCTTCAGGTTTTAATTGCTGTTGGAGATTTGTTTTAAATTATTTTTTAAGGGAGGTGTGGGGGGGGGAAGCGAGGGCGAGGCAAAAAGAGAGGGAGAGGCATGTAGTAGAAACAACGTGGTTATAATGGGAAATGGAGAGCTTTCTGGAACAATACGTTTCAGAACAGATAATGGAATAGGCTATACTAGATTGAGTTAACAATCTGACGAGTATTTGTATAGTGCCTTGAATACAGTAAATAGTCAAGCGGTAAAAAGGAACTTCTTGCGAATAGTGACAACAATACGACTGAGTTTGATATTATCATTACCAGAGAGAGAGAGAAAAGGGAGAGTCATAAACCAAGGTTTTAAATTAAGAAGCACTTTTTCCACAAAAGGTAGTGGAAATCTGGAATACTCGCCCTCAAAAGGCTGTGGATGATGGGCCAACTGAAATTTTCAAGACAGATTGATGGATTTTTGTTAGGCAAGAGATATAAATCAAAGGCAGGTTTGAGGTATAGATCAGCCGTGATCCAATAGAATAGCGGAACCGTTGAACAGCCTACTCCTGTTCCTATCCTTCTGAAGCTTGTACAGGTTAAATCTAAATAGAAATCACGTTCTCTCTCTCTCTCCTCTCCCAATTTTGTTCACCGAGAGGCACTGACTCACACTGTAGTACAGTTCCACAAGCACGCTCAGCCTCCAGTACTTTACTCAAACAGCCATTCACCATGCCGCAAGCCTAGAAAGTTAGCATTTGCATGCTGCTCAACGGTGGAGGGCATCATAGCTGTACCAAATGAGATCTTCATCTCATCACATTCATACACTTTCCAGCAACAATACCTTTGCAGACATCAGTTAACTGAGCACAAATCAGATATCAAATCTGGGGTCTCTAACAACTGCATCACTCTGTACGATATCATGCAGTGCATTTACCTACGAAGCATCGCAGGATCTATTAGTCATCAAGTTCTTAACAGCTACCCACATACTAATAAATCCTTGCATGACTGGATTGGACAATGGATAGTTAGAGGGGGAAAGAAAGGTCACCTTTACCTGAAATGCTCTTAAAACTGTCAAAACTGCCAGACTACTCAGTTTCAATAAGAAACTGTCAGGAAACAGAAGATGCAAGAGCATGCTGGCAACCTCCAATATGCTTCCACTTATACACGTCATCCAGAGCAGTGACAGTGACTTGAAGAGACAGGGGTATGCATGGATCTACAGGTGTTCATTTAGGAAAGATGCAGTTTTAATGTCAGATGTCCCCATGCTTGCAGACAACCACTCTCTAGAGAAGTTGGCTGACAATCTGCATGGATCACAACTGTTAAAAATGTATGCATTAACCAACAACAACAAAAATCAGTGAATAAGTGCACTTCCTGAGACAGATTGCAAGGTGAAAAGATGCTACCCTTTAACCTATCCCACATTAAGGCTGATCAGTGTGGCATTTTTAGTTTCCACTTCAACACAAACTGACAAAACCCCATCTGACAGCTGGCACCCAGAATGGACTACTGGGAAAAAAAATAATCTCAGTATTCCAGTCACTTCCAATTGGACCCAATTTAAGCAAAGATCTTTCTGGTTAGCCCATGTTCCTCCCCACTGCTCAGCTGGGGATCCTCACATAACAAGTCTGAATGAGATACAGTTAATGCTGTATCCATCAACGTAGAGCTGTGGCAAATTATACAAAACTCTCAGCTCACAAATTGGTGTGTAAAGGCTTTGCTAAGTTTTACTTGGCAGGTATCACAAGAATGTTCTTGTGCGCCAAAGTAGTATGTCCACTTTACATAGTACCCCAGGCTCTTTTGGTACCATAACATGATAATTCTTGGTAAATGTAAGGACATAAGTAGCAAGCATATAGATTGAATGTACCTTGCCTTAACCTGTTCCATTGTTGCAAGTAAAAGGCTTTAAGTTACAGTAATACAGCTGAAATTATTTTATTTTAACAGTAGATAATGAAATAGAATACATCTGAATCCTCAATGACCATTAATTAGAAACATTCACCTCACCAATGCTGAAACAACAGCTGATTCTTATTTGTGCAATACAGGTTATACAGTACACTGTTATTTTGTCTACACATCCAATAACCCTTCCAAGAGTACAATGCACATGTGAAAAGGAAAACTTCACAGAAACTTAATTTTTCAACCATTATATAATATAAACACACACTCAAAAACCATTTATTCAGTAAACTCAGTGTTTAGTCATTGAAAGTTTAATGCTCATTACCTGGAATAAAGCTCAACACCTTTCAAAACTGTAGTGTCTCAGTAAGCCCAAAGTTCAGAGATCACTGCTTTTTAAAAGCAGCTGCTCCAAGTGGTCTATACAGATTTTCCCCCATCCTTTCTTCCAAACTCACAAATCATTTTGCCATGATTTTTCTGTTGCAAAGACAGTCGGCTGAAAATTCATTAGCCTTAGCGCCTCATTTGAGGCACTAGAGGGCCTTGCGCCGGAGTTATGGCCAGTAGTGAAATTCCCTGGGGCCCTAAATCGGCGTTGCTCCGGTAGCGCTGCGCCGGCACCGATGACGTCATCGGTGTGCGCAGCGTCCCGGTTGCCATGGTAACCCGCCCGAACTCCGAAATTGAGTTGCGGCCGCCTCGCCCGTGGCAGCCGCAACCAGCGTTTTGTCAGAGGTGTCTTACTGCAGTTAGCGCCGGCGCATTAAAGGCCCTGCGGCGGCCGGCCGCTTTCCCGCCGGCCCGCAGCTCCCTCCCCAGACTTCTCTTCCCCTCCCCCCGGAACAGATGCAAGCCCGGCACTTGTCCGAGGTGCCGGGCTCATTTTTAAGCAGATTTGCGCGGGCCGCGGCCGGGTGCAGGCAGCTCCTCCTTAACGGAAGGAGGAGGCCTGCACTTCCCCAGCCTGCCGCACCGCATCGGGTGCCGCAGCGCCGGAATTGCAGCGCGAAACGGCAGTTAGCGCCCTTTTCCAGGCGCTAAGACCCTTCAGTAGCGCCGGCAGCCGTTTGGGCGCGGCGCCACTGAATTTTTGGCGCGCGCAGGGGACTTAGCACCGGCACTAATTTCCGGCGCTAAAGCCCTGGCTAAGCCAAAACCCAATTTCTAGGCCAGTGTCTCTCATTCTAAAAACTTAAACCACCACTCATGTCCGGAATTGTTTTTTGTTAATCAGACTTGTACCAATGACTTTCATGCTTGTTTCTCTTTAATGTTGATCGATCAGTCAAATTTTGTGGTTGCATCCTGTACGCAACCAAGAGAAACTGCGGACAAAAATATAACTGCTGGCGAGAAATCACAGGACAAGAGCCTTCAGAGTGGAACCAGAAACAACAACCCGCGAGACCAGATAATCCCAAGAAAACTCACAGAACAAGTTATTTAAAATAAGGTTATTGCTGACCTTCATGTACTATGAACACTGGAGGCACCAGAAGCACTTACAGGGCTGACCTGCTGCAGGCTTCTTTCTTGTTTTAACTATTTTCTTTGAAATAGGAAATGAGAATCCATCAATTGTTTGGCTGGATTATTAACCGAAAAAGATATTGGGACTGAATTTACTGCAAAATAAGTGAGGCTAATGGCGTTCACCCTCATTAATGCGCAAATCACACAGCAACTTCAGACGAGGGCAGATGCGTGGTTTAATGCGAAAATCTGGAAGTTGTTGTCAAAGGTGCAGTGTTCTGCCATTAGCTTTGCAAAAATGGTATCTCGCTGTCTGATTCACCATTGAAATGCATTTAAAGGGGTGATGTCCCGTTACTGGTAGATTCAAACTAAACTCACCACAGAAAGTTAGGGCATGTCCATTTCAGTCCAAGTACCCATTTTAAAAGTGTTACAAGTCTTAATTATTGCCAAACAACCTCTCTGGCACTGAAAATTAACTTTTACAAGTGTGGAGTCTCATTCCTTCAGCTTTTGTTATAGATCTTTTAAAAACCTTTTTCTTTCTGTCTTCCCTCTCTTAATCCAATCTTTCCTTCCCTCTCTCTATTCCACTTTCTGTACCTGATTTGACATTGAAAATCACTATTCTAACTTACACTTGCTGGTTCAGATCCTGTGCTGTTGAACTCTCCGATGCCCTGTAGAGGACGGCGCGTTGTTTTGATCTCCCACTTAACAGCAACTTGCAGTGCAAAAGCTAATGGAAATTAAACAGGCAAGGGCAAGGTTAACGAATGGCGGGCACCATTCTTTCACTAGCTACAGTAAATTCTGGCCCATTGAGGACCCCACTCCTATTCCACCCCCTGAAAAACAGACCATCTCCACTAGAAATGCTTAAATTATTTAAGATTCAGTGTTTAAGGACAGCACAGCATTGTTCCATTCCCTCCCAACTCAGTAATTTCAGGAAAGGAAAAAGGGAGAAAAAAAACATTTGTTGAAGAGCACTTCGGAGGGCTTAGTTGGTAAATACACCACATACTTGGAAACTGAACCACAAAGACCAGGAGAGTCCCAGGTTTGACATCTTGCACCCCAGTAGCTCAGCAGGTCTGGTCTTAGGGTGCCACAGTTGACCTCTGTGTCCCCAATGGAGGTAGGGGTGGAAGAAGAAAAAAAAAGATCCCACCGCTGCTGTCTATTCAGTAATTCCTGCTGGAAAGCACACATACATGTACATGATTGAAGATAGGGCTGGTCACATATGTTGTAAACAAAAAGTCAAATAATCTGCTGATACTTACTGCCTGAGTTTACAAATAACCATTCTGGCAAGCTAGAGGGAGAGAAAAGTTTGTTGCAGGAATATCCCTCTGCAATTACAATCAACATCACAATGGACATAAGACAGAGGTAAGTACTTCCAGCTAACAGTTATATCATGACAATAGCTCCCGCAATGGTTCAGTGAGTATCGGAGCCATCCAGATTGGGAAGGTCTCGGGATTGAACGACAGCCTGTTAGGCAAGCTGATCTCAAATCAGGATGATGGCAATTGGTGTCAGTGTACCTCGCTTAGAGAGGAGAGGGGAAGAGAAGAGAGAATGAAAAAAGTTGGTCAGAGTTCCTGCTGTTCAACACTATCCGTGACCCCTCCTGGATATTCACAAGCGATGATGCAAGACAAGTACAGACCAGGCTGGGGAAATGGTCAACTAGCCTAACAGTTACCATCTAGCCTAAGAATATCATTGGGTCAAGGTACCAGAGAGAACAGTACATCAGCAGGGAGTCAGTGCTTTTAAAAGTGTCGAGAAGGGGGTGGAGAGAGGAAGGAGCAGAAATTGGCAGAAGAAAAATACCATAATATATTCAAAAGAAAAATTATATAATTTCTTATAAGAACTGTTCTGGCATCATGTAGGTTTTTTTCTGGATTCACTCCACCATATTTGGAAGGTTAAGTGCAACAATAGGCATCTGTATATGTAAACCTCAATGCAATTTTTGTTTTTAATTGTGTATATGTATACATGTACATATATTGACACTCTTCCAAATTGTTTCTATTTAAAACTCTAGAATTGTAAGCTATTAGATCATACTGCACATTGTGCATCTGGTCAAACTGTATGTTAAAGGTCATAGAAGACTTAGAAATGCTCCACTGATACATGGCAAATAGAACCGAAACAGAAAGCGTTGGGTTTTATCTCTTTGTATGGAGCCAAAAGTGCTAGGAGCTCATGACTCACTCATGAGAGCAGCAGTATTTTGGGCTGAAACAAACAACCATAAATATTGAATACTTGGCTTTTGGAGATTTTTAAGATGCTAACAAATTGTATCCAGAGGAGAGGTGAGAAGACTGTCACACAATTGAAAGCATAACAAACTGGTTACTTGTAATACAATTTCCATAAAACAGATACGCAGATTTTTGTTTAGAAACAGAATACCATAAATCTCATGTACAAGGTAACCTACATAAAAGGTGACTCTACCCATCACATGCAAAAGTAACCACCATTACTCACTTATAAGACGAGGGTCAACATTACCAAGCTCCTATCCATCAGAATTCTCACCTTCCGATCAACTGGTACCATATGTTTTCTCTCCATTTTTGCTTGTGTTTCAACAAGTGCATTAATGTCCACCATTGCTTCGTTCTTCTAGCACAAATATCTAAATAGTTAACTCTCCCTCCCAACTGCAGTCCTGACTCTTGCTACTAATTTTAATCTAGTCTCCTTACATCTATTCTTCTGGGTGTCTTCAATTTTTAGTCAGCAGTAGGAGCTTAGACTATCAGAGGTCAAGAAGGAACATTAACATTCAAAATTACAGCACAGGAGAAGCAGAGCAATAGTGCATTGGCATGGTGCTACTGCTGGGCCAACTGCCTTTGAGGAAATTGTTTAGCTTGGGGGAAGTTAGAGGGAAAATGGAACTCACATACAAGTCAGCAACCACCCACCCAACTCTTATACACAGGTATATATTCTTCTGACACATCATCAAGTCTCCCTCGCTGATGGAATTAGCTGGGCACCCACTTATCTTTATGAATGTATCCATTATAAATATCAGCATTTACTAATCCTGCACTGCTCCTAAACAGAAGGATGACCTTCCACTCAGCATCACCACAGAATCACTACCAAAGACTCACTGCCAATACAAGGAGGCGGGTGTGAAATCTGTCTTCATTAGTTTTAGCAAAAAAAAAGCTGATGCAAATATAAAAGTAAAAGTAGTAACACCACTTTTTACTTGTACCAACTTTTGCTAAATTTACCAAAGAGTGGAATTTCACCCAAGATCTATAAACTTCTGTACTGTGACAGAAGTCCACACCAATAAGCTTTACCACAGGGTCACCTTACAATTAGGATGCCAATTGCTCAGGGAAAAAGAGTTTTAAATAGAAACAATTTGGAAGAGTGTCAATATATGTACATGTATACATATACACAATTAAAAACAAAAATTGCATTGAGGTTTACATATACAGATGCCAAACTTGGGTTTAAATTTCTAACGTAAATATTAAATAACCCAGAGAAATGACTAGAGATGCAAAAACATAACCCCTCTTACAGCACAATCTTTGGAAGCCACACAAAAGAAACCAAGTTAGGGCACTCTACATAGGGGGTCACTATTGAGGGAATGGTAACAAATCTAAATTGGATGACAGTATTACTACAAATGATAATCATAGCCTGTCAGTGTATCATTCTTTTCTGCCCCCCCCTCTCTAAAGAGTGAGATAGAATTATTGTGTGATGTTTTGATTACAGTTTATAAACTGTAGAGTATTCACAACAAATATAACCAGAAGTGGCATTTGCTTGCAGGGGTGCCGTGCAAAGGTTTGGTTTGTGGCACCTACATTTTACTGAATAATGAGATTAAATACTACCTACTTAATCTGGTGTCACATCCGCAAATGTAAAATCATGAGAATAGGGTAAAGATAGCTGACAAAATGATAGGGGTTGAGAACACAAAGTAAATGACATTAAACATGATTAGTATATGAACCTTATGATAACAGAGAAACTAGATACGAGTGCTTTAGCTGCAGTGAAATCTTGTGCAATATCCGAGTAGTCCAGTGCTCACAGTTCGCAAGAAGTGAATTTCAGCTTCTTCCCCCCCACCTCAGCCATGACTGCTAGATGATGAGTGGGGTAGGCAAGAGCTGATGTCAGTGTCTGCTGTGTTTCTCCTGGATTAGGATTATTATAGGAGGGCTACAAATACTCTGCTCTCCCCACATCTCTCCCTCCTCTCATTAAGTCAAATAATATGCCCTCATTGTAGAACGTGCAAATAATTAGACAAATTGCCATTTTTCCACCCTTAAGGCTTAACTAAATGCAATAGAGGTTGGATGTTCAGAGATCAGCTTTTACCACTGCATAGGTGTCACTTCACCAGATCAAATTCAGCCCCCTAACCTGCTTGGAGACCCGTGCAATTGCACGGTCCTAATACCACCTCGGAATATAGTAACTACAATTTAGTTTGATTTACTGTGAAGAACAAAACTGCAACATAGGATATATACAGCTCAGTCTCTGGGTCAAAATGAACTATTCCAACCATTCACATTAAATATTGATGGAAATAACAGCATTGCTAGAAGAATCTGAGACATACTAGCAGTTTGTGGATACCATGCTTTAAGTTTCCCTCACTGCAAGGGTTGTTTAGAAGCTACTACTGCAAATTAAGAGTATACATAAATGTAGTTTTTGTGCCACAGAACCTTGCCTTAAAATGAGAAGCTCCCCCCCCCACTTCCTTAAAAATCCCGAACTGTTACACCAAATGGGATATGGATGAAGGCACAGGGCAAGGAAAATTCAACTCCTCCATTTGTCAAATTGTGAGAATACTTTAAAAATAAGAGACACGCAGCATTACTACCACAGACATTTAATTTTAAACTTTAAAAAAAAGTTATTTTCCCTGCCAATGCTGAAGTGTCAGGGAAGAGTTAGCCCGTCTCCAGCTCACCGCGGTGACGGAGCCTCTTGAGCCCTCGGGCGAGTGTCAGCGCGGCGGGCGAGCCGCCAGGAGAGAGCCGCGGATTGGCGAGGCCTGCTCTCCGCAGCGCTGCAATTCCACACACAGCAGCAGCACAAAAGACGATGCTTTAAAAAGAAAAACACCCTCTTCAGAATATTGAAACTTTGACATTTTAAAATAAAGCTAATTTTCGCGGGTGGCGTCGGCAGCTGCAAACTAAAACACAGTTGGCAACACGCCCGGTGTACACACACACAAAAATAATTATATAATAAACTGGCTTCTGCCCTGCAGCTCGGAGGGAGCGGCGAGAACCGTACATTTTATAAAGATATACACAGATAGACACCTTGGGGCAATCGCCTCGGGCGGCGCCACCACCGACCCTGGAGGAAAAAAAAAGAAAAATAACCTCAACACAAAAACCAAACAAAATAAAAACAGTTGCGAACACTGACCATGTCGCTCAAATAAACTCGCCCTCACCTCCACACAACCCGTGATATAATCGCCCCCCACACTCCCAGCCGTACCTACCCGCCAGCAAACAGATGTACCAAGGGGTCTCTCTGATTCATTGTGAATCATTATTGTCCTGAACGTGCCCGGGTACGGTTTCCCTGCGAGACGACGCCGCCGCCTCCTCCTCCTCTCTGCTCCAGTCACGCTCCCACTAATGTACCCGTTCACCCTGCCTGACGTGCACTCGCTGACCGCTGCTGGAGGGGGGAGGGGAGAGTGTACTTATTATTATCATTAACCTACAGCATCTCTCAATACGCTCTCCCTTTTAATTTTACTGGCTGCTTTGCCCAATCAAAACTAGGAGGGACACACACACAATACAGTCACGCCCTTTTATTTCTCCAGCATTCACCACATGATCAGCATCAATGACAATCTTCAGGACATACAGTACAGCTAAAAGTAGATTAGTTATTTCGATTGCTGTTGGAGTAGGAGGGCTAGATATAAAAAAAATAAAGTTTGTGTATATGAACATCTTGATTTGAAACTCATGGCAACTGCCCATCTCGAAAGAGGCTGGTGTAAGTGCCAAGGCAATTTGGTTACTTTGCCATGCGGCAACATTGTAAATGGCTGAAGAGTCCAATTCTTGAGCAACAGCCCTTGCCACAGATGGTGCAGGCATAAATCATAAGGGCATATGATGATGTCGATGCAGTATTAACTCTTGAGGTCTAATGCACTTTCCTCTTAGCTCTCTTTTCTTTTTCTCACTGAGCCACCTCTATTAAGCCTCATTGGCTTCTTGATGCAGCGCAGCCCTCCAGTGTGGCCTGTTGTTAGCCATATCTTCCCAGCTTGCGGTATCAATCTTGAAACACCTTTGAACCTGAGCCTAGGTCGACCCAGTGGGCTTGAAGTACCTGCAAGTTCTCCCGGCATCATTTGGAATACACCCATCTTCCTCCTCGTAGGACTGCTCCTGGGCCTGGCCAAAGTAGCCATCAACTGGTCCAGGCAGCGGGCGGTCGAGGGGGTCGTTCGGCACGACTAGTCTGCCTCTCTTCTGCGGCCACGTTCGCGCCTGGGTGGCCTTGGAGATGGAGCACGTGGTGTTCACCGGCACGTTCGATGCCTTCCGCAACCAGTGAGCACCTCAGGGACTGGAGTGCATCATCACCACTGGCAACCAAATTTTAATTTAATTTGTTAAGTTTCATTTAATGTTTTAAGTTTAGTTACAGTCTATTTGTTTCTGTGTGCACCAAAAAGAGTACACTCAAAGGGTGCTGGAGTGCATAATCACCCCCAATAACAAAATTTTAATTTAAGTTGTTAAGTTTTCTTCAATGTTTTTTGTTAAGTTACAGTTTATTTGTTTATTAATTCACCAAAAGAGTACACCCATCTTCCATTCGATAGAGATGATCAAGCCAATGGAGGCGTGTAAGTATTCCGGTATCCGGAACTTTGTCTTCCCATTTGATAGTTAGATTATGGCAGAGAAAGTAGATGTGGAAAGATTTTAGCCTTCTCTCATGCCTGTTATAGGTGGTTCAGGTCTTGCTACCATACAACAGCATGCTCAGAACACACGTTAAGTAGACCTGTGTCTTGGTGTTCAATGTTAATTTCCTATTATTCCACTATACGCTTAGTCAATTGGCCAAATATGGTTGCTGCCTTTCCAATGCAAGAATTAGCTCATCATTTAGAGACAAGTTATCCAATACAGCTGATCCTAAATAGCAGAACTTGCGTACAACTTCTAGCATGGTTTTAGCTATTGAAACTTCTGATGGTCAACATACCTTTTTTTTAGATTACTGCCTTCTTTAGATGGATGCTTAGTCCAAATTCATCGCAAGCTAGTGAAAAGCTATTGCGGAGTTGTTTAAGCTCCAATTCACTGTGTATGACCAGCACTGCATCGTTGGCAAAGAGAAGTTCTCTTATCAACAGGATTTTGATTTCACTTTTTGCTCTTAGACGTGCAATATTAAAGTTTTCCAACTGATCTTGTATGCAGCATTACACTTTAGCACTAGGTGAGAAAGCATAAAGAAACAGCAGAGAAAAAAAATATACCAAAGCATGTTGGTGCCAAAACACATCCCTGTTTGACAGCACTATGGATTTCAAAACTGTCAGATTGATTACCATCATACTGAATTGTAGCCTTCATAAATAGGAACACATACATAGGAACAGGAGTAGGCCATTCAGCTCCTCGAGCCTGTTCTGCCATTCAATTAGATCATGGCTGAACTGTAAACTCCATTTACCCAACTTTGTTCCGTAACCCTAAATACCCTTGCCAAACAAAAATACCAACATCTGCAGTATTTTGCTATCGTACCATTCTGGAAGGATCGAATCAGACTGAGGGAAAACCAACTCTCTCCAGCAATTGAAAAAAGTTTTCTGCTAACCAGGTCAAAAGTCTTTGTAAGATCTATAAAGGCCATGTAAAGAGGTTTTCCCTCCTCCTAACATTTTTCCTGCAGTTACCTTAGTGCAAGGACCATGTTGCTTGTTGATCTACCAGCATGGAAACCACACTGACTCTCTGGACAAACATGTTCAGCAAGTACTTGCAATCTTTTAAGAATCACCCATGCAATTGCCTTTCTGGCAACACAGCAGAAAGAAATTTCCCTATAGTTGTTGCAATCACTCCAATCTCCTTTGTACAATGAAATGATAACGGTATTCTTCAAATTTTGTGATACCCCTTCTTTCCTCCAGAAGGCAAGCGAAACATCATGCAAATGTTTAAGCACAACCTGTTCTCCTTGTTTTAGTACTTCAGCTGGAATTCCATCTTTCCAAGTCTGTGTATGTGAAAATCTTGATTTGAAACTATAGGTATCACCAGATTAGGTCTGCACACTGCAGATGCTCTACAAATTACACCTCCACACCAAATGACTGCTTGAGGGGCTGTGGACAGAAGGACAACCTCCTCCACATATTCAGTCATGCCCTCGCATCCAGCCATTCTGGACAGTAGCCCTTGAGGTCACTTGGAACATAACCTGCTCCAACCCTGCCCCATGGCCCCAGAGGACCCAGCTTTGTACTTACTGGGAGAGAAAAGGCCACCAGCAAGGAGCAGGCTAACACAGCTCTCACTACTAGCTGCAAGATGATGCATTCTTCCTCTATGGCAGCGTGCAGCCCATCCACAACAAACACATGTGGGATATCTGGCAATTGGAACCAGTGATGTTTGGCCTCCATCTGTAATTGGAGAAATACCAGGCCAAATAATGTAAACTGGAATGTTTGCCTGCTCTTTTGGAGTTTATTTTAATTAACTCTAGGATTATGGAGAAATTTCACAGTTTTATTCTTTGAAGCATTACATGTGGTTATTCACCTTGCTTTGTGCCCCAATCTCCCACACTGAGTTTCTGATCTGAATTGTATTGCAACAGGCAGAACCCAAGCAGTGTACAGGCATTTCCCTACTGAAAGGGACTGAAAGTCAAAGTGTGAGTCACCTCTTGTTCCTCCATACATGCCAGCCTAGAAAACTAGCAAAAGTGATCAACAACTTAAAAAAAGGTGACACAACCCCCACCTGCCCCCACACCACCTCCAAAAAACTTACAATCAAAGACAATCCTGAACATAGGGTCATTCATTGTTCACAATTGAGTAAGTTAAATCAGCTTCTATTACATGGGATTACAGGATTTTTACTATGTTTTGACGATTATATTCTGCAATTCAACTATTATTCTGTGAAAACCGAAACACAATAGCTTTATCTATGGCATGTTAAAACAAATAGTTACACTGAAATATGCAGTGAAAAATGAACTATTTGTGACTTACGCTGCAGGCATATCCAATATTCCATTATGTATACTGTCAAGAATGTGTTAAGCTCTCAAAAGTACTTTTTCTGCAGTGCAGATTTAGACATTTTTGAAGGAAAGATGTGAACTTCGAGGGCAAAAGATTTATATTTTAGATGGTTCTGGGGGCATGGATAAAGGGGAATGTGGGCCTATTAAAGATATATGCAGGCAAGACTATAATGGACAATATGGAAATGGCAGATTGGTTAAATGAGTGCTTTGTATCTGTCTGCACATTGGAGAAAGAGGACAAAATATCAGCAGTGCAAGGGAACCTAAAAATGCAGTAAAGGGAAAGAGTTTACTGGATTTAATATTAGTTAAAAAATGGTAATGGAGAAACTAATGGGACTTAAGATAACCATATCTCCAGGACCTGATGATTTCTACCCAGATTAGAAAAGAAGTAGGTGAGGAAATTGTAGATGTATTAGTCATAATTTTTAAAGGCTCTCTAGATTGGGAATTGTGCTTTAGATTGGAAAATTGCAAATATCACTCCATTATTTAAGAAAGAAGGGAGAAAAAAACCAGGTAACTACAGACCTGTCAGTTTAACATCAATTTTGGGGAAGTTACTGGAATGTATCATCAGAAACAGAATGACTGAGCACTTGGACAAGTATGAGCTGATCAGGGATCCAATATGGATTTGTGATGGGTAGGTCAAATCTGACTAACCTAGTTCAATTTTTTGAGGAGGTCACTAGCATGTTGCATAGGGGAGTGTCTAAGAACATAAGAAATAGGAGCAGGAGTAGGCCATTCAGCCCCTCAAGCTTGCTCCGCCATTTAATGAGATCATGGCTGATCCGATTTTGGCCTCAACCCCACTTTCCTGCTAACTCCCCATTACCCTTGACTTCACTGTTGCTCAAACATTTGTAGATCTCAGCCTTGAATATAATCAATGATTCAGCTTGCACAGCTTTCTGGGGTAAAGAATTCCAAAGATTCACAACCCTCTGAGAGAAGAAATTCCTCCTCGTCTCCATCTTAAATGGGCGGCCCCTTATTCTGAAACTATGCCCCCTTGTTCTAGATTCCCCCATGAGGGGAAACATCCTCTGGCATCTACCCTGTCCAACCCCCTCAGAACCTTATATGTTTCAATAAGATCACCTCTCATTTTTCTAAACTCCAATGAGTATAGGGCTAACCTGCTCAACCTTTCCTCATAAGACAACCCTTCCATCCCAGGAATCAAGCAAGTGAACCTTCCCTGAACTGCCTCCAATGCAAGTATATCCCTCCTTAAATAAGGAGACCAAAACCTAACGCAGTACTCTAGGTGTGGTCTCACCAGCGCCCTATACAGTTGTAGCAAGACCTACCTACATTTATACTCTATCCCCATTGAAATAAAGGCCAACATTCCATTTGCCTTCCTAATTACTTGCTGCACCTGCATGTTAATCTTTTGTGTTTCATGTACGAGAACACCCAAATCCCGCTGTACCGCCACATCTGTAGTCTTTCTCCATTTAAATAATACTTTTCTATTCTTCCTACCAAAGTGGGTAACTTCACATTTTCCCACATTATACTCCATCTGCCAAATTTTTGCCCACTCAGTTAATGTATCTATATCCCTTTGCAGACTCTTTATGTCCTCCTCACAACTTGCTTTCCCACCTATCTTTGTATCATCCGCAAATTTGGCTACAATACACTCGCTTCCTTCATCCAAGTCATTAATATAGATTGAAAATAGTTGAAGCCCCAGCACTGATCCCTGTGACACCCCACTAGTTACAGATTGCCATCCTGAAAATGACCCATTTATCCTGACTCTCTGTTTTCTGTTAGTTAGCCAATCCTCTATCCAATCTAATATATTACCCCAACACCATGAGCTCTTACCTTATGCAGTAACCTTTTATGTGGCACCTTCTCGAATGCCTTTTGGAAATCCAAATACACTACATCTACTGGTTCCCCTTTATCCACCCGGCTCGTTACCACCTCAAAGAACTCTGATAGATTTGTCAAACACAAGTTCCCTTTCATAAAACCATGTTGACTCTGTTTGATTGTATTGTGGCGGAGCCACTAAGGGACTCCGATCAATTGTATATAATTCCCTTTAATAATATGTTAGCTACAGCCTGAGTCTGTATCTTTGTTTTCACTGTTTACATGTACAGAGCGTGATCACTTTAATAGTGCGGGTAAACGCGATGACATCACACTGTTCATCACGTAATCCCCCACCGGTGGGAAAAACGTGATGACGTCATGACATCAGCCACGGGACCGCCCAAGCAGTCCTCATGGAGCCTCCGAACTGACTAGACCTATATTTGATGTTCTCCTGTAGTTATCCATTAAACTCTGTTAGTTTTCATTAAACCTCATTTATTTGATCGCTTGAGTGGACCTCAGTCTTTTGGATAGGAACTAGACATTCCTACATTGGTGACCCTGACTTTTGCGAACGGTTTTCGCAGAAGTTACTGAACATGGAATCGAACGCCGTTGCTTTGAAGCTACCACAGTTCTGGGAGCAACAGCCAGCCGCGCGGTTCATTCAGGCTGAACCCCAGTTCGCAATCAGGAACATCGTTGTGGATCAGACCCGTTACTATCACGTCGTCTCCGCCCTCGACAGCGCCACAGCCTCGCGGAGCGTCAACCTGCTTGGTAATCCACCAGAAGATCGCAAGTATGAAATGATAAAGGCGCGGTTGTTACAGGTCTTCGGGCTCACGAAGTCGGAGCGCGCCCGCCGGCTGCTCAATATGCCCGGCCTTGGGGACTCCAAGCCGTCCGAGCTCATGAGCCAAATGCTCACGCTCCTGGGCTCTGAACCGGAATGCTTCCTCTTCAGGGAGCTATTCCTCAGCCAGCTACCGGAGCAAGTTCAGGCTGCCCTAGCCAGGTCGGAAGTCACCAACTGCGCAGAGCTGGCTGCCGATGCGGACAAGATCTTCGCGGTGACACAGCAGTACTGCGCTGCCACGAGGCGCCCATCCCCCACAGACGCTGCACCAGCCCCTCAACCTGCGGGGTTGTGCTTCTACCACGCCCGTTTTGGCACGAAAGCAAGATGCTGCTGCCCTCCCTGCAACTTTTCGCTCAAAAAAAAACCAGCAGCCACCCTGTCGAAAGAGGACCGGTTATAACGAGCGCCCTGCGGCTGTGATGGCAATCAGTAATTCGGGAAAACTCCTCTTCATCACCGACTCCCTATCTGGTCGACGTTTCCTCTGCAACACCAGGGCGCAGTGTAGCATCCTACCCGTGTCAAATCTTGATCTACAAGCTGGGGGGCACGGCCCCTCCCTCCAGGCAGCTAATGGCGGGGCCATTCGGACCTTCGGAAGCCGGCAGGTCCAGGTGTGCTTCGGCGGCCAGCGGTTTTACTGGGATTTCATCACGGCCAAAGTCTCTCAAGCCATCCTCGGGGTGGATTTTTTGTGCGCCAACAGCCTCCTGGTGGATGTACAGCACCGCCGGTTGATCAATGCGGCCACTTTTCACTCCATCCCGTGCCACCGCGGTAACACCATGGCGCGCACTGTCTCCTGCACGTTCCCACCTCCGGATGACTTCACTCACCTCCTCGGAGATTTCCCAGACCTGACCAGACCCACTTTCTCTTCCACGGCCACGAAACATGGTGTCGAACATCACATCACCACTACTGGCTCCCCAGTCTACACATGGGCCCGGCGCCTCGAACCTGGCAAGCTCGCGGCTGCGAAAGCGGAGTTCGACACGATGGAGTGGCTAGGGATTATTCGCCGGTCGAATAGTCCCTGGCCTTCGCCTCTCCACATTGTTCTGAAACCTGGCAGCGGATGGCGGCCTTGTGGCGACTACCGACGCCTGAACGACGCCACTACTCCTGATCGGTACCCGATCCCTCATATTCAGGATTTCTCTGCCCATTTGGCGGGAAATACCATTTTTTCAAAAGTCGACCTTGTCCGTGGCTACCACCAGGTCCCCGTACACCCACAAGACGTCCCGAAAACTGCAGTTATCACCCCATTTGGCCTGTTTGAATTTCTGCGGATGCCGTTTGGATTGAAGAAGGCTGCACAGGCTTTCCAGCGCTTGATGGCCTCCGTGCTTCGGGACCTCAAGTTTCTATTCGTCTACCTCGACGACATCCTCATTGCCAGCCCTAATAAAGAGGAGCACATCTGCCATTTGCGCACCCTCTTTAGACGCCTCAGTCAACACGGCTTGATCATCAACCCGGCCAAGTGCCAGTTCGGTCTGCAGCAGATTGATTTCTTAGGCCATCGCATCGCATCGGATGGCGCAATTCCCCTGCAAACGAAGGTGGAGGCTGTTACTTCGTTCCCGCGCCCGCAGACCATCAAGGCCCTGCAGGAGTTCCTCGGGATGGTAAATTTTTATCACCAGTTCGTCCCTAATGCAGCTCTGCTCATGCAGCCCCTGTATGAGGCCCTCAAGGGCAAGTCCGGCAAGGATCCGATTAGCTGGACGGTCGACATAGACCGGGCGTTCATCGACACAAAAGGCGCTTTAGCCAACGCAACCATGCTGGCACAGCCGCTGCCAGGTGCCACCATCACCCTTACCACCGACGTGTCAGACTACGCCATTGGTGCAGTGCAGGAACAGTGGATGCATGGGACGTGGCAACCGCTGGCGTTTTTCAGCCGTCAACTACGGCGAAACGAACGGAAGTACAGCACGTTCGACCGGGAGTTGCTGGCCCTTTTTCTGGCCATCCGCCATTTCCGGTTCTTGCTAGAGGGATGTCCGTTCACGGCTTTTGTGGACCATAAGCCACTAACGTTCGCTATGGCCAAGACCGCCGAACCTTGGTCAGCTCGGCAACAACGTCAGTTGACGTTTATCTCAGAATTCACCACTGACATTCAGCATGTGTCCGGTAAAGACAACCTGGTGGTGGATTGCCTCTCCCGCGCGACCGTTCATGCAGTCCAGCTCGGCATCGACTATGCCCTCATGGCTGCGGATCAAGCCTCGGATCCGGAAGTCCAATCTTACAGAACCAACCCCTCTAGCCTCCAAGCGGCCGACATCAAATTCCATGCCGCGGGCACTACGCTACTCTGCAATGCCTCCGTAGGAGATCCTCGCCCTATCGTCCCGGCCGCCTGGCGCCGAAAATTTTTGACGCCATACACGGGTTGTCGCACCCTGGCATGAAGGCCTCGCAACAGCTGATGTCATCCAAATTCGTGTGGCGGGGCATGCACATGGATGTTCGCGACTGGGCCAACACCGGCATGGTCTGCCAAAAGGCCAAGGTGCAGCGTCACGTCAAGGCTCCATTGGCCACTTTCGCTGTTCCGGAACGTAGGTTTGATCATGTGCATGTGGACCTGGTGGGGCCACTTCCGCCTTCGCACGGGTTTACTCATCTTCTTACAATGGTGGACCGCACCACTCGATGGCCGGAGGCGGTTCCTTTGTCATCCACCACTTCCGCAGACATCGCCAGGGCATTCATCTCCTCTTGGGTCGCCCGTTTCGGGGTACCGACGGACATCTCGTCTGATCGTGGGCCGCAGTTTTCTTCGGAGCTCTGGAACACTGTGGCTCAGGAGCTCGGCATCAAGCTGCATCGCACCACTGCCTACCATCCACAGGCGAACGGCCTGTGCAAACGATTCCACAGGTCGCTCAAGGCCGCACTGCGAGCCAGCCTTCAAGGCGCGGGCTGGGTGGACAGGCTTCCATGGGTCCTTTTGGGTCTTCGTACGGCACCTAAAGAAGATCTTCAATCGTCCACGGCGGAGCTCGTATATGGCCAGCCGCTACGCGTACCAGGGGATTTCCTTCCGACTCCAACAGAGCCATGGTCCGCATCCCAGCAGCTCATCAGACACCAGGAGGCAGCCAGAAATTTCGCTCCAGTGCCTACGTCGCATCACAGTTTGCAGAGCTCCCACGTCCCAGCTGAGCTGAAGAACGCCGACTATGTGTTTATCCGCCATGACGCTCATTGGGACCCGCTCAAACCCTCTTATACTGGTCCTTTCCACGTGATAGAGCCGGGAGACAAATCTTTTTCGGTCGATGTTGGAGGTAAACCGGACCACATTTCGGTTGACCGGTTGAAGCCGGCTCACTTGGACCTTGACCGCCCAGTTGAGATCGCATAACTGCCGAAACGTGGCCGACCGCCCACAGTCGCCATGCCAGATCAAACGCAACCGCCTGCCAGCTCGCCCGCCGTCCATCAGCTTCCACTTCAAGGCTACAGAAGTCGATCTGACAGGCTTGTCAGGCCTCCTCGCCGTTTTACTTTTGCTATTAAAGACAATTCTGGGGGGGCGCATGTGGCGGAGCCACTAAGGGACTCCAATCAATTGTATATAATTCCCTTTAATAATATGTTAGCTACAGCCTGAGTCTGTATCTTTGTTTTCACTGTTTACATGTACAGAGCGCGATCACTTTAATAGCGTGGGTAAACGCGATGACGTCACGCCGTTCATCACGTGATCCCCCACCGGCGGGAAAAATGCGATGACGTCATGACGTCAGCCACGGGACCACCCAAGCAGTCCTCATGGAGCCTCCGAACTGACTAGACCTATAGTCGATGTTCTCCTGTAGTTATCCATTAAACTCTGTTAGTTTTCATTAAACCTCGATAATTTGATCGCCTGAGTGGACCTCAGTCTTTTGGATAGGAACTAGACATTCTTACAGTATTATGATTTTCTAAATGCCCTTCTACTACTTCCTTAACAATAGATTTGAACATTTTGCCAATGACAGATGTTGGGCTAACTGGCCTATAATTTCCTGCTTTCTGTCTCCCTCCTTTTTTGAATAAGGGCATTACATTTACGGTTTTCCAATCCGCAGGGACTTTTCCAGAGTCAAGGGAATTTTGGAAGATTACAACCAATGCATCCACTATCTCTGTAGCCACTTCTTTTAAGACCCTAGGCTGCAGGCCATCAGGTCCAAGGGACTTGTCAGTCTTTAGACCCATAAGTTTGCCTAGCACTTTTTCTCCAGTGGCAGTGATTGTTTTAAGTTCCTCCCTCCATTTTGCCCCTTGATTTTCTACTATTACTGGGATGTTTTTAGTGTCCTCTACTGTGAAGACAGATACAAAATATTTGTTCAATGTCTCTGCCATTTCCTTGTTTCCCATTATTATTTCCCAGTCTCATCCTCTAACAGACCAATGTTTATTTTAGCTACTCTCTTCCTTTTTATATACTTGTAGAAGCTGTTACTGTCAGTTTTTATATTTCTTGCTAGTTTACTCTCATAAGCTATTTTCTCCCTCTTTATTTTTTTAGTCATCCTTTGCTGGTTTCTAAAATTTTCCCAATCTTCTGGCCTACCACTAATCTTTGCAACATTGTAGGCCTTTTCTTTCAATTTGGTACCATCATTAACTTCCTTGGCTAGCCATGGTTAGTTCATCCTTCTCTTCGAGTCTTTCTTTCTTACTGAAATATATCTTTGTTGAGAGTCATGAGATATCTTTTTAAATGTCTGCCTCTGCTTTTCTACCATCTTACATTCTAATCTATTTTCCCAATCCACTTTAGCCAACTCTCTCCTCATACCTTTGTAATTGCCTTTATTTAAGTTTAATGCTCTAGTTTCAGACCCAAGTTTCTCACCTTCAAACTGAATGTGGAATTCTACATGTTATGATCACTCTTCCCTAGAGGATCCTTTACCATGAGATCATTAAGTAATCCTGTTTCATTACACCAGATCTAAAATACCTGTTCCCTGGTCGGTTCCACAATGTATTGTTCCAAGAAACTGTCCCGAATACACTCTATGAACTCATCCTCAAGGCTGCTTTTGCCAATTTGATTTGTCCAATCTATATGAAGATTAAAATCGCCCACAATTATTGCAGTACATTTCTTACATGCCCCCATTATTTCTTGATTTATACTCTGTCCTATAGTGTAGCTACTGTTAGGGGGCCTATAGACTACTCCCACCAGTGCCTTCTTTCTCTTACTATTTCTTACCTCCAGCCAAATTGATTCTACATCTGGAACTTCTGAGCCAAGATAATTTCTCATTATTGTACTGATCTCATCCTTTATTAACAGAGCTACCCCACCTCCTTTTCCTTTCTGTCTATCTTTCTGAAATGTCAAATACCCCTGAATATTCAGTTCCCAGCCTTGGTCACATTGTAAACATGCCTCTGTGATTAGATCATACCCATTTATTTCTATTTGTGCCATCAATTCATCTATCTTGTTATGAATGATGCGTGCATTCAGATAAAGAGCCTTTAATTTTGTCTTTTTATCATTTTCCACAGTTTTTCACAAGAGTTTATGAGCAAAAATAAAAGCACACGGAATTGGTGGTAACCTTGTGACATAGATTGGTCATTGGTTGGTAGGTAGGAGACAGAGAGTGGGAATAAAGGGAATGTACTCTGATTTGTGGGATGTGACAAGTGGTGTTCCGCAGAGATCTGTACTGAGGCCTCATCTTCTCATCATATATATCAATGACATGGATAAAGGAATAGAGAGTTGTATATCCAAGTTTGCAGATGACTCTAATTTAGATGCATAGTAAGATGTGTAGATGGGAGCAGGAAGTTACAAAGGGACACAGACAGATTAAATTAGTGGGCAAAACTATGGCAGTTGGAGTTCAATGAGGTCATCCACTTTGGATTCAAGAATTGTTTCTTAATTGTGAGAGACTAGGAACAGTGGAGGAGCAAAGAAATGTAGGTTTCCATATACACAAATCACTAAAATCTAGTGCACAGGTGCAAAATGTAATAAAAAGGGATCATTGAATATTAGCATTTATTTCAAGGGGTTTGGAATACAAAAGTGAGTAAATGATGCTTCAGTCATACAGAGCCTTGGTCAGACCCCATCTGGAGTACTGCATTCAGTTTTGGGCATTGCACCTCAGGAAAGATATATTGAGCTAGAAATTGCGGTCGGAGGCGTGTCTCTGGAGTAGGTCTGTGACCCGCAAAACACTTACAAACCTACCTCCAGGCACCCAGGCTGCGTAGAGTTGCAGTCTCGGGCCTCCAGACGGACGGCAGTGTAAAGGCCCATGGATCCCAGGGATGCAGGTGGTTCGGAAGCTTCCCTGGGATCACGTGGGCCCGGTCCTCCAATCACAAAGGAGGATTCCATTGCAATCATTTATGAAGGGAATCCCCATATGATATGCAATGGAATCCCCAAATAATTATACAATTTACAGAATTATAATAATTATAAATGTACTGAATTGCAATTTTATTCATAAGTCCCTTCATTGCACCAACCTCAATAAAAATTTAATTTTTTGATAAATAATTTTAAACTTCTTAATCCAGGCCATTATTTGCATAAACTCATTAATTGGGATTATTTCGGATTTTTAAATGTTTTATTTAAGCCTTATATATACCCTTATACTGATGAAAGCAGGCCCTACACCTGCTCTTGCCAGCCGTAAGAGTTGCATGGGCAATTGCTGGGTAGTTGTTCGGCAAATAGCCCAACTCTGCACCAGTTTCCATGTGGTTCGGATATTCTGTCAAGGCGTACCTTGACAGATCGCAAGTTCTGGATTTCGCGCATGCGGAATGCCAGAACTTCTGGGGCCTTTCAAATGGATTACAATGGCGTACGCCGCCATAGAGACCACAATTTCAGCTCCATTGATTTTGGAAGGGGTACGGTGCCTCCAGAAGGTGTTTACCAGAATGATAGGTTAAATTTAAAAGGCTTAAAGGGTTAATTTTAGAGGACAGGTTGCATAAATTTGGTTTGTATTGCTTTGAGTTGAGAAGGTTGCGGGGTGATTTAATGAGGTCTTTAAAATGATAAAGGGATTTGATAGGGTAGATACAGAGAAACTATTTCCTCTGGTGGGAGAATCCAGAACAAGGGGAATACCATTAAAATTAGAGTTGGGTCATTCAGGAGTGAAATCGGGAAGCACTTTTCCACACAAAGAATACTAGAAATCTGGAACTCTCTCCCCCAAAAATCTGTGGATGGTGTGGCAATTTTAATTTGCAAGTCTGAGATCAATAGATTTTTGTTAGGTAAGGGTATCAAGGGATAGAGATTAAAGGTGGGTAAATAGAGTTGCGGTGCACATCAGCCATGATCTAATTTAGTGGCTGAACAGGCTCAAGGGGTTGAATGGAACTCCTGTTCCTATGTTCCTAAGTAGGATTTTGTTGTCTGATCTGAAGTGCAAACTCTCTCCTTTTTGGGAGACGTCCCATTTACTTAAGCGCTTAGGCACATGTTGGTAGAGCCAAGTCTTAAGGGCCTCAAATATGCACATGGATACTATTGGAGTTTAACCAGCTATGTCACTTACTAGTACAAGCACTCATAAGCTTCCTGCTGTTTGGTCAGCTAGTACCACCCTAATCATTAGGGCTTTGGCTTGCAGCAGTATATGGAAAAACTGGGCCCTAAGTGGCAGGACTATGCCTCCAGGTTTCATTAGTGAGCCAGACTGGCTGGTCCATCATCAACAATGCCCTGGAGTACTGTGGACCCACCTAGTTCATTTATTGGACAACTGAGTCTGCTACAGAGGGTTGATCCATCGAATCGCTGAAAGTGGCACTGGGCCCTGACTCCACTAGTTGTATCAAGGAGGCTCAAGCATGTGGGGTGGTCCCGTCCAAACTGAACCCCGTCCGGATGGAATTCTTCATTGGCGCCTGGCCCCGAAACCTCTCTCGGGAGCCGGCGCCTCACAATTTGAGCCGTGTCCAGGAAATGCCCTCCATGCCTTTTTGTTCTGCGCGGAGGGGTTTCCTGTACAGGCTGCTCTTGCACACCCTCCATTTTGCCATCCTCGTCTGCCGTCCGGACACGCCTTGGCGCACCATCTTGCCGTCCGGCGGAGGCGGGGGTCCCCAATGGAGGGCTCTCTACACGGGAGTCCTCCCTTTATCTATCGGGGACTTAGCCTGGATGGTGTTGCATGGAGCAGTCCCATGCAATAAAGCCTTAAGCAGGTTCACAGACTCCCAGGCCGCCTGCCTTTTCTGCGGCCTGGAGGAGTCTGTATTCCACGTATACATGGAATGTGAGAGGTTGCAGCCCCTTTTCCATTATTTGAAGGGGCTGCTCCTCGATTTTTGGCTGCAATTCAGTCCCATGCTCCTGATCTTTGGTCACCCGGTGTGGAGGGGAGCGGGCAGATTGGGGGACCTCCTCATAGGACTGCCCCTGGGCCTGGCCAAAGTGGCCATCAACTGGTTCAGGCAGCGGGTGGTCGAAGGGGTCATTTGGCCTAACTGCCTGCCTCTTTTCCGCAGCCATGTTCGCGCCCGGGTGGTCCTGGAGATGGAGCATGCGGTGTCCACCGGCACGCTCGAGGCCTTCCGCGACCGATGGGCACCGCAGGGACTGGAGTGCATGATCACCCTGGACAACCAAATTTTAATTTAATTTATTAAGTTTCATTTAATGTTTTATTAGTTACAGTATTTTTGTTTATGGGTTGCTCAAAAGAGTACAGAGGGTTGATTTGGTTCTGAACTTCCATCACTTGGTGTGTCATCTTGGAGCCACTTCAACTCCAAAGAGACCCTGCTTGCTTCTCCTTTCCCTGAGAAGAATAGTTAACAGTTTGTAGTTAGACAACTGTCAAATATGGGTTTGAGCTGAACAGCAGGTAGCAGGAGCTCCTCACTAGTGGCATGGTGAGCAACACAACGCAACACAAAATGTAGGGTATGGGGTGTGCTCATGTTGTGGACAGGACAATAGTTGCAATATACAACTACCAGAATATAAAGTAAAATGATGAACTAACTAGTAACTCTAACTTTAAATACAAAACTGATAATGAAATATTCAATTGTAAATCTAGTCCTTTAAAATTCACTTTACAACACCTTTTTTGTAACAATCAGCAGCAAACAATCAATTGAAAATCTAGCTTATGATTACGATATTGTAAACTGCTTAGGTTTTAATACCAAAAAGGTCTTTGTCTTGGTAGATGAATGAATTCACCCAAGAGTTAATGATTCAGCCATTGAAACTGGTATCCATAACAGTTTGGAACAATTGGTGCTCATTAACTCATTTCAGATGTTTCCAATTGGCACTCATACATGAGATGGTGGAAGAAACTATGTTTTGCATATACAGCATGAACTTGTTTGATGGATATCCACTCTTGAGAGGCAGTAGCTGGTTTAATTAGTAGCTCTAATGGTCCACCCTTGTAAGGGAAGGAGTTAGGGATTAAACTGCCAAACTTCCTGTCCAGAGCAATCACAAAGGAACAAAAACTTATATGTTCCATGTTAGTAAGATCTGCTGCGAAAGGCAGATTCAGTCTAGGCCAGTCTACCTTAACAAGATAGCCAACCAGGCCCAGTGCAAGACTTGATGTGATTCAGTGTTCGGGATGAAAGCAAGCGTTACTCAACCAACAAACCAGGACAGGGTAATGTGGTTTATTATTTTTCTTAGTCATGAGGAGGGAATTAAATTAAATTGAAATAAGCTGAAAGTTGTTATAACTGTTTCTGTGTATGTGCCATTACTGACTAAAATGAAGTAGCTTAACGATTCGTGTAACTGAAATGTAAATCAAAAGCAAAATACTGTGGATGCTGGCAATCTAAAATAAAAACAGAAAATGCTAGAAATACTCAGCAGGTCAGGCAGAATCTGTGGAGAGAGAAACAGAGTTAACGTTTCAGGTCGATGACCTTTCTTCAGAAGAATTGGTCGGCCAATAGTGGTGGCGAGGGGCTCAGTCAATCTTGAGGGCTGGAGCTCATTACCATACTGCCTACATCAACTTGCATTTATATAACACCTTTAACATAGTGAAACATCCCAAGGAGCTTCACAGGAGAGCATTATCAAACAGTGGGCTGTGGGCGCCAAACCAGGGCTGGGAACCATGTATGTCAGCAAGAATGGAGATGATTGGTGAGTAGGATTTGGTGTTGGCTAGAATGTGAGCAGCAGAAATTTAGATGCGTTGAAGTTTATTGATAGTGGAGGAACAGAGGATAGCAAGGAAAGCCTTGGAATAATCAAGTCGTTAGGTGATAAGACGTGTATGAGGGTTTCAGTAGTGGAATGGCTGAGGTAGAGATGGAGGTAGGCAATTTTATAGAAATAGAAGTAGGTGCTTTATGATGATTGGAAACACAGCTTGAGATTGGCAAATTACCTGATTCTGTCTGAGGCACTGGCTGGGAAGGAGGATGGAATATGTAAGGAAGCAGAGTTTGTGGTGGGTGTTGAAGATGATGATGGCTTCAGTCTTCTCAATATTTAGCTGGAGAAAGTTAAAACTATTCCAAAACTTATTGTTGGACAAGCAGTCTGACAGCAGAGAACCAGTGGATAGGCCAAGAGAGGTGGTGGAGTGGTAGAGCTGGGGCACGGGATGGCTGATAGACGATGAAGAGAAGTGGGCTAAGGACAGTTCCTTGTGACACTCCAGAGATGATAATGTGGGGGTGAGAAGAGAAGCCATTGGTGAAGCTGCTCCAGTTACAATTGGATAGGTAAGAGTAGAACGAAGCAAGGACAGTCCCATGGAACTGGACAATGGAGAAGAGGTGCTGGTGGTTGACTGTGTCAAAGACAATAGAGATAGAAGGGAATGAGGAATCTAAGGACATAGTCACAGGAGCAGCACAATGATGATTACTCCAAATTTAACAACATTATAAAGTTCACATTCTGTAGAGGGGGTAATACATATTTGAGTTAATTATATAAGTAATGTCTTCAAAGTAATTAAATTTAGGAGATTGGCAAAACAGAAATTCACTTAACTGTAGCAGCTGTGATAGGCTTGCTAAAATTAGTATACTTGCATAACTGTCTCATTCATGTCGTTATGAAAGATCAAATGTTATACAAATGTGAAAAACTATACAGTTCTAACTCGTACGTTTCTTGTTCTAACATATTTCTCAGAAACCCATGTAAAACTCCTCTGCAGTGATATTGGGTTATACAGACCAGGAAGGTTCTAGGTTCAGTTCCTGGTCTGTGTGCACCAGTTGATCTCAAGTAGCAAGGGCACTAGGATTGATCTTGGTGCCCAGGAGGGAGTAAAATCATCTATGCATACAGGGGTACAATTTGGTGTTTCTGGTGCAGAACTTTCTGCGATGGGATGCATAATATGAATTCAGGCACACAGGTCAGTACGCCCTGCATAGTTTTCTATTTATTAAAAATAAGATCTCCCATGGCAGCACTAAACTGTAAAATTCACCAAATGGTTTCATAGAATCATAGGGTGGAAGCATAGGGTGGAGGTGGTTGGATGTTTTTTAGACTGGGAGGTGGTTTGCAGTGGTGTTCCCCAAGGGTCAGTTTTGGATCCATTACATCTATGCAATATTTATAAACGACCTAAACTCGGGTGTATGGAGCAGCATTATAAAGTTTGCAGATGACCTGAAACTTGGCAAAGTAATAGATCATGATGAGGATAGTTATAGGCTTCAGGCTGCTGTAGGCAGGATGGTGAAATGGGCAGAACCATGGCAAATGGAGTTCAATGTGGAGAAGTGTGAAGTGATGCACTTTGGGAGAACTAATGTGGAAAGACAATATATATAAATGGCACATTTTTGAAATGTGTAGATGAGCAGAGACCTTGGTGTCCATACACACACATCCTTAAAGGTGGCAGGGCAAGTTGATAAGGTTGTCAAAAAAAGAATATGGGTTAATTGATTTTATAAATAGAGGGATAGAATATAAAACCAAAAGATCATGCTAGAACTTCATAAATCAGTGGTTAAGCCTCAGTTGGAGTACTGTGAACAATTCTGAGCACTACATTTCAGGAAAGATGTAAAGGTAATAGAAAGGGTACAGAGGAGGTTTACCAGGATGTTACCAGGGATAAGGGACTTTAGTTATGAGGAGAGGTTGGACAAGTTAGCACTGTTCTCCTTGGAGCAGAGAAGGTTAAGAGGGGACCTAATCGAGGTTTTCAAGATGAGGGATTTTGATAGAATAAATAGGGAAAAAGTATTCCCTCTGCCGAGTGGGTCAATAACTAGAGATCGTAGATTCATTGGAAAAGATCTAGAGGGGAGTTGAGAAGAAATTGTTTCACTCAGAATTGTTGGGATATGGATCGTTCTACCCAAAAAGATGGTGGAAGCTGATTCCATAAGTAATTTTAAAAGGGAGTTGGACAGGTACTTGAGGATATTATGTCGGTACCTTTCTACCTAGACACAATTTAGGACTCAGAACTCAGAGATTCAAACATGAAGTGCTTTATTGGAAGGAAAGGAAGTTCTGGAAAGTTCCGAACAAAGAGAGCTAAACTTAACCGAGAGAATACCCAACCATTTATCTCCTGTGACAGCGCCACCACAGGTGGGAGGAGAACACAAAATACATAACATTTTCTCCCCTCTTAAATGGAAGGTCCACATTATTCCTCAACAGGTAAGTTACTTTCAATGCACTCAACTAACCAAGGGTAGAGGTAGACTGCCTCAACCCCTGACTTTACCCTGGGGTTTATTCTGCCCCAGTCTTGTGGGTAAGTCACTAAGCCTACAGATCCAAGCGTCTTGGAGGCCGCCGCTCTCTGACAGGATACCGGCGGCCATCGCTGGTATCCACAGCAGTAGGCATTGAAACAGGCCTGGATGGAGAAGGTGCCTGTGTCAATAGAAAGTCAGGAGTTTGCACAGATGGAACAGTCTCTTTGACTTCCTGTGTTGGAGAAGAGCACTGTGGCAAAGGATGCTGGTTTGCGGTATCATCTGGAAACAGTTCAGGCCAACCAGCCGTTGGAGCCTCTGTGGCTGTCTCTGCTCCTAGCAACAGTTGATCTGTGTGTCTTCTCCAGACGACGTCCTCAGCAGCCTCAACCGTGTAAGACACAGGCCCGTCTGCGCGATCACCATAGCAGGAACCCATTTCGGTCCAGTGTTGTAGTTTCGAGTTAGGACATGCTCTCCAGGGTGAAACCATCTCTTCTTGGCTCTTTTCTCTCTTTTCAACTTGAGCTTGTTGTTGACAATGGACAACCTGTTCCGCCCTTGGAGGTTTGAGTAAGTCAAAACTTGTCCGCAACTGCCTCTTCAGCATGAGCGAAGCGGGGGAGGTTTTGGTTGTGGCATGCGGCTCGTTCCTGTAGGACAACAGGAAGCAGTTCAGACATTGGTGGATTGAGCCCTGACCTTGCGATGCCTTCAAGGCGTGCTTCAAAGTTTGCACAAACCTTTCTGCCTGGCCGTTAGTAGAGGGATGATAGGGCGCAGACCTGATGTGTTGGACACCATTCACATGCAGGAAGGTTGCAAACTCCTGTGATACATATTGTGGACCGTTGTCACTTACGAGTTGTTCCGGTGAGCCATAACGGCTGAACATCTCACCAAGTTTCTCAATTGTTTTCTCTGCCGTGGTAGACCTCATCACAGCGACCTCCGGCCACTTGCTACGAGCGTCCACAACCACCATAAACATCTTCTCTTCGAAAGGACCGGCGAAGTCCACATGTACTTGCTGCCACACTTCTGCAGGCCAATCCCAGGGGTGTAGGGTTGCCAGCTGTGGAACATTCCGGACCCTTTGACATGGGGAACATGTTTTGGCTTTCTCCTCAATATTCCCATCGAGACCTGGCCACCAGAAGTAGCTTCTTGCCATTTCCTTCATCCGAACCATCCCACTGTGGCCTGTATGAAGTTGTTGCAGTATAGGTTCCCTCAGAGGTGGCGGAATGATGACACGGCATCCCCAAAGAAAACAACCTGCCTGGGCGGAGAGCTCATTTCTTTTTGAAACGTAAGGTTTCAAACTAGGAGAATCTCCTATAGCTCTCCCTCGAATGACATCGTCCATTACCTCAGACAGGACTGGATCGTTGCGGGTGTACCTTCGCACCTGAACTGCAGTGACAGGTGCTCCCTCCGCTTGTCTAAAGTAGAAGATGTCTATCTGACGAGGCTCTGGGGGAGTAACAGGCAAGGGTAGCCTCGAGAGACCGTCTGCGTTGCCGTGCAAGTCTGATTTGCGATATTTGATGTCGTATGTGTGTCCTGACAACAGTAAAGCCCACCTTTGCATCCTGCTTGCAGCGAGAGACGGAATTTCGGTGTGGGGCCCGAAGATTGATGTCAATGGACGGTGGTCCATCAGGAGTGTGAACCTTCTCCCAAACAGGTACTGATGAAATTTTCGAATTCCAAAAACGATTCCCAAGGCCTCGCGCTCGATCTGCGCATAGTTACTCTCGGCCTTGTTCAAGGTGCGTGATGCGAAGGCGATAGGTTTCTCTTCACCCGAAGGCATGATGTGGGATATGACTGCTCCCACACCATATGGTGATGCATCACATGCTAGCTGCATAGGTAGCTTTGGGTCGAAGTGTGTCAGGACCTCCGATTTCAGCAATGCTTTCTTTGCTTGGGCGAAAGCTTCGTTGCACAGTTCAGTCCATTTCCATGTTTTGCCTTGACATAGCAACTGATGTAACGGCTTCAGCAATGTTGCTAAGTCTGGAATAAACTTCCCATAGTAGTTAAGTAGCCCCAGAAATGAATGTAACTGGCTCACGTGCTGGGGCCTCCACGATCGCCTTGACCTTTGACGGCGCCTTATGCAGGCCAGTGGCGTCAATCACATGCCCCAGGTACTCAACTGAAGACTGAAAGAATTCACATTTGTCTTTACGAACTCTGAGTCCGTACTCATTTCAGTCGTTGTAGTGTCGCATCCAAGTTCAGAAGATGATCCTCCTCATTTGTCCCAGTGACAAGGATGTCATCCAGGTAGCACTGGACTCCTGGCAGTCCACTCAAAATCTGATCCATTGCCCTTTGGAATAGAGCAGGGACCGACGTAATTCCAAACGGAAGGCGGCAGTACCTGTATAGCCCCTTGTGTGTCACAATTGTCAGCAGCTCCTTTGATTTGTCATCGACATGCATTTGTAGATAAGCCTGGCATAAGTCTATTTTGCTGAACTTTTGCCCTCCGGCCAGGCCCGTAAAAAGATCATCAATGAGGGGAAGAGGGTACTGTTCCGCAGACAGCACCGGGTTAATAGTCACTTTAAAATCCCCGCAGATTCGAACAGATCCATCCTTTTTCAGGACAGGAACAATGGGTGTGGCCCATTTGCTCACGCTCACAGGCTCCAGGACACCATTCTCGACTAAGGCCTCCAAGTTAGCCTCAACTTTTGGCCTAATTGCATAGGGTACAGGTCGGGCTTTGTGAAACTTCGGCTTGCTGTCAGATTTAATGTCCAGTCTCACGCTGATCTTTTTCATGCTCCCAAGTTCCCCATTGAAGAGTTCTGCATGTTTGTTTAACACTGCAGTCAGACCTGACTCCCCTTTTGACATCATGCAGACTGCAGGCCAGTCCAGCGTGATTTTCTCTAGCCACGCACGTCCCAGTAGCGATGGGTAATTTCCCTTTACCACATATAGTGGCAGTTTTGCAGTCTGTCCATTCAATTTAACTGTCACCTCAATGACGCCTCTCATGGCCACAGGTTCGCCGGTATATGTCTTTAGCACAATGTTTGTTGGTTGAAGGGTAAGATGCTTTAGCATTTTGTTGCAGACAGTGTCTGAAACAAGGGACACAGCCGCGCCTGTGTCCACCTCCATCCGCACTGATTGTCCCTCCACCAGTGGTGACACCCAGTAGCCATTTGAATCACCTGCAAACGTCAGTACGTGCACCTCTTCCTCCTCAGAGGTGTCGCTCCCCTCTGTTTTGCTTGTTCCATCATACTGCACTGAATGAACACTCTTTTTCCTCTCTTGTCCAAATACAGACATAGTACTTCCATGCTTCCCAACTCTGTCTGTTCTTTTTTTACCTCTACAGGCGCGTTCAATGTGACCCTTTTTGCCACAATTTCGGCATTCCAGCTCCGTACACCAGCAGTCATTAGCGTGATGGCCCGTTTTCCCACAACGGTAACATGTGCCGTTCCGCACACCTTTAGGCTCAGACGACACCTTGTGAACTCTCCCTGTTGAACTCAATTGGTGAGCCTCCTTTTCCGCCATCTCCATGGAGACACTAACTTCAATGGCCTTTTCAAGAGTAAGGTTGTCCTCAGTAAGAAGGCGCTTCTGTGTGGCTGCATTTTGCAGACCACACACAAGTCTGTCTCTAATGGTGTCATTCAGCACCTCCTTGAACTGGCAGTGTTCCGACAACCTTTTTAAAGCAGCAATAAACATCGTCACTGATTCCCCCTCCTCTTGATTCCGTGTGTGAAATCTAAATCTCTCAGCAATAACCAGAGGTTTTGGTGACAAATGTGCTCCAAGAATTTCCACTAGTTGCTTATATGTTTTAGTTCCTGGCTTATCTGGCTGCACGAAGCTGCGAAGTAAATTGAATGTCTTCGGCCCGATTACACTCAAAAAGGTAGGCACGGCCTTTTCATTTGCCACCGCATTCGCCAATACAAAATAGTCAAAACGTTCCGTATACGCACTCCATTGCTCCACATTTTCATCAAAATCACCGATGTTTCCTAATATAGTAGCCATCTCACGTTTCAAATTACATTTTCTGTTATTCACTGCACCCGTAACGTACGCAGATTCATCCGCTCCTCGTTGCCACTTGTTGTGTCGGTACCTTTCTACCTAGACACAATTTAGGGCTCAGAACTCAGAGATTCAAACATGAAGTGCTTTATTGGAAGGAAAGGAAGTTCTGGAAAGTTCCGAACAAAGAGAGCTAAACTTAACAGAGAACACCCAACCATTTATCTCCTGTGACAGCGCCACCACAGGTGGGAGGAGAACACAAAATACATAACAGAGGATTAGCAACTTACAGGGTTATGGACAAAAAGTAGGGATGTGGAACGAAGCATGTTTGTTCTTTCAAAAAGCCAGCATAGGCATGATGGGCCGATTGGCCTCCTTCTGTGCTGTAAGTTTCTATGATTCTATGAAGTGATTAAAAAGGAATTAATGATTTGTTAAATGCATTTAATGCCTTGCTATGTTGAAATGGAAAAAAAACATATTCAGCATTCTATAGGGGATAATGGATGCAAAAAGGAGTCAGTTACTTTTATTCTGAGTTGGCATTAGATTTTAAACTGAAGGCCAAATTGTCCAAGTATCAGCAGATTGTCAGAAGCAGTGTGATGGATTTATGTGGGGTGCAAGTAATTATGTCATTGCCAGATCAGACTCAAGACTTCACAAACTGGACTCCTGCTCCTATTATCAGATATGAAAATTCTCCTGTAGTGGGAAATATATTCATAGAAAAAGTTTGATAGAAAATGCTCAAAAAAAAGCAACAGTTTTAATTAAATTCCACTTCCAGCCGTAATGGTAGCTTCAGCAGCTTTCCTTGAAAGTTCCAGCAAGCTCCTGACACACACTGCACCTCCCTCCCCCAGGATGAGTCATTATATCCCTCCCCCTTACTCAAATCCTTGACTCCTATTAGGGCAGAGAAACAAACTTTTATTAAGGATGGGCAATAAATGCTGGCTTTGCCAGCGACACCTATATCCCAGGAACGAATAAAAAAAAAAGCTAAACGCCTGTTCTTAAATATATAAAGGTAAGCTGTCACCAAACCAAATGTATTACATTGTGGCGGAGCCACCATTGGGCTATGGACATTGTATATAATTCCTTTTTACAGCTCTGTTATATAGTCTGACGATGTACCTTTAAATGTATCTGTTACTGCACTCAGGCTTCATTCCTGTACTCTGCGTGATGACATCATGACGTCAAAGCTCAGAACCCTCTAGCAGTTCCAGACAGTTGGGGAGAGGGTCATAGCTTGGAACCTTCTAGCAGTTCCAGGCAGTTGGAGAAAGGTTTCCAAGCAGACCAGACACGTTTCCAGTTCATCCTGTAGTTGTTAACTTGCTTCGTTTGCTCATTAAAGTTTATTGTTTTGACTTCGTGATTCAAACTCCATCTTTTGGTAAGGAACAGAGGTTCCTACAACATCATATAAAACACACTGCATGCCAATCTGTAAATATATTAATAATATAGCATAATTCAAATAGTTGAATGACAAGTTTTGCCAAATATATGTCCATAAATTGTTCCTACTGGGCAGAGCAGAAATTCCTTTTTGTAAGTTCCCTCCTAAAACACCTGAATTAGTCATTGTATCTAAGTAGCCAGATCTCATATGTATGTTGTGAGCTCAGGATATAAAATCAGGAATTGATTGATGGTCCGTAACACCAAGAGTGACTGATAAGGGTAACAGGTGTATTCTTAGGATCACTACAATTTGATATGCCATTAATTGTGTAAGATTTGCAAAATTTCTACATTTCCCCAAAAGTTGTTATTAATAAAAGGGACCCTGAGTGGACATTTTAAATCAAAAAGGGTACCCAGGATGGCGTCCGCGTCTCATGGCAGAAAGCCTGTGAGATTTTAAAACTTGGACTCTGCGACGCAGGCAGCTTGTGGAGAAATCGAAACCAAAGCTGCAGTTTCCGTGAAGAGAGACTTTGCATTTTGAAAACCAGACAGGACTTTGAATTATGTATTAGATCAAATTGGAGACAAATCTAAACCCAGTTAGGCCTATAGTTAAGGTCATCAAGCAGTTTGCATAAATAATCAGCAACAGATTAAGGAAGCCATCGAGGCTGGACAGGCCCATCAAGGTGCATTCATAACAAAACAAGTCAATTATCGGGCCGGTAGATGCGATTACTGGCCATCTAAAAACAGTTAGTATAGATTGCTACCATTATTTAAAATAGCCCGCCAAGATTAAGACAAAGAACTAACCTGATTTGGCACGCAGATAAGGGTTTTCGAAGGGAGTATAATTGAAGGCCCCGGGTAGCAATCGCTCACTGTTCTTCTCTTCTATCTGGCCTCTCCCTGCTTGCCCTCGTGGCTGTCGCTCTTTCCCCGTCCCGCGCTTACCCCCTGGCCTTTGCCCGTGCCTTTCCCCACTCCATCTGGAATCGCCCAGGCACTGCATCGGGCGGACACGGACAATTCAGGCCAGGCGAGGCGGGATGCAACGAAGGCGAGGAGGCAAGACGAACTGAGGAAGCCAACTGAGGAGACGAACTGAGGATAGGCTTCAAATCATCGGGCCTTCAGTCTCAGCTGACCTGTGACTATCTTTATGCAAACTCAAACTGTCGGCCGAGGAAGAGGAACCATCATCCCTGGAAGGTAAAGTACCCAAACAGAGATTTTAACTTTGGGGTACACGAACCTGGACAACGCCCTTGCAGCACCCGTAGACCACGTGACGTCAGCAGGCTCCAGAGAGCACCAAGAGCGAACCCCGAACTCCACCACTGTTTTGAGTTCAGCAGACCCTTTTGATTGGTGAGCATAAATTCTGGCCCCTCCTAGCTTAATCTAGTTAGGTATAGGGGGTGGGATAAGGATAAGGGGATTGTTAAGATAGTTGTTTTCCCTCAATGTGCCGTGTGTTCCCCATTCCCTGTATAAGTATAGTCATTTATTTTTGCCTGTAATTTTATACACTGGTAACTTCTCACAAGACTGTGTTATTTTTCTGTTTAATAAAATCTTGAGTTTTGCTTACATCCAAACCACCTGCGTACTCGAGTCTTTTCTGTATCGCCGCCTGTACCTAAGTCCGGTGTCTAGAACCCAGGGGCGTGGGAGCGATTCGAACCACTCATAAACAGTCAGCGGCATAACAGACTGGGCGTACGCGCTAAACACCACCACACGCCACCCCATACTGAAATGGCGACCACAGCAGGACACCGGCAACAGGGTTGCGATACAGTAGACAATGGTTCAGATGAGCAAACCATGATGGAGGAAAGGATTTCTGATTATGTGTTTAGCAATGTGAATATCACTAAGACGTGGATCACCACTCTGTTAAAGGCTGGGTGTCCGGTAGATGCAGCAGCTAAGTGGACAGAGGGAAAGGAACACTAAGTCCTTAGAGAAGGCAGTTTGGCTGATGTGCTTTAAAAAGCAGGTCCAGCTTTTGGATAGGCTCGTTGCAGCACAGGCAGTCGAGTTAAGGGAGTCAGCCCTGGAGATCCAGGATAAGGCTCTCGCAGGGGAAAAGTTATTAGTAGCTTTGCAGGCTTTGAATCAGGAGAGAGTGCATTTAGTGGGAGAACACAAGGCCCAGTTGGAATACCTACGGTGCCAAGTCACCGAGGCCAAGGAACATGAGTTAAGGTTGAGGGAGAAAAACGCCCGCTTGGCAAGGCAGATTAGGGAACAGGAAGAGAAAGTGCAGGAGGTAAAAGCCGCTTATAAGCTAGCGAGTGAACAGGGATTTGAGGAGACAGACCATGGCCCCTGTAGAGAGAGGATAGAAAATCTGAGCCAGGCCCTCCGGAAGGCAAAAGGCATGATATGCCTCATAAGCCTAAAGGCAGGCCAGGCAGATTTTATGGGGAACGAGGGGAGGACAGTTCCAATGTCACCGGTAGTGCTTATGGACGGCCCGGTTGAGAGAGAGAGAGGAGACCTCACGGCCACCACCCGTAGCGCCAAGTTTCAGCGAGGTTTGGCAGCAAGGGGGGGTGGAACACGGAGTGGAGCCAGAGGTGGAGGCAGAGGTAGAGCAAACCCCACCCGAGAGGTCGGAGCCGGGACCAATGTGCCCAGCGCGACATCGGAGGTTCGGCTCACCTGCCAATGGCGACAATGAGGGACCCCTCCAAAACCAGTTCGTATTACCCTTTAACACCCAACAGCTCAGGGTTATGGTCAACCATATCCCGAAGCTGTCCGAAAAGGGAGACCCCTCGATCCACTTCAGGGAAATAGAGCAGACCGCCAGCGTTAACGACTGCGATGACGCTGAGAAGGCCAAGATGCTGCTATTCTCCCTGGAGAGTAGTCTCCTCCAATCCCTCTCTGATGAGTGTAAAAGGGGGCAGAGCGGGTATGAGGAGCATAAAGATGCAGTTCTGGAGGCCATGGGGATGGATGAGGGAGGTCATTTCTCCCGCGTGGAGAAGACGATCCAGCTCGCTGGGGCAACCCCGCAGGCTTTTGCGGACCGGCTGTGGCCAGTGTACCGGAAGGCTTGCCCGGGGACGCCGGACCGAGTGTTCCTGAACAGGGATTCCCTGGCTCATTGGCTCCGTTGCCTGGTGGCGAACAGCTTGCCACAGGTCCGGGCCAAGGCAGAAGCCTGGTTCGACCCCAAAGATCCCCAGACCACAGAACTCACGGTAATTAGGCAGCTCACTCTGGCCTACAAAAACGGTAGGGGAGCTGATGCACACCCACCCAAGGGGAAGGTGCATGAGATAAAACCCGGATCGGGTAGGAAAGAGTGGCACCAGGAAGGGAGTAACCTCCCCAATACAAAGACCAATTGTTACGGGTGTGGGAAGGATGGTCACTGGCGGAAGGGGTGCAAAAACCCTTGGAAGGATAACAAGGGAAAGCATCCCACCGCTCCAGCCCAAAGGGCGGGGGCAGGGACCCCTTCCGCAGAGGTCGAGTCACTTTTGGACACCATGAGGTCCTTTACCGACTGGCCAGGGGAGAGTAACAGCCACCACTGGTGCTCTCACCCCGTCAGCCCCATCTGACCCACAGCCGTGACTAGAACCAGCGCAGCCTGTCGACCTGTGTCCCCTTGAAAACGATGAGGGAAGCAGGCCCTGTGTTACGATACGGGTGGAGACGGTGCAGGGGAGATATTCGGTGGACACTGGAGCTTCCAGCACGGTCCATTCGGAAGACCCGACCAATCCACCCAGGTCTCACGAGGCCCCATTTAGCCTAATGGGATCTACAGGGAACGAGCAGGCTGGGGGAATGGCCAAACTTTCGGCCATAGTTTTAGGATCCCTCCCTACCACGTGGGAAGGTAACCAATGGACCAACGAGGTAGCCAAACAGGGGGCCAGGGAAGGAGAGTTCTGGGATCCCTGTAGAGCAGGCCCGGTAGCCACAATCCGGGACAAGGGAGGCACATGGGGTAGCTTTGGCCCCGGACCTAAAGCAGGTCCGGGCCCAGGATCCCGTCTGTGAGGCTATCCTGGTAAGGGAAGAGTATGGGGAGCCCCTAGAAGGCCCGTTCGGGGCATCGGACGAGGTTTGAAAACAGGCTGCTGGTTATATCAACCAGTGTAAGCTGCTAACACCTGAAAGGGGAAAGCAACCAGTTGGGGTAAGGTCTGAGGATAAAGATCCTCAGCCTGCAGCAGGAGCGAGTCCACAGACTGCACAGGCAGGCGCTGTGGCTTGCTTGAAGGGAGGGACCAGCCCGCCCATCGATTGGGACACTCCCCCACTCTTCTGGGATCCAGACAAGGGGGAGGGACCTGAGGGCGAAAACCCCGCCCCCTAACCCAGGTGTAGAGAGTGAGGGACCTGAGGTCAAATACCCCGTCCCGGACCCAGCCATGGGACCTGGGGGCGGAGACTCTCAGCTCGCAGCAGCAGGCTGCGAAGAGTTACCTGCCCCTAGCCCAGGTTTGGGCAAGGTCAAGCCTGAGGGAGCAGCGGTTCGGGTTAAAGGCCCATCGGCCAAGAAAGCCCCACCCGTCAAGGCCCCCAGAAGGTCCCCACGGACGCCCCAGCTGAGAAAACCATGGTCACCAGCCCTCCAGTTACCAAGGGCCGCCCCTCGATTCAGGAAGAGGTCCAAGGACACAGGTCCTCAGCCAGCAGCCACGGGCTGCGAGGGACCAACAGTGAAGGACGGTGCGGTCACGCCGGGGGGTAGCGGTGAGCCGCAGTCCGACCAGGGATTAGCCTGGCCGCCCGGAGATGGGCAGCGGAAGTATATAGTTTTAGTTTAAGTTTTAGTTTAAGTAAAGTGTAATTATTTAGCTTAAGTTTGGGTGTTTTTGATTTAAGTTAAATAAGGTGATGGGTAGTTTTATGTAAGTAATCTGTTAAGAGTGTATATTTGGTTCGAGGTTGCAGGACCCGACCATGCTTCACCAAGCCAGAGAATCTCTTGGGGACCTGGCTGCATGTTTTTACATCTTTTTGCAGAAAGACTTTCGGGATGGAAGGGATCGTGATCCTATTCGCCCTGATTGGGATGAGCATGGAAAGACAGGGCGACGTCCAAGACTCCCACATCTACGGGTGTTCGGGAGACAGAGGGCTCCTAGCGATCGATGGGAGCGGTGAACGGGATGCAGAGGAGACCGCCGTCTACGTCCACAAGGGAAGGTGGCCAGGATGGCTGGGGTCCAATTTGTCTCAGTACTCCAACCAAACCGGATTCACGTACGGGGAGGCCTCCCTCCTGTGTCCCAGGGTACGAGTCATTACCACGAGGGTCAGCGTCACCGTTGGAAAGCGAATATATTTGACGTGTAAAGGACACATTCCACTGGATAGTTGGTGGTGGCTCAAAGTTGAGCAAGGACATGAGGAACCCCGAAGTCGAGTGGGAACAGTTGGGAAACAACACCCATTGGACGATTACTGGGACTCATGGAGGATTAAGCGTGTGTTGGGACAAGTGGTGGGAACCGGACCAAGGGATTTATATCTGTATGTGGGGGTCAGAGACGGTCTGGCCCGCAGGCATATCTATTATTTTCCACCGGCAGTGGCAAGACACCGGAGAGGGGATGAGGTGGGATACCAGCCTGAAAGCGTGCGCGGTCCCATTCTCCCCGATCCCAGTCAATGCCACTGAGCTGGTAACCCGCCCCTGCCCACGGCGCAGGCAGCGAGGTTATCCAGGGAAGGTTGCCCCACCGCCACTAAGGGACCAGGGAATGGGTTGGTACTAGTCCCCACCGATCAGATGCTGTACCAGGGGGTACACTACGCGATAGCCTCCGTGATTTTAAATCTCACCGAGGTACATTTACTGGAGTGGTGCCCCAAAGAAACAGAGCAGTTATACCAGGTACTATTAAATGACATGTTCAAGAAGTTTTACGAGTTCGATTTTGCCCATGTGGACAAGACCGAACTGTACACCACACACCAAGAATTTTTGGGTAATGCAGGGAGACAAAGAATGGGAGTATGGAATGATGTTTTTACTGCGTTTAATACTGGGTCCTCTGTCATCAACAGCTTGGATGACATAGAGCTGCAGACCCAGATAAATGGTTTAAAAACACAGTTAAAGAAAATATTACTGGATGCGAACAAGGTAGTGGGCTCGGAGTTGCATGAGGACCAGGCCATGACGGTCCATTTGAAGGAGATCATAGCCGAGTTGGAAAAGCACGCAAAGACGGTAAATGCTCTCATAAAGGAGGACAGAAATGCTTCTGACCAGGCTGCGCAGAATGAGGTGTGTGTGTTATACAGGGCGTGGTTACTGGGCGAGGGCCGCAGTAATCTGGAGGATTTAAAACCGGGTTTAGTCCCCTCCTGGATTAGCAACAAGCACCTCGCAGTCCTCCACCCTTTTGAGAATGCATTGAGCCCGTGCCAACTCCGGCTAGCCTCCGAAGCCAATCCAGTCCCCGTGGATTGTGGGCGGTCCAACCACACAGTCATGGGAGTAGTAGTTAGGATGCTGGTCATGGGTAGGACAGCCCGACCCGCACCGGTATACAGGGTTGAGAACATTGGAGTCATTCAAGGGGGTGCACATATTCGTTTCACTGCGATCCCGCCTTACGTCATTAAGTGGAAGCACGCTATGACAGGTACTGACCTCTCAGGGTGCCGGAGCTGGGGAGCACACATATTCCTGTGTCCCCAGCACTTGAATGACTATTCAAAACCGCAGTGTGGGTTCAGAGCTGCTGGCGCGAAGCCTATAAATTGTACCATGGAGGCAATGGCACAAGGCCATGTTCCCCTGCAGGTAGCATATATAGGAGGTGGGACTTATTGTGTCACCACCGGCGCGTCCCACTACCAGCATGGACAGCATAGCTGGTGTCCGGTTAGTGACAGCAGTTTCTGTTTTAAACCCGCGGCAGAAGTTCAAGTGGCCCAGGAGTGAATTGTCCCCATTCCTGAACCCTCCACTGTTCACCTCACTGTGAAGGAGAATTTTACAAATTTGCAAAAGTACGTAGCGCACTTTGGCTACAAAATTCCCCCTCTCCCTGAACACCTTACCAAAATACTCAAAGCCGTTATAGTTTCGCAGAAACATTTTTACACTCTCGAACAGAAAGCAGTAGAGATAGGGACTAAGATATTGGATATTGTGATTCCACCCTGGTGGGACATTTTCAATAACATAGAGATCCCTTCATGGATCAGACTGGCTTCCCACATTCTCGTGGTTTGTCAGTTAGGGATAGTGTTGTATTTAGTTTGTATTCAGTGTAAGGGAAAAGGTCAGTGGTCAGAATTCCAAAACCAGAGGATCTGGAAGGAACATTATGTAAAGGTAGAGGGAGATACGCCGGTTTAAGTCTTTTTCCCTGTATTTTTGATTGTTGTTTTTTTGTGTTTTGTTATTTTTAATAAAGGTTTTCTTTTTTTTTGCGACGCGGTTTAATAAAGATATGTGTACCAAGTGGTGCAGGGGTGTTGGACTCCCTCCATGCTGGGATGTGTGTAAAGTCTGTAATTTAATCCTATGTATGCTTATGTACACTACATTTTTGCGGAATGGGAAGTGCATGTATCGTGGGTATATTAGATAGGTAATTATAGGGGAAGGTTGACTATGGAGGGTCAGAAAAATTTTGCTCACCTTTAAAGTACGATACTTCAAGCAAGTTTTATTATCACAGGGGGGAGTGTAAGATTTGCAAAATTTCTACATTTCCCCAAAGGTTGTTATTAATAAAAGGGTCCCTGAGTGGACATTTTAAATCAAAAAGGGTACCCAAGATGGCGTCCGCCCCTCATGGCAGAAAGCCTGTGAGATTTTAAAACTTGGACTCTGCGACGCAGGCAGCTTGTGGAGAAATCGAAACCAAAGCTGCAGTTTCTGTGAAGAGAGACTTTGCATTTTGAAAACCAGACAGGACTTTGAATTATGTATTAGATCAAATTGGAGACAAATCTAAACCCAGTTAGGCCTATAGGTAAGGCCATCAAGCAGTTTGCATAAATAATCGGCAACAGATTAAGGAAGCCATCGAGGCTGGACAGGCCCATCAAGGTGCATTCATAACAAAACAAGTCAATTATCGGGCTGGTAGATGCGATTACCGGCCATCTAAAAACAGTTAGTATAGATTGCTACCATTATTTAAAATAGCCCGCCAAGTTTAAGACAAAGAACTAACCTGATTTGGCGCGCAGATAAGGGTTTTCAAAAGGAGTATAATTGAAGGCCCCGGGTAGCAATCGCTCTCTGTTCTTCTCTTCTCTCTGGCATCTCCCTGCTCCTTGCCCTCGTGGCTGTCGCTCTTTCCCTGGCCCGCGCTTACCATCTGGCCTTTGCCTTTGCCTGTGCCTTTCCCCACTCCATCTGGAATCGCCCAGGCACTGCATCGGGCGGACACGGACAATTCAGGCCAGGCGAGGTGGGACGCGATGAAGGCGAGGAGGCAAGACAAACTGAGGAAGACCAACTGAGGAGACGAACTGAGGATAGGCTTCGAATCATCGGGCCTTCAGTCTCAGCTGACCTGTGACTATCTTTATGCAAACTCAAACTGTCGGCCGAGGAAGAGGAACCATCATCCCTGCAAGGTAAAGTACTCAAACAGAGACTTTAACTTTGGGGTACTCAAACCTGGACAACACCCTTGCAGCACCCGGAGACCACGTGATGACAGCAGGCTCCAGAGAGCACCAAGAGCGAACCCCGAACTCCACCGCTGTTTTGAGTTCAGCAGACCCTTTTGATTGGTGAGCATAAATTCTGGCCCCTCATAGCTTAATCTAGTTGGGTTTAGCGGGTGGGATAAGGATAAGGGGATTGTTAAGATAGTTGTTTTCCCTCGATGTGCTGTGTGTTCCCCATTCCCTGTATAAGTATAGTCATTTATTTTTGCCTGTAATTTTATACACTGGTAACTTCTCACAAGACTGTGTTATTTTTCTGTTTAATAAAATCTTGAGTTTTGCTTACATCCAAACCACCTGCGTACTCGAGTCTTTTCTGTATCGCCGCCTGTACCTAAGTCCTGTGTCTAGAACCCAGGGGCGTGGGAGCAATTCGAACTGCTCAAAAACAGTCAGCGGTATAACTGACTGGGCGTACGCGCCAAACAGCACCACATGCCACCCCCTACATTTGAGTGGAGAGGTGTTGGGGATGGGGCGGGGTGGGTGCATGACAGAAGCCAAAAAAAATACAGCCCACATGCAGGATTCATCCTGCCTCTGCAAAGATGATGTCTACCTCTCAGACATGACTTGCTCATTTTATAGTAAATGCAGGTTGTCGCTTGTACAAACTGCACCTGGGGCAATGGATCTAACTTTCAACAGCTCATCATATTGAAATAGTTTCCTCACTGTTAAACTTGGTCCTGTTTCAGACCAGTACCCTGCTCCAGGCGCCAGGCTTATCTTGGGTGCTTGATTCCCAACATTAACAAATTCATCTCTTATAAGTTCATGTTGTTCTCTTTTAATTTGTACTACGTAGACATAATTGCCACATTACACAACTCTATGCAGTCCTTGTAGTTGAAATGAATGCAGCAACTCCCACAAAATGAATGATCGGGAAGGCCATCGTTCATTTAGCAATTCTACCATGTCCTTATCCTCTATTGTTGTAATTCCTGTTTTTAATGGACCCACCTCCTCGTTTATTGCTCTCTTTTTCTTAACGTACTTATTAAAAAAAAGCCTTTGCTATTATCCTTGATGCCATCTGAAAGTTTTTTTAATGCTCCCTTTTTGCCTTTTTTAATGCTTTTTGGTCTCCTTTTGTTGCCTTCTACAATCTTCCCAGCCTCATCCTGGGCACTATTCTTCATCATCCTTATATAACTCTTCTACTTTTGTTTAATACTAGTCTGAACCACTCTCATATTGAATATGAATGAAGAAAGGCCAGTGTTTGCATTGCTTCAGAAGTACCCTTTTTGCCTTTCAGGGGTATATATTTGTTTTTAATATTAATGGAAAACTACTGTAAGGGGTTTTCTCTCTTACTAGGTCTCTCTCTCTGGTGAGACCTCTCTCTCTTTTGCACAGTAATTTACCGAGTGGTTCGACCCACTCACCACTTAGGTTCTGTACACTGGACTTTGAGGCAGGAACTACAATGCAGAGAATACTCTGTCGACCAAGTTTAATGAAATGAAGTGAAATTTTATTGCATAAAGAAAAAATTGAATGTAAGCCAAAATAAGGTACATGGGAGGGAAAAACAAATCATAATACAGTACTAACCAATATATCCACAGGCATATTATACTTTACAAGGTTCATCATGAAATAGGGAAACACACGGAACATCGAGGGACAACAACTCATTGTTAATTATCCCCTAAAATGCCCACCCCCTAAACCTAGCTAGATTAGATTATGAGGGGCCAGAAACATGCTCACCAGTTCCAGTTAGAAAATAGAAGTTTTGAAGTCTGCGTTTTGGTCCTCTCAGGCGTCCTGTCTCCACATGGTCAGCGGAACGCAACGGGCTGCGACACACTCTTTTCTCCCTCGAGGTGATGGACACGGACAGGCTGGATGTTAGCAGGCCTGGACGTTGGCGTGGAGAGAGACCAACTGTTTGACCATTTTCATATAGGTTTCTTCTTGGAGGGTCGCCGTTTTTCCGTCTCGTCAAAATGGCCCGGGGTTTGTCGATGATCTCCCGATAGCTACCCCGGCTCTGGGCGCTGACTCAATCTTCCCTCTCGAACCTCTCTCTCCAAACTCGAACCTCGATCCTTGATCGTCTAAACCCGATCCTCTCCTCGATCGTCTCAGCTCGAACCTCTGAACTCGATCATCTTCCGATTTTCTGAACTCCTGATAGCTACCCCGGGTTTCCAATTATACTTCTCATCGAGGCCCTTATCTCCCGCCATATCAAGGTTAGCCTTTGTTTAAATTTTGGCGGGCTTGTAACACAGAGGGGTAGTCATTGTGTTTAAAGTACTTTTGGGATGGCCGGTAACTGCCATCTCTGGTCTGGAATGACCTTGTATTGTCTTTAATGGGTCTTGATGTTCCCTTTTGAATTTGAAGCTGTTTCCCTTTGTCTGGGTAAACATTTTGATGGCCTTTATCTACAGGCCGATCTGATTGGATCTGCATCCAATCCATATATATGGGGTTCTGTCTGGTTTCGCATTCTCCGAAATTGCATTCCAGAACTTACTGTGGGCTGAATCCACAAAAGCTGTCTGTGGACTGCAGGAACCATTTAAAAATGTCCCAAAGAGCTGGTCACGGGGTCTGGTGGCCATTTTGTGTGCCCCTTTTTCTGGGCTTCTTTTAAAACAGTCTTTAAAATTAAGGCCTTTTCTGCCAATAGACCCTTATAGGACAATGTTCAATTTTGCGAATCCTACAGTCCCCCCTGATGATACTATAACTTGCTTGAAGTATCATAATTCTGGGTGAGCAAAATTTTCTTACTCTCCATAATCAAACCATCCCCTATATTTACCTATCTATGACCCCACGACACATGCACTTCCCATTTCAGAAAACCCACAGTGTACATTAAGCGTCTATAGATGGCAATACATTGGAGTTAAAATCTGACACACATAGTTCCAGGTGTGGAGGGGGGCCTAATACCCCTACACCACCTGGTTCATACATATTATCTTTTATTAATAACAACACACATAATAAACTTCAATAAAAATAATAAAGGAAGAAAAATACACACAAAATCACACATGAATACTATCAAAAATAGAGGAGGGAGGGAAACTCTAACTCTATACATAGCAGCAAAATTTAAACAGGTGTCTCCTCATCTACCCGCACATAATGCTCCTTCCATTCTCCTCTGTTCTCATACTTCTGGAAACGTTTGTCCCTCTTACAATGTACGATGAGTAAATAAATCACAATAAAAATCTGACATACTATGAGGATGTGGGAGGCTATCCTAATCCATGAAGGGGCTTCTATATTAGTGAACAGGTCCCACCACTGTGGGGTCACTATATCTAATATGTCTGCCCCTATTTCTAATGTCTTCTGCGCCAGCATGTAAAAATGTTTCTGTGAAACGGCAACGGCTTTTAGTATCTTGGTGAGGTGTTCAGGGAGAGGGGGAATGACATAGCCAAAATGTGCAACGAATCGTTGCAGATCGGTGAAATTTTCTTTGACAGTGAGGTGAACAGTGGAAGGTTCAGGAATAGGGACAATTCGCTCTTGGGCCACTTGAACTTCTGCCTTGGGTTTGAAGCAGAAACTGCTGTCACTGACCGGACACCAGCCGTGCTGTCCATGTTGGTAGTGGGGCGCTGCAGTGGTGACACAGTATGTCCCACCTCCTATATATGCCACCTGCGGGGGCACATGGCTTTGTGCCATTGCCTCCATCGTGCAATTTATAGGCTTCGCGCCAGCAGTTCTGAACCCGCACTGTGGTTTCGAATAGGCATTCAAGCGCTGGAGACGCAGGATGATGTGTGCTCCCCGGCTCCGGCACCCCGAGAGGTCGGTACATGTCATTGCATGCTCCCATCGAATGACGTAAGGTGGGACCGCTGTGTAGCGAATGTGTGCACCTCCTTGAATTACTCCAATGTTCTCCACCCTGTATACCGGGGCAGGTTTAGCTGTCTTTCCCATAACCGATATTCTTACCACTATACCCATAATGGTGTGATTAGACCGCCCACAGTCCACTGGGACTGGGTAGGCCTCTGAAGCTAGTCTGAGCTGGCACAGACTTAATGCGTTCTCAAAAGGGTGGAGGGCTGCGAGGTGCTTATTGCTGATCCAGGAGGGGACCAAACCTTGTTTTAAACCCTCCAGATTACTGCGGCCCTCGCCCAGTAACCACGCCCCGTACAGCACGCATGCCTCGTTCTGTGCAGCCTGATCTGACGCATTCCGATCCTCTCTGATGAGAGCATTTACCATTTTAGCGTGTTTCTCCAGCTCAGCTATGATTTTTTTTAAGTGTAGTGTCATGGCCTGGTCCTCATGTAACTCAGAACCCACTACCTTATTCTCGTCCATCAGTATCTTTCTTAACCGTGCTTTTAAACCATTGATCTGGGTCTGCAGCTCCGCGTCATCCAGAGTGTTGATGACGGAAGTCCCTGTGTTAAAGGCAGTAAAAACATCATTGACTGTACCCCTTCTTTGTCTCCCTACCCTGTCCAAGACCTCATGTGGTGTGGTGTACAATCCGGCTCTTTCGATATCGGCAAAATCGAACTCATAAAATTGTCTGAACATATTAGTTAACAGGACCTGGTACAATTGCTCCGTTTCCTTGGGACACCACTCTGGCAATCGCACCTCGGTGAGGTTTAAAATCACCGAGGCTACCGCGTAGTGCACACCTTAGTACAGCACCTGATCTGTGGGTACCAATACCAGTCCGTTCCCGGGTCCCTTGGTAGTGGCGGGGCACCCTTCCTTGCGGGCTTTGGCTACCGGAATCGTGGGCAGGGGCTTGCGGGGGCGGGTGATGAGCTCAGTGGCATTCACCGGGATCAGAGAATATGGGACTCCGCACACCCGCATGCTGACGTCCCACCTCATCCCTTTCCCAGCATCCTGCCACTGTCTCTGGAAAAAGATGGAGACGCCTGTGGGGCAGACGCATTCTGAACCCCACATGCAGATGTAAATCCCCTCATCTGGTTCCCACCATTTGTCCCAACAGACACTCAATCCCCCATGAGTCCCCGTAATAGTCCAATGGGTATTGTTACCCAGTCGCTCCCACTCGACCGTGGAGTTTTTCATGGTCTTACTCAGCTTCCGAAGCCACCACCATCTGTCCAAAGGAACATATCCGTTGCATACTAAACAAATCTTCCTCCCGACGGTTACGCTGGCTCTGGGCGCGATGATCCTCACCCTGGGACACATTAGAGAAGTCTCTCCATATGCAAACCCGGACTGGCTGGAGTATTCCGTAGAGTTCGACCCCAGCCATCCTGGCCACCTCCCTTCGTGGAAGTAGGTGGCTGTTCCCTCAACGTCCCGTTCACCTGTCCCATCAGTCGCGATGGGGGCTGTGTCCCCGGAGCATCCATACACGATGGAGTCCTTAGTGTAGCCCCGATAGGCCAAGCTACACCCGATCACCGCGAACACGATGAGAATCCTCTCCATGGTACCTTTGGTTCCTGCAACAGATTAAACGATATAGCCAGGCTCCCGAGAGATTCTGGCCTAGGTGAAGGCATGATCGGGTCTTTCGACCTCGATCCAAAACAAACACACATTCTGGCCAGATTCCAAAACTATTTCTTGTAACACCCATCACCTTAAAAATTTACACACCTTATACTTAACCAAACTTAAACTTAACTAAACTTATGTAGAGCGCCGCCCGTCCCCGGGCGGCCTGCCTAATCCCTGTTCGGACTGCAGCTCACCACTCCCTGTGGCGGGGCCGCACTGACCTGTAGCTTGAGTCCCCCGCAGCCTTTTGCTGCCAATTGAGGACTGCGTCTTTCTAGGGATTTCCCAAGTCGGTGTCTGCTGAAGTAGGGGGAATCTGGCCAGAGTTTTATTGGCTGAGGCGTCCGAGACGACCTGCGAGGGGGTACATCGGGCGAGGCTCCCTTTGCGAGTGGACCTTTTGTTGGGACTTTAGCCCTCACAGCCCATGGCTTCTCCACGACTGTCGGCTTCGGCTCCCTTCCTTCAGACTCCGCCCCTCTGGGATTTGGGTCTGTAGCAGATGACTCCTCCCTACCTGTCCCTACAGGTGGAGAATCTCCGCCCCCAAGTTCTACCTCCCCTAAGCTTGAGCCGAGGGCGGGACCTCCGTCCTCCGACTCCACCTCCTCCAGAATCGTGTCAGGGGCGGGGCCTAGCTGTTCGGGCTCCCCCCTAACTGTGCTTGGGTCAGGGGGAGGGCCTTGGTCTTCGGGCTCCTCCCCGTCCAAGTCCCAGGCCAATGGGGAAACCTCCCAGGTAAGCGGGATAGCTCCTCCCCTCAAGCAGGCTGCGGCACCAGCCTATGTGGTCTGTGACTTTTTGCACGCCTCAGGCTGAGGATTTTTACCCTCAGACCTGGCCTCGGTTGTTGGCTCTTTTGCACCCAGCTTAAATAGTTCGCACTGGTTTACGTGAAACCATTTAGTGCGCTGGGGCAACTTCACTGCGTATACCATGGGGCTGGCTTTATCTACAATACTGTAGGGCCCCATATACAGTGGTTCTAAACTCCCCACTCGGGCAGAGTTTCCTACCATGACCTTATATCCTACTTCCCACTTCTGGGCTACGGTGGTGGGGACCGGTGGGTCTTGCACCGATTCCCGTCTGGCCTTGTCTATGGCTCTCTCTCCAGCGCGGATGGTCAGGCCCAAGAATTTTACTTCCTGCTGGCCGATCCGTGCCTTCTTTGGGTTCACCTTGAAACCCTTTCTGCCTAACAGCTCCAATAGCTCGGCCAATAGTGGGCCGTGCTCCTCTCTGGAATCTGTGAACAGGAGCAGGTCGTCCACATACTGCACTAGCTGATTGGGCTGGCTGAACTCTTTTAAGCTCCCTGCCATACATTGATGGAAAATGCTGGGGCTGTTATGGAAACCCTGTGGCAAGCAGTTCCAGGTGTACTGTTGCCCTTTAAAAGTAAAGGCAAACTTGTACTGATCCTCCCTCCTTAAAGGGATGGACCAAAACCCATTGGAAATATCCAGCACCGTGAACGTGGTCGCGGATGCTGGAATACTCCCTATCAGGTCGGCAACTGCTGCTACCGTCGGCGTGCAGGCTGGGATGTTACTATTGAGGACTCTGTAGTCCACCGTGGCTCTCCAGGAATTGTCTGGCTTCTTCACCGGCCACAAAGGAGAGTTTACATGGCTGGCTATCGGCCTCAACACGCCCTGCTGCACCAGTGAAGACATTGCTGTCTCCATGTTGGGCTCCGCTTCCCTGGGGAAGTTGTACTGTTTTTGGGGTCGGGCCATGGGGTCCCCGTCTACTCTGACCTCAAACCCGGTGACCCTCCCGCAATCGTGTTTGTGAGTGGCAAACGTAGTCAGGTGATCTGACACGAATGCCTGCAGATCTTGTGGGATGCTGGTGACCATGAGCTTGAGGTCGTAGCCCTCTTTTGGCTTCACGGTACATAGGGTCCCTTTCCTTTCCTTCCCTGGGATGATGACTACCTCGCCTTTCTTACCCGTACTCGCTCCCCAGAGACAGTGATTTCTAAGATCCACGAGGATCCCGTGTTCTACTAAGAAATCGGACCCAAGGATCCCTTTTCCACCCTCCACCTCCCACTTCATCAGTACACACTTCCATGTGGTGCGGAGTGGTCCTAAATGAATGGAGAGGGGGATGGAGAATGCGCCAGCCTGTTCTTTGCCCATGAAGCCCGACAGAATATATGGAGCCCCGGTGGACAGAGGTGAGGTGGTAGGGTTAGCCATGTGGATCACGGTGCACAATGCCCCCGTATCCAACAGATAGGTCCCTTTTACCTTCTCTACCTCCATCTCCACGAGGGGTCGCCTCCATAAATCATATCGCAACGAACACAGGTAAACAGGCTGCGCTGGCTCTAGTCATTGGGGTAGAGCGGTCGGGGCCGCGGGAACGACAGGACCGGTGGTGACTGCTATCTTCCCCTGTGAGATCATAAGAGACCGCATTGTCTCTAAAATTGATTCTATCGCAGCGGGATCTATAGCTGCACCGGCTCCTTTTTCTGGGACAGGGGCTGCGGCTTGGACCTGGACTCATGCTGGGGCGGCGGTCTGGGCTTGGGCTTGGGCTGTGGGAGATTTTCCCTTATTATCCTTCCACGGATTTTTACAGTCCCTGCACCAATGTCCATCCTTCCCACACCCATAGCAATTGAGCTTGGCCTGGGGAGGGCGATTCCCCTCCTGATGCCACTCCTTTTTACTTGGGGCTGCGGGTTTTGCCTCATGCAATTTTCCCTTAAAGGTAGGTGCCTCCTGACTCCTGCAATTCTTATACACAATGGTGAGCTGTCGGAGCACTGTCTCCTCTGTGCTACCGGGACCTTGGGGGTCAAACCAAGATTTGGCTTGGGCCTGTATCTGCAGTAAGCTGTTGGCAACCAGGCAGCGGAGCCAATGAACCCGCTGGACATCGTTCATTGCGGTCTGTTCAGGCATGCCCGGACAGCTGCGCCGATACACTGGCCACAGCCTTTCTGCGAAAACCCGTGGGGGCTCTCCAGTTAGCTGCATAGTCCCTTCCACATGGAGGAACGGGTTGCCGTCGTCCACTCCCATAACCTCCAGGACCTCGTCCCGGAGTTCCTCATACCCTTTCTGCCCCCTCTTACTCCCGTCTGAGAGGCACTGAAGGATTGTGCTATCCAGGGAGAATAGCAACATCTTAGCCTGCTCTGGACCATCGCAGTCATTGACGGCGGCTGTCTGCTTTATCTCCCTGAAATGGACTGAGGGATCTCCCTTCTTGGAGAGTTTTGGGAGGTGGCTCACCATCGCTCTGATTTGTTGGGCACTGTGGGGCAGTATGATATGGTTCTGGAGGGGTCCGTCATCGCCATTTGTGGCGGTGGGACCGCACCTCTGGTGCCGAGTAGGACACCTTGGTGCCGGTTCCGGCTTCACTACCGGGGGTTGTTCTTCCTCTGGTTCTACCTCGGCTTTCTCCTCTTCTACCACCCCTTCTTCGGGCCAAACCTCATTATAGCTCGGCGGTGCTGAGGGTTCAGTGGCTGGTGCCACAACTACTTCACGTGGAATCGTTTTTTTGGATTCCTTCAGAAAGTCTATGTGACTTGCCTTTGGGTTTATGAGGCATACCATGCCTTTTGCCTTAGCCAGGGCCATTCTTAGGTCTTCTACCACCTTCTGGCAGGGGCCGTGGTCTGCGCTTTCAAACCCCTGCTCGATGGTCACCTTGTACGCTGCCTTAACCTCCACTACTTTCTCCTCCTGCACTCTTAGCTGTTGTGCGAGGCGGGTGCTTTTCTCCCGTACTCTCGCTTCATGAATCTTTGCCTCAGTAACCTGGCATGCCAGGTACTCTACTTTAGCCTGATGTTGGCTGGCTACAATTTGGCGTTCCTGATTCAGCGCGTGAAGCGCTGCGATCAGCTTTTCCCCACCCATGGCCTTTTCCTCTATTTCTGATGCCTGGGTTTTGATCTTGGCTGCCTATGCTGCAACGACTCTGTCCAAAATCTGGACTTGTCTTTTGTAGCACATCAGCCTGCCCTCTCTACTGACTTTTTATGTTCTTTACTCTCTGTCCACCTGACGGCTGCGTCTACCGGACGCACATCCCGTAAGAGATCGGAAATCCACTGCTTAGTGAGATTTACCTTACCAAAAACATAATCCGCTATCCTCTCATCCATAACATTTCGTCCATTTAAACCTGGGTCTAATACATTGCAATCCTGCTGCCAATGTCCTGCCGCGGTCGCCATTTTCTGTAAGGGGCTTTCTCTCTTACTAGGTCTCTTTCTCTGGTGAGACCTCTCTCTCTTTTGCACAGTAATTTACTGAGTGGTTCGACCCACTCACCCCTTAGGTTCTGTACACTGGACTTTGAGGCAGGAACTACAATGCAGAGAATACTCTGTAGACCAAGTTTAATGAAATGAAGTGAAATTTTATTGCATAAAGAAAAAATTGAATGTAAGCCAAAATAAGGTACATGGGAGGGAAAAACAAATCATAATACAGTACTAACCAATATATCCACAGGCATATTATACTTTACAAGGTTCATCATGAAATAGGGAAACACACGGAACATCGAGGGACAACAACTCATTGTTAATTATCCCCTAAAATGCCCACCCCCTAAACCTAGTTAGATTAGATTATGAGGGGCCAGAAACATGCTCACCAGTCCCAGTTAGAAAATAGAGGTTTTGAAGTCTGCGTTTTGGTCCTCTCAGGCGTCCTTTCTCCACGTGGTCAGCGGAATGCAGCGGGCTGCGACACACTCTTTTCTCCCTCGAGGTGATGGACACAGACAGGCTGGATGTTAGCAGGCCTGGATGTCAGCGTGGAGAGAGACCAACTGTTTGACCATTTTCATATAGGTTTCTTCTTGGAGGGTCGCCGTTTTTTCATCTCGTCAAAATGGCCCGGGGTTTGTCGATGATCTCCCGATAGCTACCCCGGGTCTGGGCGCTGACTCGATCTTCCCTCTTGAACCTCTCTCTCCGAACTCAAACTTCGATCCTTGATCGTCTGAACCCGATCCTCTCCTCGATCGTCTCAGCTCGAACCTCTGAACTCGATCGTCTTCCGATTCTCTGAACTCCTGATAGCTACCCCAGGTCTCCAATTATACTTCTCATCGAGGCCCTTATCTCCCGCCATATCAAGGTTAGTCTTTGTTTAAAATTTGGCGGTCTTGTAGCACAGAGGGGTAGTCATTGTGTTTAAAGTACTTTCGGGATGGCCGGTAACTGCCATCTCTGGTCTGGAATGACCTTGTATTGTCTTTAATGGGTCTTGATGTTCCCTTTTGAATTTGAAGCTGTTTCCCTTTGTCTGGGTAAACATTTTGATGGCCTTTATCTACAGGCCGATCTGATTGGATCTGCATCCAATCCATATATATGGGGTTCTGTCTGGTTTTGCATTCTCCGAAATTGCATTCCAGAACTTACTGTGGGCTGAATCCACAAAAGCTGTCTGTGGACTGCAGGAACCATTTAAAAATGTCCCAAAGAGCTGGTCACGGGGTCTGGTGGCCATTTTGTGTGCCCCTTTTTCTGGGCTTCTTTTAAAACAGTCTTTAAAATTAAGGCCTTTTCTGCCAATAGACCTTTATAGGACAATGTTCAATTTTGCAAATCCTACACTACTGAAGCCATTATCCATGCTTTTGTCAGCTCCAAACTCTATTATTATAATGTTCTCCTTGCTGGCCTCCCTTCATTCACATTTCATAAATTCCAACGTGTCAGAAATGCAGCTGCTCGTATCCTGCCCCACACAAAGCCATACTCATCCATCACTTCCATATTTTTAGATTGACACTGTCTCTCTGTACCACAAGTATTAAATTTGAAATCCTCGTCCCATCTTCAAATCTCTCAATGGCTTTGTTCCATCCTATCTCTGCACCTCCTCCAGACCTTTTGGTCTTTCCTCTCTGGCCTCCCATCTTCTCTTTGTTTCATCAGTTTTCTGCTGCTTAGGGCCTGCACATAATGCTCCTTCCATTCTAATCTCCCTCTACTTCACCACCTTTTTCTCGTCCTTTAAAAACATTCTCGCATCCAATCTCCTCTCCCAAACCTTAAATTACCTCTCCTAAACATTCCCTCCTGGCTTGATGTTTCTGTTCTCTTGCTACTTTTCTGTCAAGTGCCTTGGCATGTTTTGTATATATATTTCTCTATATATAAAAGACCTCTTCTGTCTGTCTGTCTGTCTGTCTTTCTGTCTGTCTGTCTGTCTGTCCGTTCTCTATACGTTCGAAAGTTATAGAGCGTACCTACACGCGCGTCACATCAAAAGAAAGCTTACGATTACGGACCAGTCATAGGCGTATTTACTTTTCCGTCAGACAAAAATCGTGCCCACGGTATCCCAAAAATGAATCAAAATTCCGCTCATTAAATGGGAAAAGTTCCGCTCATTTGCTCATTAGCATTGAGTGACGTGAAGGTTGACCAATCGTGCGGTCGAGCGACCTGACAGTTGACCGACGGTTGACCAATCGCTGCATCACGGGGGCGGGTTCATTGCGCGTGCGGGCGGGCCATCCTACAGTTCAGTGTTGAGTGACTTGACGATTGACCAATCCTACAGTTCAGTGACCTGACGGTTGACCAATCGGTGCGTGTGTGGGCGGGCCTTATCATTCTGAACCGAGGTGAGTGGCCGCCATCTTGATTCTTCACGGTTTTTTCCCCACACTTTCTGTGTGTTAGGGAACTAAGGAAAATAACAATTTATTTGAGTTTTAAATTGTATTTAGCAACAGTAGGAAATGAAGTGATCCCCTGCCCTTCGCCCGGAGGCTCGCCTACTTTGACGGCCATTTCGAGCGGCTGTGCTGGCGCCGGGCGTGGCCTAGCAGCCCGGGAAGCCTGGGCCTTGAGTTGCGGGCCATGCCGGGAGCCGCCGCGCACAAAACTTCCCCGCGGCGTCAACAGCCCCGCCCAAGAGCCCGACCCAAAGCCACCAGGTCACTGGCCGCCGCGCACAAAACTTCCCCGTGGCGTCAACAGCCCCGCCCCAGAGCGCAACCCAAAGCCATTAGGTGAGCAGCCGCGGCGGCCCAGTCTCTGTCTCTCTCTCACACTCCCAATCTCTCTCTCTCACACTCCCAATCTCTCTCTCTCTCTCACACTCCCAATCTCTCTCTCTCACACTCCCAATCTCTCTCACTCACTCCCAATCTCTCTCTCACACACTCCCAATCTCTCTCTCTCTCTCACACTCCCAGTCTCTCTCTCTCTCTCACTCCCAATCTCTCTCTCTCTCACTCCCAGTCTCTCTCTCTCTCAACCTCCCAATCTCTCTCTCTCTCACACTCCCAATCTCTCTCTCTCACTCCCAGTCTCTCTCTCTCACACTCCCAGTCTCTCTCTCTCTCACACTCCCAATCTCTCTCTCTCTCACACCCCCTATCTCTCTCTCTCTCACACTCCCAATCTCTCTCTCTCACACACTCCCAATCTCTCTCTCTCACACTACCAATCTCTCTCTCTCTCACACTCCCAATCTCTCTCTCTCACACTACCAATCTCTCTCTCTCACACTCCCAATCTCTCTCTCTCACACTCCTAGTCTCCCTCTCACTCACTCCCAATCTCTCTCTCTCTCTCACACTCCCAATCTCTCTCTCTCTCACACTCCCAGTCTCTCTCTCTCTCTCTCTCTCACTCCCAATCTCTCCCTCTCACACTACCAATCTCTCTCTCTCTCACACACTCCCAATCTCTCTCTCTCTCTGACACTCCCAATCTATCTCTCTCTCTCACACTCCCAATCTCTCTCTCTCACACTCCCAATCTCTCTCTCTCACACTCCCAATCTCTCTCTCTCACTCCCAATCTCTCTCTCTCTCACACTCCCAATCTCTCTCTCTCACACTCCCAATCTCTCTCTCTCTCACACTCCCAAACTCTCTCTCTCACACTCCCAATCTCTCTCTCTCTCACACCCCCAATCTCTCTCTCTCTCTCACTCCCAATCTCTCTCTCTCTCACCTTTTTCGATCGCCAGGTTATGTTCACTAAGTCTGTACATTGTCAAAGTTTTTCTCAGTTTGCTATCCTTTACCATGGTCAGGTAATCAGCCATGTTGTATTGTCTGTTTAGGGCCAAGTAGCAATTGAGTTTGCTTTGGGTTTTTGTTGTTTCTGCCCAGTATGACAGATATTTTTCCTTTTGCTTAGCAACGATTGTGTTGGGTCGAATTCGTTGTGTTACGCTGTCACTGTCCTGGGGCTGGTTATTGTTAGTAGTGTTAGTAGTTACTTCACTGAGTCCCAGGACTAGTTGACTGAGGGTATTTTTCTTTATGGTCCTCTCTTGGCATTTCAGGGCTTCGTAGTGATAGCATTGGGGGTTGCTCATTTCTAGGTGTTTCCAAAATTTGGTGGCTCTTTTTTGGATAGTGATTATTAATGGATATTGGCCTAGTTCTGCCCTGCATGCATTGTTTACGGTTTTCCTTTGAGTCCGGAGTATACTTTTACAGAATTCTGCATGTAGGAACTCAATTGGGTGTTTGTCCCATTTTGCAAATTCTTGTTGTGTTAGTGGTCCCCACACCTCACTGCCATAGAGTGCAATTGGTTCAATTACTGATTTGAAAATTTTGAGCCAAATGCTAATTGGGATTTCTATTTGGATTGATTTTTTAATGGCATAGAAAGCCCTTCTTGCTTTCTCTTTCAGTTCATTCACAGCCAGTTTGAAATTTCCCGTAGAACTGATTTTTAAGCCCAAGTATGTGTAGTTAGTAGTTTGTTCAATTTTGTTTGTTCCTAGTGTGAAATTTAATTTGGGTCCCTGATGTCTGGATCTTTGCTGGAACACAAGGACTTTGGTTTTTTGGGGAATTATTTTCATGGCCCAAGTCTGGCAGTATGACTCCAGCAGATCCAGGTTCTGCTGTAGACCCTCCTTAGTTGGTGACAGCAGAACCAGGTCGTCTGCATAGAGGAGGAATTTAACCTTGGATTCATATAGGGTGAGGCCAGGTGCTGTAGATTGTTCAAGTAGTTTTGACAATTCATTTATGTAGATATTAAAGAGTGTCGGTGAGATTGGCGAGCCTTGCATCACCCCCCGCCCCTGTGGGAAGTATTTTGTTTGTTTGTCTCCAATTTTAACTGCACATTTGTTGTTTGTATACATTGATTTAATTACATCATATGTTTTTCCCCCTACCCCGCTTTCGATAAGTTTCAGGAATAAACCGTCGTGCCAGATGGAATCGAAAGCCTTCTGGAAATCTATAAAGCATGCGTAGATTTTGCTTTTGTTTTGATGAACGTGTTTGTCAATTAGGGTCTGTAGGGTAAAGATATGATCTGATGTTCTATAGTTTGGCAGGAATCCAATTTGGCTTTTACTCAAGACATTGTGCTCCTCAAGGAAGTTTATAAGTCTTTTGTTTATGATGCTACAGAATACCTTCCCCAGGTTACTGTTTACACAGATGCCTCGATAGTTATTTGGGTCGACTTTGTCCCCACTTTTGTATATGGGCGTTATGAGTCCTTTGTTCCAGATATCAGGGAAGTAACCGACACTCAGAACCAAGTTGAAGAGTTTTAGGATAGCCAGTTTCATTTTATCATCTGTGTGTTTAATCATCTCGCTTAGTATGCCGTCTGCCCCGCAAGATTTTCCTGGTCGCAGGTCCTTGATTTTTTCAAAAAGTTCTTTTTCTGTTATTATGGAGTCTAGCGGGTTTTGGTTATCTTTTATGGCCATTTCTAGCTTTTCCAGTTTTTTGCATATTTGGTGTTGCTCTGGCCTTAGTGTGTTTTTCTGGTATAATTTTTCAAAGTGGTTTTCCCATGTGTCTCCATTTTGAATGGCCAATTCGTCGTGTTGTTTTTTGTGTAATGTATTCCAGTTGTCCCAGAAACAATTGGAATCAATGGATTCCTCAATGGAGCTGAGTATATTCTTAATATATTGCTCTTTTTTGGTTCTGAGTGTGTTTCTGTATTGTGTTAGTGTCTGACAATAAGTAAGGCGTAATTCCTCGTTTTCTGGATGTCTGTGTTTTTGGTTTGATATTTTTCTAAGTTTTTTCCTCATGATATGGCAATCTGGGTCAAACCATTTTTCATAGTTTTTTGTTTTGGGTTTGTTCTTGCGAGCTTTCAGGTTTGACCTTGTTGCCAAATTATCAAAAATATTGTTTAGTTTATTCACTGCCCGGTTTACGCCTTCTTTATTGTGAGTGTATATGTTATCCAGAAAGGTGTCCAAGAGAGCTTGAGTTGATTCATTGCTAATTGCTTTCTGGTATTTTTCCGTGTCGTTTTTGGCCCATCTGTACGATTTTTTGGTGTTGTACAGTTTACTGGGTTGTGTTTCTGTGTTGTTTGTTTCTGTCTTTTTAAGATACATAGTAATTTGACTGTGATCTGACAGTGTTGTTTGTGGTTTGACTGTGAATGCTCTGAAAGAGGATGGGTCCAAGTCCGTAATCATATAGTCTACGGTGCTGCAGCCAAGAGGTGAGCAGTAGGTCGATCTTCCTAGGAGGTCTCCTATGAATCTACCATTGACAATGTACAGACCCAGGCTTCGACAGAGCTGCAGGAGATGTTTTCCGTTGGTATTTGTCTGCTTGTCGCAGTTGTGCCTGTATGGAAGGGAAGGGATATCGAAGTGGTTATTCCCGAATATGTAATTGTTTCCCTGATTATTGGTGAAGTCTGGTTCTTCTCCAGTTCTTGAATTGAGGTCACCACAGATCAACACGTTCCCCAGGGCCTGGTATTGGATAATTTCCCCCTCAATGTTGGAGAAGGTGTCCTCTTTAAAGTACGGGGATTCCATTGGGGGGATATAGAGTGCGCAAATGAAAACATCTTGGGTGTTAGAGATAATCTCCCTCTCAATTTTGAGCCACATGTGGTTTTCGCCCTTTTTTATAAATTTGATGTAATTCTTAAGCTCTGTTTTAAACCAAATCAGTATGCCTCCGGAGTCTCTGCCTTGGGTTACTCCTGGTAATTTATTGGAGGGGACCACCAGCTCTGTGTACCCTTGGGGACGGCCAGTGTGTCCTTTTCCTTTATACCAAGTTTCCTGTAAAATGATAATATCTATATGTTTAGTTTCATCTATGAACTCTGGGGTCCTACTCTTCACGTTGAGCACCGAAGAGCGTAGACCTTGGATATTCCAGGTCGAAATAGATAAGGATTTCATGTTAAGTTTGATCTTTTACTATGATATGTTAAAGAATGATATGTGTTTGTCGTGTCTAAATGTGGGATATTTCTCTCACACTCCCAGTCTCTCTCTCTCACACTCCCAGTCTCTCTCTCTCTCTCTCACACACACACTCCCACTCTCTCTCTCTCACACACTCCCAGTCTCTCACTCTCTCTCTCAAACTCCCAGTCTCTCTCTCTCTCTCTCACACACTCTCTCTCTCTCTCTCTCTCTCTCACACTCTCTCTCTCTCTCACTCTCCCAGTCTCTCTCTCTCTCTCTCTCTCTCTCTCACTCCCAGTCTCTCTCTCTCACACTCCCAGTCTCTCTCTCTCTCACACACACTCCCACTCTCTCTCTCTCACACACTCCCACTCTCTCTCTCTCACACACCCCCACTCTCTCTCTCTCACACTCCCAGTCTCACTCTCTCACACTCCCAGTCTCTCTCTCTCTCACACTCCCAGTCTCTCTCTCTCACACACTCCCAGTCTCTCTCTCTCTCTCACACACACTCCCACCATCTCTCTCTCTCACACACTCCCACTCTCTCTCTCACTCTCTCTCACACACACTCCCACTCTCTCTCTCTCTCTCTCTCACACACTCTCTCTCTCTCTCACACACTCCCACTCTCTCTCTCTCACACTCCCACTCTCTCTCTCACACTCCCACTCTCTCTCTCTCTCAACCTCCCAATCTCTCGCTCTCTCTCACACTCCCAATCTCTCTCTCTCACTCCCAGTCTCTCTCTCTCACACTCCCAGTCTCTCTCTCTCTCACACTCCCAGTCTCTCTCTCTCTCACACTTCCAATCTCTCTCTCTCACTCCCAGTCTCTCTCTCTCTCACACTCCCAGTCTCTCTCTCGCTCACTCCCAATCTCTCTCTCTCTCTCACTCCCAATCTCTCTCTCTCTCACGCTCCCAATCTCTCTCTCTCTCACACTCCCAATCTCTCTCTCTCTCACACGAGCAATCTCTCTCTCTCACACTCCCAATCTATCTCTCTCACACTCCTAGTCTCTCTCTCACTCACACTCCCAATCGCTCTCTCTCTCCCACACTCCCAATCTCTCTCTCTCTCACACTCCCAGTCTCTCTCTCTCTCTCTCTCACTCCCAATCTCTCGCTCTCACACTCCCAATCTCTCTCTCTCTCTCACATTCCCAATCTCTCTCTCTCACACACCCAATCTCTCTCTCTCACACTCCCAATCTCTCTCTCTCACTCCCAATCTCTCTCTCTCTCTCACACTCCCAATCTCTCTCTCTCTCACACTCCCAGTCTCTCTCTCTCTCTCACGCTCCCAGTCTCTCTCTCTCACACTCCCAGTCTCTCTCTCTCACACTCCCAGTCTCTCTCTCTCTCACACACACTCCCACTCTCTCTCTCTCACACACTCCCACTCTCTCTCTCTCACACACCCCCACTCTCTCTCTCTCTCACACTCCCAGTCTCACTCTCTCACACTCCCAGTCTCTCTCTCTCACACTCCCAGTCTCTCTCTCTCACACACTCCCAGTCTCTCTCTCTCTCTCACACACACTCCCACCATCTCTCTCTCTCACACACTCCCACTCTCTCTCTCACTCTCTCTCACACACACTCCCACTCTCTCTCTCTCTCTCTCTCACACACTCTCTCTCTCTCTCACACACTCCCACTCTCTCTCTCTCACACTCCCACTCTCTCTCTCACACTCCCACTCTCTCTCTCTCTCAACCTCCCAATCTCTCGCTCTCTCTCACACTCCCAATCTCTCTCTCTCACTCCCAGTCTCTCTCTCTCACACTCCCAGTCTCTCTCTCTCTCACACTCCCAGTCTCTCTCTCTCTCACACTTCCAATCTCTCTCTCTCACTCCCAGTCTCTCTCTCTCTCACACTCCCAGTCTCTCTCTCGCTCACTCCCAATCTCTCTCTCTCTCTCACTCCCAATCTCTCTCTCTCTCACGCTCCCAATCTCTCTCTCTCTCACACTCCCAATCTCTCTCTCTCTCACACGAGCAATCTCTCTCTCTCACACTCCCAATCTATCTCTCTCACACTCCTAGTCTCTCTCTCACTCACACTCCCAATCTCTCTCTCTCTCCCACACTCCCAATCTCTCTCTCTCTCACACTCCCAGTCTCTCTCTCTCTCTCTCTCACTCCCAATCTCTCGCTCTCACACTCCCAATCTCTCTCTCTCTCTCACATTCCCAATCTCTCTCTCTCACACACCCAATCTCTCTCTCTCACACTCCCAATCTCTCTCTCTCACTCCCAATCTCTCTCTCTCTCTCACACTCCCAATCTCTCTCTCTCTCACACTCCCAGTCTCTCTCTCTCTCTCACGCTCCCAGTCTCTCTCTCTCACACTCCCAGTCTCTCTCTCTCTCTCTCTCACACACACTCCCACTCTCTCTCTCTCTCACACACTCCCAGTCTCTCAGTCTCTCTCTCACACTCCCAGTCTCTCTCTCTCTCTCTCACACACACTCTCTCTCTCTCTCTCTCTCTCTCACTCCCAGTCTCTCTCTCACTCCCAGTCTCTCTCTCTCTCTCTCTCCCACTCCCTCTCTCTCTCTCTCTCTCTCTCACACACACCCCCACTCTCTCTCTCTCTCTCACACTCCCAGTCACTCTCTCTCACACTCCCAGTCTCTCTCTCTCACACTCCCAGTCTCTCTCTCTCTCTCAAACTCCCAGTCTCTCTCTCTCTCACACTCCCAGTCTCTCTCTCTCACACACTCCCAGTCTCTCTCTCTCTCACACACACTCCCACTCTCTCTCTCTCTCACACACACACACTCCCACTCTCTCTCTCTCACACACTCCCACTCTCTCTCTCTCACACTCCCAGTCTCTCTCTCTCGCACTCCCAGTCTCTCCCTCTCTCACACTCCCATTCTCTCTCTCTCACACTCCCAGTCTCTCTCTCTCTCACACACTCCCAGTCTCTCTCTCTCTCTCTCTCACACACTCCCACTCTCTCTCTCTCTCACACACTCCCACTCTCTCTCTCTCTCTCTCTCACACACTCCCACTCTCTCTCTCTCTTTCACACACTCCCTCTCTCTCTCACACACTCCCACTCTCTCTCTCTCACACTCCCACTCTCTCTCTCCCACTCCCACTCTCTCTCTCAACCTCCCAATCACTCTCTCTCTCTCACACTCCCAATCTCTCTCTCTCACTCCCAGCCTCTCTCTCTCACACTCCCAGTCTCTCTCTCTCTAACACTTCCAATCTCTCTCTCTTACTCCCAGTCTCTCTCTCTCTCACACTCCCAGTCTCTCTCTCGCTCACTCCCAATCTATCTCTCTCTCTCACTCCCAATCTGTCTCTCTCTCACACTCCCAATCTCTCTCTCTCACATCCCAATCTCTCTCTCTCACGCTCCCAATCTCTCTCTCTCTCACACTCCCAATCTCTTTCTCTCTCGCACTACCAATCTCTCTGTCTCACACTCCCAATCTCTCTCTCTCTAACACTCCTAGTCTCTCTCTCTCTCACACTCCCAATCTCTCTCTCTCACTCCCAATCTCTCTCTCTCTCTCACACTCCCAATCTCTCTCTCTCTCACACTCCCAATCTCTCTCTCTCACACTCCCAATCTCTCTCTCTCACACTCCCAGTCTCTCTCTGTCTCTCTCTCTCACTCCCAATCTCTCTCTCTCTCACACACCCCCAATCTCTCTCTCCCTCTCACTCCCAATCTCTCTCTCTCTCACACGAGCAATCTCTCTCTCTCACACTCCCAATCTATCTCTCTCACACTCCTAGTCTCTCTCTCACTCACACTCCCAATCTCTCTCTCTCCCACACTCCCAATCTCTCTCTCTCTCACACTCCCAGTCTCTCTCTCTCTCTCTCACTCCCAATCTCTCGCTCTCACACTCCCAATCTCTCTCTCTCTCTCACATTCCCAATCTCTCTCTCTCACACACCCAATCTCTCTCTCTCACACTCCCAATCTCTCTCTCTCACTCCCAATCTCTCTCTCTCTCTCACACTCCCAATCTCTCTCTCTCTCACACTCCCAATCTCTCTCTCTCACACTCCCAGTCTCTCTCTCTCTCTCTCTCTCTCTCACGCTCCCAGTCTCTCTCTCTCACACTCCCAGTCTCTCTCTCTCTCTCTCTCACACACACTCCCACTCTCTCTCTCTCTCACACACTCCCAGTCTCTCAGTCTCTCTCTCACACTCCCAGTCTCTCTCTCTCTCTCTCACACACACTCTCTCTCTCGCTCTCTCACTCTTCCAGTCTCTCTCTCTCTCTCTCACTCCCAGTCTCTCTCTCACTCCCAGTCTCTCTCTCTCTCTCTCTCACACTCCCTCTCTCTCTCTCTCTCTCTCTCTCACACACACCCCCACTCTCTCTCTCTCTCACACACTCCCAGTCACTCTCTCTCACACTCCCAGTCTCTCTCTCTCACACTCCCAGTCTCTCTCTCTCTCTCAAACTCCCAGTCTCTCTCTCTCTCACACTCCCAGTCTCTCTCTCTCACACACTCCCAGTCTCTCTCTCTCTCACACACACTCCCACTCTCTCTCTCTCTCACACACACACACTCCCACTCTCTCTCTCTCACACACTCCCACTCTCTCTCTCTCACACTCCCAGTCTCTCTCTCTCGCACTCCCAGTCTCTCCCTCTCTCACACTCCCAGTCTCTCTCTCTCACACTCCCAGTCTCTCTCTCTCTCACACACTCCCAGTCTCTCTCTCTCTCTCTCACACACTCCCACTCTCTCTCTCTCTCACACACTCCCACTCTCTCTCTCTCTCTCTCTCTCTCACACACTCCCACTCTCTCTCTCTCTTTCACACACTCCCTCTCTCTCTCACACACTCCCACTCTCTCTCTCTCACACTCCCACTCTCTCTCTCCCACTCCCACTCTCTCTCTCAACCTCCCAATCACTCTCTCTCTCTCACACTCCCAATCTCTCTCTCTCACTCCCAGTCTCTCTCTCTCACACTCCCAGTCTCTCTCTCTCTAACACTTCCAATCTCTCTCTCTTACTCCCAGTCTCTCTCTCTCTCACACTCCCAGTCTCTCTCTCGCTCACTCCCAATCTATCTCTCTCTCTCACTCCCAATCTGTCTCTCTCTCACACTCCCAATCTCTCTCTCTCACATCCCAATCTCTCTCTCTCACGCTCCCAATCTCTCTCTCTCTCACACTCCCAATCTCTTTCTCTCTCGCACTACCAATCTCTCTGTCTCACACTCCCAATCTCTCTCTCTCTAACACTCCTAGTCTCTCTCTCTCTCACACTCCCAATCTCTCTCTCTCACTCCCAATCTCTCTCTCTCTCTCACACTCCCAATCTCTCTCCCTCTCACACTCCCAATCTCTCTCTCTCACACTCCCAATCTCTCTCTCTCACACTCCCAGTCTCTCTCTGTCTGTCTCTCTCACTCCCAATCTCTCTCTCTCTCACACACCCCCAATCTCTCTCTCCCTCTCACTCCCAATCTCTCTCTCCCTCACACTCCCAATCTCTCTCTCACACTCCCAATCTCTCTCTCTCTCACACTCCCAATCTCTCTCTCTCTCTCACACTCCCAATCTCTCTCTCTCTCTCACACTCCCAATCTCTCTCTCTCTGACACTCCCAATCCCAGTCTCTCTCACACTCCCAGTCTCTCTCTCTCTCTCTCACGCTCCCAGTCTCTCTCTCTCACACTCCCAGTCTCTCTCTCTCTCTCTCTCTCACACACACTCCCACTCTCTCTCTCTCACAGACTGCCAGTCTCTCACTCTCTCTCTCTCCCTCTCACACTCCCAGTCTCTCTCTCTCTCTCTCACTCCCAGTCTCTCTCTCACTCCCAGTCTCTCTCTCTCTCTCTCCCACTCCCACCCTCTCTCTCTCTCTCTCTCACACCCCCACTCTCTCTCTCTGTCACACACTCCCAGTCTCTCTCTCACTCTCTCTCACTCCCAGTCTCTCTCTCTCACACTCCCAGTCTCTCTCTCTCACACTCCCAGTCTCTCTCTCACTCTCTCTCACTCCCAGTCTCTCTCTCTCTCACACTCTCAGTCTCGCTCTCTCTCACACTCCCAGTCTCTCTCTCTCACACACTCCCAGTCTCTCTCTCTCTCTCTCTCTCACACACACTCCCAGTCTCTCTCTCTCTCACACACTCCCAGTCTCTCACTCTCTCTCTCACACTCCCAGTCTCTCTCTCTCTCTCACACACACTCTCTCTCTCACTCTCCCAGTCTCTCTCTCTCTCTCACTCCCAGTCTCTCTCACTCCCAGTCTCTCTCTCTCTCGGTCTCCCACTCCCACTCTCTCTCTCTCTCTCTCTCACACACACCCCCACTCTCTCTCTCTTTCACACACTCCCAGTCTCTCTCTCACTCTCTCTCACTCCCAGTCTCTCTCTCTCACACTCCCAGTCTCTCTCTCTCACACTCCCAGTCTCTCACACTCCCAGTCTCTCTCTCTCTCTCAAACTCCCAGTCTCTCTCTCTCTCACACTCCCAGTCTCTCTCTCTCTCTCAAACTCCCAGTCTATCTCTCTCTCACACTCCCAGTCTCTCTCTCTCACACACTCCCAGTCTCTCTCTCTCTCTCACACACACTCCCACTCTCTCTCTCTCTCTCTCACACACACACTCCCACTCTCTCTCTCTCACACACTCCCACTCTCTCTCTCTCTCACACTCCCAGTCTCTCTCTCTCGCACTCCCAGTCTCTCTCTCTCTCACACTCCCAGTCTCTCTCTCTCACACTCCCAGTCTCTCTCTCGCTCACTCCCAATCTCTCTCTCTCTCTCACTCCCAATCTGTCTCTCTCTCACACTCCCAATCTCTCTCTCTCACATCCCAATCTCTCTCTCTCACGCTCCCAATCTCTCTCTCTCTCACACTCCCAATCTCTTTCTCTCTCACACTACCAATCTCTCTGTCTCACACTCCCAATCTCTCTCTCTCTAACACTCCTAGTCTCTCTCTCTCTCACACTCCCAATCTCTCTCTCTCACTCCCAATCTCTCTCTCTCTCTCACACTCCCAATCTCTCTCTCTCTCACACTCCCAATCTCTCTCTCTCACACTCCCAATCTCTCTCTCTCACACTCCCAGTCTCTCTCTGTCTCTCTCTCTCACTCCCAATCTCTCTCTCTCTCACACCCCCCCAATCTCTCTCTCTCTCTCACTCCCAATCTCTCTCTCTCTCACACTCCCAATCTCTCTCTCACACTCCCAATCTCTCTCTCTCTCACACTCCCAATCTCTCTCTCTCTCTCACACTCCCAATCTCTCTCTCTCTCTCACACTCCCAATCTCTCTCTCTCTGACACTCCCAATCCCAGTCTCTCTCACACTCCCAGTCTCTCTCTCTCTCTCTCACGCTCCCAGTCTCTCTCTCTCACACTCCCAGTCTCTCTCTCTCTCTCTCTCTCTCACACACACTCCCACTCTCTCTCTCTCACAGACTGCCAGTCTATCTCTCTCTCTCTCTCCCTCTCACACTCCCAGTCTCTCTCTCTCTCTCTCTCTCTCACTCCCAGTCTCTCTCTCACTCCCAGTCTCTCTCTCTCTCTCTCTCTCTCTCCCACTCCCACCCTCTCTCTCTCTCTCTCTCACACCCCCACTCTCTCTCTCTGTCACACACTCCCAGTCTCTCTCTCACTCTCTCTCACTCCCAGTCTCTCTCTCTCACACTCCCAGTCTCTCTCTCTCACACTCCCAGTCTCTCTCTCTCACACTCCCAGTCTCTCTCTCTCTCACACTCTCAGTCTCGCTCTCTCTCACACTCCCAGTCTCTCTCTCTCACACACTCCCAGTCTCTCTCTCTCTCTCTCTCTCACACACACTCCCAGTCTCTCTCTCTCTCACACACTCCCAGTCTCTCACTCTCTCTCTCACACTCCCAGTCTCTCTCTCTCTCTCTCTCTCACACACACTCTCTCTCTCTCTCTCTCACTCTCCCAGTCTCTCTCTCTCTCTCTCTCTCTCTCACTCCCAGTCTCTCTCTCACTCCCAGTCTCTCTCTCTCTCAGTCTCCCACTCCCACTCTCTCTCTCTCTCTCTCTCACACACACCCCCACTCTCTCTCTCTTTCACACACTCCCAGTCTCTCTCTCACTCTCTCTCACTCCCAGTCTCTCTCTCTCACACTCCCAGTCTCTCTCTCTCACACTCCCAGTCTCTCACACTCCCAGTCTCTCTCTCTCTCTCAAACTCCCAGTCTCTCTCTCTCTCACACTCCCAGTCTCTCTCTCTCACACACTCCCAGTCTCTCTCTCTCTCACACACACTCCCACTCTCTCTTTCTCTCTCTTACACACACACTCCCACTCTCTCTCTCTCACACACTCCCACTCTCTCTCTCTCACACTCCCAGTCTCTCTCTCTCGCACTCCCAGTCTCTCTCTCTCTCACACTCCCATTCTCTCTCTCTCACACTCCCAGTCTCTCTCTCTCACACTCCCAGTCTCTCTCTCTCTCACACACTCCCAGTCTCTCTCTCTCTCTCACACACACTCCCACTCTCTCTCTCTCTCACACACTCCCACTCTCTCTCTCTCTCTCTCTCTCTCACACTCCCACTCTCTCTCTCTCTCTCTTTCACACACTCTCTCTCTCTCTCACACACTCCCACTCTCTCTCTCTCACACTCCCACTCTCTCTCTCTCAACCTCCCAATCACTCTCTCTCTCTCACACTCCCAATCTCTCTCTCTCACTCCCAGTCTCTCTCTCTCACACTCCCAGTCTCTCTCTCTCTCACACTTCCAATCTCTCTCTCACTCCCAGTCTCTCTCTCTCTCACACTCCCAGTCTCTCTCTCTCGCTCACTCCCAATCTCTCTCCCTCTCTCACTCCCAATCTCTCTCTCTCTCACACTCCCAATCTCTCTCTCTCACATCCCAATCTCTCTCTCTCACGCTCCCAATCTCTCTCTCTCTCACACTCCCAATCTCTCTCTCTCTCACACTACCAAGCTCTCTGTCTCACACTCCCAATCTCTCTCTCTCTAACACTCCATTCTCTCTCTCTCACACTCCCAATCTCTCTCTCTCACTCCCAATCTCTCTCTCTCTCACACTCCCAATCTCTCTCTCTCTCACACTCCCAATCTCTCTCTCTCACACTCTCAATCTCTCTCTCTCACACTCCCAGTCTCTCTCTCTCACTCCCAATCTCTCTCTCTCTCACACTCCCAATCTCTCTCTCTGTCTCACTCCCAATCTCTCTCTCTCTCACACTCCCAATCTCTCTCTCACACTCCCAATCTCTCTCTCTCTCACACTCCCAATCTCTCTCTCTCTCTCACACTCCCAATCTCTCTCTCTCTCTCACACTCCCAATCTCTCTCTCTCTGACACTTCCAATCCCAGTCTCTCTCACACTCCCAGTCTCTCTCTCTCTCTCTCTCTCTCACACGCTCCCAGTCTCTCTCTCTCACACTCCCAGTCTCTCTCTCTCTCTCTCACACACACTCCCACTCTCTCTCTCTCACAGACTCCCAGTCTCTCACTCTCTCTCTCTCCCTCTCACACTCCCAGTCTCTCTCTCTCTCTCTCTCACTCCCAGTCTCCCTCTCACTCCCAGTCTCTCTCTCTCCCACTCCCACTCTCTCTCTCTCTCTCTCACACCCCCACTCTCTCTCTCTGTCACACACTCCCAGTCTCTCTCTCACTCTCTCTCACTCCCAGTCTCTCTCTCTCACACTCCCAGTCTCTCTCTCTCACACTCCCAGTCTCTCTCTCTCACACTCCCAGTCTCTCTCTCTCTCTCACACTCCCAGTCTCTCTCTCTCTCACACTCCCAGTCTCTCTCTCTCACACACTCCCAGTCTCTCTCTCTCACACACACACTCCCACTCTCTCTCTCTCTCTCACACACACACTCCCACACTCTCTCTCTCACACACTCGCACTCTCTCTCTCTCTCACACTCCCAGTCTCTCTCTCTCTCTCACACACTCCCAGTCTCTCTCTCTCACACTCCCAGTCTCTCTCTCTCACACTCCCAGTCTCTCTCTCTCTCACACACTCCCAGTCTCTCTCTCTCTCTCACACACTCCCACTCTCTCTCTCACACACTCCCACTCTCTCTCTCTCTCTCTCACACACTCCCACTCTCTCTCTTTCTCTCTCTCTCTCTCTCTCACTCTCTCTGTCTCTCTCACACACTCCCACTCTCTCTCTCTCACACTCCCACTCTCTCTCTCACACTCCCAATCTCTCTCTCTCACTCCCAGTCTCTCTCTCTCACTCCCAGTCTCTCTCTCTCTCACACTCCCAGTCTCTCTCTCGCTCACTCCCAATCTCTCTCTCTCTCTCACTCCCAATCTCTCTCTCTCTCACACTCCCAATCTCTCTCTCTCACATCCCAATCTCTCTCTCTCACGCTCCCAATCTCGCTCTCTCTCACACTCCCAACCTCTCTCTCTCTCACACTCCCAGTCTCTCTCTCTCTCACTCCCAATCTCTCCCTCTCACACTACCAATCTCTCTCTCTCTCACACACTCCCAATCTCTCTCTCTCTCACACACTCCCAATCTCTCTCTCTCTCTCACACTCCCAATCTCTCTCTCTCACACTCCCAATCTCTCTCTCTCACACTCCCAGTCTCTCTCTCTCTCTCTCTCACTCCCAATCTCTCTCTCTCTCACACTCCCAATCTCTCTCTCACACTCCCAATCTCTCTCTCTCTCTCACACTCCCAATCTCTCTCTCTCTCTCTCACTCCCAATCTCTCTCTCTCTCTCACACACCCAATCTCTCTCTCTCTCACACTTACAATCTCTCTCTCTCTCACACTCCCAGTCTCCCTCTCTCTCTCTCACGCTCCCAGTCTCTCTCTCTCACACTCCCAGTCTCTCTCTCTCTCTCACACACACTCCCACCCTCTCTCTCTCTCTCTCACACACTCCCAGTCTCTCACTCTCTCTCTCTCACACTCCCAGTCTCTCTCTCTCGCACACACACTCGCTCCCTCTCTCTCTCACTATCCCAGTCTCTCTCTCTCTCTCTCTCTCTCTCTCTCTCTCTCACTCCCAGTCTCTCTCCCACTCCCACACTCTCTCTCTCTCACCCCCCCACTCTCTCTCTCTCTCACACACTCCTAGTCTCTTTCTCTCTCTCTCTCACTCCCAGTCTCTCTCTCTCACACTCCCAGTCTTTCTCTCTCACACTCCCAGTCTCTCTCTCTCTCTCACACTCCCAGTCTCTCTCTCTCTCACACTCCCAGTCTCTCTCTCTCACACACTCCCAGTCTCTCTCTCTCTCTCACACACTCCCACTCTCTCTCTCTCTCACACTCCCAGTCTCTCTCTCTCTCTCTCTCACTCCCAGTCTCTCTCTCTCACACTCCCAGACTCTCTCTCTCACACTCCCAGTCTCTCTCTCTCTCTCACACACTCCCAGTCTCTCTCTTTCTCTCACCCACACTCCCACTCTCTCTCTCTCTCACACACTCCCACTCTCTCTCTCTCTCTCTCACACACTCCCACTCTCTCTCTCTCTCTCTCACACACTCTCTCTCTCTCTCTCTCATACACTCCCACTCTCTCTCTCACACTCCCACTCTCTCTCTCTCTCACACTCCCACTCTCTCTCTCACACACTCCCACTCTCTCTCTCTCACACTCCCAGTCTCTCTCTCTCTCTCACTCCCAGTCTCTCTCTCTCTCTCTCTCTCTCACTCCCACTCCCAGTCTCTCTCTCTCTCTCTCACACTCCCAGTCTCTCTCTCTCTCACATTCCCAGTCTCTCTCTCTCTCTCTCTCACTCCCAATCTCTCTCTCTCTCTCTATCTCTCTCTCACTCCCAGTCTCTCTCTCTCTCTCACACACACTCCCACTCTCTCTCTCTCTCACACTCCCTCTCTCTCTCTTACACTCCCACTCTCTCACTCTCTCTCACACTCCCTCTCTCTCTCTCTCTCACACTCCCAGTCTTTCTCTCTCTCACACACTCCCACTCTCTCTCACACTCCCAGATTCTCTCTCTCTCTCTCACACTCCCAGTCTCTCTCTCTCTCCAATTCCAATTCCAATTCAAATGCTTTATTGGCATGAAAGTTTACAGAGAACCATATTGCCAAAGCTTACATAGCAAAAAGGTACAGTTTTCCAACATTCTGTAGGTGTCAATCGATTTGACATTTGTTGGGTACATACAATATTACTTTTAAACAATATTAATTTTAAACAGCCTTTGTACTTCATTTGGTACGTTCAATATTAATTTTAAACAGTCTTAATTTTAAACAGTCCTCAGGTTGTGACATGTTGTTACATATTTGGCCCCAAGGTATGGTCTGTCTCCTTCTCCCAGGACTAATCTCAATTTTGACAGGTCATCCAATTCCTTGAAATCTGGGGTTGTTTGGCTTAGCTTGTTGAATAATATGTTTCTTGATGTGTTGAATTTTTCGCATTTTAGGAGGAAATGCATTTCTGTTTCAACCTCGCCGGCCAGACATTGATCACATATTCTATTCTCTCTAGGCTGCCAGGATTTCTTGTATCTGCCTTTTTCAATTTCCAGTTGGTGGTCGCTTAGTCTGTACCTGGTGAGGGTCTGTCTCTGTTTTGTGTCTCTGATGGTCGTGAGGTAGTCTGCCAGTTTATATTCTCTTTTTAGGGCCCGGTAACATTCTAATCTGCTTTGGCTTTCGGTTATTTTGTTCCAATGTTCCAGGTAGGTTTCTTTGCATTGTTTAATGATTTGGTTCACTCGGATTGGTGTTTGGACGGCTGTGTTGGTCTGGGGCTGGTCAGGGTCCGGCTGAGTACTTAGTTTCAGTAGCAGCTGACTCAGGGGACCCTTTTCTGGGTTTAGCTCTTGGGTCTGTAAGGCTTTGAAATGAAGGGTGTCTGGGGAGCTAGATTTGAGGTGATTTAGGAAGTTTAGTGCTCGTTTTTGGATGTTTATTATCAGTGGGTATCTGCCTAGTTCGGCTCTGCATGCATTTGTTGGCGTTTTTCTTTGGATGCGAAGGATGCTTCAGCAGAATTCTGCATGTAGGGCTTCTATTGTGTGTTTTTCCCATTTAGTGTAGCTTTGGTGATTTAGCGGGCCCCATACTTCACTACCGTACAGTGCAATGGGCAGGATTATGCTGTCAAATATTTTGAGCCAGATTTTGATTGGGATTTGGATGTTGTAGAATTTTCTTTTTATTGCATATAGGGCTCTTCGGGCTTTTTCTCTTAGTGCATTCACTGCTATGCTGAAGCTCCCTGATGCTGTAATAGTTAGACCAAGGTAGGTGTAGCTCATAGTGTGTCCTATAGTGGTATCACTGAGGGTAAACTGGTATTTGTTTTCCTGACATCTGGGCCTTTTTTGAAAAATCATGATGTTGGTTTTCTTTAGATTTACTGTTAGAGCCCAATTTTGGCAGTATTTGTCGAGTAGGTCTAGTTGTTGCTGTAATCCCTGTTCTGTGGGAGACAGCAGAACCAGGTCATCCGCATAGAACAGGGATTTCACTTCTCCATCCAGGAGACGGAGACCTGGTGACTCGCTTTGCTCCAGCATGTCTGCTAATTCATTTATGTATATGTTGAACAGGGTCGGGCTCAAATTGCAGCCCTGCCGGACGCCTCTTCTCTGGGTGAAGAAATCGGTGCGTTTGTCTCCAATTTTGACCCCGCATTTGTTTTTCAGATACATTGATTTAATAAGGTCATAGACTTTGCCCCCTATTCCACACTGAAGAAGTTTATAATAGAGCCCTTCGTGCCATATAGAGTCAAAGGCTTTCTTGAAGTCGATGAAGCAGGCGAATATTTTCCCATTTTTTGTTTGGTGTATATGTTTTTCAATGAGGGTGTGAAGGGTATAGATATGGTCGGCGGTGCGGTGTTTTGGAAGAAAGCCTATTTGTTTTTTTCTGAGGATATTATGTTTGTTAAGAAAATCAAGTAATCTACTATTTAGAATACTGCAGAATAACTTCCCTAGACAACTGTTGACACAGATGCCGCGGTAGTTATTTGGGTCTGATTTGTTTCCGCTTTTATATATGGGGGAGATTAGTCCTTGGCACCAGATATCGGGAAAACAGCCTGAACGTAATATGATGTTGAATAATTTGAGTACCGCACCCTGCATCTCCATATTGCTGAACTTGAGCATTTCATTTTTGATGTTGTCTGGGCCACAGGCTTTCTTTAGGTGGAGAGATTTTGTTTTTGTGGCCAGTTCTTTCCATGTGATTGGGGAGTCTAGAGGGTTTTGGTTGTCTTTAATTGTTGCTTCTAATGTGTGGAGTTTTTCTGTGACCTGATGTTGACTTGGGTTTGTTTCGTTTATTGGGATGTCTTTGTAGAGGTTTTCAAAATGTGTTCTCCAGATGTCGCCATCTTGGATTGGTAATGCTTGCAATTGTGTTGTACTCAGGTTATTCCACATTTCCCAGAATTGTTTTGGATTGGTGGAGTTTTCAATTTCTTCGAGTATTTTGTGGGTATAGTTTTGTGTTTTGTTCCTAATGGTGTGTTTATATCTTTTGAGGGTTTCATTGTATCTAGTACGTAGGTCCGGATTGTTTGGTTGGCGATGCTTTTGGGTTGATATTTTTCTCAGGTCTTTTCTGGCATTTTTGCATTCGTGGTCAAACCATTTCTTATTTTTATTTTGTCTTTTGTGACGCTTCCTCTTCTGTTTCACAAGGTCGGCTTTTACAGCTGCCTCATGGAAGATCATATTTATATCCTCTATGGCTATGTTTACACCATCTCTGGTGATCTCGTATGGGTTTTCTTTAAATTTTCTCTCTCTCTCTCTCACTCCCAGTCTCTCTCTCTCTCTCTCTCCCTCACTCCCAGTCTCTCTCTCTCTCACACTTCCAGTCTCTCTCTCTCTCTCTCACACTCCCAGTCTCTCTCTCTTCCCCCCAATCTCTCTTTCTTTCTCTTCTCCCCCCAATCTCTCCCACTCTCTTCTCCCCCCAGTCTCTCTCTCTCTCCCCCAGTCTCTCTCTCTCTCTCACCCTGTCTCTCTCTCCTTTCCTCTCTCTCTCTCCTTCCTCTCTCTCTCTCTCTCCTTCCCCCTCTCTCTCCTTCCCCCTCTCTCTCTCTCCTTCCCCCTCTCTCTCTCCCTCTCTCCTTCCCTCTCTCTCTCTCTCCTTCCCCCTCTCTCTCTCTCCTTCCCTCTCTCGCTCTCTCTCCTTCCCTCTCTCTCTCTCCTTTCCTTTCTCTCTCTTTCTCCTTCCATCTCTCTCTCTCTCCTTCCCTCTCTCTCTCTCTCTCCTTCCCTCTCTCTCTCTCTCCTTCCCTCTCTCTCTCCTTCCATCTCTCTCTCTCTCTCCTTCCCTCTCTCTCTCTCTCCTTCCCTCTCTCTCTTCCCCCCAGTCGCTCCCTCTCTCTCTTCCAACAACAACATGCCCTCAAAAAAGCCTCGGCACCGCCGGGCACCCCCAGCAAGTATGCTATATAAATGTATGTTGTTATCCATTAGTTATGTCTTGAATAGATTCTTGAATTAAGCTCATTGAGGCACTAGTGAGACGTCTCAGGCAGCTGTTTTGTAAAAGGTGAGGACCAGCAGGTACCCACTTGACAAAGGTTGTTTGTTATGTCAAGTTTTCATGGTTTCAGGGTTTAGACACATGCACTGACATTTAATGGATTTACATGTATCAATCCAAAAAATGTTTTAAGCCTTTGAACATGTAAGGTTCATAGTGCAAAAAGTGCGATAACCCAAGTGGGTATACAGGCTATGATTCTTATAATCTGCTCTGTCAAGTATGCTTTCAAATAAAGAAAGAAAGACTTGCATTTATATCATACCTTCCATGATCACTGGGCATCCCAAAGCACTTTACAGCCAATTAAGTACTTTTTGAAGTGTAGTCACTGTTGTAATGTTGTAAAGAGATGACAATCTGCTCACAATAGCAGTGTATTTGAAAATTACATTCTATAGTGAGCTTATGGCCTTTTATTCATGCTGTACCAAAATTTGTGGATTGTGCAATGGAACCTTAGCCATGATTTAATACCATCTGGATGTATAGAAACATAGAAACATAGAAGATAGGAGCAGGAGTAGGCCATTCGGCCCCTCGAGCCTGCTCCGCCATTTAATGAGATCATGACTGATCATCCAAATTCAGTACCCTGTTCCTGCCTTCTCTCCATATCCTTTGATCCCTTTAGCCTTAAGAAATATATCTAACTCCTTCTTGAATATATTTAATGAATTGGCCTCTACTGCCTTCTTTGGTAGAGAATTCCACAGGTTCACCACTCTCTGGGTGAAGAAATTCCTCCTCATTTCTGTCCTAAATGGCTTACCCCTTATCCTTAGACTGTGACCCCTGGTTCTGGACTCCCCGACCATCGGGAACGTCCTTCCTGCATTTAGTCTGTCTAGTCCTGTTAGAATTTTCTAAGTTTCAATGAGATCCCCTCTCATTCTTCTAAACTCCAGCGAGTACAAGCCCAATTGACCCAATCTCTCCTTATATGTCATTCCTGCCATCTCAGGTATCAGCCTGGTCAATCTTCGCTGCACTCCTTCCATGGCAAGAACATCCTTCCTCAGATAAGGCGACCAAAACTGCACACAATACTCAAGATGTGGTCTCACCAAGGCCCTGTACAACTGCAGTAAGACATCCTTGTTCATACTTTCGCAATGCAGTATGCTGAGCTATAACATAGAGTCATTGAGTTATACAGCACAGAAAGAGGCACTTCGCCCCATCATGTCCACGCCGGCCATCAAGCCCTATCTATTCTAATCCTATTTTCCAGCACTTGGTCCGTAGCCTTGTATGATTTGACATTTCAAGTGCTCATCTAAATGTTTCTTGAATGTTGTGAGGGTTCCTGCCTCTACCACCCTTTCAGGCAGTGAGTTCCAGATTCCAACCACCCTCTGGGTGAAAAAGTTTTTCCTCAAATCCCCTCTAAACCTCCTGCCCCTTACCTTGAAACTATGCACCCCCCCCCCGCCCCGGTTATTGACCCCTCTACTAAGGGGAAAAGTTCCTTTCTATCTACCCTATCTATGCCCCTCATAATTTTGTACACCTCAATCAGGTCCCCCCTCAGCCTTCTTTGCTCTAAGGAAAACAACCCCAGCCTGTCCAGTCTCTCTTCATAGCTGAAGCGCTCCAGCCCAGTTAACATCCTGGTGAGTCTCCTCTGCACCCTCTCCAATCCAATCACATCCTTCCTATAGTGCGGTGACCAGAACTGCACACAATATTCCAGCTGTGGCCTAACTAGTGTTTTGTACAGCTCCATCATAACCTCCCTGCTCATATATTCTATGCCTTGGCTAATGGAGGCAAGTATCCCATATATCTTTTTAACCACCTTATCTACCTGTCCTGCTGCCTTGAGGGATCTATGTGCATGCACACCAAGGTCCCTCTGATCCTCTGTCCTTTCTAGGGTCCTACCATTCATTGTATATTCCCTTGCCTTGTTAGTCCTCCCAAAATGCATCACCTCACACTTTTCAGGGTTAAATTCCATTTGCCACTGTTCTGCCCATCTGACCAACCCGTCTATATTGTCCTGTAGCCTGAGGCTTCCCTCCTCGCTATTTACCACTCCACCAATTTTCATGTCATCTGCAAACTTACTGATCATACCTCCTACATTCATATCTAAATCATTAATGTACACTACAAACAGCAAAGAACCCTGAACCAGTCCCTGCGGTACACCACTGGACACAGGCTTCCAGTCACAAAAACAACCTTCGACCATCACCCTCTGCCTCCTGCCACTAAGCCAATTTTGGATCCAATGTGCCAAATTGCCCTGGATCCCATGGGCTCTTACCTTCTTGACCAGCCTCCCATGCGGGACTTTGTCAAAAGCCTTACTGAAGTCCATGTGGACTACATCAACTGCACTACCCTCATCCAAACACCTAGTCACCCCCTCTCAAAATTCAATCAAATTGGTTAGACATGATCTCCCCCTGACAAAGCCATGCTGACTATCCTTGATTAATCCTGCCTCTCCAAGTGGAGACTAATTCTGCCCTCAGAAATTTTTCCAATAATTTCCCTGCCACTGATGTTAGGCTCACTGGCCTGTAATTCCCTGGTTTATCCCTACTACACTTCTTGAATAATGGTACTACGTTAGCGGTCCTCCAGTCCTCTGGCACCTCCCCTGTGGCCAGAGAGGTTCTGAAAATTTGTGTCAGAGCCCCTGCAATCTCCTCCCTTGCCTCACACAGCAGCCTGGGATACATCTTGTATGGGCCTGGGGATTTATCCACTTTTACATCTGCTAAAACCGCTAGTTATTAATTTCAATATTAATTTGTTCAAGTATATCACAATCCCCCTGCCTGATTTCTATGCCTATATCGTCCTTCTCCATAGTGAACACAGATGCAAAATTTTCATTTAAATCCTTACCTACATCTTCCGGCTCTATACACAGATTGCCACTTTGGTCCCTAATGGGCCCTATTCTTTCCCTGGTTATCCTCTTGCCCTTAATATACTTATAAAACACCTTGGGATTTTCCTTTATTTTGCCCGCCAGTGTTTTTTCATGCCCCCTCTTCGCTCTCCTAATTTCTTTTTTAAGTACCCCCCTGCACTTTCTATACTCCTATAGGGCTTCCACTGTTTTTAGTCCTTTGCATCTGCCAAAAGCCTCCCTTTTTTCCTAATCCATTCTTGTATGTCCCTTGACATCCAGGATTCCCTGGGCTTGTTGGTTCCACCCTTGACCTTTAAGGGAACATGTTGGCATTGTACTCTCTCTATTTCCTTTTTGAAAGACTCCCACTGCTCTGATGTGGATTTTCCTACAAGTAGCTGATCCCAGCCCACTTTGGCCAGATCCTGCCTTATCATATTAAAATCAGCCTTCCCCCAATTTAGAACCTTTATTTCCAGTCCATCTTTGTCCTTTTCCATGACTACCTTAAATCTCACCGAATTATGGTCACTGTCACCAAAATGCTCTCCTACTGACACTTCTACCACTTGCCCGGCGACATTCCCTAGAATTAGGTCCAGTAATGCCCCCTCTCTTGTAGGACTTTCTACATGCTGGCTCAAAAAGCTCTCTTGGATGCACTTTAAGAATTCCGCACCCTCTAAGCCTTTCACACTCTGACTATCCCAGTTAATATTGGGGAAGTTGAAATCCCCTACTATTATTACCCTATTATTTCTACACTTCTGAGATTTGCCTACATATCTGTCCCTCTATCTCCACCTGACTGTTTGGGGGCCTATAGTACACTCCCAGCAAAGTGCTTGCCCCCTTTTTGTTTTTAAGTTCTACCTATATGGCCTCATTAGAGGAATCTGCTAAGATATCATCCCTCCTTACAGCAGTAATTGACTCCTTGATTAATATTGCGACACCCCCTCCTCTTTTACCCCCACCTCTGTCTCGCCTGAAGATTCTATACCCCGGAATATTGAGCTGCCAGTCCTGCCCCTCCCTCAACCATGTCTCTGTGATAGCAACAATATCATACTCCCATGTGTTCATCATCGCCTTCAATTGATCTGCTTGACTCGCAAGACTCCTTGCATTAAAATAAATGCCATCCAGTCTTGCCATACTCCCTTGTGCCGTTACATATTTGCTCTGCCTTCCAGGCTGACTTGTTTTTTCCTCTATATTTGGCTGTGCATCACCCCCTACTATAGCTCCACTCCGTATCCCATCCCCCTGCCAATTTAGTTTAAACCCCTCCCAACAGTACTAGCAAACCTCCCCGCAAGGATGTTGGTCCCGTTCCAGTTCAGGTGCAACCCATCTGACTTGTACAGGTCCCACCTTCCCCAGAAGTAGACCCAGTGATCCAGGAAACTAAAGCCCTCCCTCTTGCACCAACTCTTTAGCCACGCATTCATCTGCTCTATCCTCCTATTCCTATACTCACTAGCACGTGGCACCGGGAGTAATCCAGAGATTACAACCTTTGAGGTCCTGCTTTTTAATCTGCTACCTACCTCCCTAAATTCTTGCTGCAGGACCTCATCCCTCTTTCTACCTATGTCGTTGGTATCAATGTGAACCACAACCTCTGACTGTTCGCCTTCCCCCTTCAGAATGCCCTGCAGCCATTCAGTGACATCCTTGACCCTGGCACCAGGGAGGCAACATACCTTCCTGGAGTCACGTCTGTGACCACAGAAATGTCTATCTATTCCCCTTACGATAGAATCCTCTATCACTATTGCTCTCCCACTCTTTTTCCTCCCCTCCTGTGCAGCTGAGCCACTCGTAGTGCCATGGACTTGGTTCTTGCTGCATTCCCCTGAGAAACCATCTACCCCAGCAGTATCCAAAACAGAAAATCTGTTGGAGAGGGAGATGGACCCAAAGGACTCCTGCACTACCTTCCTAGTTCTTTTACTCTGTCTGGCAGTCACCCTTTCCCTGTCTGCCTGTGCACTCTTTACCTGCGGTGTGACCACCTCGTTAAATGTGCTATCCATGAAGATCTCAGCTTCGCGGATGCCCCACAGTGACACCAGCCGCAGTTCCAGCTCCGAAACGCGGATTTCGAGCAGCTGCAACTGGAGAAACTTCCTGCACATGTGTTCACCCTGGACACCAAAAGTGTCCCTGATGTCCCACATAGCACAGGAGGAGCACTCCATGCTGCCGAGCTGCCCTGCCATGTCCTACCCTTAATTTACTCCCCTTACTTCCTTTAAATTAAAGAATATTAAATACACTAGGGCCTAGAAATTCAGTTGGGCGCGCCAGCCGTTAGCGCCTTAGGAGGAGTAGATCTCGAGCGCTAGGCGCTTAGCGCCCGGGCGCAGTGCGATCTGCGCCTCGCCCCAACTTCAGTACACATTTAGCGCCGGCGCAAAGTCATTTCGTCGTGCAATGCCCTTTGTGCACCCCGAACCGGAACTTCACTCGCGCCGGCCCATTGTGCGCCGGGCGGCCCTAACGACTGTGAAGTGGAACGGTACACAGCCGATGCATGCCGCGGGGAGCGCAAATTAAAGGGCCCTCCTGTACTAGAAATGGTACGGCTGGCTGGGGGGTGGGGGGGAGGAGGAGGAGGAGGAGGAGGAGGAGGACGACGACGACGACGACGACGACGACTGGTGTGCCGGGAACACATAACAAACTGATGGAGAGAAACCCTCCCCAAAACCACAAATACACCAGTGTCGGCCTTTCAAAAAAACAAATCCACCCACCCCCTTTAAGAGCTCACCGCAGCCAGAGTGTCTGCCATCAATCAGCAGCTCGCTGCACCTGCCCTGCGTCCAACTTCCGGTTTAGCACCCCGGCCCGCCGGCTTAGCGCCTAAAGAGAGGCGTGCAGCGCCAGTTTTAGCGCTCAAGCAAACTCTTAGGGCGAAGCTAATGAATATCGGAGAAGTGGCCTCGATTTGGCGGCGGGCGCAAACTTTAGCGGCCGCCCGACTTTACCGCCCCAAAAGTGGCTACAATGATTTTCTAGGCCTAGGGACCTTACTTCCCTTTAAACACTACTTACTCTAAACTAGGGACCTTACTTTCATTTCAACGACTGGACTGTAGAAATACTCACCAGGTCCTACTTACCAATCAGCTCCTTCCCTGGTTGTGACATCACTTTAGCGGTTTCGCAGTTGTTGTTGTTTAACTGCTCCCGCTCTCAGACACTTTCCCAACTCGCAGCACTCTGGTGTCGGGCTTCCTCTGCAGCACTCTTTTTTTGGCCGATCCGCCTTCTCTCAGGTCCTGATGCCACTCCCACACAGATCCGCCTCCTCCGGTGTCGGGCCTCCTCTGCAGTGCTATTTTATGGCTGCTCCGCCTTCTCTCAGGTCCCGCTGCCGCTCCCACACAGGTCTGCCTCCTCCGCTACCCACAGTGGTACCAAGGGAAAAAAAGAGAAGCCTAATTCAGACATGATTTACCTTAAAATTGATACAAATATTACACACATAAATCAGGGCAGTTGTTACCAACCTTAATGGGATTAATTGCTGAAGAAAATCTGCAAAATATCTTCAACTTGTTCTTCCCAACAAGACTTAGCATGGGAAACATGTCAAAGAGCTCCCCTGATGATCTTGTAGGTAAGTGCATCACCTGGTGCAGTATGAAACCTTACAGACCAGTTTCAATTCCTGGACTGTGCTTAGTTAGTTGGTTTCAGTCAGGATACCAGTTTGGAGACCATTATTGGTCTCAGTGCATCTGGGCCAGGTAGGGTAAAATTAGCCCTGATTCCTGCTACTAACTGCTATCTAGATTGCTGCAAAGTATGCATATATGGACTAAAAGGTAAAAACAGGATCGGCCTTGGATGTGATACCCTTCATGTTGGAATAGCCTATCAACAGCCACTCTATAAGCTCACTTATTGAGAATGGTCACTTGTGTATGGTACTCAGTCGTTAATGGCATCTGTGGAATTTTGCCCCAGTAAAGTACAGCACCTTCAGGAGATGAGAAAAGAAAAACTGGAAAAGCACAAAAAAAATCATACTGGTTTAGAATTTTTGTGTACTTTTTTGCCAGCTTGTTTCCTCTCCTTTCCTGAAGTCACGAGCGAAAATCTAAAGTATTGATTCTTGCTGGGGCATGGTACATGCAAGAGAGGCAGGCACATGCTCATTTCTAAATATAAATCAAATCCACTCAATTTTCAGTGTAATGAAACTAACATTAATACTTCATGCAATTTTGGCTTATTTAGAAATATTAATGTGTCCAGTGTGATCGATTAGTTGCTTCTACCCCTCAGGCCCATACACTGTTGCTCAATGTGCAATCAGTTGCTTATCCTTATGCATGCTTTGTGTTAACACGAGTGACATGGCAAGTAGAGAGAGTAAAGAATATAATTTTCTTCAATGAATGAATGCAAACTGGGTCAAATAAATGACAGTGCCATTGACTGATAAATTAAACTTTGGAATATTAATATCTTCAATGTCTCACCAAATAATATTCTGATATTCTTGATTCAAAGACATAAGAAAATTGCTGTCAAGAACATAAGACCTCCACAGACTGTATCATAAGCCTAGAAATTGGATGTAGCCATGAAACGGACAGTGTTAACGCCCTATGATGTTAAGCTGCACCAGGTCAAAATGGTCTCGGTAGCACACAAAATTTGTGCTCAGTCCTCATTAACATTATTGTAGTCTTGATCTCAATGCTAAAACCGCTGCTCATTGGCTTACCACTCAACAGGTTGGCCAATATCAGATCCAGTCAATTCCCAGTCATGTTTGGCACAGGGTTTATTCAGTACTTAAAGGGGAGGTGCATTGATGCTGCAGCACCTCATTGTCAAGCCACTCACAACTTCAGCTGGAAGAAGACGACAGTGCAAACACATGGCGGAGCCTTAGCACAGGGAGAGAGCTCACAGATTCTCTGATGTGGCTCTTGAGGCACTGGTCATGGCTGTGAAGAAGAGGTGGGCTGTTCTCTTTGCACACACTGGCAGAAAGCCCCTGCCACACACCTCTCGAAGACTCTGGCAGGAGATAGCCAACTTTGTGACGGCCAACACTGTGGTCTCAAGGTCAGCCATCCAGTGCCGAAAGAAGCTTAATGACCTCACTCGGCAGGTCAAGCTGAGTGAAGGCTTCAGCAAATGCCATATCCCACCATCTGCACCACAAGCCTCACACACTGCTCAATGCACCACACCCCCAGCGCTCACCTAACAACAATCTCTACCTATCACCAATCACATCTCACAATCATAGCTTCACTTCACCCTCACAACCTTACCACTACTGCAACACTCACACCCACATCTCACACTTTGCACACACGAACAGCTATTCAACTATGGCATGCACATCACCCAAACACATTGCACCATACTCACTGACACACTTCTCTTTCTCTTGCAGGCCAAGGTAGCGCATAATCGGAGAGAGCAGCGGCAGACAGGCCAAGGGCAAGCTGCCATCCATGACCTCAGCTAGCTGGAGGAGAGAGTGCTGGAGATCATTGGGTGGCAGATAATAGAAGGTGTGGCAACCGTCAAGGTTGAACCCCTTGGAGACAACAACGGTATGCTCATTCCTAATCTTTCTTCTCACATCCCACTTTCCCCTCATCCCATAATCTCTTCTCACTTTCAAACCATTGATACGGTATGCATGCATATCTTGCTTCACAACCCCTTCACCCCCCCGCCCAACCATAACCCGATTCTTGTGCCTTTCTGCTTTTAGCGAATCAAGACCAAGCACCTGAGCAGACTGTCCCTGAGACAATGTAGGCGAGCGAGGGGGGGAGAAGAAGAAGACACAGCATCGCTGCATCTGTCACTCACAGACACCAGGTCAAAAACTGGCACTGCGCATACTTTAGAGGTTAGTGTAGAAGTGGGATCTGCACAGGGTGAGGCACCGGGCATGAATGGGCTGCAGCAAGACCAGGGGGAAAGGGTAGCTCGGGGACCAGCTCCCCAGAGGGTGAGTTTGCGGGCGTGTTCTGCTGTACAGGACTCAGATGAGGACCTCGATGGGGAGGCCTTCAGAAGAAGGGTGATGGGCATGGAATTGCTAGGTGCAATGGCAAGCCTGCCAGAGAGCCTCTTGGCAATGTCTGTGCAGAGCTTGGAGCCCAGGATTTCCAGGCTGGAATGATGGAAGACTCCCGAAGAGACCATGTCGACACAGGCATGATGCTGCATGTGATGGGCGATGTTGCAGCTGCCATTGCGGAAGTGACCCAACGTCTTAGTGCTGCAGTGGAAGCGCCAACCGTTCTCAGGAACTCTCAGCATGAGGCTACCCAAGCTCAGACCGCTGTCATGTAGTCTCAGCTTTGTGCCACCCAAGCTCACACTGCTCTCATGCATTCTCAGCTTGCTGCCACCCAAGCTCAGACCGCTGCCATTGTGGCTGGGTTTACCAGTGTTGATCGGAGCTTGCAGGATGTTGCAGGAGCCCAGCAATCTGTACTCCAATAGATTGCTAGGAATGCTGAGGCACCGACCCGGGGGAGTGGCAGTGGATCAGTGGAGTAGGACCCTGCTGTCCTCTCTCAGGCTGACAGCATTCCTGTTGCCACCACTACCACTCTGCCATTGTCCTTGCTGCTGCCTGTCAACCAACTCAGACCACTGCCGCTCATGCCGAGGTGCTGCAGTCTACAGCTCGGCCTTCTAGGGCCAGAACTGCTCGAGGTCATTGTGCAAGGCCCTCTGAAGTCTCCCCCATGGAAACTCAACAGCCTTCCATGAGCCATGCTGCAGCCACTGGGGGAGCACTTCGTAGGAGCACTAGATCAGGAAAGGGCACCTGAACAATAGGCACTAAGGGATTGCACAAGGGTGGTTAGTTCATATAAGTGTAAATATGTGTCAATTGATTTTGGATAAATTTATTCATTTTGTTTGGAATCTTTTGTGGTGGCTCTCATTTCAGCTTTGTGCCCAGGAGGACGCTGTGATATTCTGTGACAGAGGGATGGTATGATGGGGATGTGGTAAGCAATGGGGATCTGGGGTTTCATTTATTGGAATTGGAGTCTGATGGGGCGTTCACTGATAGACAATCTGGAAGGGGGATTGGCTGCCTGCCTCCTCCCTCTTGCTCATCTTCCTCTTCCTCCTGCTCATCTTCCCCTGCCTTCTCCTCCCTCATCTTCCTCCTGAAGTGGTCCTGCAATCCCTGGTGGCAAGGGCTGTGCCCTCATGATGGCCAAGTTGTGAAGCATGCAGCAGACCACCATGAAATGGAACTGGGGCGTGTACTGGGGGGCTCTTCCCGAGCAGTCATGGCAACGCAACTGTTGCTTCAGTAGCCCAATGGTCTGCTCGAAGATGTTCCCGGTGGAAGCATGGCACTCATTATATGAGTGCTGGGAACGAGCAGTGGTGTTGTGGAGGGAAGTCATGAGCCAGGTGCAGAGTGGATAGCCCTTGTCTCCGAGCAGGCACCCTTGGGTTTGATGTGGTAGCTGAAAGATTGCTGGCACACAGGACTGACTTAGGATGAAGGCATCATGGTTGTTGCCAGGATAGCGACCATTGACCATCAGGAAGTGCACCAACTGCACGTTAAGTTAATGGCAGCCTTTGCAGTTATGGAAGATCTCAGTGTTGTTATACGGCGCCTGCAATGCCACGTATGTGCAGTCGATGGAGCCGTGCACCATGGGGAAGCCCGCTATCCTGGCAAAGCCACATGCGTGCTCATCCTGCTTCTCTCTGCTCAGAGAGAAGACAACGTAGTCCCTTCTCCTAGTGTAGAGCCTCCGTGACCTCCCAGATGCCGCGATGGATGGCGAACTGTGAGATGTTAGCTATACCTCCTGCTGCAGACTGGAAGGATCGGCTGGCGAAAAAACTGAGGCCACAATGACATTGACTGCCACTAGGAGAGCCGTGGTTGCCCTGCTCTCGGACTGCAAGTCTGGTTGCAGGAGGTGGCAGAGTTCTGTGACCACCTCCTTGGTGAAGTGGAGCCTCCTCATACACTGCTCCTCGCTTAAGTGGATATAAGAGAAGTGTTCTCGGAAGACCCTAGGAGAGCCCTGTTGAGAGCCCTCCTGTTCTTCCTCCTCCTCATCCCTCTGCGCGCATCTTCTCGTCCTCTTCACTGCCTCCACTCCCTCTCCCAAAGATACTCGAGCGCGAGGGGGATTGCCAGTCGAGCCCCTATGACTGAGAGCAAGTGTTATGAGTAGAAGCCTTTAAATAAGAATGAAGGCATTCTCCACTTGCAACAATACTGCCTGTTACCTTAGAACGGTGAAAGAAGTCAATAAAGCTGCTGGAGTTGCAGAAAACTGCACAGAGCCAGTCAAACTGCAGAAACATGTCGGGTGCAAGTAATTGCTGATGATCCCTTTAAATACCGCTGCTGGAGCTTCCTTCTGAATTGTCAATGCTTGCTCAGCTTGTTACACTTAAGGCATGCCGGTAAGTGGAGCGATGAACTCCAAACTCGCGGATCGGGCATCAAGTGAGCGTTGCACACTCACTGACATCACGATCTGCATCATCTACATATCCCTAGTGATTGTTGACATTGGCAGCGCTGCCGGCCATCCGAAAATGGCGGCCGCCACAGGACCCGCCAGCAGTGGGCAGAAGCACAGCGGCCGCCATTTTTCCACCCGAATCTGGCAGTAACTGGTTGTGATAAACACCCAAATTTCTAGGCCATTGACTTTACTCTACCCATTCAGCCTCCTGAGGATAGAATAATTCATCTGCTATGAAGAAGCATCAAGTGTGTGTAAGAGTGGGCATTAATTGTAAGTGCAGTGACTGTAGCAGAGTTTGGAAGTGGCAGCAAGAGGAGGGCCACTGAAAGGTGTTGTGATGATTGGACAAGAGGAAAGTGAAGCAGGGAGGACAAGATTTTCAATGATGCTGTTACAGTAAAGTGGTGTTTACAGTGACCATAAAACTGTGAACTTAGCAGCCTGGGTCAAGTCATTGAACTTCTTTATACAGTGCTTCAAGGTCTGAGGGGCTAAACTTCTTGCATTGATGTGTTCAACCACCTCAGACCATGCTTCTTTGACAGTATAGCGGGGAATTCTTCTTGCATTTGAAAAAGTAACATAGTCTTCCTTCTGCTTTCTTCCTCCACTAAAGCCTCCAGGACATTATCAGAGAATCTTGTCGCTCTCCCGGTTGATCTATTTCGCCTTCTAGTAGACAAGCCAAGCTCCAAAATGAGCACTGCATTTCCCCTTTAAGAGGTGTAGGCCAGCAGGACATAATGTTGGGCCTACCCAAAATCACTTCCCTCCCCATTCCATGGGAGGGATGTCCAGTGTGATTTGTGTTGAAAGCTCTCTGTTTAAATTAAAATGAGGCGTAAACTTGAAACTCACGCATTTTGCTCTTGTTTTGGGTGTAAGTTGGATGCCTCTCCCTATGTTTCTTTAATGAAAATGCCCCAACTCTAAGCCTACCCTGACTATATATATATAATGAATGAGGCAAAATACTGCATATCATTATATTTACACTTTGCTGTACCTCCTCGGGTGCCTCAATATTCCCCATGTGTGGGATCGCAACTTAATACAATACTCCTAGTGTGGCCATACCATGGCCTTGCACAGCGTAAGTATTGTATTACTACTTTCATATTAGCAATACAACCTTAAGCTCATTTTGTCTTCCCAACGGACTTGTCACATCTTCAGTGTTTTATCAACTATGATTTCCTGTTCTGTAACCTTTGGCAGATACCTCTGCACTGTATATAAATATCTGGGGTTTCCCAGATCCAAATACTTAACACTGCACTTTTCTACATCGAGGGACTTCTGTCAAACATGGGCCCATTAATTAAGTCAGCCTAGAACCTATTTATATTTGGCCAAAGTTCCCAACTCATGTGCACATTTTCATGTCATCTGCAAATTTTGTGGATGGTTCCCTTAATTCAAATCAGTAATGAAGATGGAAAAATCCTATCCTTATCCTTATCTAATGTGCACATAGGTGCTTTCCAGTAGGGCTCATTGGTTAAACCCTTGCAGTCTTTTATCCTGTCGATATCCCTTATTGCTAGACCAGCTGACATCAGCTAACTCACAGTTCAAACCTGCAGATCTGGACTACTGGTTTCTATACAATTATATTCCAGTATGAATGACTACCTTTAGGAGAGGAAGGGTAAGGGGGAAAAACTTGGGTTTAGTGATTTAAAAAAAAAGGATTGCAAACAGTTCCAACTTGAACCCTACCAGAGTTTATTACATATTTAGCTGCAATGGAGAGAAACTGGAAGAAGTAAAGAAAAAGTAAAGTAAAAATGTTAAGGATTAAACATTAAGTGCTCAAAGCATATATTACTATGAGCTAAAATAAGATATAAATATAATCTTTTATTTGTGGCAATTATCTGGTATAATCAGCAATGTGCTTCCAATAAGAATGTTCATGTGACTTGGCAACATTTGCCAATCCTTACTGAAATTATCTGTGCTAAATGCAGAGTAAGTGCTCCAAATGTGCCATTAAAATAAAAGTCACATTCTGTGAATTAAACATATGTCAGAGTTTTGTAATTATTTCAATTTTTGAACTAATTCAATTCAGATAATCTAATTTGCAATACTAATTAGTAGCTGGATTGCAGTGACTAAATTAGGTATTACTACAAACTAGTGCTGAAATAGGTGCATGACTACCCAAGTTGAAGAATTTTGTACCAAATCAATTCCTTACAATGGTCTGATAGTCTGATACTAATAGTCTGATTAGCAGTATTAACATCTGCAGCAAGAAATAGATTTACTATTGAACTCTGTGGGTTTGGGTTGGAATTAAAGATTTATCTATTGTAAAGGAATGAAGCATAGGCTTGCATTTATGTATTGCCTTTCATTACCTCTGACACCCCAAAGTGCTTCATGGATTTTGAATTTGAAGCACAGCCAGTTTGCACACAGCATGGTCCCACAAACAGCAATGAGATAAATGACCAGTTACTCTGTTCTGCTGGTGTAGGTTGAGAGATAAATGTTGGCCATGACAATGGAGGAGCTCTGCCATTCAAATAGTGCCATTCATCTGAACAGACAGACAGGGCCTCAGTTTAATGGCCCATCTAAAATAACAACTTGCATTTAAATAGTGCCTTTACTGTAGGAAAATGTCTCTCAGCACTTCACAGGACCGTAATCAGACAAAAATTGACAAAGGAGGAGATATCAGGATTGGTGACTGAAAGCTTGGTAAAAGAGGTAGGCTTTAAGGAGCTTTTTAAAAGGAGAAAGGAAACCGATGGAGAGGTGAAAAAGTTTAGGGAGGGAATTCCAAGAGCTTGGAGCCTAGGGCCTAGCTGGCTGAAGGTGCAGCAATCAATGATGGAGCAAAGGGAGTAGGGGATGCATAAAAGGCCAGAGCTGGAGGTTTGCAGAGTCGTTGGACAGTTGTAGGACTAGAGGAGGTTACAGAGATAGAGAGCAGGGAGGCCGTGGAGGAAGTTACAGAGATAGGGAGGAGCGAGGCTATGGAGGGATTTGGAAACGAGAAAGAGAATTTAATAATCAATGCGTTGATGGAACAGGAGCCAGTGTAGGTCAGTGACCACAGGGGTGATGGGTGAATGGGACTTGGTATGGCTCAGGATACAGGCAGTAGAGTTTTGGATGAGCTCAAGTTCATGAAGAGAGAAAGATAGGAGGCTGGCCAGGAGAGTATTAGAATAGTCGAGCCTGGAGGATTTCAGCAGCAGATGAGCTGAGGCAGAGGCAGAGATGGGCAATGATACAGACATGGACGTAGGTGGTCTTTGAACTGGGGAGGATATGGGGTCGGAAGCTCAGCTCAGGGTCAAATAGGATGCAGCACTTCCTACTTCTCTGCACTGAAGTATCAAACTAGATGTACTCAAGTCATGGAGTGGGGCTTTAACCCACAAACTTCTGACTCAGAGGCAAATGTGCTATCAGCTGAGCCTGGCAGAAACTGGGATTTGTAGTCTATCCACTGTATATAAGTTGAGCTAAATGTATTTAAAACTTAAAAATGACATAATGGAATATTTCTAGACACAAAAGGCATCATGAAGTATGGGGAGAGAGCGAGAATATGGTATTGAGATAGAGGATCAGCCATGATCATATTGAATGGCAGAGCAGGCTCGAAGGACCGAATGGCCGACTCCTGCTCCTATTTTTCTATATTTCTATTTTGTGTACAGAACAATACAGACTTGTGAAGCAATGTTGTCCAATAGAAATTGCTGACTAGCCACACGTATATCTACGGCAACACTGTTTCAGCTACATGTACTAATTTCAGTAGCAAACTCCTTACATACACTCTCACCGTACAGGTAAATGGACTTCATGTGCACAGTTACTTAACTAACATCTACCTCCATTCAGTAACCTAGGAAATAAAACACTCACAATGATCAAAATCATTTGCACATTCTGATTTTCATCTTACTATTTTATCAACAAGTACACATGAATATGCCCAACAATGGTATCTGTTACCCATTTATTATTTACTAATCAGAAATGCAATTAGTCACATCTGGATTCACAATTAGTCGGAAGTGGCTCGTGGCTAATGTATTGGACAACATTGATGTAAAGTAGTGAAATCTTTCTGAGGTGACAAATTTTTATCCAAAAATATTCAGCTTATAACCTAATAAATAGTTTTAAATGGAAATTTACCCAATCAGTACATAGGAACAGGAGTAGGCCATTCAACCCCTCGATCCTGTTCCACCATTCAATTAAATCATAGTCATAGTCATAGTGTTATACAGCACAGAAAGAGGCCCTTCGGCCCATCGCGTCCGCGCCGGCCATCAATCCCTGTCTAATCTAATCCCATTTTCCAGCATTTGGTCCGTAGCCTTGTATGCTATGGCATTTCAAGTGCTCATCCAAATGCTTCTTGAATGTTGTGAGGGTTCCTGCCTCTACCACCCTTTCAGGCAGTGAGTTCCAGATTCCAACCACCCTCTGGGTGAAAAAGTTCTTCCTCAAATCCCCTCTAAACCTCCTGCCCCTTAGCTTGAAACTATGCCCCCTGGTTATTGACCCATCTACTAAGGGAAAAAGTTCCTTTCTATCTACCCTATCTATGCCCCTCATAATTTTGTACACCTCAATCAGGTCCCCCCTCAGCCTTCTCTGCTCCAAGGAAAACAACCCCAGCCTGTCCAGTCTTTCTTCATAGCTGAAGCGCTCCAGCCCAGGTAACATCCTGGTGAATCTCCTCTGCACCCTCTCCAAAGCAATCACATCCTTCCTATAGTGTGGTGACCAGAACTGCACACAGTACTCCAGCTGTGGCCTCACCAGCGTTTTGTACAGCTCCATCATTGTAATGATATCAGCAAATAGTGATGGTATTTGCCTGTTTGATTATTATGCCTTACCAGCATATTTGCCTGTTTGATTATTTATGCCTTACCAGCAGAGGGCATGTGAGAGAGGGAGTTTAGTTTTGGTTTCGTTTTAGATGGATCTCTAAGATGGTGTCTCCTGTAATGCTGTTAACTGAGTTGAACATACTTTAGATAAAAAGACATTCTCTTTCATCAATGTGTCGTCATTGAACCCACATAGAAATCAATACATGGTGTCAGAAGTGATTGAAAGAGATGAAGAGGAAAAATCTGAAGTTAGCAACTCGACGAGATAGTGAACGGAGTCGTGGCAAGAAAGCTACCCAGCGAAATCAGCTCTTCACATATTAGCAAGCCAAAAGAGAACATCGTTACTTACCTTTGGAGAATAGCTAACGAAGTGAAAAATGGAAGGTTTACACCCACCGGCGAAGCTTCAGTTGACAGGTAATGTGGCTGAAAGTTGGAGGAGGTTCAAACAACGTTTGGAGTTGTATTTAGCGGCAATCGGAGCTGACGAGAAAAGTGACAAAATGAAAGCGTCAGTGTTCTTACATGTCGTGGGTGATGAAGCGCTGGAGGTGTATAATAACTTCACATTCGCTGCTGATGGAGACAAAATGAAGCTGGATAAAATAATGGAACAGTTTGAGGCCTACTGCATACCTAAACGTAATGTGACGTTTGAGAGGCACAGATTTTTCACATGTGTACAGAAAACGGGAGAGACTATTGATCAGTATGTGACTGAACTGAGAAACAGAAGCAAAACGTGTGAATTTGGGGGACTGACAGACTCGCTGATAAAAGACAGACTGGTGTGTGGTATTCCAGATAATGGTCTAAGGGAAAGACTGCTAAGAGAGCAAAATCTAGACCTGGGAAAAGCTATAGCACTGTGTAGGGCTACAGAGACTGTGAAGTCGCAGGCAAAGGAGCTGTTCAGTGACAGTAGCTGCAACGTGGATGCAGTGAGAAGGAACAGACACAAACCGTTTAACAAAAAGAGCGCCAATGCGAAAAAAGAGGCATGGCCAGCAAACAAGAATGAAAGGGGCAATCGAAAGTCACGTAGTTGATGCGGTACACAGCATACACCAAAAAAGTGTCCAGCATATGGTAAAACATGCAATAGTTGCAACAAAAACAACCATTATGCCCGTTGCTGTAAGAACCAAGCGCAGGGAAGCAAGGTCCATACAGTAGATGAAAGCAAGATAGAGGAGTTCTATGTGGATGTTGTGTCTGAAAACATAAAAGAAAAAAGAGACTGGATGTTGACACTAAAAGGGAATGACATACACATTCCATTTAAATTGGATACTGGAGCACAAGTTAATGTGATATCAGAGACTGATTTTAAGAAAATTAGACCCAGACCAAAGATACATGGAATAAAAGTGAAAGTGACAGGATACTCAGGTACTGATATACCAGTGAAAGGAAAATGCATTGTCAAAGTGACACACAAGGACAGAGAGCACACGTTAGCATTAATCGTGGTGCCAAAGGATGTGCAAGCCATACTAGGTTTAATAGCCTGTGAGAGACTGAACCTGGTAAAGAGAGTCCTCGTTGTGGAAAGCGAAGGAGAGACAGTCTATGATGAACTCATGAAAGAGTACAACGACCTATTTCAGGGTCTAGGCTGCCTTCCAGGAGAACACACGATCAGAGTAGATAAAAGTATGCCAACGGTCATACATCCATGCAGAAAAGTTCCGTTTGTTCTTCAAAAGCAACTGAAGGCAGAGTTGGACAGGATGGAAAGCCTGAACGTGATTCAGAAGATAGATGAGCCAACTGAGTGGGTGAGTTCCCTCGTCGTTGTGGACAAAAAGAATGGAAAGCTCAGAATTTGCCTGGATCCAAGAGATCTAAACAGAGCAATAAAGAGAGAGCACTTCAAGCTTCCTACACGTGAGGAAATCATGTCACAGTTTGCAAATGCAAAGTATTTCAGCAAGTTAGATGCATCATCAGGATTTTGGCAGATGAAACTGGACGAGGCAAGTTCAAGACTGTGCACGTTCAACAGTCCATTTGGCAGATACAGATTCCTAAGGTTACCATTTGGCATTGCCTCAGCTCCTGAAGTGTATCACAAAACTATCCATATGATCTATGAGCATCTGGAGGGAGTTGATACCTCAATGGATGACATCATAGTATGGGGAACCACGAGAACTGAGCATGACGAGAGACTGAAAAAAGTGCTGGAAGCAACAAGGAAAACAAACCTGAAGCTGAATAGAGAGAAATGCCAGCTCGGGGTGACAGAACTGACATTCGTGGGAGATATCCTTAGCAGTGAGGGCATCAGACCAGATCCCAGAAAGGTGTCCGCCATTGAGAATATGCCAAAGCCACAATGCAAAAAGGACGTGCAGAGGTTTAATGGAATGATCAACTACATGGGTAAATTCATATCCAACCTCTCAGAAAAGATGGCGCCACTGAGACGACTAACTGAAAAGAACATAGAATGGGAATGGAATCATGAGCATGACAAGTCATGGAGCGATCTAAAGAAACTGCTCACAGAGGAACCAGTTCTGAGGTTTTATGACCCAGCGAGACCCATCAAGATATCATCAGATGCATCACAGAGTGGGCTCGGTGCCGTTCTTCTGCAAAAATATGACTACTGGCAACCTATTGCATATGCATCGCGCTCAATAACAGACGCGGAGACGCAATATGCTCAAATAGAAAAGGAGCTGCTCAGCATCACATACGCCTGTGAAAGATTTCACCAGTTTGTGTCAGGACAAGCAATCAGTGTAGAGACTGACCATAAGCCCTTGATTGCATTGTTCCAAAAGCCACTAAATAGCTGTCCGCTTAGAATACAAAGAATGATGATCAGGCTGCAACGCTATACACTGAATGTTGCGTACACACCGGGTAAGCTGATGTATACAGCAGACACGTTGTCCAGAGCTGTTGACCCAAGAGAGCCCGCAAACACCAAAATGGATGAAAAAGTGAACGCCTACGTGGACATGATCACAAGTGCACTGCCCATAGCAGATGCAAAAATGGAGCTCATAAAGACTGAGACAAACAAAGATGAAACACTGAGATGACTGAGGAAAAGCATCTTGGATGGATGGCCCAACATGAAGCAAGACTGCTCACCTGACATGGCAGAGTACTGGAACTGCAGGGCGGAACTATCAGTGGTCGAAGACATCATCTACAAAGGAAGTAAAATAGTTATCCCAAAGAGTCTGAGAAAAGAGATGCTAAAAAGGATCCATGGAGGACATCTGGGAATCGAAAAGTGTAAGAAAAGAGCACGAGAGGTGATGTACTGGCCACGAATCAACCAAGATGTGGCAAATGAGGTGTCAAACTGCACAATATGCCTGAAATATCGAGCAAGCAATCCGGTAGAACCACTAAAGCCACACCCAGCACCAGACAGACCTTACCAGAAGGTAGGCGCTGACCTATTCGTATGTCAAGGGAAGGACTATCTTGTAGTCACAGACTATTACTCCCTGTATCCAGAGGTTTGTAGACTGTACACCACCACTGCAGATGCTGTGATAACATGTATGAAAGCCATATTTTCCAGACATGGCGTGGCAAGCGAGGTCTTCACAGACAATGGACCCCAGTTTTACAATGCAAATTTCCGACACTTTGCCAAAGAGTGGGACTTTGTCCACACAACATCAAGTCCTCACTTTCCACAGTCCAATGGACTAGTGGAAAAATTGGTCCAGACAGTGAAAAGACTGATGTACAAGGCAAAAGACAGTGGAACTGACTTCTACCAGAGCATGCTTGTATACCGCACAACGCCGCTCGAGTGTGGTATGTCACCAGCCCAACTCCTTATGGGACGTCTGCTAAGGTCAAACCTACCCATCCCGGAGAACCTCCTGAAAACAAAAGAGGGGGAGAAAGTGAGGAAGTTCAAAGAACAACAGAAAGAAAAGCAAAAGTACTACTATGACAGAGGAACACAAAACCTACCTGAACTCCACACTGGTGACCAAGTAAGGTTCAAAGACAAAACAAACATATGGACTCAGAAGGGAACTGTCCTGAGTGAAGTCCAACCAAGATCATACACCATTCAGACAGATGAGGGTGCTGTGCTGCGAATAAATCGTTGGGATCTTCTCATGGGACCAGCCACAGCAAGTCAAAAGACTGATACTGTTGAACAACCTGATCACAGAGCAAGTCAAAAGACTGATACTGTTGAACAACCTGATCACACAGCTGAGAAATCATCATCTGAGGCAACAACTCAGATTCAAGGACAATCAATCAGAAAATCCTCAAGACACGTGAAGCCTCCTGAGAGACTCATTGAGCAAGTTTAAGGACTCTTGTTTCAGAAGGAAGTAATGTTATCTTATTCTCTCTTCAAGTTCTAGTGTATTTACATATTTCATGTGAACACACAAAGCATGGTTAAAAAACCTTGATAATGATAATGATAATGTAAGTTCATTAAGTGTTACAGTTAAAATGCAGAGTAATACAAAGAAAACATGTTGTTAGATAAAAGTAAAATACTTTTGTTTTAAGAAAGGGAGATGTAATGATATCAGCAAATAGTGATGGTATTTGCCTGTTTGATTATTATGCCTTACCAGCATATTTGCCTGTTTGATTATTTATGCCTTACCAGCAGAGGGCATGTGAGAGAGGGAGTTTAGTTTTGGTTTCGTTTTAGGTGGATCTCTAAGATGGTGTCTCCTGTAATGCTGTTAACTGAGTTGAACATACTTTAGATAAAAAGACATTCTCTTTTATCAATGTGTCGTCATTGAACCCACATAGAAATCAGTACAATCATAACCTCCCTGCTCTTATATCCTATGCCTCAGCTAATGAAGGCAAGTATACCATATGCCTTTTTAACCACCTTATCCACCTGTTCTGCTGCCTTCAGGGGTCTATGTACATGCACACCAAGGTCCCTCTGATCCTCTGTCTTTCCTAGGGTCCTACCATTCATTGTGTATTCCCTTGCCTTGTTAGTCCCTCCAAAATGCATCACCTCACACTTTTCAGGGTTAAATTCCATTTGCCACTGTTCTGCCCATCTGACTAACCCATCTATATCGTCCTGCACCTGAGGTTACCCTCCTCGCTATTTACCACCCCACCAATTTTCGTGCCATCTGCGAACTTACTGATCATACCTTTTACATTCACATCCAAATCATTAATGTAGACCACAAACAGCAAGGGACCCAGCACCGATCCCTGCAGTACCCCACTGGACACAGGCTTCCAGTCACAAAAACAACCTTCAACCATCACCCTCTGCCTTCTGCCACTAAGCCAGTTTTGGATCCAATGTGCCAAGGCACCCTGGATCCCATGGGCTCTTACCTTCTTGATCAGTCTCCTATGCGGGACTTTATCGAAAGCCTTACTGAAATCCATGTATACCACATCCACTGCACTACCCTCATCCACATACCTAGTCACCCCCTCGAAAAATTCAATCAAATTGGTCAGACATGATCTTCCCATGACAAAGCCATGTTGACTATCTCTGATTAATCCCTGTCTCTCCAAGTGGAGACTAATTCTGTCCCTCAGAATTTTTTCCAATAATTTCCCTACCACTGATGTTAGGCTCACTGGCCTGTAATTCCCTGGTTTATCCCTACTACCCTTCTTGAATAATGGTACTACGTTAGCTGTTCTCCAGTCCTCTGGCACATCCCCTGTGGCCAGAGAGGTTCTGAAAATTTGTGTCAGAGCCCCTGCAATCTCCTCCTTTGCCTCACACAACAGCCTGGGATACATGTCGTCTGGGCCTGGGGATTTATCCACTTTTAAGCCTGCTAAAACCGCTAGTACCTCCTCCCTCTTGATGCTAATATGTTCAAGTATATTACAGTCCACTTGCCCGATTTCTATGTCTACATCGTCCTTCTCCATAGTGAACACAGATGCAAAAAATTCATTTAAAACCCCACCTACATCTTCTGGCTCCACACACAGATTGCCACTTTGGTCCCTAATGGGCCCTACTCTTTCCCTAGTTACCCCCTTGTCCTTAATATACTTATAAAACACCTTAGGATTTTCCTTTATTTTGCTCGCCAGTGTTATTTCATGGCCCCTCCTCGCTCTCCTAATTTCATTTTTAAGCATCCCCCTGCACTTTTTATACTCCTCTTGGGCTTCCTCTGTCTTTAGTCCCTTGTATCTGCCAAAAGCCCCCCTTTTTTTCCTAATCCATTCTCGTATATCCCTTGACATCCAAGGCTCCCTGGGCTTGTTGGGCCCACCCTTGACCTTTACGGGAACATGTTGCCATTGTACTCTCTCAATTTCCTTTCTGAAAGACTCCCATTGCTCCGATGTGGATTTTCCTACAAGTAGCTGATCCCAGTCCACTTTGGCCAGATCCTGCCTTATCATAGTAAAATCGGCCGTCCCCCAATTTAGAACCTTTATTTCCGGTCCATCTCTGTCCTTTTCCATGACTACCTTAAATCTCACCGAATTATGGTCACTGTCACCAAAGTGCTCACCTACTAACACTTCTACCACTTGCCCGGCCACATTCCCCACAAAAGATTATTGCTTAAGATAAAAAATCATGGGATTGGGGGTAATATTCTGGCATGGATAGACGATTGGCTATCTAACAGAAGGCAGAGAGTTGGGATAAATGGTTCATTCTCAGACTGGCAATCAGTAACTAGTGGTGTTCCGCAGGGGTCAGTGCTGGGTCCCCAACTCTTTACAATCTATATTAACGATTTGGAGGAGGGGACCGAGTGTAACATATCAAAGTTTGCAGATGATACTAAGATGGGAGGGAAAGTAGTGAGTGAGGAGGACATAAAAAACCTGCAAGGGGACATAGACAGGCTAAGTAAGTGGGCAGAGATTTGGCAGATGGAATACAATACTGGAAAGTGTGAGGTTATGCACTTTGGCAGGAAAAATCGTAGAGCAAGTTATTATCTTCATGGCAAGAAACTGGAAAGTACTGAAGTACAAAGGGATCTGGGGGTCCTGGTGCACGAAACTCAAAAGGTTAGTATGCAGGTGCAGCAAGTGATTAAGAAGGCCAATGGAATGTTGGCTTTCATTGCTAGGGGGATAGAATATAAAAATAGGGAGGTATTGCTTCAGTTGCTTCAGTTGTACAAGGTATTGGTGAGACCGCACCTGGAATACTACGTACAGTTTTGGTGTCCATACTTAAGAAAGGACTTACTTGCTCTCGAGTCAGTACAAAGAAGGTTCACTCGGTTAATCCCGGGGATGAGGGGATGGACATATGAGGAGAGGTTGAGTAGATTGGGACTCTACTCATTGGAGTTCAGAAGAATGAGAGGCGATCTTATTGAAACATATAAGATTGTGAAGGGGTTGGATCGGGTGGATGCGGGGAAGATGTTCCCGCTGATGGGTGAAACTAGAACTAGGGGGCATAGTCTTAGAATAAGGGGCTGCTCTTTCAAAACTGAGATGAGGAGGAACTACTTCACTCAGAGGGTGGTAGGTCCATGGAATATGCTGCCCCAAAAAGCTGTAGAAGCTACATCATTACATAAATTTAAAACAGAAATAGACAGTTTCCTAGAAGTAAAGGAATTAAGGGTTACGGGGAGCGGGCAGGAATTTGGACATGAGTCTAGGTTCGGACCGGTCATGGCCCTGTGGGTAGCGGAGCGGGCCCAGGGGCCATGTAGCCTGATCCTGCTCCTATTTCGTGTGTCTAATTCTGTTAGATTCAGGAGATGGTTCTGTGAAAGTGGATTGGCGGTTAGGATCAGATCAGCCATGATCTTATTGAATGGCGGAGCAGGCTTGAGGGGCCGATTGGCCTACTCCTGCTCCTATTTCTTATGTTCTTATGTAATTAGGTCCAGTACCGCCCGCCCTCTTGTAGGATTTTCTGCATGCTGGCTCAAAAAGCTCTCCTGGATGCATTTTAAGAATTCTGCACCCTCTAAGCCTTTCACACTCTGACTATCCCAGTTAATATTGGGGAAGTTGAAATCCCCCACTATTATTACCCTATTATTTGCACACTTCTCTGAGATTTGCCTGCATATCTGTTCCTCTATCTCCCCCTGACTGTTTGGGGGCCTATAGTACACTCCCAGCAAAGTGCTTGCCGCCTTTTTGTTTTTAAGTTCTACCCATATGGCCTCATTAGAGGAACCTGTTAATATATCATCCCTCCTTACAGCAGTAATTGACTCCTTAATTAATATTGCGACACCCCCTCCTCTTTTACCCCCCCCTCTGTCTCGCCTGAAGATTCTATACCCCGGAATATTGAGCTGCCAGTCTTGCCCCTCCCTCAACCATGTCTCCGTGATAGCAACAATATCATACTCCCATGTGTTCATCAACACCTTCAGTTCATCCACCTTATTCGCAAGACTCCTTGCATTAAAATAAATGCCATTCAGCCTTGCCCTACTCCCTTGTGCCATTACATATTTGCTCTGCCTTCCAAGCTGACTTGTTTTTCCTCTATATTTGGCTGTACACCACCCCCTATTATAGCTCCACTCTGTATCCCATCCCCCTGCCAAGTTAGTTTAAACCCCCCCCCAACAGTGCTAGCAAACCTCCCCACAAGGATATTTGTCCCGTTCTGGTTCAGTTGCAACCTGTCCGACTTGTACAAGTCCCACCTTCCCCAGAAGCAGACTCAGTGATCCAGGAAACTAAAACCCTCCCTCCTGCACCAACTCTTTAGCCACGCATTCATCTGCTCTATCCTCCTATTCCTATACTCACTAGCACGTGGCACTGGGAGTAATCCAGAGATTACAACCTTTGAGGTCCTGCTCTTTAATCTGCTACCTAGCTCCCTAAATTCTTGCTGCAGGACCTCATCCCTCTTCCTACCCATGTCGTTCATCCCAATGTGAACCACAACCTCTGACTGTTCACCCTCCCCCATCAGAATGCCCTGCAGCCGTTCAGTGACATTCTTGACCCTGGCACCAGGGAGGCAACAAACCATCCTGGAGTCCCATCTACGGCCACAGAAACACCTATCTGTTCCCCTTACGATAGAATCCCCTACCACTATTGCTCTCCCACTCTTTTTCCTCTCTTTCTGAGCAGCAGAAGCACCCCCGGTGCCAGGAAGTTGGCTGCTGCTGCCTTCCCCTGGTAAGTCATGCCCCTCAACAGTATCCAAATCGGTATGCCTGTTTGAGAGGGGGATGGCCACAGGGGTCCCCTGCACTACCTGCCTGCTTCTACTGCTCCACCTGATGGTCACCCATTTCCCTTCTGCCTGTGCAGCCCTTACCTGCAGTGTGACCAACTCACTAAATGTGTTATTCACGACCCTCTCAGCATCGCGAATGCTCCAAAACTCATCCATCCGCAGCTCCAGCACCTCAATGCAGTCTGCTAGTAGCTGGAGCTGGATACATTTCCGGCACACATGGCCGTCAGGGACACTGGCAGCGTCCCTGATTTCCCACATAGCGCAGGAGGAGCATAACACGGGGCTGGGCTGTCCTGACATGACTTACCCTTTAATTAATTGCAATTAAATTAAACAAATGAATCCCACCAATTTCACTACAGTTAAATGATATAATTAAGGGCCCTGGTTTACAAACTGTCCCCGCTACAGCACAGAGACCTTAAAAACTATAAACCACAGACTTAAAGTTTTAAAAAGAGAGAACTACTCCAACCAATCACTTACCTGTTTTGTGGTGACGTCACACCTCGATTACTTTTTACTTCTCTCCTTCCCTGAGATTGGTATGCCTACCTGAGCCTCTGGGGCCTTTTGTAGTCGCGCCTCCGCTCCGAGATTCCTCCCGCCGCTGCCGCTGCCGCACTGAGGCCTACCTGAGCCTCTGGGGCCTTTTGTAGTCGCTCCTCCGCTCCGAGATTCCTCCCGCCGCTGCCGCACTGAGGCCTACCTGAGCCTCTGGGGCCTTTTGTAGTCGCTGACTGATATGTATCTTAACTCCATTCATCCACCTTGGTTCTATAACTCTTAATACCCTTCCCTAACAAAAATCCATCAATCTGAGTTTTGAATTTTTCAATTGACCCAGCCTCAACAGCTTTTTGGGGTAGAGAGTTCCAGATTTCCACTACCCTTTGTGTGAAGAAGTGCTTCCTGACTACACCACCAGAGTTTCTCTCTATATACCCTATCAACTCACTTAATCACCTTAAACACCTCAGTTAGTTCACCTCTTAATCTTCTATACTCAAGGGAATACAAGCTTAATCTATGCAACCTGTCCCCTTTTAGCCTTGATATCATTCTAGTGAATCTGTGCTGTACCCCCTCCAAGACCAATATATCCTTCCTGAGGTCTGGTTCCCAGACCTGAATGCAGGACACTAAATGGGGTCTAACCAGAGCTTTATATAACTGTAACATAAATTCTACCCCTTTGTATTCCAGCCACCTTGAGATAAAGACCAACATTCTATTAGCCTTTTAAATAATTTTTTGTACCTGTCCACTAGCTTTTAGTGATTTCTGTACTTGGATCCCTAAATCTCTCTGCTCCACCACAGTTCCTAACTTCTCACCATTTAGAAAATTCTCTGATCTAGCTTTCTTGGGTCCAAAGTGGATGACCTCACATTTCCAGACATTGAACTCCATCTGCCACAGTTTTGCCCAATGACTTAATCTATCATACTGTACTTAGTGCATAATATTGATCAATTAACATTTTATTCATTTTTTGTTTTCTTCCCTCTCATTTTCTCCTGTCCTCTTCTCCTGAAGGCATCAACTCTTGCTGGCTTATGCTTCAATAGGAACCAGCAATCCTATGGTACATTGCCCAAGTGGCCATTTATCTTTTGTGAACCTAGATAGTATGGGTCAGTTGCCCAGTTTAGCATGGATGGCATCACAGCCAAGTCCAGTTCTATCATCACCCAACATTCGTACTTGAACACTTTCCAGCACGGGTTACTGAATAGCAATCAGGAGCAGGAACCCTGGATGATTTTCCTACAGCATCCCTACTGCTTCTCTTGCACAGGTTGCTACTGCATTGACAGCACATGCTATGTTTTGCCTGGAGCACAAACAATGCTGTTAACCTGATGAATGTCAAATTCATTGCAATAGTGAACTTGCGTGATTATTATTGCACAAGCCAGGAATATTGTTGCCTTCAGAAATTCCAGCATCCCGCCCCAAACCCTGTTCAGCCTCTGATGTCCATTAAGGCCTCCTCTTACTAGGTAAAGTGTCTTTTGTTGCCAAAAAAATAGAATATATAATGGTAAAACAAATATATCTGATTTTGAAAGGTCATCGACCTGAAACGTTAACTCAATTTCTCTCTCCACGGATGCTGCCCTGGCCTGCTGAGTTTTTCCAGCATTTTCTGTTGCTATTTATATCTGATTTGATATTGATTAAAAATTACACGGTCCCATTTATTACACCACTTCTAACTAAAGCAGATTTGGCCATCAGTTAGTCAATCTCCCCGTCATTGTGCATGGTGAGTCAGAGAATACAGCCTCTCTCTTACCTTCTTTGCTGTCTTCATGCTGCTATTTCTCTCTTTGTCTCCCCTGTTATACTTTACAGTCCTGCACTCTCCAGAAACTCTGCGTTCCTCTAACTCTGGCTTTTTGTGCATTCCTCACTCCCTTCGCCCCACCATTGGCATCCGTGCCTTCAGCCACACCATTGGCATCCGTGCCTTCAGCCACACCATTGGCATCCGTGCCTTCAGCCACCTAGGCTCGAAGCTCTGGAATTCCCTCCCTAAATCTCTTTGCTTCTCTCTCCTCATTTAATGCCCTCCTTAAAACCTACCGCTTTAACCAAGCTTTTAGTCATCCATCCTAATATCTCCTTCTTTGGCTCATGTCAATTTCTGTCTGATTACATTCCTGTGAAGCGCCTTGGAACGTTTTCCTATGTTAAAGACACTGTATGAATGCAAGATGTTGTTGTTTTTCATGTTGCTACCACCCTGTTTGCGCTAAACAATGAGGCAGTAATGGAATTAGTTGCCGTCTGTCCTAATTTTCAAGCAGTCGGCCAGCCTGACAGCTGGTGCTCCCATTGGAAACAGGTAGGAGGCTCATGCATATATGCTAATCGGGGTCAGATAATGCAGTTAGGATCTCCGACACCATTTTCAATTTCTAGTGAAAATTAAAGAGATCCTCAGCTGCAGTCAAAGAAAGCTGGATGGAGGTTTGGGAAACATTTTATGGCAGTTGATTGTGGGTTTTAAGCCTTAAAAGCTTCCAAATGTAATGTATTTGCTGCTGCAGATTCCCAGTACCAGCCATACTCAGCACCTCCAGGAGAGCAGGAAGAAAAATGGGAGGGGAAAAAAATCAGCTTTATTAATGATGTGATTTTTCTCACAAAGATATATTCCAATTACTGTAGAAAATGCTAATTTTCTAAATCAGACATTAAACCTACAGAAAGAAAAAATAATGGTTGTTATCCATGGTTTGCATACTGAATGTAATAACACATCAACATGTATTGATGTGCTATATGTGATTAAAATTCAATTCAGTTGAAATGCTTTCCATAAGTAGATTTCTAAACTTCATTGGAATCTCACGGCTTATGATGTATTTTGCAGATAAACAGTGTAATGATCAATAACATGTCATTCTAGAATAGTACACTAGGTGGAGCTATCGAGCTATAGAGCTGCAGAGCTGTATATTTAGTTGTATGAGTTTAAGACTACACTACCCACGATGCACTAGGCTACCCACAAGGCAGTAGACAAGATGGCTGCCTGCACACAGAGGTACACATGCTGAATCTCTACAGATGCTGTACCTAGAGAACGTGTACCGAATAAATGACTAAGTAGCTGTTCATAATGCAAACGACTAGTTATTAATGAACATAACATGGTACCAGCAGTTGTGAAAATCTGCTAAACATTGTGAAACGCGACATGGCGTCTTTGAAGCCACCAGGAGGTTTGAACCTCACGGGAAATGTCGACTGCAATTGGCGGACTTTCAAACAACAATTCAAACTCTACATTGCTGCCATCGGGTTCGGTATGAAGCCAGATGCAAGGAAGGTAGCATTGCTGCTCACGGTTGCAGGCCCACAGGCGATAGAGGTATTTAATACGTTTGTATTTACTCCAGAGGAGAACAGAGAAAAATTAGACGATATGCTAAAGAAATTTGATACACATTGTTCTCCCAAAAAGAACAAAACCTACGAGAGGTACATGTCCCGTTCAAGGACACAACAGCAAAATGAGACTTTTGATAGCTTTGTGACCGATCTGAAACTGAAAGCACAGGCATGTAATTTCTCTGAGCTGAAAGCATCCATGATTCGTGACCAAATTGTGTTTGGTATTCATGATAAAAAGGTCAGGGAACGTCTGTTGAGAGAAACCGAACTAACATTGGAAAATGCTGTGAAAATATGCCATGCCAGTGAGCTAGCTCAAAAGCATGCGAAGATGTTCAGTGAAATCAATAATGATACGATTGTAGTAAGTGCTGCTGTCGGTGCTGTGTCCTACAAAGGGAAGAAACGTGGGCAGAACAGAAATGAAAAGCAATCGGAGGATGAAATTTTTAATTGTAAACGCTGTGGTTACAAACACCAGTTAAGACAATGCCCAGCATTTGGAAAAATGTGCACAAAATGTCGTGGAAAGAATCACTTTGCCAAACAATGCTTTTCAAAAGTAAAAACAAAGAAAGGGCAACAAGTCAATATGATTGAGGACACTGATTTAAGTGAGACATTTTTTGTACGAATGGTGTCATGTGACAATGTCAAAAAGGATACAGAAAATGTGCAGCCCTCAGATATGGACAATGCTGAACATAATGTCAATGCAGTAAAAGAGGACAAATGGAGGTAAATGGAGCATTAGTTACATTGAAACTAGACACTGGGGCAAAAGCAAACTTAATCAGTATGAGTAACATTAAAAACAAGAAAGAAAAGCCCAAAATACAGAAAAAGTCAGTACTACTGAAGAGCTATAATGGACAGAAAATAGATAGCTTAGGTGTATGCAGATTTAAAGTGACAGTCAAAGACCAAGTGCATCATCTCATGTTTTCTATTGTGGCTGAAGGACTTGATTCACTACTAGGTGACAAAGCTTGTGAAGACTTAGAACTGGTCAAGAGAGTCTACTGTATAAACTGTGCCATAAGCAGACCAGATGACTCGGTGGATTCTGTAGTAAATAATTTCCAGGATGTGTTCAAAGGATTTGGAGTTCTACCATTCACTTACACGATCCAGCTAAAGGAGGATGCTCAGCCAGTGGTACATGCTCCACGAAGAGTTCCAGCACCCCTGCATGATCGGCTCCAGAAAGAACTGGACAGAATGACCACACTAGGAGTCATCAGGAAAGTCGAAGAGCCAACAGACTGAGTTAACTCCATGGTATGTGTAAAGAAAAAGAACAATGATCTAAGAATATGCGTGGATCCAAAGGACTTAAATGCAAACATAAAACGTGAACACTACCAGATTCCCAAGTGAGAAGAAATCACCAGTGAAATGTCAGGTGCCAGATAGTTTACAAAGTTCGATGCCTCACAAGGATTTTGGCAACTAAAACTGGATGAAGAGAGCACCAAATACTGTACCTTCAACACACCATTTGACAGGTATTGTTTCCTCAGAATGCCTTTCGGGATAATATCTGCATCTGAAATCTTTCATAGAGCGATGGAACACATAATTGAAGGTCTGGAAGGAGTTCGGGTCTATGTTGATGACATCATCATCTGGGGCTCCACACTGAAAGAACGCAATGAGAGACTGACTAAAGTGCTACAGAGCATACGCCGGAATGGACTGAAGCTCAACAAAGCCAAGTGTCAGTTTAGCGTCCAGGAAGTCACTTTCCTAGGAGATAATCTATCTGGTAAAGGAATAGAGCCAGATATGGAAAAAGTAAACGCCATATTAACATGCCCCGACCCACTGATAAAAAAGGAGTGCTATGCATCATGGGGATGATAAACTTCATTGGAAAGTTCATTCCTAACTTGTCAGCCAAGACAACCTGTCTGCGAGACCTGCTACATAAAACAAATGAGTTCGCATGGACAGAAAGACATGAACAAGAGTGGGTGAACCTCAAAACAGTGCTGACAACCACACCTGTACTCACTTTCTTTGACCTGACAAAGAGAATCAAAGTGTCAACGGATGCATCAAAAGATGGCTTAGGCGCGGTCTTGCTACAAGCAGAGGGTGAAGATTGGAAGCCTGTTGCCTATGCCTCCAGGTCTATGACTGATTCTGAGTGTCGATACGCCCAGATTGAAAAGGAATGTCTAGGCTTGGTAGTTGGATTTGAAAAGTTCGATGGCTACATATATGGACTTCCCACCTTCACAGTTGAGACAGACCACAGCCCACTGGTTGCCATCATAAAAAAAAATCTGAATGAGATGTCTCCAAGGATTCAACGACTCATGATGAAGCTGCAAAGATATGACTTAGGTTGATTGGCTATGATAAATTGACCCTTAGTGTTAGGGGGATTAAATACGTGGGGTTACGGGGATAGGGTGGGACATGTGTTGGTGTAGGGGTTACGGGGATCGGGTGGGATATGTGTCGGTGCAGGCTCGATGGGCCGAAATGGCCTCTATCTGCATTGTGGGGTTTCTGTGATTCTGTGATCTACACACCAGGCAAATACATAGTGTTAGCAGATGCACTATCCTGAGCACCCACAATGAGTCATGTGAGCTCTACTGAAGAAGACGTGGATGTTCATGTGAGTATGGTCACTGCTGCGCTGCCTGTGTCAGACACAAAATCAAAGCAAATAGCAGAAGAAACAGTAAAAGATACAGTGTTACAAACAGTAATAGAGAACATTCATCATGGTTGGCCAAAAGGTTCCTGTCCAAAATACTATCACATAAGGTCAGAGTTGAGTGTTGTAAGTGGACTATTACTAAAATAGAACAGAATAGTCAGACATGCTCAAAAGGATTCATGAGGGACACCTCGGAATTGAAAAATGCAAAAGGAGAGCAAGAGACACTGGCCTAGAAATTCAGTTCGGACGCTATTGCGGCGCTAAAGTCGGGTGCTCGGCAAATTTAGCGGCCGCCGGAAAGTGCAGGCGAGCTCGCCGAAATTCAGTAGATTTGGCCAACTTTTTGGCCGAGCGCTGCAATAGGCGTTGGAACCCTGTGTTCAGGCGCTAATCCGGCGATGCGGCCTGATAACGCCGATTCCGGGCGCAGCGCAGGTGCGATCATGTGGTGAGTGTCAGCAGACACCCTGACGCCGGCCAGCTCTTAAAGGGGGAAGGGTCAACTTTGACTGCAGCCACGCCCTGCATGCTGTAGCCCTGCAACTAGGCCTCAGGACTGGTTGTGTACCAAATCAACGCCTGGAGGTAATGGAGAGGGCCCGTGAAAGAGCCCAGCAGTTCTCTGACCATGCGCTGGGTGTGCTCCTTCATGGGGTACGCAAGAGAAGACGGGTCGTGTGCCCGGCTAGTGGCAGGAAGGCTCCCAGGAGCCAGTTCAGGGAGGCGTGGACCAAAATTGCCCGGAGGGTCTCCTCCAACTCCGATGTTCCCAGGAGTGCGGACCAGTGCCGCAAGAAATACAATGACCTATGTCGGCTGGTCAAGGTGAGTACCCTTTCCAGTGTCCCCCTCATCCTTGCATGTGCACCTCCCATTAGGGCCAAAGGGACATCAAAGGTCTAATGCCCAGCCCTCCTGCCGCTGCAATGGCACTTGCATGTTAATCAATAGCTCTTTCTGCACTTATCACACTGTCCAAGCTATTCCACCATGGGAGGCCTCACACACAGCAACAGGGCACCACACTGTCCAAGCTATTCCACCATGGGAGGCCTCACACACAGCAACAGGGCACCACACTGTCCAAGCTATTCCACCATGGGAGGCCTCACACACAGCAACAGGGCACCACACTGTCCAAGCTATTCCATCATGGGAGGCCTCACACACAGCAACAGGGCACCACACTGTCCAAGCTATTCCACCATGGGAGGCCTCACACACAGCAACAGGGCACCACACTGTCCAAGCTATTCCACCATGGGAGGCCTCACACACAGCAACAGGGCACCACACTGTCCAAGCTATTCCACCATGGGAGGCCTCACACACAGCAACAGGGCACCACACTGTCCAAGCTATTCCACCATGGGAGGACTCACACACACCAACGGGGCACCACACTGTACTTAGACGCCCTCCTTTCTCTTGCAGGCCAAGCTGGCAAGGAACGCCAGGAGCCTGCGTGTCACTGGTGGAGGCCCTCGCGATTACCAGGAGCTAACGGTTCTGGAAGAGAGGGTGGCCCGACTCCTGCGTCACCCGGTGACTGGGCCTGTGGCGCTCGGCGACGCCGACCCTATACTGGAACCCACTGGTAAGGACAGGACCGGGTGCACCTCTCTCCTTGCCCTCGCGCATCAGATCTACATCCTTCCCCACTGGCCGAAAAATGCGCATAATGCACCAGTGCGGCCTCCCTTGCTGTCGGCCTGTCCTCACTCTAAAGCTACACTTGTGCCTTCCTGCTTTCAGCTGGTGAGGAGGAGGTGCTCCCTGAAGCCCAGACAGCCAGGCCCTCGGAGGAGGAGGACGTCGAGGAGCAGCAGGAAGGCGCCACCTCGGGGGAACCCTCCTCCGCTCCAGGAGATGGCAATGAAGGGGAGACGTCTGGCGTGCCGGAGAGCCAGGGGGAGGCGGGGGAGGGGAGCCCCGAACCTGGTCCCAGTGGCATGGACGCACGCGGCAAGGCTCCGGCGGCACGCCAGCCTTCTGCCCAGAGGGGGGAGGCGGTGGAGGGGAGGGCAGAACCTGCTCCCAGTGGCGTGGCCGCACGCGGCAAGGCTCCAGCGGCACGCCAGCCTTCTGGCCAGAGGGTGGAGGCGCCCTCCAGTCCGGACTCGGACGTCGCCCAGGAGGTGCGCCTCCTGGACGAGATGTCGGCGGCGTCGGAGCGGCGGCACGTCGAATTCATGGAGGTGGTGGCACAGATGCCTCACGCCATCGAAAGCCTCGCACAAAGTGTGGTGGCTTTCGGCCAATCCCAGGCCAGGGGGCTGGAGCAAATCGCAGCAGCGCACGCCAGGGGGGTGGAGCTCCTTGTGGCAGTGCATGAGAGGGGGGTGCAACAACTCGAGGCAGCGCAGCACGCCAGTCGCCAGCTGAGAGGTGCTGGGCAGACAATGGCACTGCAGATGCGGGCACATGCCGGCGCAGTTGGGGCACTGACTTCTGCCACCCTCGCACTGGCGCGGAGGCGTCGCCAGGCCAGTCGCCGCCCTGCTGCCGCACACCGGTCTGGCGACCAACAGTTTGGCGCGCTTGCTCCCCGGCCAGGCCGCCCGAGTGCACGTGTGTCTGGCGAGCAGCGCGCGCCTGGCATCACCCACCTTGTCCCCATTGGTGCAGGCGAGCCTGCCACTCCCCCAGCCAGGGTGCAAGGAGCTGCTGCAGGCAATGAAGAGGGCCACCCACAGCTGCAGCAGCCACCAGCCGGCCCCTCCCGTGCCCGCCCTCGTGTAGGCCGACCCCCAAGGGCATCTGGCGAGACGCCTTGTCGCCCTGAAGATCCTTCCCCCAGCCTCGCCACAGCCTCACGGCCCAGCTTGAGGCGCAGCAGCAGGAGGGGTCGGGGCAAAAGACGGCTGTCGACGGACTCGCCCTCTCGCCACACCGAATAGAGTGTGGTGAGCGAGGGTTTGGGTGATGCGGGGGCTTCTGTTCTGGGGGGCATTATGTTGTTTGGTTTTATGGGGGTGTTTGTGTTGTGGGGGGGGCTTGTTTTTGTTAGGCCAGTGAGGAAGGCCATTTGGATGTTGATGTTTTGTTAGTCCTCCCCAGGTTTTGGGAGTGACAGAAGTTTGTGACTGTTTTTTGGGGGTCTTCTCTGTTTTGCTCTTCCATGTGGGAAGGGCCCTGAGTTTTTGAAATAAAGATGTTTATTTATTCACCATGTGCAGGTGTCATGTTTCAAGTGGTTGTTGGGTTAACCGGCTGAGGGCTTGCGGAGCGGCTGCCTTCAGCTGCGTTCAGTGGCCCAGGCCATTCCCTGACAGGGGGCCTAGAAGTGTCGAGCAATAAGCCCCCGGCAGACGGCCCTTGGACCTTGTCGCTCCCTCCTGGCCTGGTGCTCCTCCTCCTCAGGGTCCTCCTGCTCGTCCTCCTGAGGTGGTGGGGCAATGTCAGGTGGCAGTGCCTGAGTCCTGCGGATAGCCAGGTTGTGGAGCATGCAGCACACCACGATGAACTGGGAGACTCTATCCGGCGAATACTGAAGAGACCCGCCGGAACGATCCAGGCAACGGAACCGTTGCTTGAGGACGCCTATCGTTTGCTCTATTAGGTTCCTTGTGGCTTGATGGCTTTCGTTGTATGCCAGCTCCGCTGGGGTCCTGGGCGCGCGGAGCGGGGTCATGAGCCATGTGCACAAAGGGTAGCCCTTGTCCCCGATAAGCCATCCCCTTGGTGGAGGCTGTGCCTGGAACATGTCAGCCACAGTAGTCTGGCGCAGGATAAAGGCATCGTGGCTGCTTCCTGGGAAGTGGGCATTGACAGCTAGGATGCGCTGCCTGTGGTCACACACCAGCTGCACATTTAGGGAATGGTAGCCCTTCCGGTTGCGGTATTGCTCGGCATTGTGGATAGGTGCCCGCATAGCCACATGCGTTCAGTCAATGGCGCCCTGCACCATGGGGAAGGCCGCGATCCTGGCAAATCCGACTGCACGCTGCTCCTGCTTGTGTTGGGTCATGGGGAAGGAGATGAATTGGTGCCTCCTCGCGAAAAGTGCTTCGGTGACCTGTCGGATGCAGCGATGCGCGGCGAACTGGGAGATGTTCGCAATGTCCCCAGCAACGGCTTGGAAGGAGCCGCTTGCATAAAAGCTGAGAGCCACCGTGACCTTCACTTCCACCGAGAGAGACGCCCTGGACATGAGCTGTGGCTGCAAATCTGCGTGAAGCAGCTGGCAGATCTCTCCAACCACCTCCCTTCTGAAGCGCAGCCTCTTGACACAATGCGCCGCAGTCATGGTGAGATATGAGACCTGCTCCCGGTATTGCCTGACTGGGTAAGGCCTACGTTGGCGACGCCTAATGGCCCCTCTGCGTCTAGGCATGCCTGGCCCTCTCTCAAAGCGTCTGCGAGCCCTTCGCACAAAATGTAGCAACTGAGGGTTGGCCCCCCATGCAGCCCCCATTACAAAGTTCCAAACAGCAAAATCACAAGGATGCAAATGTCAAAGCACTGGCTAGAAGCCAAAAATACCTCTCCTATGGTGTCCGAAATCAGTAATCTCTGTGCCTTGCTCTCTGTGCAGAAATCCAAAGCAGTAAAGTCATTGCAGCGAAATGGCTGGCTTTTATGGGTGAGTGGATGTGCCCTTTAATTAGCGCTCCCCGAATCCCACAGGGCCTCTGTTGAGTTCCATTTCACAGTTCTTAGCAGCGCCACGCCCACATCGGCCGGGCGCCACTGAATTTCCGGTTTGGGGCGCACAAACGGCGTTGCACGACGGAATGACGTCATAAGATGCGCGCGCAGCTGAGCGGGCGCTAACACTTTGCGCCGGCGCTAAAGCCCAGCTGAATTTCGGCGTAGGCGCAGATCCGGCGGTGCCCGGCCGCTAATTGGATAGCGCCGGAAATCTGGCGCTAACGGCTGGCGCAAACAGCTGAATTTCTAGGCCACTGTTTATTGGCCTGGCATAAATAAGGACATTGAGAACATGATAGGGAAATGTGAGACATGTCAGGAACACCAAAACAAACAAACAAAGGAACCAATGATAGTAGCTGACTTACCAACAGCACCGTGGCAAAAGGTTGGTATGGACCTTTTTCATTTAAATGGTAAAGAATATCTAACAGTGATTGACTACTATTCTAACTATCCTGAGATGGTGCTGCTCTCAAGCACCACAGCAAGCAGTGTCATAATGCATGTGAAATCCATCTTCGCCAGACATGGAATTCCCAGGATTGCCGTTAGCGACAATGGTCCGTGCTTCAACTGTAAGGAATGGCAACAGTTTGCAGCACAGTATGACTTTCAGCACATCACAGCCAGTCCTCTGTATGCTCAGTCGAATGGTAAGGCAGAGAAAGGTGTTCAAGTTCTCAAACAGCTACTGAAGAAAGCAACAGAAAGCAAGTCTGATCCTTATCTCGCCCTGCTGAGCTACCGAGCCTCACCTTTAGACTGTGGTTCTTCACCTGCTGAACTACTAATGGGTCACAAGTTGTGCACCACGCTGCCCTGCTGTGCAAATGAAAAGCAAAGTAAGGAACTGAGACAGAGACTTCAACTGTTAAAGCTGAAACAGAAATCATACTATGACAAGTCATCCAAAACTCTAAAACCATTGACAAGGGATGATGTTGTCATGATTGAGGATCCAGATGCATGGAACAGGAAAGCTACAGTTCTTGAGGAAGTACGACCAAGGTCATACACTGTTAGAACTGAGGAAGGACAGATTCTCAGGAGGAACCGCCGTTCCCTCCTGAAAACACAAGAAACTATCCAAGAGCAGATTGATGACAATGCCTCAACTGAATCTTGTCAATCACCACCAGAACAATCTCATGCAAACACATCAGACTTACCCGTGCTGAGACGATCCACACGTGAAGTGAAAAAGCCTGATAGACTTAATCTTTGAGTATAAAGTAAAGCTTTGAAAATGTTTATGTTTATAGAGCACTAACAAAAGTGTTACTGATATCTTCTTTATCATGTTTCTTGAAAGTTGATTGATAGTGATTGATATTGATTTTGTTTAACCTCAAAGAAAGGGGGATGTAATGATCAATAACATGTCATTCTAGAATAGTACACTAGGTGGAGCTATAGAGCTATAGAGCTGTAGAGCTGTATATTTAGTTGTATGTGTTTAAGACTACACTACCCACGATGCACTAGGCTACCCACAAGGCAGTAGTAAAGATGGCTGCCTGCACACAGAGGTACACATGCTGAATCTCTACAGATGCTGTACCTAGAGAACGTGTACCGAATAAATGACTAAGCAAAAGCTAACTGTTCATAATGCAAACGACTAGTTATTAATGAACATAACAAATGGTTCATTCCTTATAATGTTAATGAAAACGTTAACACAAGTGAAAGACTTACCGTGTGGAGTTGCCACACATCTAGGGAACAATGGGTGGCAAATGCAGCCTTTGTTACTGTACATTATTTAGGTAAGTTACTAATGGGGGAACAATGAGTGATGACTTTTAATGTCCTAATATTCATCTTGTACAAATGCATGCTACCAAATCAAATTGTTTGCCTTATGAAACGTGTCTTTTTCTATCCAATTCAGGCAACCTAAAAGCTTCTATTCGAGTTAGTGAGATTGCCTTGAAGTGGCTGTCTCGCTTTGGTTTTGCTCTCAGGGGGACTATCAGCCAAAGTTCCTGTTCCAGATCGCCATCCAGTGGCTCCAACCGGAAAGTGTTCATATATGGACTTTGAGTGAGGGCAGGATAGGGCTTGGCTGCAGTGACCCCCAATGATCAAGTAGCCTGCTCACACTCACTGCTCACATCTGTCCGAGTTTTGAACAGCAAAGCTCAATTTCAAATCTGGCCACCTTGAGAAATTAAACTGAGAAAAACCCAAAGCTCCTAAATTCCATGGGCAGCGATCCCAGGATTGCATCTGCTGGTGCCCTCCATCTCTGACTCCTGTCCGAGTTTGCGGATCGGTGGGTGAGCGCCTCATTTGTATGGGGCTGGTAGGCAGAAGTACCAATTGGGGCACTTCTTTCATGCCCATCTGCCCCATGCACCTCAAACTGGGGCAGCCACCTACCCTTGTGGTGAATTGTGGAGTTGCCCAGGACCCCTTCCTGGACTGTGGCCATAGCACGAGCTGGACCCCGAGCAAGGAGGCTGCTCCAGGAAGTCATTTTAAAAAATGGTCTCTTCAAGGTCAGGCCCCATCTCTCTTGAAGTACCGGCTGTCACTGAAATCCCAAGTCCAGGCTGAGGGTCAGTAGCAGGAACTTCTGCCTTTGGGAGGCCTTGCCCCAGCTTTGTAAGGGGCGGATGGAAGTCCTGCACCTGACAATATAATGCAGAAATGACAGAGACCTGCTGTAACTGCTTCTCTCCTATTTCCTTGGGGGTTTCACTGGTCTCCTGCCAGTTCCAATGCTAATTTTTTGAAAACATTGTGCACAAACAAGCCAAACAGGCTTCTCATACATGCATAAACACAAAGCAGGCTCAAGTTGCATTTGCATCTCTCTGTAACCTCCACCAGCCCCACAGCCCTCCGAGAAATCTGCATTCCTCCAACTCTGGCTTTTTGTGAATCTCCCACTTCCTTCGCCCCATCGTTGGTGGTCGTGCCTTCAGCCGTCTAGACCCTAAGTTCTGGAATTCCCTCCCTAAACCTGTCCGCTTCGCCACCTCTCTCACCTCCTTTAAGGCTCTCCTTAAAACCTACCGCTTTCACAAGCTTCTGGTCACCTGTCCTCCATCTTTGGCTCAGTGTCAATTTTTGTCTGATTATGCTCTTACTTTGGACATTTTACTACATTAAAGGTGCTATGTAAATGTAAGTTATTGTTGTAGGTACTTGAGTGAAAAGCTCCTGTTAACATAAGAATTAGGAGCAGGAGTCGACCATACGGTCCTTCGGGCCTGCCCCGGCATTCGATAAGATCATGGCTGATCTTCGACCTCAACTCCACTTTCCCGCCCGATGTATGATTGCACGATGTGGATGCTCACAGCCATTTTATAACTGTTCTGATGGATGAGTCACCCTGAATTGCTCTTGTATGCTTCCGAATATCCAAGCTCCGGAGCAAGATCGACAAAGCCTGACCGCATCGCTTTTACCTGCATGTTTGTTGGAGAAATACTGCCATGTAGTGGAGAAAGCAGGAATTAAATAAAAATGTATTATTTAAAAAGAAAATAAACTAATTAAGCAATAGTATTAAACATATGGTAAAGAACAAAATAAATTACAGAACAAAATGATGCAAAGTCAGCTTACACTTTACTGACAGTGGTAAAATATATGTTGAAGCCTTGTCAGCAGAACATTTGCAGTGGAGGCACTTTGGAATGAAAGAAATGGACTTGAAAATGATGGTTTCATAGCAGTTTGCATATGAATACACCGCTAGATGCTGTTCAGTCATCCTTCCTACTTGTGATAACTTTGCAGAAGATGCATCTATACCTTGTAGTTTTACAAATGCATATATCGACTCAATCCAGAAGATGAGAATTTTGCTGTGTTTTGAATTAAAGTTAATTAATAACAACTGCCAGAGGCGGCTCCTCAGGTGAGGCACTGCCTCACCTAGAATCGTGTGTGTGCTCACGCCAGCAGGACTCGGTTTCGGTAGCAGGTCGAGCCCGGGAGAGCAGGCTGGAGCCTCCGGCATAAATGTAAATTGTGTGAATATACTTTTACAAAGTACTTAATATCCGAGCAGATCACACCAGCCCGATCCACCAATAACAGAGTCCTTTTTGTAACATTTGCATATTGAATTATCATTGGCCCGCAGGCATCTGTAAGGAATACCTATTATATTCACATGTGATCACATGCTGAGTTGTCATTGGCCTGCAGGCATCTGTAAGGGCTACTTTTGTTTTGAAGACCCAGGCTAGGGGTCCTAATGCCATGCTTTTCCCACTGGTGCTGCTATGAGTAAGATCACAGACCTAATGGCCTAGAAATTCAGTGCCCTTAGCACCGATTTTGCGGCGCTAGAGGGCCTAGCGCTGCAATTGGCGCCGGTTCCTAAATTGCCTGGGGCCCTTCCGCGGCGGTAGACCGGTAGCGCTGCGCCGGCACCGATGACGTCATCGGTGTGCGCAGCGTCCCGGTTGCCGTGGTAACCCGGCCCCAAGCCGAAATTCAGTTGCACCCGCCTCGCCCGTGGCAGGCGCAACTAAGACTCTGGCAACAGAGTCTTCCCCCAGTGTGCGCCGGCGCATAAAGGTGGAGCGGCGGCCGGCCACGTTCCCGGCGGCCGCCTGCCCGCACCTCCCTTCCCGGACTCCTGCATTCCCCCCCCGCGGCCCTGATCAGTGTCTCATGCGAGCCCGGCACTTCCCCGAGGTGCCGGGCTCAGATGTCGGGTCAATCCGCCGGACAGTTGTCGGCTGCAGGCAGCTCCTCCTTAACAGGAGGAGGAGGCCTGCAGTTCCCCCGCCTGCCGCACCGCATCGGGTGCCGCAGCGGGGGATTAGCGCCGGGAAACCCAAGTTCACGCCCGTTTTGAGGCGCTAAAGGAGGGTTTTAGCGCCCGCCGCTGTCTGGGCCCGGCGCACCCGAATTTTCGTCGGGCGCTGCCACATTACCACTGGCGCAAACTTTCTGGCGCTACAGCCCTGGCAAGACCAGAACCCAATTTCTAGGCCAATGCTTAATAAAAGAGTTCAACTGTAATACTCCGTTGTCCTGCAATTTATCATTTTTATACAATGTGTGTAAAACAAGACACTTTTTCTCAAGTATTGCTGAGCCGCCGCAAAGCGTGCCTCCAGATCCCATTGGAGCAAAGCTCCGCGCTCCCAGTGACCAGTTTCAACTGCACATTCAGGGTTGAACCTTTCGTCCGCTGTCTGGCGCAACCGACCCACCCACTGGGCTCGGTGATAAGGTTCACACCAAGCTCAGTTGTTGGGGGGTTAAGCTTCGTTGCACTCAGTTTCATGGTTGGGATGAACGATTTCAGCGGGTGCGACCTGATTTGGTTGATGGGAAACGTTTAATTGCGGAGGTGGGACTGTGTGTTGGGGACGGATTATTGACTCGAGTCCGGGGAGGGGGGTTTGGACATGTTCCTGAAGCCTGCACCCAATCTGTGGTGGAGTCAGTTCATCTTCTCCCTCTCGTCCCCCACATTGTTCGAGACCATATTGTGGCACTAACAAAGGGATTGAATGATGAATGAGAGCTGTATGTCTGCCCTTCACTATTCGACCCTACATCAGCAATTTGAAGAAAAACACCTCTTATCTGCAATGGTCACTATTTACACAACCCCAAGCAGCAAAACAATTTGCAAAAACAATCTGGTGATATACTCGTTCATTCTTTTCCTACAAAGTTTAGTTGCTTTTTAAAAAAAAAGTTCAATCCTGGATGTAAAGAAAGCAACTGTTGACCAATGCAGTTTGAAAAATGTAATATATAATTGATAAGATTGGTGGTGGGGTTGCGTGGGAAGGGCCCTTTGTTTTGGTAACACGCTGGCTCGGTTCGGCATGCAGAGCCTGTCAAAAAGGTCAACAGTCGCACTGAAAACTGCACTGTAAAAATAATGTAAACAGGCCAATATGATCAGCACACTATATATACGAAAGAAAGATGGAGAGTGAACATTGAAATTTAATGTAAACAGAATGTTAGGTCACCGGAGGTCACGACATATATTTCCAAGTAAAGCAGCTTTCACTTCAGAGAAATATATAGAGCAAACCCGCCCTCTAGCAGTGCTTGCTGCAACTGAACTTTATTTGTCCCGTCTGAGTAACGTACGTCATTCAGTACTGCAAGGAAGTGACATTCCACTGCAGGCGCTCACAGTGACATATGTCATGCTTACTTGAAAGTTGCAGCAGATTTACCAGTTTGTTGGCCAAAGTGTTCGTAAATCAACATTTTACTTTTAAAAGCTTCTTTGAGTAACAGCAACATGCCTTTCATACATTTTGTTTAGCTAACAGAATGCAAATAAAGATCAAAAATAATAAATTAGCAGATGATTGTAAACACCAGCACTGTAGTTCTTTGCACACATTTTAGCAGTGTAAATCTGGTGTATCCATGTTAGGTTTACTCACCCTGCTGAATGAGCAGAATGAGCAGCATGTCCGTATAGTTAGCAGTGAAATGCAAGTAGCATTTTGAAAAGGAATATGCACTTTATATTATCAAATACCGAAACATAGGCTCCTCCAGTGGCTTAGTGGTAAATGTATTGTCTATTGTGATACTGAGCAGGTAGCCCCAGGAAAATCCCAGCTTCCATCCCTGCTCTATGCTGGATTAGCTAGTTGTAGTGAGGGTGCCAGAATCGGCCTATGTGTCCTTGGGCTAGTGATGGGGAGGATGGGTGTAAGACATTTCCTTTCGGGACGTCACAGGTTTAAGTTTCTGACCCGATAATTATAAGTGAGTAATTGACACAAACGCAGATTCTGACTTAACTCAACTTTATTGAGATGTCAGAGATCAAAGGTTACAGTACAATGTCAAAACTAAACTTGTTGCAATACTCTGCCCGACACCATTAACATATTTTGCGGTTAGGATATACATACAATTACCCACGGATGGTCAGGTCGTGTTGATTGCAGGTTCTTTGGGACGACCGACCAAGTCACACCCCTCTTCTGACTGCAGTCTGATCCTCGCAGGTGAGATGACTGGCCAGGCCACCTCTTCCGACTGCAGCCCTATCCTTGTAGGCGAGATGACTGGCCAGGCCACCTCTTCTGACTCAGTCTGATCCTCGCAGGCGAGATGACTGGCCAGGCCACCTCCTTCCGACTGCAGTCTGATCCTCGCAGGTGAGATGACTGGCCAGGCCACCTCCTTCCAACTGCAGTGAAGATATCTTTTTGGTCATTGTCTTTTATTCTTGTATGAGAGTAAACTTGCAAGGAACATAAAAGCGGACTGTAAAAGCTTCTACAAGTATGTAAAAAGAAAAAGATTAGTGAAGACAAATGCAGGCCCCTTACAGTCAGAAACAGGAGAATTTATAATGGGGAACAAGGAAATGGCAGAGCAATTAAACAAATACTTTGGTTCTGTCTTCATGGAAGAGGACACAAATAACTTCCCAGAAATGCTAGGGAACCAAGGGTCTAGTGAGAAGGAGGAATTAAAGGAAATTAGTATTAGTAAAAAAATAATGCTGGAGACATAAATGGGACTGAAAGCTGATAAATTCCAAGAGCCTGATAATCTGCATCCCAGAGTACTGAAAGAGGTAGCCGTGGAAATAGTGGGTGCATTGGTAGTTGACACACGGTGAAGATCATGTCCATTGTGCCCCTTAGTGGGCGGAATCCACATTGCGACTCTGGGAGGAGCTCTTCAACCACTAGGAGAAGGCGATTGAGGAGGATTCTTGCGATGACTTTCCCTGTGGCAGACAGCAGGGAGACTCCTCTGTAATTACCGCAATCGGATTTGTCACCTTTCTTGAAGATGGTCACGATTACGGCATCTCTGTGATCCCCTAGCCTGCTCTCCTCCTTCCAAATAAGAGAAATGAGTTCATGTATTCACGCCAATAGTGCTTCTCCGCCATGTTTTAGCACCTCGGCGGGGATTCCATCTGCTCCTGAGGCCTTGTTGTTCTTCAGTTGCCGGATGGCCTTTTCAACCTTATGCCGGGCTGGGGTTGTGCTGAGGTGGTGGCAGGTAGCATGCTGCGGGATGGAGTTGATGACACTCCCATCGATGACAGAGTCTCGGTTAAGGAGATCTCAAAGTGCTCCTTCCAGTGGGCACTGACTGCCTCTCTGTCCTTGATGAGTGTCTCTCTGTCCTTGATGAATACCTCTCCGTTCTTGGCCCGCAGTGTCACCATCTTCACCGCGCGTCAACTACAAGGGAAATGCAGGGAACAGCACCAACCATTGTACATGGCCTTCTTTGACCTCACAAAGGCCTTCGACACCGTCAACCGTGAGGGATTATGGAGTGCCCTCCTCAAATTCGGCTGCCCTCAAAAGTTTGTCACCATCCTCCACCTGCTTCACGATGACATGCAAACCGTGATCCTGACCAACAGATCCACCACAGACCCAATTCACATATGGACCGGGGTCAAACAAGGCTGTGCCATCGCACCAATGCTGTTCTCGATCTTCCTGGCTGCAATGCTCCATCTCACCCTCAGTAAGCTCCCCGCTGGAGTGGAGCTAATCTATAGAACAAACGGGAAACTGTTCAACCTCCGTCGCCTCCAGTCTAGAACCAAGGCCGTCCCATCCTCTGTAATCGAATTACAGTAGGCAGACAATGCTTGCATCTGCACTCACTTTGAGGTAGAACTCCAAACCATCGTCAACACCTTCACCGAAGCATACAAGAGCATAGGCCTTATACTAAACATCCATAAAACAAAAGTCATCTACCAACCTGCCCACGCCACACAGTACTGCTCCCTGATTATCAAAATCCACGACGAGGCCTTGAACAATGTGGACCACTTTCCATACCTCGGAAGCTTACTGTCAACAAGGGCAGACGTCGATGACGAAGTCCAACACCACCTTCAGTGTGCCAATGCAACCTTTGGTCACCTGAAGAAGAGAGTGTTTGAAGACCAGGACCTCAAACCTAGCACTAAACTCATGGTCTACAGAGCAGTAGTGATACCTGCCCTCCTGTATGCTTCAGAGACATGGACCATGTACAGCAGGCACCTCAAAGCACTGGAGAGGTACCACCAATGCTGCCTCCGCAAGGTCCTGCAAATCCATTGGCAGGATAAGTGCACCAACGTCAGTGTTCTCGCTCAGGCCAACATCCCCAGCATCGAAGCTTTGACCACGCTCGATCGGTTCCGATGGACGGGCCACATCGTCCGCATGCCCGATACGAGACTCGCAAAACAAGCGCTCTACTTGGAGCTCCGACACAGCAAGAGAGCCCCAGATGGGCAGAGGAAACGCTTCAAGGACACCCTCAAAGCCTCGTTGAAAAAGTGCAACATCCCCACTGACACCTGGGAATCCCTGGCCCAAGACCGCACAAACTGGAGGAGAAGCATTCGGGAAGGCGCCAAACACCTCGAGTCTCTTTGCCGGGAGCAAGAGGAAGCCAAGCGCAAACACTGGAAGGAGCGCACGTCAACCCAAGCACCTCACCCACCCGTCCCTTCAACCACCGTCTGCCCCACCTGTGACAGAGACTATAGGTCCCGCATTGGACTCATCAGTCACCTGAGAACTCATTTTTAGTGTGGAAGCAAGTCATCCTCGGTTCTGAGGGATTGCCTAAGAAGAAGAAGAAGGATGTATTGGTTGTCATCTTCCAAAATTCTATAGATTATGGAACAGTTCCTGCAGATTGGAGGGTAGCAAATGTAACCCCACTATTTAAAAAAAGAGGGAGAGAGAAAACGGGGAACTACAGACCGGTTAGTCTAACATCAGTAGTAGGGAAAATGCTAGAGTCTATTATAAAGAATGTGAACAGGACACTTAGAAAATATCAACGGGATTAGACAAAGTCAGCATGGATTTATGAAAGGGAAATCGTGTTTGAGAAACCTACTGGAAATATTTGAGGATGTAACTGGTAGAATAGATAAGGCAGAACCAGTGGATGTGGTGTATTTGGATTTGCAGAAGGCCTTTGATAAAGTCCCACATAAGAGGTTAGTGTGCAAAATTACAGCACTTGGGATTGGGGGTAATATACTGGCATGGATTGAAAATTGGTTAACAGACAGGAAACAGAGAGTAGGAATAAATGGGTCTTTTTCGGGGTGGCAGGCGGTGACTAGTGGGGTACCGCAGGGATCAGTGCTTGGGCCCCAGCTATTCACAATAGCCCAGAAATTCGGGTCTAGAGCTTCCCGCGGGTGCAAGCCCCCGACCTGCACTTAGCTAGCACGCCGGCCGTTGAGCTGTGGGTCCGCGTGGGATTCCGATCCTGGACCTCCTCCAACTGTCGGCGCACAGTGCTTGTGTATCCCAGGGGAGCAGTTAGTTTGATGCGTCCCCTGGGATCATGTGGGCCATGGAAAGCCAATGGTAGCAGGGAATGCTTCATTCATAAGTTTGGCAGGAAGAGCTGTCAAACCTATAAATACTATAAGCCCCAAAACATCAATAAAACTTCAAATAAATTTTTAAAAAAATCACATTTTTAAAAATAACTATAAATTACAGGAAATAACTATTTGAAACAATAATTTAAATTTTGAAAAAATTAATTACATTTTCTAATGGGGCTAAAAATAAACTTACCTTTCTTTAAAGTATTTAAAAATAATAAACATGTGGAAAAAATGTTTTAATTTTAATTAATTCACCACTTACCTTGTTAAAAGCAGGCCTTGCGCCTGCTTTTTAAAAGTGTAACTGCTGGAGACTTACCCTCCCAGAAAAACCTGGGAAAAAAATGTAATTTCGAAGCGCACGTGCTGCCTCTCCGGCGCACGCGATCCACCTCTCAACCCCTTCTTTCAGGGGAACAGAAGTGCCGGTTTCCTGCGCATGTGCAGTGCATGCACGAAACCGGCACTTTCGTTGGGCCTACACGTGAGTACCCCGTGCGTACTCACGCGTTGGGACCCGAATTTCTGGGCCAATATATATCAATGATTTGGATGAGGGAACCAAATGTAATATTTCCAGGTTTGCTGACAACACAAAACTAGGTGGGATTGTAAGTTGTGAGGAGGATGCAAAGAGGCTTCATGGCGATTTAGACAAGTTGAGTGAGTGGGCAAACACATGGCAGGTGCAGCATAATGTGGATAAATGCGAAGGTAGGAAAAACAGAAAGGCACAGAATTTAAATGGTGATAGATTGGGAAATGTTGATGTACAAAGGGACCTGGGTGTCCTTGTACACCAGTCACTGAAAGCAAACATGCAGGTGCAGCAAGCAGTTAGGAAGACAAATGACATGCTGGCCTTCATTGCAAAAGGATTTGAGTACAGAGCAAGGATGTAATACTACAGTTGTACAGGGCCTTGGTGAGACCACACCTGGAGTACTGTGTGCAGTTTTGGTCTCCTTACCTAAGAAAGGATAAACTTGCCATAGAAGGAGTGCAGCGAAGGTTCACCAGACTGATTCCTGGGATGACAGGACTGTCGTATGAGGAGAGATTGGGTCTGTGGTGTATGTACCTTTAAGACAGAACTACTTTTACAGCTCCTGTATACTGTAGTACCGGCAGTGACCACACCTGTATATAAGCCTTGCGCATGCCTCTGTACCCCCAGTCTTGAGGCTACCCTCCTCCAGTAAATACCTGTTTATTGTTAAGTTACAGCATCCGTGTGGTTATTGAAAAACATCATACTCTCAGAATCACGGATCTAACAGTGGCGACGAGTGTCGATTCGAATCTACCTGCAACTCTGCATTTCCCTTCGAGGATTTGCTCCGGGAGGGCGGTGTAAGAAAGTCGAGGCCAGGAACACGGGCGTCGATCACGAGCAACCGCCCAGCCATCCGGCAGAGAGTGAACACCGCAGGGGAGGCTGTGGAGAGCCGGGCTTGGTTCCCCAGCCACGACGATCAGCAAGAGACTGACGACAGGTCCAGCGCAGACCCTTCCCGGACAGCGGTGGCTGGAGCTGACCGACGGCGGAGAGAAAGCCGAGCAGCGTCGATGGGGTAAGACAGAGGGTGAAGCGCACAGGACACAGCCGGGGGTTGAAAACCGAGCGGCGTCGAGAAAAAAAAAAAAACCGGAGAGAGAGAGGGTAAAGCAACAGCCGGGTTCAGGACCGAGCGGCGTCGAGGAAAAAAAAAAAAAAGAACGCGCAGAGCACAGCCAGGGCTCAAGGGCTGAACAGTGTCCGCGGGGAGAAGAAGGGAGAGCGCGGGAGACGCCATTGAGCCGCGGAGAAGAAGGAAGAGCACGGGAGACGCCATTTTTAGAAGCCGCAGCGGAGAAGAAGGGCGAGCGCGGGAAGGAAGGAAAGCGCGGGAGACGCCATTTTGTGCCAGCGGAGAAGAAGGGGAAGCGCGAGAGACGCCATTTTTGACAGTAAATTACACCCAGGGATGCCGAAGAGTGGCAGTATCTCTACGTTCGACAATGAAGTTGAAGATTGGCCGACATATGTGGAACGTATTGAGGTGTACTGCAGGGCGAATGAAGTGCCAGATGCTCGGAAAGCACTGGTTCTGTTAAATACCATGGGTGCAAAAACTTATGGGTTACTGCGGAATCTAATAACCCCAGAGAAGCCGGTGAACAAGAATTTCGAAAGCATAGTAGAAATCCTACAGGACCACTTAAACCCCACACCACTGCAGAACGATTTAAGTTCCATAAAAGGAACCAACACAAAGATGAAAGCAATGCTGAGTACCTAACGGAACTGCGCAAGCTATCGAAACACTGCCAGTTTGGAGCGGGACTAGCAGATACATTAAGGGATAAGTTTGTGTGTGGGCTACAAAGTGAAGGAATCCAGAAACGGCTTGTATCAGAAAAGGATCTTACGCTGGACAAGGCTTTCAGTATGGCAGTATCACATGAAGCAGCCACAAGGGGCGCTGCAGAGATACAACGGAGACCGCAAGACTATGGCACCAATGAAATGTCCTATGGAACAGGGAAGTGCTATCGCTGCGGCAGAACAACACATGAACAGAAGGATTGTTGGTTCAAGGACCAAGTGTGCAGACAGTGTGGAAAAGCAGTACACATAGCAAGAGTCTGCAGGTCTGGGAAGAAAACCAACAGTAAGAAATCTCCACAGGAGAAGTACAAAAAGGTACACCAGGTGATGGACAGTGGTTCAGACGAACAGAAAAGTGACACAGACTCCGGAAGCAAGGAGCTGGGTTGTCTGAAACTACATAAGGTAACCAAAGTGGAGGATCACCAGACTATCTGAGTTACAGTCAAGATAGACGGAGTCCAAGTGAAAATGGAATTGGACACAGGATCAGCCTTAACAGTCATAAACCAAAGGGACTACAAGCGGCTATTTTCACATATACCCTTGAAAGCTACAGAGATTGTCTTGAAGACGTACACGGGGCAAAAAGTCTACCCCAAAGGAAAAATAAAGGTGAAAGTGATATATAAAGGCCAGGAAATACCTAAAATGGATATATATGTATTGCCAGATGGAGGACCACCACTACTAGGACGTGAATGGATCCGGAAGATACAATTAGATTGGCATTCCATACAGGCACTGAAGGTTGAGGCCAAAAAGGATGACGACGTCATACCTGGACGACTGTCAAAAATGCTAACTGACGCAAAAGAGTGTTCCAGGAGGGACTCGGAACACTAAAAGGCATAACAGCAACGATTAAAATAGAGGAAAATGCAAGCCCAAAGTTTCTTAAGGCCAGACCAGTGCCTTATGCGATCAGACCAGCTGTCGAAGCAGAGCTGGAAGGGTTGGAACGTTCAGGAGTACTGTCCAAGGTGGACTGGAGCGAGTGGGCTACACCCATCGTTCCTGTAATGAAGAGGTCGTTGAGTAATACGCCTGGGGAACCAAAGAAGGTCCGCATCTGTGGGGATTTTAAGGTGACAGTGAACCCAGTCCTTCACACGGTACAATATCTGCTTCCACGAATTGAGGATATTTTCGCCTCGCTATCTGGAGGTAAACGCTTCACCAAAATTGATCTAGCCCAGGCGTACTTGCAAATGGAGATAGAAGAAGCTTCGAAACAATACCTTACGATTAACACTCATAAAGGTCTCTATCAATACAACCGGCTGGTGTTCGGGGTAGCCTTGGCTCCGGCTATCTGGCAAAGGGCAATGGATCAACTCCAGTACGATTTGGACAGGTTGGGTGATTGGGCAGAAACATGGCAAATGCACTATAATGTGGATAAATGTGAGGTTATCCACTTTGGTGGCAAAAACAGGAAGGCAGATTATTATTTGAATGGCAATAGATTGGGAGAAGGGGAAATGCAAAGAGACCTGGGTGTTCTTGTGCACCAGTCGCTGAAGGTAAGCATGCAGGTGCAGCAGGCGGTTAAGAAGGCAAATGGTATGTTGGCCTTTGTAGCAAGAGGGTTCGAGTACAAGAACAAGGATGTCTTGCTGCAGTTGTACAGGGCCTTGGTGAGACCGCACCTTGAGTATTGTGTGCAGTTTTGGTCACCTTACCTGAGGAAGGATGTTCTTGCCATGGAGGGAGTGCAGCGAAGATTCACCAGGCTGATACCTGGGATGGCAGGAATGACGTACGAGGAGAGATTGTGTCAATTGGGCTTATATTCACTGGAGTTTAGAAGATTGAGAGGGGATCTCATCGAAACCTATAAAATTCTATCAGGTCTGGACAGACTAGATGCAGAAAGGATGTTTCTGATGGCCGGGGAGTCCAGAACCAGGGGTCATAGTCTAAGGATAAGGGGTAAGCCATTTAGGACTGAAATGAGGAGGAATTTCTTCACCCAGAGAGTGGTGAACCTGTGGAATTCTCTGCCACAGAGGGCGGTGGAGGCCAGTTCATTAAATATATTCAAGAAAGAGTTGGATATGTTTCTTGAGGCTAAAGGGATCAAGGGATATGGGGAGAAGGCAGGGACAGGGTACTGAATTTGGATGATCAGCCATGATCTCATTGAATGGCGGAGCAGGCTCGAAGGGCCGAATGGCCTACTCCTGCTCCTATCTTCTATGTTTCTATGTATTCCAGGGACCCAGTGTTATTTGGACGACATCCTGGTCACGGGCGAAAATGACAGCGATCACCTCGCCAACTTGGAGAAGGTGCTCACCAGATTAAAGGAGTATGGGCTACGAGCTAATCGCCACAAGTGCGAGTTTTTCCAGAAACAGATCTCGTATTGTGGCCACGTCATCGATGAAGAGGGGTTACATAAGTTCCCTGAAAAGATTGAGGCAGTAGTCAAGGCTCCAGCACCGGAAAATGTGTCACAACTGAGGTCGTTCCTCAGGCTGGTAAACTACTACCACAAGTTCTTACCAAATTTGTCCACGGTATTACACCCACTGAACACCCTACTGCAAACAGGGGTACCATGGAAGTGGAATGATGAACGTAGACGAGCTTTCCAGAAGTGTAAAGAATTGATCACATCAAAAGAGGTGTTGGCCCATTTCAACCCAGCACTACCAATTCGTTTGGCATGTGATGCATCACCCTATGGTATTGGAGCGGTGCTGTCGCACGAATTCCCAGATGGGTTGGAGAGGCCAGTAGCCTTTGCGTCTCGGTCACTAACCTCAGCCGAGCGCAACTACGCCCAGATTGACAGGGAGGCCCTCAGCCTAGTATCGGGAGTAAAAAAATTCAACCACTATCTGCATGGGCAGAAGTTCACCTTGCTGACTGACCACCAACCACTTGTCTTCATCTTTAATCCTAAGAAGGGTGATCCAGTGATGACTGCACAACGGTTACAAAGATGGTCCCTGTTTCTAGGGGCGAATCAATATGAAATAGAATATAAAGGCACGAAACAGCATGGTAACGCTGATGGGCTATCGCGCCTGCCACTGCCTACTGTGGAGGAAGCACCAGCAGTGGACCCTATCGAGATATTTTATTCATCAATAATTGAACGATTGCCAGTAACGAACGCTGATATAGATAAGGAGACCGCAATGATCCAACGCTTTCTCTGGTATATGATTTGACGGTGAGGGGATGGCCAACACATGGCGACTCACTGTTGCCAGCATTCTCATCCAGAAGAGAACTGCTGTCAGTATGCCAGGGGACAGTGATGTGTGGATCCAGAGTGGTGATTCCACCCAAGTTAAGGGAGAGAGTGCTAAATGAGCTACATGAAGGTCATCTGGGGGGAGTGAAAATGAAAAGCCTTGCTAGGGCTTATGTGTGGTGGCCGGGAATCGATCAACAAATCGAAGACCTAACTAAGAGCTGCTCAGGATGCCAGAAGGTCCAAAATGCACCACCACATGCCCCTCTACACCCATGGGAGTGGCCCTCCTCTCCATGGCAACGGGTGCACATTGATTTTGCTGGTCCATTCATGGACTCAATGTTCTTAATAGCAGTGGATGCTCATTCGAAGTGGCCTGAGGTGATAAAAATGTCCTCAACCACTACAGAGAAAACGATTGCAGTCCTACGGACCATATTTGCCAGAAACGGTTTGCCAGAGCAGATTTGCTCTGATAATGGACCACACTTGTGTCCGAAGAGTTTCGGAAATTTATGAGAAGGAATGGGGTAAGGCATTACACATCCGCCCCGTATCATCCAGCCACAAATGGATTGGTTGAGAGTTTCGTACAAACCTTTAAGAAGGCGATAAAGGCCATGTGCGACGATGAAATTCCACTACAGCATGAGGTGGACAATTTCTTATTAGCCTACCGAAACACGACACATGCAGTTACCAACCAGACCCCGGCCATGATGTTCTTTAACCGAAGGTTGAGATCTCGTCTGGACTTGCTCAGACCAAATGTGCGAAGAAATGTTGAGGACAAACAATTCCAGCACATCAATGAGAAGTCGACAAGGAGCTTCAATGTAGGACAACCAGTCTTGGCCCGTGACTATCGAACAGAGAAATGGCAACCCGGAACGATATGCACAAGGCAGGGACCATTAATGTACACAGTGGATGTCGGGGAGAACATTGTGAGACGCCACGTCGATCAGATCTTAGCATCACAGGAACGAGTCAACCCCATGTCTCGAGTACCTGGGGATGAACCTGACATACCGGTAGCATCTACCTCAGAACCATTAGCAGTGGAAACCGATGAACTACCCGATGAAAAGGGGCCAGAATCGCCTCTGCACCAAGAACAAGAACCTCAGGAAAGGCGCTATCCCGAAAGGGTCAGGAAGCCGCCCCAAAGACTGAATCTATAAATGGACTATTGTTGTTTAATGTACATGTTAAAGTGTTAATTGTTATTTGAATACTAGGGGTACTACTAATCTAAAAGGGGAGGAATTGTGGTGTATGTACCTTTAAGACAGAACTACTTTTACAGCTCCTGTATACTGTAGTACCGGCAGTGACCACACCTGTATATAAGCCTTGCGCATGCCTCTGTACCCCCAGTCTTGAGACTACCCTCCTCCAGTAAATACCTGTTTATTGTTAAGTTACAGCATCCGTGTGGTTATTGAAAAACATCATACTCTCAGAATCACGGATCTAACAGGGTCGACTAGGCCTGTATTCACTAGAGTTTAGAAGAATGAGAGGGGATCTCATTTAAACGTCTAAAATTCTGATGGGGTGAGACAGACTGGATGCAGGGAGGATGTTTCCCCTGGCTGGGGTGTCTAGAACGAGGCATCACAGTCTCAGGATACGGGTTAGGACATTTAGGACTGAGATGAGGAGAAATTTTTTCACTCAGAGGGTGGCAAACCTGTGGAATTCTCTACCACAGAAGGCTGTGGAGGTGGAGGCCAAGTCACTGAATATATTTAAGACGGAGATAGATTTCTAGACACAAAAGGCATCAAGGGGTATGGGGAGAGAGCGGGAATATGGTATTGAGTTAGAGGATCAGCCATGATCATATTGAATGGCGGAGCAGGCTCGAAGGGCCGAATGGCCTACTCCTGCTCCTATTTTTCTATGTTTCTATTCTTCTCAGTCACCCACCCTGTGCTGCAAAGGGGTATTCCCTCCTTTCTCCAGTATGTGGGAGGAGTTGGTCAAGTTGGCATTCTTCCATTGTGTTATGAGCCCACTGGCTATTGTCAGCTATTAACGTCTTTATTTCCTTATCAGACTCGAGGTCACTTAAACAATGTCTGGAAGGTTTGCAAAGTTTGCAGAGATGATCAGCACCACAATATGCATTGTGCAAAGGTCATTGACTTGTGTCCTGTTTTGCAGGCCTCCTTTCAAGATGTCTTGATTGTAGCTTTGTAACACCTCTTTGTCTACTTCCTTATCTGTAAATAGCTTGTAACCGCAGCAGTTCGATTATTACAGACTCAGCAAAAGACTTTTTGCTACAGTCTTCCCTGAAGTATCTCTTTAGATTTCAACTGAGACACTTAAAGCAATGCCTGTTGTTAATGGACTTGGGGTGGGTGTTGATTCATTAATTTTATCAATTGTTTTTGCTTCCTCTTCCTTCCTCGCCTCATGAAGCCAAACATAAGATAGACAATACACAGTAGTTAAATTATTACCAGGACGCGGGATACTATTCGGATCCATGGGTGTATTTCTACGTTCATACCAATTTTCCACCAAAAGGTCTCCAGCATTGATGTTGTTTATTTTTGATCGCATTGCCTGATTATGTTGTTGTAGCTGAAAATAATGTTTCCGAGATCTTTCAATCCCTTGTTTTCGGGCCTTTAAGTGTTCAGGTAGGGGTGATATGTCATATCCAAATCTCGCAACATAGCTCCTTAACTTATATTTGAGCATATCATTTATTTTAATATTGGTTACATTGTGGTCATATATATTCACATGTCCCGCATTCCAATTCTTACAGGTTGAACCAGAGTACAACAAAAGGTACTATTTACAATTATTTCCGATCGGAGGCTTCGTGTGTGCGGATGCCTCCGATCAGAAAAAAATCTATGCACTTACCTGCTGGCTCCGTAGGTCCCAAGACTTCTGATCCTGGGCCTCTCCCCTACAAAATGTGCATAGGCCCAGGTATCCCAGGGGTGCATGCGGTTTGCAAGCGTCCCTGGGATCACGTGGGCCATGGGGAACCAATTAAAGAAAGGAATCCCCCTTCACACTTTTGACAGGTCTCTACGCACAGATCTGTCAAAAGTATGAATGGGGATCACTTAAAAAACAGTTAAATATTAAACTTTTTTTAATCACTTATTTAAAATTAGTTAAAATTACATGAAAGTAAATATTTTTAAACAAATTAAATTTTTTGAAAAAAGTAATTAGAGTTTTTTTACAGGGCTAAAAATAAACCTACCTTTTTAAAAGTATTTTAAAATTATAAATGAGTGACTATTAAAAAAAAATTTAAACTCTTATGCTGGTTAAAGCAGGCCTTACTGCTTTTACCAGCCATAAGATTTTTAAAGGCTTTCAGCAGGCGGAAGTTGTGCAGAAAGCGGAATTCCCTGCTCGCGGAGGCCCATCTCCCGGGCAGGCGTGTGATCTGTCAAGAGGATTCTTGACAGATCGCAAGTGCTAGGTTTTAGCGCATGTGCTTCTCATGCCTAAACCTGGCACTTGCGCGGCCTCTATGGGTGTGTACACACCTCGTACGCACCGATAGGGGTTGCAAAATTCGGCCCATTGGTTCTTTTGATTGTAAGTATAATTTTACTTACTCGTGGTGACACAATACTTATCTTTTCCTACGTAGGCCGACTGAGTGGGTTTAAACTTTATGCTTTCCCTGGCGGAGTTGAAACCACACGTGGAGTGGAGGTGTTTTTGTATTAAATATGGGCATACCACAGTTTGTCCATGGGCGTTACACCCCTCTAGTCTGGTTTCAATCATATATCCCTTTAAGTTTACTGTGTAAGCTCGATATCATGCTGTTCCTCGCATTATTCCAATGTTTTCTACTCGGTAAACTGGGAGGAGTGTGGTTCCGTGGGGCAAGATTGGGAAGTATAGGATTAGTCCTAACATGGTGAGGTTGCTCCTTTTACATTCCAATTTTACTGGATAGACCTGGATCAACCCCCTGAGTTGGCACTCCTTATTGTCAAAGGTGGACAAAGCCTGCAAATGTTTGTTTGTCAACCATGGGGGAACATCCCCATCTTGGACCTTTTGAAGATTTTCTTTGGCTTGTTCATAGAAACAGAAAATAGGAGCAGGAGTAGGCCATTCGGCCCCTCGAGCCTGCTCCGCCATTTAATGAGAACATGGTGATCATCCAAATTCAGTACCCTGTGATGTAAGAAAACTACTAGGCACTTGGTCTGAGTATTAAACAAGGCTTTAATCAACTGTTTTTCAACATGGAGATCTAGTTGTGTCCTTCACTAGTTCCTGTTAAAGAATGTCCTGCACAAGCTGGGCCCATGCCCGAGTATTTATGCTCTCCCTGGACAGCACCACCAGCAGGCCGCCCAGTATTACTTCATAATAATAATAAATGTAATTCATTACATAGAATGGGAGAGCAGGTGATGTGTTTCTGCTGCAATATGTGGGAGCTGGTGGACACCATTGATGCTCGCGGTGATCACATTTGCAGTAAGTGTTGGCTGCTCGAGGAACTCCGGCTCCGTGCTGATGAGCTGGAGTCCGAGCTTCAAACACTGTGACACATCAGGGAGGGGGAGAGTTACCTGGACTCTGTGTTCCAGGAAGTAGTCACACCAATTAGATTAACTAATTCAGATGTAGTCCGTGGTCAGGGACAGGAGGGTGTGACTATGAGTGAGGCAGGTACGGGGATCCAGGAGGTAGTGTTGGAGGAGCCGCAGCCCTTGCTCTTGTCCAACAGGTTCGAGGCTCTTACTCCCTGTGAGGACGGGAACAGGGACTGCAGGGAGGATGAGCAACCTGGCCACAGCACCGTGGAATGGGGGGCCATTCAAGTAGGGGGAGTAAAGAGAAATGTTGTAGTGGTAGGGGATAGTATCATTAGGGGGATAGATAGGGTTCTTTGCAGCCGAGAGCAAGAGTCCCGAAGGTTGTGTTGCCTGCTCGGTGCCAGGGTTAAGGACATCTCCTCTGGGCTGGAGAGAAACTTGGAGTGGGAGGGGGAGGATCCAGTTGTCGTGGTCCATGTTGGTACCAATGACATAGATAGGACAAGGAAAGAGGTTCTGCTGAGGGAGTTTGAGCAGCTAGGGGCCAAATTAAAAAGCAGAACCACAAGGGTAATAATCTCTGGATTACTACCTGAGCCACGAGCAAGTTTGGCTAGGGTAAATAAAATCAGAGAGTTAAATGTGTGGCTCAAAGACTGGTGTGGGAGAAATGGGTTTTGCTTCTTGGGACACTGGCACCAGTACTGGGACAGGAGAGAGCTGTTCCGTTGGGACGGACTTCACTTGGCCAGTGCTGGGACTAGAATCCTGGTGAATCGAATAACTAGGGCTGTAGAGAGGGCTTTAAACTAATTAGTGGGGGGGAGGTTTCAAGAGAGCAAAAAATGAAAATGTCAGCGGAGAAGGCAATAGAGCAAGATAGCAGTGGGGGAATTAAAAACCAGAGCGTGTCAGGAAGGGACAGAATATATAAAGATAAAGGTAAAGTAGTAAAGGGGGTAAAAGCAGTAATAAATTGTCACAAAACATATTTAAAAGTTCTTTATCTAAATGCACACAGCATTCGTAACAAAATAGATGAGTTGACAGTACAAATAACTACACATGGGTATGATCTGGTGGCCATTACAGAGACATGGCTGCAGGGTAACCATGACTGGAACTAAGCATCCAGGGGTATTTGATTATTAGGAAGGACAGACAGGAAGGAAAGGGAGGTGGGGTGGCTGTGTTAATAAAGGATGGAATCACTGCAATAGTGAGAAATGATATTGGGTCAAAGGATCAGGATAATGAAACGGTTTGGGTGGAGATAAGGAATAATAAGGGGAAAAAGTCACTAGTGGGCGTAGTCTATAGGCCTCCTAACAGTTGCAACTCTGTTGGTCGGAGTATAAATCAGGAAATAGTTGGGGCTTGTAATAAGGGAACAGCAATAATCATGGGAGATTTTAACTTTCATATTGACTGGACAAATCAAATTGGGCAGGGCAGCCTTGAGGAAGAGGTCATAGAGTGTATTAGGGATGGGTTCCTTGAGCAGTATGTTACTGAACCAACCAGGGGGCAGGCAATCTTAGATCTGGTCCTGTGTAATGAGACAGGATTAATAAAAAAATGTCCTAGTAAAGGATCCCCTTGGAATGAGTGACCATAACATGGTTGAATTCCAAATTCAGTTGGAGGGTGAGCGAGCTGGATCTCAAACCAGCGTACTAAGCTTAAATAAAGGAGACTATGAAGGTATGAGAGCAGAGTTGACTAAAGTGGACTTGGAAAATAGATTAAGGTGTAAGATGGTACATGAGCGGTGGTGTACATTCAAGGAGATATTTCACAACTTTCAAGAAAAATATATTCCACTGAGGAAAAAGGGGCGTAAAAGAAAAGACAGCCATCCGTGGCTAAGTAAAGTAATAAAGGATAGTATCCGACTGAAAACAAGGGCATATAAAGTAGCCAAATCTAGTGGGAGGATAGAAGATTGAGAAGCATTTAAAAGCCAGCAAAGAATAACTAAAAGATTAATTAAGAAAGGGAAGATAGATTATGAAAGTAAACTAGCAAAAAATATAAAAACAGATAGCAAGAGTTTCTACAGTTATATAAAAAGAAAAAGGGTGGCTAAAGTGAATGTTGGTCCCTTAGAGGACGAGACTGGGAAATTAGTGGTGGGGAACATGGAGATGGCAGAAACGCTGAACAAATATTTTGTATCAGTCTTTACAGTGGAGGACACTAAAAATATCCCAACACTGGACAAGCAGGGGGCTATGGGGGGGGGGAGGGGAGGAGCTAAACACAATTAAAATCACTAAGGAGATGGTACTCGGTAAGAAAATGGGACTTAAGGCGGATAAATCCCCTGGACCTGATGGTTTACATCCTAGGGTCTTGAGAGAAGTAGCGGTAGGGATTGCGGATGCATTGCTGGTAATTTTCCAAAACTCCCTGGATTCAGGAAAGGTCCCAGCAGATTGGAAAACTGCTAATGTAACGCCCTTATTTAAAAAAGGAGGTAGACAAAAGGCTGGAAACTATAGACCAGTTAGCCTAACATCTGTGGTTGGTAAAATGTTGGAGTCCATTATTAAGGAAGCAGTAACAGGACATTTGGATAAGCATAATTTAATCGGACAGAGTCAGCATGGTTTTATGAAGGGGAAGTCATGTTTGACAAATTTGCTCGAATTCTTTGAAGATGTAACAAACAGGGTGGATAAAGGGGAACCAGTGGATGTGGTGTATTTGGACTTCCAAAAGGCATTTGACAAGGTGCCACACAAAAGATTACTGTACAAGATAAAAAAATCACGGGATTGGGGGTAATATACTGGCATGGGTGGAAGATTGGCTACCTAACAGAAAACAGAGAGTTGGGATAAATGGTTCACTCTCAGGTTGGCAATCAGTGACTAGTGGTGTTCCGCAGGGGTCAGTGCTGGGACCCCAACTCTTTACAATCTATATTAAAGATTTGGAGGAGGGGACCAGGTGCAACATATCCAAGTTTGGCGACGATACAAAGATGGGAGGGAAAGCAGTGAGTGAGGAGGACATAAAAATACTGCAAAAGGACATAGACAGGCTAAGTGAATGGGCACAAATTTGGCAAATGGAATATAATGTTGGAAAGTGTGAGGTTATGCACTTTGGCAGAAAAAATCAAAGAGCAAGTTATTATCTAAATGGAGAGAAACTGCAAAGTGCTACAGTACAAAGGGATCTGGGGGTCCTGGTGCATGAAACACAGAATGTTACATTGTTATAGTATCACATTGTTAAATGGAACTACTTTGGTATGGAACTACTTTGGTATGGTGTAGTTATATTGCTATGTGGCACACTGTGCACGGGCAGTGCACAGTGCAGCGTCGGACATCTTGTATCACTCTGCACCATGCGGCAGCACTGTAACAAAGCAAGAATACAGCTAAGTAAAAGCACTAACTAAAATGAACTAAATGTGTCTGTAACATATATAGTAATAAGAACACAAGGAGACACAACATGGTGGCAGCGGTATAAGTGAGTACAAAATTGTGCTATACAAACTACGAATAAGGCGAAAAGTGATTTTATGAGCTGACTGTGAGTGCCGGTGTCTGCGGTGATTGAGAGTGAATCGTACGGGAAACTAAAATGATGGCTGCCGCTGCACTGACTGTGCAAATGCAACCCCTCATGAACTGGGAAGCTGATGATATAGTAGAAGCATTCCGCAAGTTCAAACAGAAATGTGAGCTTACATTCAAAAGCTTCCTGAAGGGTACTACCAACGAGGAAAAGGTTAGTTACATTCTGTTGTGGACAGGAGAAAAAGGTCTAGATTTGTATAATAGCTGGAGTTTGACTGAAGAGGAAAAGGAAAACCCTGTGACAATTTTTGATAAATTCAGCAACCATCTAGAGCCTAAATCCAATCACCGTATACACATATAAATTCCAAAGTCTAAGACAGGAACCCGGTGAAACAGCTGACAATTTCCTGACAAGGCTGAGAAATGAAGCCAGCAAGTGTAAATTTAAGGAAATGGAGGAACAGCTTGTGGACCAGCTAATATGGGGGTCAGCGCATGTAGAGGTACAAAAAGCCCTGATAGGAAAAGAAAAGCTCGGAATAACAGAGGCTATAGATACTGTGAGAGCTCATGAAGCCATGAAGCAGCAAATGAAAACACTGATTTCTCAAACGGCTGACATGCGGACGGCTTCTGAGATGGACAACAGAGTGGATGCAGTGAGAGAAAAGTACAACACACAAAGACATGCACATGACAACGGGGGAAACATGTGCAGAAATTGTGGAAGACTGCACGATTACACAGACAAGAGGAAATGTCCAGCATATGGAACAAGCTGCAATGCATATGGCAAACTAAACCACTGGGAAAAGAGGTGTAGAATGAAGAAAGAAGGAACATACATCAAAAACAAAGGCGGACAGCAGAACCAGAGAAAGAAACACAATATCCATGCCATGGATGAGCAGGATGATGATGATGATCACGACAATGCACTAAACATCAAAACCATAAAGATACAGTTTCACGAGATGTCCAGAGCGGAAAATACTCCGAGGAGAGAATTGCACACCATCATCCAAATCAAAAAAAAGGTCAAAGCTTGGCCCACAACCATCAACTTAAAGTTGAAGCTGGACACAGGGGCTTAGAGCAACATTCTCCCATTGAGACTGTACCAGCAGATCTTTCCCGAAAACCTGAGAGAAGATGGCTACCCGAAAAATGGTTGTTTAAAGGCAAGTAATGTCACACTGACAGCATATGGGGGGAGTGAGATTAAACAACTTGGAATAACCTTTATCAAAGTGACACATAAAAGAAAGAACATCAATTGCATGTTCTATGTCACTGACACTGAGGGGTCAGTGATCCTGGGATTAAACAGCTGCGAGAAGTTGAGATTGATCTCAGTGCATCACGAGCTGACGGAAACGCCACTGAAGATAGACAGCAACACCCCACTGGAGAACCGCCCACAAATCAAGCGTAAAAAAGAATTGATAGACATGTATCCGGAATGTTTCGATGATACAGTGGGATGTTTCGGAGATTTCCAATACCACATCACCATCGATCCAGAGGTAAAGCCCGTTATCCATGCTCCACGAAAAGTACCCATCGAGCTGAAGACAAAGCTTGAAAGAGAGCTAAAGGAGATGGAAGAAAAGGGAGTGATCGTAAAGGTCACTGAACCCACAGACTGGGTAAACTCAATTGTGGTACAAGAAAAGCCAAACGGGCATCTCAGAATATGTTTGGACCCCAAAGATCTAAACCAGGCAATAAAGAGGGACCACTATCCCACCCCAACACTAGAGGAGATTATGTCATCACTGGCAGGAGCCAAGGTTTTCTCAAAACTAGATGCCAGAAATGGATATTGGAACGTGAAGTTGGATGAGGAATCAACAACACTGACAACATTCAACACACCATTTGGGCGTTACAAATTCCTGCGGCTACCATTCGGGCTAAAGGTCAGTCAAGATATCTTTCAACAGAAAATAGACGAGACATACAGAGGCTGTGAAGGAGCTATAGGAATAGCTGATGATATTCAGATCTATGGAGCAGATGAAAGAGACCATGACATGCACCTACATGAGGCCATGGAGAGTACCAGGAAGGCTGGCATCAAGTTAAATGCAGATAAGTGCACAGTTAAAGTCAAGGAATGCCAATTCTTCGGTATGATTTATACACCAGAGGGAGTCAAGCCAAATCCAGAGAAGATTGCGGCGATTGCTGAAATGAAACCACCCAAAGACAAGAAAGAGCTGAGGAGTTACCTCGGCTTGGTCTAATACATGAGTTCTTTCATCCCACACATGTCGGAACATACAACAAATCTCAGAGAGCTATTGAAAGAAGATGCCGAATACCAGTGGTCTGAATCACACGAAAGGAATTTCAAACAACTTAAAGAACTGTTGTGCAAAGAAACAAGTCTGTCATATTATGACAGAAGAAAACCAGTCACTCTGCAAGTAGACACTTCTACCAGAGGACTAGGGGCAACTCTGGTGCAGGAAGGAAAGCCGATAGCTTTCGCATCAAAGGCCTTGGCGTCAGCCAAGACGAGATACGCCAACATAGAAAGAGAACTATTAGCAGTAGTGTACGGATGCGAGAAATTCCATACATACCTATATGGCAGGCGATTTACAATAGAGAGTGGCCATCGTCCACTAGAACAGATCTATACTGCAAAGACTACTTCTAAGGATCCAAAGCTATGACTTCATGCTTAAATATAAGCCAGGAAAGGAAATGGTGCTAGCAGATGCGTTGTCTCGATTGTCACCATATGAGAAACACGAGGTGGAGGGCCTAACAGTAAAAATCCACCACCTAGTGAATGTTACCCCTACAAAGCTCAGTCAAATCAGAGATGAGACTATAGCAAAGATGAGGAGTTGCAACTACTCACACAACAAGTAATACAGGGGTGGCCGAAGAGAATCCAGCAGGTACAGGCAAAAATTTGTCAATACTGGATGATTAAAGACGATATTGCAGCAGAAGATGGTATTCTCCTTGCTGGATCGAGGATCATCGTGCCAAAGACAATGCAGACACAACTTCTCCATCTCATACATGAAGGCCACATGGGAATGGAGAAATGCAAGCTGAGAGCCAGATCAGCTATATACTGGATAGGCATGTACAAAAATATCGAACAGATGGTCTCTGCATGTGGTATATGCCAGAAATACAGAAATGCACAACAGAAAGAGGAGATGATACCTAGTGAAATGCTGTCAAGACCATGGCACACTGTTGGGGCAGATCTCTTCATGTGCAATCAAGAATGGTATCTCATAGTGGCAGATTACTATTCCAAGTTTCCTTTTGTGAGAAGGATGAAAGACTTGAGAGCCATAACTACCACCAGGATTGCAAAGAGCTTGTTTGCTGAACAAGGAATCCCGGAAAAGGTAATCTGTGACAATGGAACCCAGTTCACATTGAGTGAATTCAGAGCTCTGGCAGAAAAGTATGGGTTCAAAATAGTAACCTCATCCCCACATTTCCCAAGGGGACACAGGTTCATCAAAAGACAGATCCAGACTGTCAAGAGAACTCTCATCAAAAGTAGTGAGATGGGGGAAGACCAAGACCGTGCCCTCCTATCACTCAGGTCAACACCACTGAAAGCAGACATGAAATCACCTGCGGAATTGCTGAATGGGAGGAAGTTTAAGACTACACTACCAGCAAAAATACATCCTCCCCAGGACCAGGAGGACTTCAGACAAAAGCTGGCAGAAGCACAAATCGTAGGAAGCAAACATTACGATAAACATGCAAAGACGCTACCAGAATTGCTGAATGGACAATCAGTGCATGTGCAAGACCCGGTGTTGAAAACCTAGAATCCAGCCAAGGTCATTGGAAAAGCTGATACTCCAAGATCCTACTTCGTAGAGACTGAACCTGGTAACCAATACAGACGGAACAGACTCCACATCAGACCTTCACCTGAACTGGATAAGCAGCAGACAACATCAGCAACATTGACAACACCAGCTACCACAAGCAGTACAACACCAGAAACAAGCGCTACAAATCAAACAACCACGAGCATGCACACTCCAACTCCAAAGGTGACAGCAACAACAACAACGAGAGCGGAACACACCAAAACACGGCAGAGAGGAATGGTCACCACCAAATCCACAAGATGGAGCGACAACATCCAACCACCTGAGCGATATCGCGAATAAAAAAAAAACTCATGGTTCTTTGTAGTTGATAATAATAGTTTAGATATATTTGTTAATTTAAAATTGTTAAATTTCATGTTTTCGTTTTTTGAGAAAGAGGGATGTTACATTGTTATAGTATCACATCGTTAAATGGAACTACTTTGGTATGGAACTACTTTGGTATGGTGTAGTTATATTGCTATGTGGCACACTGTGCACGGGCAGTGCACAGTGCAGCGTCGGACATCTTGTATCACTCCGCACCATGCGGCAGCACTGTAACAAAGCAAGAATACAGCTAAGTAAAAGCACCAACTAAAATGAACTAAAAGTGTCTGTAATATATGTATAGTATAAGAACACAAGGAGACACAACACAGAAGGTTAGTATGCAGGTACAGCAGGTGATCAGGAAGGCCAATGGAATCTTGGCTTTTACTGCAAGGGGGATGGAGTATAAAAGCAGGGAAGTCTTGCTTCAGTTATACAGGGTACTGGTGAGGCCACACCTGGAATATTGCGTACAGTTTTGGTTTCCATATTTAAGAAAAGATATACTTGCTCTCGAGGCAGTTCAGAGAAGGTTCACTCGGTTGATTCCGGGGGGGGGTTGACTTATGAGGAAAGGTTGAGTAGGTTGGGCCTCTACTCATTGGAATTCAGAAGAATGAGAGGCGATCTTATCGAAACATATAAGATTGTGATGGGGCTTGATCGGCTGGATGCGGGGAGGATGTTTCCACTGATGGGTGAGACTAGAACTAGGGGGCATAATCTTAGAATAAGGGGCTGCCGTTTCAAAACTGAGATGAGGAGAAACTTCTTCACTCAGAGGGTAGTAAATCTATGGAATTTGCTACCTCAGAGAGCTGTGGAAGCTGCAACATTAAATACATTTTAAAAGGAGATAGACAGTTTCCTAGCTGATAAGGGAATTAGGGGTTACGGGGAGCGGGCAGGGAAGTGGACGTGAGTCTAGGTTTGGATCAGCCATGATCCTATTGAATGGCGGAGCAGGCCCGAATGGCCGTATGGCCTACTCCTGCTCCTACTTCTTATGTTCTTATAAGTCATTTCCACATGAATGACAGATTCATGTTACCCTGTCCTTGCTTTCTCCCCATTTCCCTTGATCCCTTTAGCCTTAAGAAATATATCTAACTCCTTCTTGAATATATTTAATGAATTGGCCTCAACTGCCTTCTGTGGTAGAGAATTCCACAGGTTCACCACTCTCTGGCTGAAGAAATTCCTCCTCATCTCAGTCCTAAATGGCTTACCCCTTATCTTTAGACTGTGACCCCTGGTTCTAGAATCCCCCGCCATTGGGAACATCCTTCCTGCATCTAGTCTGTCTAGTCCTGTTAGAATTTTATAAGTTTCAATGAGATCCCCTCTCATTCTTCTAAACTCCAGCGAGTATAAGCCCAATCGACCCAATCTCTCCTCATACGTCATTCCTGCCATCCCAGGTATCAGCCTGGTGAATCTTCGCTGCACTCCCTCCATGGCAAGAACATCCTTCCTCAGATAAGGTGACCAAAACTGCACACAATACTCAAGATGTGGTCTCACCAAGGCCCTGTACAACTGCAGCAAGACATCCTTGCTCCTGTACTCGAATCCTCTCACTACAAAGGCCAACATACCATTTGCCTTCTTAACCACCTGCTGCACCTGCATGCTTACCTTCAGCGACTGTGCACAAGGACACCCAGGTCTCGTTGCACTTCCCCTTCTCCCAATCTATTGCCGTTCAGATAATAATCTGCCTTCCTGTTTTTGCCACCAAAGTGGATAACCTTGCATTTATCCACATTATACTGCATCTGCCATGCATCTGCCCAATCACTCAACCTGTCCAAATCATACTGGAGTTTCTCGGCATCCTCCTCTCTCCAGGTTCAATCAACCAGGATCCATACATTACACAAACATCATTTTGGGCCACCTCATCAGTGGCATTTTTGGTTTCTTTTATTACCTCATTGACAGTGTGAGCATGTAACTCCAAACTCTCCACTATGTCCTGTAGATGGACAGTCATGATCTGGTCCTCATTCAATTGTTGCCCCTGTGTCTACCAGGTAGTCTCCCCTTTCGCCTTCAATTATGACATCTATGCATGGCCTCCCCCGATTGTCGTACCTGAGTGGGCATAGGTACTTGGGCTGGGCGCAGCACCTTCAATCCTGATCTAATGGTTCTTCCCCCTTTCCTGCCCAAACTTTTCCTTCCTTTTGTTTTAAACACTCTGATAGTAACCTCATTAGCTCCTCACAGGCTGGAACAGTGGGGGTCTCTTCCTTAGATTGTTCTGGTTGCCCCCCCCCAACCTTCCTTAGGTTTCTTGCATCCTCTAGTGAAATGCCCTTTCCCCCCACAATTATAACACCCTGAATTCCTGGGTTTATAATTTCCTTCCTGTTGCCAACTCTTGGTCATCCCGGATCTTATTTTGCACACTTTCCCTTTACCCTTGGATATACCTCGGGAGATTTAAAGGTGAGCGAGAGCGGCTGGAGAGCACGACACCCCGGGAGATTTAAAGGTGAGCGAGAACGGCTGGAGAGCGCGAGACCTCGGCAGATTTAGAAACATAGAAACATAGAAGATAGGAGCAGGAGTAGGCCATTCGGCCCTTCGAGCCTGCTCCGCCATTCAATGAGATCATGGCTGATCATCCAAATTCAGTACCCTGTGTTGTGTATGTACCTTTAAGGGAATAACTGGTCTCAGACTGCAGTACCAGCAGTGACCACCCCTGTATAAAAGGCGCTAGCAGCCTTCTGTAGTTTCAGTTCCCGATTGTCTCCATTCAGTACAGACTTGTTATAATCAACTCCTGCTGTCCGTGTCTCAATTGTACACGGACATAATATTGGCGACGAGCAGATACGAACTTACCTACAGTCTGCACCACCTCATGGGATCCATTCCTGAAGCGAAGTGAGCAGAGGTCGAGGCCAGAAGGAAGAAAGAAGCAGTAGAAACGGGTGTCGACCATGGGCATCCACCCCTGAGTCAGCGGAGTTGAAGATTTGCAGGAGAGGCTGTCGAGAGCGGGGCTTGGTTCCTGTCGACGGTGCTTCAGCTAATCGGGCTGGTGGCAGGTAGTACACTGATCCTTCCTGGGCTGCGGCAGTCTAGAACTCAAGCGGGTGGCTTGCAACGGGGCCGAGCAGCGTTGTCGGGAAGAGGAGAGAGAGAGGGTGGAGCACACAGGGCGCGGCCGGTGCTATGAAGCCGGGCAGCGTACAGACCCGAGAAGAGGGAGGCAAGAGTCCCACAGGGTTGTTCCACGACGGGAAAATAATAAAATAAAATTAAAAAATATTAAACACGCAGAAAGCCGCGAGGAGCTGCAGGTTGCCACGGAAACCACGGAAAGCAGCGCTAGCAACAGCGGGGAAGAAGGCAAAGCGCGGGAGGCGCCATCTTAATCCAGCGGGGAAGAAGGCAAAGCGCGGGAGGCGCCATTTTGTTAAATCGGGGAAGAGGCAAAGCGCGGGAGGCGCCATTTTAGATTTCCAAGATGCCGAAGACTGGCTATATCACTGCCTTTGATAATGCAATAGAAGACTGGACCACGTATGTGGAAAGAGTCGAGGTATATTGCGAGGCAAACAAAATAGCCGATGAGAAAAAGGTATCGGTACTGCTAAACTTAATGGGCGCAAGAACGTACGGCCTATTGCGGGACCTGATTACTCCAGCCAAACCGAAGGCGAAGAGCTTTAACGAAATTGTTGCTACCCTACAGGAACACCTAAACCCTGCACCGCTGCTGATAGCAGAAAGATTTAAATTCCACAGGAGAACTCAGCATAAAGATGAGAGCAATGCTGATTACCTTACGGAACTACGCAAGCTATCAAATCACTGCCAGTTCGGAGCAGGACTGGCAGATACCCTACGGGACAAACTTGTCTGTGGACTCCTGAGTGAAGGAACACAGAAGAAGTTACTCTCAGAGAAAGAGCTGACGCTAGATAAGGCTTTCAGCGTGGCAGTATCGTACGAAGCAGCAGCAAGGGGAGCTGCGGAAATACAGCAAAAGCCACAGGAATACGGCACCCACGAAATGACACGGGGATTTGCAAAATGTTATCGCTGCGGCAGAACAACCCATGACCAGAAGGACTGCTGGTCCAAGGACAAAATATGCAGGCAATGTGGAAAGATGGGACACATTGCACGAGTTTGAAGGTCTGGGAAGAAGACCAACGACAACAAAAAGGCTACGAAGGAACCGTGCAAGAAAGTACAAAAGATGACGGACAGTAGTTCCGAAGACCAGATGAGTGAGAGTGAATCCGGGAACAAGAGACTAAGCTGTCTCAAACTTCACAATGTAATCGCAAAAGAGGATCACCGAGCCATTTGGGTCACCCTCACGATAGCAGGGTCCCAAGTTAAAATGGAATTGGATACAGGATCAGCGCTAACCGTCATGAATCGACGAGACTACGAGCGGCTATTCTCACACATACCCTTGAGAGAGACATCCATCATCTTGACGATGTATACGGGGCAAAAAGTATACCCCAGAGGAAAAATAAGGGTGCCTGCTGAATACAACGGCAAGAAAATACGGAAATTGTATCTCTACATACTGCAAGATGGTGGACCACCGTTATTGGGACGTGAATGGATCAGAAAGATAAGCTTAGACTGGCACTCCATTCAGGCAATGACGGTGGCTGGTAAAAAAGATGACGACGTCACTCCTGGACGATTGTCAACAATCTTAGCTAACGCCAAAGAGGTATTTCAACAAGAACTGGGCACTCTTAAAGGTGTAACCGCCTCGATAAAAATAGAAGAGAATGCAATTCCCAAGTTTTTCAAGGCAAGGCCGGTACCATATGCAATTCGCCCAGCCGCCGAGGCAGAGCTGGAGAATCTGGAGAATGCAGGCGTGTTGTCTAAGGTAGACTGGAGCGAGTGGGTGACGCCCATCGTTCCTGTCATGAAGAAAACGTTAAACAATAAGTCTGAGGAGCCAAGGAAGGTTCGCATCTGTGGGGACTTCAAGGTGACGGTGAACCCAGTCCTTCACACAGTACAATATCCTCTTCCAAGGATAGAAGACATCTTCGCCTCACTATCTGGAGGGAAGCGTTTTACAAAAATTGACCTAGCACAAGCGTATTTGCAGATGGAGGTTGAAGAATCCTCTAGGAAGTATCTCACGATAAACACTCACAAAGCTCTTTACCAGTATCATCGATTGGTATTTGGAGTAGCATCAGCTCCGGCGATATGGCAAAGAGCGATGGAACAAGTCCTGCAAGGGATTCCGGGGACTCAGTGTTGCTTGGATGACATCCTTGTGACAGGTGAAGATGACAGTGAACACCTTAACAACCTAGAACAGGTGCTCACTAGACTACGTGAACACGGGCTACAAGCCAACCGCCCCAAGTGCGAGTTTTTTAAGAAACAGATATCGTATTGTGGCCACGTGATTGATGAAGAGGGATTACATAAGTCCCCTGACAAAATTGAAGTGGTTGTTAAGGCCCCAGCGCCTGAAAATGTGTCGCAACTGAGGTCATTCCTCGGATTGGTGAATTACTACCATAAGTTTTTACCGAATTTGTCCACAATTCTGCACCCACTGAACGCCCTACTACGAATGGGAGTAGCATGGAAATGGAGCAATGACTGTAAGCGGGCCTTTCAGAAGAGTAAGGACTTAATCACTTCAAGAGAAGTATTGGCTCACTACAACCCATCACTACCGATAAGATTGGCGTGTGATGCGTCTCCCTACGGCATTGGGGCGGTACTGTCACATAAATTCCTTGATGGTTTAGAGAGGCCGATAGCTTTTGCGTCACGCTCGTTAACTTCAGCCAAGCGTAACTACGCCCAGATTGACAGAGAGGCCCTCAGCCTAGTGTGGGGGGTGAAGAAGTTCAATCACTACCTGCACGGTCAAAAATTTACTCTACTAACTGATCATCAACCTCTTGTATCCATTTTCAACCCTCAGAAGGGCGTACCGATAATGACAGCACAACGGCTACAGAGGTGGTCCCTTTTCCTAGGGGCACACCAATATGACATCGAGTACAAAGGAACTAAACAGCATGGGAATGCTGATGGATTGTCGCGCCTACCGTTGCCGACGGTGGAAGAAGAACTTGCAGTGGATCCAATGGAGATATTCCACTCGACCATAGTCAAATGTCTCCCTGTGACAAATGCAAACATAGAAAAGGAAACACGAAATGACCCGACACTATCCCGGGTCTATGATTTAACGGTGAAGGGATGGCCAGCACATGGCGAACCATTGCTGCCAGCATTCTTGCCGAGAAGAGAACAGCTGTCAGTGTGCAGAGGAACCTTGATGTGTGGATCCAGAGTAGTAATTCCACCCAAATTGAAGGATAGAGTGCTCAATGAGCTTCATGAGGGTCATCTGGGAGGGGTAAAAATGAAGAACTTAGCCAGAGCGTTTGTGTGGTGGCCGGGAATCGATAGAGAAATCGAAGAGATGACCAAGAGCTGTACAGGATGCCAGAAGGTCCAAAACGCCCCACCACAAGCCCCTCTACATCCATGGGAGTGGCCCTCATCTCCATGGCAAAGGGTGCACATTGATTTTGCTGGTCCATTCATGGACTCGATGTTTCTAATTGCGGTGGATGCACCTTCAAAGTGGCCAGAGGTAATAAAAATGTCCTCAACCACCACAGAAAAAACTATCACAGTCTTACGAACCATATTCGGCAGGAATGGGCTGCCTGAACAGATTTGCTCTGACAATGGACCACAGTTTGTGTCTGAAGAGTTCCGGAGGTTCTTAAAGAACAATGGTGTTAAGCATTACACATCTGCCCCATATCATCCAGCCACTAATGGATTGGCCGAGAGGTTTGTTCAAACATTCAAGAAGGCTATCAAGGCAATGTGTAATGAAGATATACCCCTACAACACAAGGTGGACAACTTCTTGTTTGCCTACCGGAATGCGACACATGCGGTTACCAACCAAACTCCTGCCATGATGTTCTTCAATCGAAGACTACAATGCCGCTTGGATTTGGTTAAGCCGAACATCAGAAGAGATGTGGAGAACAGGCAGTTTCAGAATATGAATGAAAGACCGACCAGGAGTTTTAAGATAGGTCAACCAGTTTTGGCCCGGGACTACCGCACAGAGAAATGGCAGCCAGGAACGATTTGTACACGGCAAGGACCTCTCATGTGGACATTGGAGAGAGCATTGTAAGACGCCATGCTGACCAGATTCTAGAGTCACTGGAAAACGTCAACTCCACACCACGATCTGATACACCTGGCGATGAAACCGACGTACCAATTGCATCTATCGCAGAATCGGTGATATTGGAAGCAGATGAACCAAACAACGACATTGATCCCGACTTAACCTTGCCAGAAGAACCTGATACCCCAAAGAGGCGTTATCCAGACAGAATCAGGAAGCCTCCTCAAAGACTGAACTTATAATTGCTTAACCTCAACCAATGTATCTAGCAACCGTAATTGTGATTGTAATTAGTTATCATTTAGTTGTTAAATGAATGTTATGTACTGTTTATCTAAAAGGGGAGGAATTGTTGTGTATGTACCTTTAAGGGAATAACTGGTCTCAGACTGCAGTACCAGCAGTGACTACCCCTGTATAAAAGGCGCTAGCAGCCCTCTGTAGTTTCAGTTCCCGATTGTCTCCATTCAGTAAAGACATGTTATAATCAACTCCTGCTGTCCATGTCTCAATTATACACGGACATAATACCCTGTCCCTGCCTTCTCCCCATATCCCTTGATCCCTTTAGCCTCAAGAAATATATCCAACTCTTTCTTGAATATATTTAATGAACTGGCCTCCACCGCCCTCTGTGGCAGAGAATTCCACAGGTTCACCACTCTCTGGGTGAAGAAATTCCTCCTCATTTCTGTCCTAAATGGCTTATCCCTTATCCTTTGACTATGACCCCTGGTTCTGGACTCCCCGGCCATCAGAAACATCCTTTCTGCATCTAGTCTGTCCAGACATGACAGAATTTTATAGGTTTCGATGAGATCCCCTCTCAATCCTCTAAACTCCAGTGAGTATAAGCCCAATCGAAAAAGGTAAGCGAGAGCGGCTGGAGAGCGCGAGACCTTGGGAGATTTCAAAGGTGAGCGAGAGCAGCTGGAGAGCGCGAAACCTCGGGAGATTTAAAAAGTGAGCGAGAGTGGCTGGAGAGCGCGAGACCTCGAGAGATTTAAAGGTGAGCGAGAGCGGCGGAGAGCGTGAAACCTCGGGAGATGTAAAAGGTGAACGAGAGCGGCGGAGAGCGTGAAACTTCGGGAGATGTAAAAGGTGAGCGAGAGCAGCTGGAAAGCGCGAAACCTCGGGAGATTTAAAAGGTGAGCAAGAGCGGCTGGAGAGCGCGAGTCCTCGGGAGATTTAAAAGGTGAGCGAGAGCTGCTGGAGAGCGCGAAACCTCGGGAGATGTAAAAGGTGAGCAAGAGCGGCTGGAGAGCGCGAGGCCTCGGGAGATTTAAAAGGGGAGCGAGAGCGGCTGGAGAGGGCGAAACCTCGGGAGATTTAAAAGGTGAGCGAGAGCGGCTGGAGAGCGCGAAACCTTGGGAGATTTAAAAGGTGAGTGAGAGCAGCTGGAGAGCGCGAAACATCGGGAGATGTAAAAGGTGAACGAGAGCGGCTGGAGAGCGCGAGACCTTGGGAGATTTAAAAGGTGAACGAGAGCGGCTGGAGAGCGCGAGACATTGGGAGATTTAAAAGGTGAGCGAGAGTGGCTGGAGAGCGCGAGACCTCGGGAGATGTAAAAGGTGAGCGAGAGTGGCTGGAGCGCGCAAAACCTCAGGAGATTTAAAAGGTGAGCGAGAGCAGCTGGAGAGCGTCAAACCTCGGGAGATTTAAAAGGTGAAGAAGAGCGGCTGGAGAGCGCGAGACCTCGGGAGATTTAAAGGTGAGCAAGAGCGGCTGGAGAGCGCGAAACCGCGGGAGAGTTAAAAGGTGAGCGAGAGCAGCTGGAGAGCGCAAAACCTCGGGAGAATTAAAAGGTGAGCGAGAGCGGCTGGAGAGCGCAAAACCTCGGGAGATTTAATAGGTGAGCGAGAGCGGCTGGAGAGCGCGAAACCTCGGGAGATTTAAAGGTGAGCGAGAGCGGCTGGAGAGCGCGAAACCTCGGGAGATTTAAAGGTGAGCAAGAGCGGCTGGAGAGCGCGAAAACTCGGGATATTTAAAGGTGAGCGAGAGCGGCTGGAGAGCGCGAGACCTCGGGAGATTTAAAGGTGAGCAAGAGCGGCTGGAGAGCGCGAAGCCTCAGGAGATTTAAAAGGTGAGCGAGAGCGGCTGGAGAGCGCGAAACCTCGGGAGATATAAAAGGTGAGCGAGAGCGGCTGGAGAGCGCGAGACCTCGGGAGATTTAAAAGGTGAGCGAGAGCAGCTGGAGAGCGCGAAACCTCGGGAGATATAAAAGGTGAGCGAGAGTGGCTAGAGAGTGCGAGACCTCGGGAGATTTAAAAGGTGAGCGAGAGCGGCGGAGAGCGTGAGACCTCGGGAGATTTAAAAGGTGAACGAGAGCAGCTGGAGAGCGCGAAACCTCGGGAGATTTAAAAGGTGAACGAGAGCAGCTGGAGAGCGCGAGACCTCGGGAGATTTAAAAGGTGAACGAGAGCGGCTGGAGAGCGCGAAACCTTGGGAGATTTAAAAGGTGAAGGAGAGCGGCTGGAGAGCACGAGACCTCGGGAGATTTAAAAGGTGAGCGAGAGCGGCGGAGAGCGTGAGACCTCGGGAGATTTAAAAGGTGAGCGAGAGCGGCGGAGAGCGTGAGACCTCGGGAGATTTAAAAGGTGAACGAGAGCGGCTGGAGAGCGCGAGACCTCGGGAGATTTAAAAGGTGAACGAGAGCGGCTGGAGAGCGCGAGACCTCGGGAGATTTAAAAGGTGAACGAGAGCGGCTGGAGAGCGCGAGACCTCGGGAGATTTAAAAGGTGAGCTAGAGCGGCTGGAGAGTGCGAAACCTCGGGAGATTTAAAAGGTGAGCGAGAGCGGCTGGAGAGCGCGAAACCTCGGGAGATGTAAAAGCTGAACGAGAGCAGCTGGAGAGCGCGAAACCTCGGGAGATTTAAAAGGTGAACGAGAGCGGCGGAGAGTGTGAGATCTCGGGAGATTTAAAGGTGAGCGAGAGCGGCTGGAGAGCGCGAAACCTCGGGAGATGTAAAAGGTGAGTGAGAGCGGCTGGAGAGCGCGAAACCTCGGGAGATTTCAAAGGTAAGCGAGAGCAGCTGGAGAGCGCGAAACCTCGGGAGATATTAAAGGTGAGCGAGAGCGGCTGGAGAGCGCGAAACTTCGGGAGATTTAAAGGTGAGCGAGAGTGGCTGGCGAGCGCGAGACCTCGAGAGATTTAAAGGTGAGCGAGAGCGGCGGAGAGCGCGACTCCTTGGGAGATTTAAAAGGTGAGCGAGAGCGGCTGGAGAGCGCGAAACCTCGGGAGATTTAAAGGTGAGCGAGAGTGGCTGGCGAGCGCGAGACCTCGAGAGATTTAAAGGTAAGCGAGAGCGGCGGAGAGCGCGAAACCTTGGGAGATTTAAGAGGTGAGTGAGAGCAGCTGGAGAGCGCGAAACCTCGGGAGATTTAAAAGGTGAGCGAGAGCGGCGGAGAGCGCGAAACCTCGGGAGATTTAAGAGGTGAGCGAGAGCAGCTGGAGAGCGCGAAACCTCGGGAGATTTAAAAGGTGAGCAAGAGCAGCTGGGGAGCGCGAAACCTCGGGAGATTTAAAAGGTGAGCAAGAGCAGCTGGAGAGCGCGAAACCTCGGGAGATTTAAAAGGAGAGCAAGAGCAGCTGGAGAGCGTGAAACCTCGGGAGATTTAAAAGGTGAGCGAGAGCGGCTGGAGAGCGCGAAACCTCGGGAGATTTAAAAGGTGAGCGAGAGCGGCTGGAGAGCGTGAAACCTCGGGAGATTTAAAAGGTGAGCAAGAGCGGCGGAGAGCGCGAAACCTCGGGAGATTTAAAAGGTGAGCGAGACCAGCTGGAGAGCGCGAGACCTCGGGAGATTTAAAAGGTGAGCGAGAGCAGCTGGAGAGCGCGAAACCTCAGGAGATTTATAAGGTGAGCGAGAGCAGCTGGAGAGCGCGAGACCTCGGGAGATTTAAAAGGTGAGCAAGAGCGGCGGAGAGCGCGAAACCTCGGGAGATTTAAAAGGTGAGCGAGAGCGGCTGGAGAGCGCGAAACCTCGGGAGATTTAAAGGTGAGCGAGAGCGGCTGGAGAGTGCGAGACCGCAGGAGATTTAAAAGGTGAGCAAGAGCGGCGGAGAGCGCGAGACCTCGGGAGATTTAAAAGGTGAGCGAGAGCGGCAGAGAGCGCGAAACCTCGGGAGATTTAAAAAGTGAGTGAGAGCGGCTGGAGAGCGTCAAACCTCGGGAGATTTAAAAGGTGAGCGAGAGCGGTGGAGAGCGTGAGACCTCGGGAGATTTAAAAGGTGAGCGAGAGCGGCGGAGAGCGTGAGACCTCGGGAGATTTAAAAGGTGAACGAGAGCGGCTGGAGTTCGCGAGACCGCGGGAGATTTAAAAGGTGAGCGAGAGCGGCTGGAGAGCGCGAGACCTCGGGAGATTTAAAAGGTGAGCGAGAGCGGCTGGAGAGCGCGAAACCTCGGGAGATTTAAAAGGTGAGCGAGAGCGGCTGGAGAGCGCGAAACCTCAGGAGATTTAAAAGGTGAGTGAGAGCAGCTGGAGAGCGCGAAACCTCGGGAGATTTAAAGGTGAGCAAGAGCGGCTGGAGAGCGCGAAACCTCGGGAGATATAAAAGGTGAGCAAGAGCGGCGAAGAGCGCGAAACCTCGGGAGATTTAAAGGTGAGCGAGAGCGGCTGGCGAGTGCGAGAGCGCGGGAGATTTAATGGTGACAGAGAGCGGCGGAGAGCGCGAAACCTCGGGAGATTTAAAGGTGAGCAAGAGCGGCTGGAGAGCGCTAGACCTCGGGAGATTTAAAGGTGAACGAGAGCGGCTGGAGAGCGCGAGACCTCGGGAGCTTTAAAGGTGAGCAAGAGCGGCTGGAGAGTGCTAGACCTCGGGAGATTTAAAAGGTGAGCGAGAGCAGCTGGAGAGCGCGAGACCTCGGGAGATTTAAAAGGTGAGCTCGGGCTACAACGAACTGGTGAGTGTAAAGAAGTAAAAAGTAATCGAAGAGCGATGTCACCAGAAAGCTGGTAAGTGATTAGTTGGTGAGTATTTCTCTATTTCTCGCTTTTTTCCAAACTTGGGCATCTAAATTTATGTGCCTTGGTGTAGATTAAAAGATATACAGCCTAGAAATTCAGTTGGGCGCGCCAGCCGTTAGCGCCTTAGGGGGAGTAGATCTCGAGCGCTAGGCGCTTATCGCCCGGGCGCAGCGCGATCTGCGCCTCTCCCCAACTTCAGGACACATTTAGCGCCGGCGCAAAGTCTTAGCGCGTGCCCTGCTGCGCGCGCAGATCATGACGTCATATAATAGTGCAACGCCCTTTGTGCGCCCCAAACCGGAACTTCACTCGCGCCGGCCCATTGTGCGCCGGGCGTTCCGAGCGACTGTGAAGTGGAACGGTACACAGGCCATCCGGGCCGGGGGGAGCGCTAATTAAAGGGCACTTACCCAGCAGTATAAAGGCCAGCCATTTTGCAGCATTCACTCTTGTGCAACGGTTTTTTGGACAGAGACCAAGGAGGAGAGTTTACTGGTTTGGACCAACACTTGGACAGGTATTTTTGGCTCAGGCCAGAGCTTACCAATTATCTTAGCCTTCATTCAGAGCTCAGTGTTTGCCAGCATATAATGGGGGCTGCATTGGGTGGCAACGCTGAATTTCAGCCTTATGCCAGAAGGGCTTACAGACGCCGTGAGAGAGTGGCAGCCCTGGCTAGACGCAGAGGGGGCAACAGGCGTCGCCAACTGAGGCCTTACCCACGCAGGGTATACCGCCAGCAGACCTCCTATCTGACCATGTCTGCCGCGATGTGTGTTAGGAGGCTGCGATTCCGAAGGGAGGTGGTTGCAGACATCTGCCGGCTGCTTCAGAGAGATCTGCAACCACAGCTGATGCGCAGGACGTCTTTGTCGGTGGCAGTGAAGGTGACGGTGGCTCTCAACTTCTATGCCTCCGGCTCCTTCCAATCCGCTACTGGGGACATCGCTAACATCTCCCAGTTCGCCGTGCATTGCTGCATCCGCCAGGTGACCGAAGCCCTTTTCAGAAGGAGACATCAATTCATCTCCTTCCCCATGACCCTGGACAAGCAGCAGCAGCGTGCACTGGGGTTTGCAAGAATAGCGGGCTTCCCCATGGTGCAGGGCGCTATTGACTGCACGCATGTGGCTTTGCGGGCACCTCTTGAGCATGCCGAGGATTACCGCAACCGGAAGGGCTACCATTCCCTCAATGTACAGCTGGTGTGTGACCACAGGCAGCGCATCCTAGCTGTCAATGCCCGCTTTCCAGGCAGCAGCCACGATGCCTTTATCCTGCGACAGACAACTGTGGCTGACATGTTCCAGGCACAGCCTCCCCCAAGAGGATGGCTTATCGGGGACAAAGGCTATCCTTTGTGTACCTGGCTCATGACCCCGCTCCGCGCGCCCACGACCCCTGCTGAAGAGGCATACAACGAGAGCCATCAAGCGACGAGGAACCTCATAGAACAAACAATCGGCGTGCTCAAGCAACGGTTCCGCTGTCTCGATCGCTCCGGGGGAGCCCTCCAGTATTCGCAGGATCGAGTCTCCCAATTCGTCATCGTTTGCTGCATGCTGCACAACCTGGCTATCCGCAGGACTCAGGCACTGCCACCTCACGTTGGACCACCACCTCAGGAGGAGGAGCAGGAGGAGCATGAGGACGACGAGGATGAGGAGTACCAGCCCAGGAGGGACGCACAAGGTCCAAGGGCCGCCCGTCGTCGGCTTATTGAACGTCACTTCTAGGCCCCCTGTCAGGGAATGGCTTGCGCCAATGATAGAACATGATTGCAGCCGCTCCGCAAGCCCGCAGCCGGTTAAGGCAACAAACACTTCAAAGATCAAACATGGACAATGTGAATAAATAAAATGCTTTATTGTACAAACTCTGGGCTCTTCCTGTAGTGTATGTACCCATCTACCTTTAAGAGAACTATTGTATGTAACCGTCCACCTTTAAGAGAACTACTTTAGGTGTTGCACTACTTTGTTGGCTTCTGTATACTGTAATACCGACGGTGACCACACCGGTATATAAGTGCTGTGTCAGGAAGTATTGAGCAGATTCGCCCTGACCTTCGAATAGTAAAGTCCTGTTTTAAGTTACTCTTGGAGTCTGTGTATTAATTAACTAAACAACCCACAGACTTTACACTTCCCACATGAAAACCAAAAACAGAGGAAACCCACAAAAAACACTCAAACACATTACTCGCTCCCACAACCTGGGGAGGATTAACAAAATAGGGCAACTAAAATGGCCGTCATTGGCCTTCAAAAAACTAACATCCAATTCTCGGCCTCAAGAAACAAACACAAATGGCCACACATTCGAATATTTGGCCCGCTAGGGCGATGCCTTGGCCATCTTTGGCTGGCCCCTGCCCGCCCTGCTGCTCCGCCTCAAAGTAAGGCCATTGGCTGCTGCAAGGCTGGGGGCAGGCTCCTGAGGGGCACATGTCGTGACGGCAGATGCCCTTGGGGGTCGGCCTAGTCGAGGTCTGGGCGTCAAGCGGCCGGCTGTTGATTGCTGCAGCTGTGGCTGGCCAGCATCAGTCGCTGCAGCAGCTCCTGGCAGCTCCACTGGGGGAGTGGCAGTGGCGGCTGGAGGAATGGCGGCAAGCTGGTGGATGGCAGGCACTCGCTGGTCGCCTGAGACACTGGCAGTCGCCCGGGCCAGCACTGCAGCATGCGCACCAATCTGCCGAGGGACAGACCGATGTGCTGCTGCAGCGCGCCGGGTGCCCTGGCGATGCCTGGCTGACACAGCGAGTGTGGCAGCAGTGAGTGCCCGTGTTGACCTGTTCACTGCCCGCAGCAGAGCAGCCAGTGACTGGACGGCACCACTAATCACCTGGCCAGTCGCTGCAAGATCTGCCCGGTATTCCACCCGACTGGTGGCCTCTAAGGGCCCGAACTCGGCCACACTCCGAGAGAGGGAATCGATGGACTCAGGCAACCGTGACACTACCGCCATGAGCTCCGTGTGCCGGCGCTCCGAGTCCGCGGACAAGTCTTCGAGGCCTTCCATCTCCTCGGCGAAGAGCATCTCTTGACTGGAGGCCGGACTCTCCCTCTGGGGAGAAGGCCGCCGAGCTGCCCGACCCTTCCTGCGTTGCTGGAGGCCGCTGGGCCCAGCAACTGGACTCCCCTCCGACGCATCCCCCCTCTGGGGAGAAGGCCGCCGAGCTTCCACCCCACTCCCGCCTTTCTGCAGCACGCAGGTCCCAGGAGCTCCCCTCCCCTTCGACACTTCCGCCACGCTGCCCTCCAGGGAAGACGTGTCCCCTGCATTGGCCTGGGTGGCCGCGGCTGAGGGTTCCCCTGATGGGCCGCCTTCCTCTTGCTCCTCCTCCTGCTCCTCCTCGGAGGGTCTGTCACTGGCAAGTTGAGGGACCTCCTCTTGACCATCTGAAAGCAGGAAGGCACAAGAGTAGCTTTAGAGTGAGGAGAGGGCGTCAGTGCGGGATGCATGAGTGGTGGCATTCAGCGCATTGGTCGGACAGTGGCAAAGGATGTAGATCTGATGCGCAAGTGGGACGAGAGAGGTGCAAAAGGTGATGTCCTTACCATTGCTTCCCAGAACAGGGTCGGCATCTCCACATGCAACGGGCCCAATCACCCGGCGACCCATGAGGCACTCCACGTGATGTTGCAGGTCGGTGAGTGGCTGGAAATGGGGTCGTCCTCCCCCGGTCACAGTCCGGCTCCTGCGATTATTCGCCAGCTTGGCCTGCAAGAGAAAGGACGGCCTCTAAGTACAGTGTGTCGCCGTGATCTTGTGTGCACTGCCTCCCATGGTGGAATAGCCTGGCCAGTGTGTCACCATGATCTGCTGTGCACTGCCTCCCATGGTGGAATAGCCTGGCCAGTGTGTCGCCATGATCTGCTATGCACTGCCTCCCATGGTGGAATAGCCTGGCCAGTGTGTCGCCATGATCTGCTGTGCACTGCCTCCCATGGTGGAATAGCCTGGCCAGTGTGTTGCCATGATCTGCTGTGCACTGCCTCCCATGGTGGAATAGCCTGGCCAGTGTGTCGCCATGATCTGCTGTGCACTGCCTCCCATGGTGGAATAGCCTGGCCAGTGTGTCGCCATGATCTGCTGTGCACTGCCTCCCATGGTGGAATAGCCTGGCCAGTGTGTCGCCATGATCTGCTGTGCACTGCCTCCCATGGTGGAATAGCTTGGCCAGTGTGTTCAGTGCAGAATGTGCAATTGATGCTCATGCCTGTGCCATAGCTGCTGGATGAAGGCTGGCCATTAGAGCTTTCAGGTCCCTTTGCCCATAATGTGAGGTGCACATGCAAGGATGAGGAGGTCATTGGAAAGGGTACTCACCCTGACAATGCGTGTGAGGTCATTTATCTTTTTGCGGCATTGGGCACCGGTCCTGGGGACGTCGCTGTTGGCTGACAGCTTGGTGGCGACATGCCTCCAGGCTCTCCTGTAGACGCGGACCGTCGCCTTTTTGCCATTGTCCGGGTACAAAACATGGCGCCTCTTCTCCACAGCAGCAAGCAGCACACTCAGATCACGCTCTGAGAAGCGCTGCGCACGTTCACGGGCCTTCTCCATGTCTTCAGGCGCTATTTGGGTCCAGCAGCAGTGTTCAGGCCTAGCTGGAGGGCTCCACTATCCAGGGCGTGGCAGCAGACACAGTCGACCCTTCCCCCTTAAGAGCTGGCCGGCGCCAGGGTGTCTGCTGTCAGTCACGAGATGGCCGCACCTGCGCTGCGCCCGGTCTAGGCGCTATCGATCACCACCTCCGGCTTAGCGCCCAGAGAGAGGCGTCCAACAGCAGTTTTAGCGCTCGCCCGAACTAGTAGGGCGAAGCTAATGAATATCAGAGAAGTGGCCTAGATTTGGAGGCGGACGCTAACTTTAGCGGACGCCCCACTTTAGCGCCCCAAAAGTGGCGCCAATGAATTTCTAGGCCATACGTGTTCCAAATTTTAAAACGAATTAATTAATTAATTGAGATGGGAGACCAGGCAATGTGTTGTTGTTGCATGTGGGAGCTGGTGGACTCCATTGAGGTCCAAGGCGACCACATCTGCAGCAAATGTTGGCTGCTCGAGGAACTTCGGCTCAGAGTTGATGAGCAGGAGTCTGAGCTTCAGACACTGCGACACATTAGGGAGCGGGAGCGTTACCTGGACACTAAGTTCCAGGAGGCAGTCACACCCACTAGAGTAATTACTTCCAATTTGGCCCATGGTCAGGGACAGGAGGGTGTGACTACAAGCGAGGCAGGTATTGGGATCCAGGAGGTGGTGATGGAGGAGCCTCAGCCCTTGGCCTTGTCCAACAGGTATGAGATTCTTGCTCCCTGTGTGGACGAGGGCAGGGACTGCAGGGAGGATGAGCAATCTGACCACAGCACCATGGTACAGGGAGCCATTCCAGTGGGGGGAGTAAAAAGAAATGTTGTAGTGATAGGGGACAGTATAGTTAGGGGGATAGATACAGTTCTCTGCAGCCGAGAGCATGAGTCCCGAAGGCTGTGTTGCCTGCCTGGTGCCAGGGTTAAGGACATCTCCTCTGGGCTGGAGAGAAACTTGGAGTGGGAGGAGGAAGATCCAGTTGTCATGGTCCACGTAGGTAACAATGACAGAGGTAGGACAAAGAAAGAGATTCTGCTTGTTATGTATTGTGTGTTCTCCTCCCACCTGTGGTGGCGCTGTCACAGGAGATAAATGGTTGGGTATTCTCTCGGTTAAGTTTAGCTCTCTTTGTTCAGAACTTCCTTTCCTTCCAATAAAGCACTTCATGTTTGAATCTCTGAGTTCTGAGTCCTAAATTGTGTCCAGGTAGAAAGGTACCGACACAACAAGTGGCAACGAGGAGCGGATGAATCTGCGTACGTTACGGGTGCAGTGAGTAAACAGAAAATGTAATTGAAACGCGAGATGGCTACTATATTAGGAAACATCGGTGATTTGGATGAAAATGTGGAGCAATGGAGCGCATATACGGAATGTTTTGATTATTTTGTATTGGCGAATGCGGTGGCAAATGAAAAGGTCGTGCCTACCTTTTTGAGTGTAATCGGGCCGAAGACTTTCAATTTACTTCGCAGCCTCGTGCATCCAGATAAGCCAGGAACTAAAACATATAAGCAACTAGTGGAAATTCTTGGAGCACATTTTTCACCAAAACCTCTGGTTATTGCTGAGAGATTTAGATTTCACAAACGGAATCAAGAGGAGGGGGAATCAGTGACGATGTTTATTGCTGCTTTGAAAAGGTTGTCGGAACACTGCCAGTTCAAGGAGGTGCTGAATGACACCATTAGAGACAGACTTGTGTGTGGTCTGCAAAATGCAGCCACACCGAAGCGCCTTCTTACTGAGGACAACCTTACTCTTGAAAAGGCCATTCAAGTTAGTGTCTCCATGGAGATGGCGGAAAAGGAGGCTCACCAGTTGAGTTCAACAGGGAGAGTTCACAAGGTGTCGTCTGAGCCTAAAGGTGCGCGGAACGGCACATGTTACCGTTGTGGGAAAACGGGCCATCATGCTAATGACTGCTGGTGTACGGAGCTGGAATGCCGAAATTGTGGCAAAAAGGGTCACATTGAACACGCCTGTAGAGGTAAAAAAAGAACAGACAGAGCTGGGAAGCATGGAAGCAAAATGTCTGTATTTGGACAAGAGAGGAAAAAGAGTGTTCATTCAGTGCAGTATGATGGAACAAGCAAAACAGAGGGGAGCGACACCTCTGAGGAGGAAGAGGTGCATATACTGACGGTTGCAGGTGGTTCAAATGGCTACTGGGTGTCACCACTGGTGGAGGGACAATCAGTGCGGATGGAGGTGGACACAGGCGCGGCTGTGTCCCTTGTTTCAGACACTGTCTACAACAAAATGCTAAAGCATCTTACCCTTCAGCCAACAAACATTGTGCTAAAGACGTAAACCGGCGAACCTGTGGCCATGAGAGGCATCATTGAGGTGACAGTTAAATTGAACGGACAGACTGCAAAACTGCCACTATATGTGGTAAAGGGAAATTACCCATCGCTACTGGGACGTGCGTGGCTAGAGAAAATCACGCTGGATTGGCCTGCAGTCCGCATGATGTCAAAAGGGGAGTCAGGTCTGACTGCAGTGTTAAACAAACATGCAGAACTCTTCAATGGGGAACTTGGGAGCATGAAAAAGATCAGCGTGAGACTGGACATTAAACCTGACAGCAAGCCGAAGTTTCACAAAGCCCGACCTGTACCCTATGCAATTAGGCCAAAAGTTGAGGCTAACTTGGAGGCCTTAGTCGAGAATGGAGTCCTGGAGCCTGTGAGCATGAGCAAATGGGCCACACCCATTGTTCCTGTCGTAAAAAAGGATGGATCTGTTCGAATCTGCAGGGATTTTAAAGTGACGATTAACCCGGTGCTGTCTGTGGAACAGTACCCTCTTCCCCTCATTGATGATCTTTTTATGGGCCTGGCCGGAGGGCAAAAGTTCAGCAAAATAGATTTATGCCAGGCTTATCTACAAATGCATGTCGATGACAAATCAAAGGAGCTGCTGACAATTGTGACACACAAGGGGCTATACAGGTACTGCCGCCTTCCGTTTGGAATTACGTCGGCCCCTGCTCTATTCCAAAGGGCAATGGATCAGATTTTGAGTGGTCTGCCAGGAGTCCAGTGCTACCTGGACGATATCCTTGTCACTGGGACAAATGAGGAGGATCATCTTCTGAACTTGGATGCGACACTACAATGACTGAAAGAGTACGGACTCAGAGTTCGTAAAGACAAATGTGAATTCTTTCAGTCTTCAGTTGAGTACCTGGGGCATGTGATTGACGCTACTGGCCTGCATAAGGCGCCGCCAAAGGTCAAGGCGATCGTGGAGGCCCCAGCACCCCAGAATGTGAGCCAGTTACGTTCATTTCTGGGGCTACTTAACTACTATGGGAAGTTTATTCCAGACTTAGCAACATTGCTGAAGCCGTTACATCAGTTGCTATGTCAAGGCAAAACATGGAAATGGACTGAACTGTGCAACGAAGCTTTCGCCCAAGCAAAGAAAGCATTGCTGAATTCGGAGGTCCTGACACACTTCGACCCAAAACTACCCGTGCAGCTAGCATGTGATGCATCACCATATGGTGTGGGAGCAGTCATATCCCACATCCTGCCTTCGGGTGAAGAGAAACCTATCGCCTTCGCATCACGCACCTTGAACAAGGCCGAGAGTAACTATGCGCAGATCGAGCGCGAGGCCTTGGGAATCGTTTTTGGAATTCGAAAATTTCATCAGTACCTGTTTGGGAGAAGGTTCACACTCCTGACAGACCACCGTCCATTGACTTCAATCTTCGGGCCCCACACCGGAATTCCGTCTCTCGCTGCAAGCAGGATGCAAAGGTGGGCTTTACTGTTGTCAGGACACACATACGACATCAAATATCGCAAATCAGACTTGCACGGCAACGCAGACGGTCTCTCGAGGCTACCCTTGCCTGTTACTCCCCCAGAGCCTCGTCAGATAAACATCTTCTGCTTTAGACAAGTGGAGGGAGCACCTGTCATTGCAGTTCAGGTGCGAAGATACACCCGCAACGATCCAGTCCTGTCTGAGGTAATGGACGATGTCATTCGAGGGAGAGCGATAGGAGATTCTCCTAGTTTGAAACCTTACGTTTCAAAAAGAAATGAGCTCTCCGTCCAGGCAGGTTGTCTTCTTTGGGGACGCCGTGTTATCATTCCGCCACCTCTGAGGGAACCTATACTGCAACAACTTCATACAGGCCACAGTGGGATGGTTCGGATGAAGGAAATGGCAAGAAGCTACTTCTGGTGGCCAGGTCTCCATGGGAATATTGAGGAGAAAGCCAAAACATGTTCCCCATGTCAAAGGGTCCGGAATGTTCCACAGTTGGCAACCCTACACCCCTGGGATTGGCCTGCAGAAGTGTAGCAGCGAGTACATGTGGACTTCGCCAGTCCTTTCGAAGGGAAGATATTTATGGTGGTTGTGGACGCTCGTAGCAAGTGGCCGGAGGTCGCTGTGATGAGGTCTACCACGGCAGAGAAAACAATTGAGAAACTTGGTGAGATGTTCAGCCGTTATGGCTCACCGGAACAACTCGTAAGTGACAACGGTCCACAATTTGTAACACAGGAGTTTGCAACCTTCCTGCATGTGAATGGTGTCCAACACATCAGGTCTGCGCCCTATCATCCCTCTACTAACGGCCAGGCAGAAAGGTTCGTGCAAACTTTGAAGCACACCTTGAAGGCATCGCAAGGTCAGGGCTCAATCCACCAACGTCTGAACAGCTTCCTGTTGTCCTACAGGAACGAGCCGCATGCCACAACCAAAACTTCCCCCGCTTCGCTCATGATGAAGAGGCAGTTGCGGACAAGTTTTGACTTACTCAAACCTCCAAGGGCAGAGCAGGTTGTCCATCGTCAACAACAAGCTCAAGTTGAAAAGAGAGAGAAAAGAGCCAAGGAGAGATGGCTTCATCCCGGAGCGCACGTCCTAGCTCGAAACTACAACACTGGACCGAAATGGGTTCCTGCTACGGTGATCGCGCAGACGGGCCCTGTGTCTTACACGGTTGAGACTGCTGAGGACGTCGTCTGGAGAAGACACACAGATCAACTGTTGCTAGGAGCAGACACAGCCACAGAGGCTCCAACGGCTGGTTGGCCTGAACTGTTTCCGAATGATACTGCAAACCAGCATCCTTTGCCACAGTGCTCTTCTCCAACACAGGAAGTCAAAGAGACTGTTCCACCTGTGCAAACTCCTGACTTTCAACTGACACAGGCACCTTCTCCATCCAGGCCTGTGTCAATGCCTACTGCTGTGGAAGCCAGCGATGACCGCCGGTATCCTGTCAGAGAGCGGCGGCCTCCAAGACGCTTGGATCTGTAGGCTTAGTGACTTACCCACAAGACTGGGGCAGAATAAACCCCAGGGTAAAGTCAGGGTTTGAGGCAGTCTACCTCTACCCTAGGTTAGTTGAGTGTATTGAAAGTAACTTACCTGTTGAGGAATAATGTGGACCTTCCATTTAAGAGGGGAGGAAATGTTATGTATTGTGTGTTCTCCTCCCACCTGTGGTGGCGCTGTCACAGCAGATAAATGGTTGGGTATTCTCTCGGTTAAGTTTAGCTCTCTTTGTTCGGAACTTCCTTTCCTTCCAATAAAGCACTTCATGTTTGAATCTGAGTTCTGAGTCCTAAATTGTGTTTAGGTAGAAAGGTACCGACACAACACTGCTGAGTGACCATAACATGGTTGAGTTCCATATTCAATTAGAGGGTGAGAAGGTTGGATCTCAAACAAGCGTGCTGAGCTTGAATAAAGGAGACTATGAAGGTATGAGAGCGGAATTAATTAGAGTGGACTGGGAAAATAGATTAAAGGGTAAGACGGTACATGACCAGTGGTGTACATTTAAGGAGTTATTTTACAACTTCCAAAAAAAATATATTCCACTGAGGAAAAAAGGGTGTAAAAGAAAAGATAGCCATCCGTGGCTAAGTAAAGTAATTAAGGATAGTATCCGACTAAAAACAAGGGCATATAAGGTAGCCAAATCTAGTGGGAGGATGGAAGATTGGGAAGTCTTTAAAAGACAGCAAAAAATAACAAAAAGATTGATTAAGAAAGGGAAGATAGATTATGAAAGTAAATTAGCAAAAAATATAAAAACAGACAGTAAAAGTTTCTATAGTTATATAAAAAGAAAAAGGGTGGCTAAAGTAAATGTTGGTCCCTTAGAGGATGAGACCGGGAAATTAATGGTGGGAAACATGGAGATGGCAAAAACACTGAACAATTATTTTGTATCAGTCTTTACAGTAGAGGACACTAAGAATATCCCAACACTGGACAAACAGGGGGCTCTAGGGGGGGAGGAACTAAATACGATTAAAATCACTAAGGAAGTGGTACTTGGTAAAATAATGGGACTCAAGGCGGATAAATCCCCTGGACCTGATGGCTTGCATCCCAGGGTCTTGAGGGAAGTAACGGTAGGGATTGTGGATGCATTGGTAATAATTTTCCAAAACTCACTGGACTCAGCAAAGGTCCCAGCAGATTGGAAAACTGCTAATGTAACACCCTTATTTAAAAAGGGTAGTAGGCAGAAGGCTGGAAACTATAGACCTGTTAGCCTAACATCTGTGGTTGGTAAAATGTTAGAGTCCATTATTAAGGAGACAGTAACGGGACATTTGGATAAACATAATTTAATAGGGCAAACTCAGCATGGTTTCATGAAGGGGAAGTCATGTTTAACAAATTTGCTTGAGTTTTTTGAGGAAGTAACATATAGGGTGGATAAAGGGGAACCAGTGGACGTAGTGTATTTAGACTTCCAAAAGGCATTTGACAAGGTGCCACACAAAAGATTATTGCTCAAGATAAAAAATCACGGGATTGGGGGTAATATTCTGGCGTGGGTGGAGGATTGGCTCTCTAACAGAAAGCAGAGAGTTGGGATAAATGGTTCGTTCTCAGATTGGCAACCAGTAACTAGTGGTGTTCCGCAGGGGTCAGTGCTGGGTCCCCAACTCTTTACAATCTATATTAACGATTTGGAGGAGGGGACCGAGTGTAACATATCAAAGTTTGCAGATGATACAAAGATGGGAGGGAAAGTAGTGAGTGAGGAGGACATAAAAAACCTGCAAAGGGACATAGACAGGCTAAGTAAGTGGGCAGAGATTTGGCAGATGGAATACAATACTGGAAAGTGTGAGGTTATGCACTTTGGCAGGAAAAATCATAGAGCAAGTTATTATCTTAATGGCAAGAAACTGGAAAGTACTGTAGTACAAAGGGATCTGGGGGTCCTGGTGCACGAAACTCAAAAAGTTAGTATGCAGGTGCAGCAAGTGATTAAGAAGGCCAATGGAATGTTGGCTTTTATTGCTAGGGGGTTGGAATATAAAAACAGGGAGGTATTGCTGCAGTTGTACAAGGTATTGGTGAGGCCGCACCTGGAATACTGCATACAGTTTTGGTGTCCATACTTAAGAAAAGACATACTTGCTCTCGAGTCAGTACAAAGAAGGTTCACTCGGTTAATCCCGGGGATGAGGGGGTGGTCATATGAGGAGAGGTTGAGTAGATTGGGACTCTACTCATTGGAGTTCAGAAGAATGAGAGGCGATCTTATTGAAACATATAAGATTGTGAAGGGGCTTGATCGGGTGGATGCGGTGAGGATGTTCCCAATGATGGGTGAAACTAGAACTAGGGGGCATAATCTTAAAATAAGGGGCTGCTCATTCAAAACTGAGATGAGGAGAAACTTCTTCACTCAGAGGGTGGTAGGTTTGTGGAATTTGCTGCCCCAGAAAGCTGTGGAAGCTACATCATTAAATAAATTTAAAACAGAAATAGATAGTTTCCTAGAAGTAAAGGGAATAAAGGGTTACGGGGAGCGGGCAGGAAATTGGACATGAGTCTGGGTTCGGAATGGTCATGGCCCTGTGGGTAGTGGAGCGGGCCCAGGGGCCGTGTAGCCTTGTTCTGCTCCTACTGTGTTCTAATTCTGTTAGATTTCAGGAGATGGTTTTATTCCTGTTCCTGACTGGGGTGGAGATCGCCTTTACAGAAGGTAAGTACTGTAGAAAATATAGGGACAGAGTGATCTCCTGGAAGAATTTCGATCGCCTAGATGGGTCGGAGAGGAATTTCCCAGATTTTTTTCTCCCAAATTGGCCATTGGGTCTTTATCTGGTTTTTCGCCTCTCCCGGGAGATCACATGGGTTCGGGTGGATGCAGAGTGATAGAAGATTTGAGGTTAGGATCAGATCAGCCATGATCTTATTGAATGGTGGAGCAGGCTCGAGGGGCCGAGTGGCCTACTCCTGCTCCTATTTCTTATGTTCTTATGTTCTTATGAGAGAGTATGAGCAGCTAAGGGCTAAATTAAAAAGCAGAACCACAAAGGTAATAATCTCTGGATTACTACCTGAGCCACGAGCGAATTTGCTTAGGGTAAATAAGATCAGAGAAATGAACGAGTGGCTCAAAGACTGGTGTGGGAGAAATGGGTTTCGATTTGTGGGGCAATGGCACCAACCAGTACTGGGATAAGAGGGAGCTGTTCCATTTGGATGGGCTTCACTTGAACCATGCTGGGGTTAGAGAATCGAATAACTAGCGCTGTAGAGAGTGCTTTAAACTAAATAGTGGCGGGGGAGGGTCCAGGTGAGTGGGAATTTAAAAAGTCAATGAGAAATGAGAAAGCAATAGAGCAGGATAGAGATGGGGGAAATAATAACCAGAGTGTGACAGGAAGAGACAGAGGGGGAGAAATTCGGTATCGCCCATTCTGAGGCGCGAATATCGGCCGGGCACAAAGTTTAGCGCCCGGCGCAAATTATCGCCGCTGGCGGCAAAATTTGCCTCTCTCGCCCCTGGAGGTGATTGGAGCGCTAAATCAGGTGCTACACAACTCTCCTAAGGCACTAAGCCCGAGGAACGAGGTGCTACCTCAGAGGGCGGGCGCAGCACAGGTGCTGTCAGTTAGCGATTGAACATAGACACACTGGCGCCGGTCAGTTCTTAAAGGGGAGGGTCGATCTTGCTCTGCAGCCACGCCCTGCTCACTGGAGCCTTGAATCTTGGCCTGGACAGACCTGTGGTGAAATCTTCCAGCCAGGGACTATGGAGAGGGCCAGGGAGCGAGCAAAGCGCTTCAGCGAGCATGCCTTGGAGGCTCTGGTTGGCGCGGTGGAGCGCAGAAGACCTCTACTGTACCCAGAGAGTGGCAGGAGGCTTTTGCCAAGCGAATATATAAAAGCATGGAGGGAGGTGTCTCACAGAGTGACCGCAAGCAGCACGGTGCCTAGGACCCCTGTGCAATGCAGGAAAAAGTTCAACGACCTCACTCGGGTCATCAGGGTGAGTGCCTTTTTTCAAAACCTCCTCATCCCTCCATCTCCACCTCACTTTATGGCCAGAGGGTCTTGAAAGCCCCAATGCCCAGCACTCATCCAACACCCATGGCCCTTTCATGAAATACACACACGCACATTCCACACTTTGCATACAGTAAGGGCTATTCAACCATGGGAGGCATTTCAGGCAAGATCATGGCTGCATACAGTAAGGGCTATTCAAACATGGGAGGCATTTCAGGCAAGATCATGGCTGCATACAGTAAGGGCTATTCAACCATGGGAGGCATTTCAGGCAAGATCATGGCTGTATATTTGCTCAGACGCCATCCTTTTTCTTGCAGGCCAAGCTGGCTCATAATAGGAGACAGCAGCAATGGACCAGTGGAGGGCGGCCTCACCTTCAAGCCCTCAGCGATCTTGAGCAGTGCATCCACAGGATTGTGGCAAGCCGGGTGATTGGTCCCGTCGCCACTGGAGAAGCCGACCCCGTTCTGGCCAGCAATGGTCACTTTTTGTCCTCTCTCCTTCCACTTGTTCCTCACAACAGCAGCCTTTGACACTTTCAATCCAAATCAGTACATCGCTGCACTCATGTCTCCCTTGCTGCCACCCTGTCCTCACGCTAAAGCCACTCTTGTACCTCCCTGCTTTCAGATGGTGATTCACCAGGTGAGGAGACGGGCCCTCAAGCTGCCATTGAGAGTGAAGCTGAAGGCGAGGAGGAAGAGGAAGCCGGACCATCAGCGCAACCCTCTGCCGAGGCAGCCCATGCCCATACTGGGGACACGCCTTCCCTGGAGGGGAGCGGGGGGGAATGGTCTGATGAGGGTGAAGCTCCAGGACCCAGCAGGCTGCAGCAACGCGAGGGGGTTAGGGAAGCTCGGGGGCCTTCTCCCTGGACGGAGAGTATGGCCTCGAGTCCTGCTGCACTGAATGCAGACGAGGAGTGGATCCTCGCTGAAATGAGTGCCCAGGTGGAGCAAAGGCACACTGAGCTCATGGCTGCAGTGGCAAGGATGCCTGAATCCATTGAATCATTGGCAAGGAGTGTGGAGCACTTCGCTGTAGCACAGGCGGCTGCCACGCAAATGCTAAGTGCTGCAATGCAGTCAGTGGCTGGTCTCATGCAGACACAGATTGAGGCCACGTGAGCACTGACCGCTGCCACCCTCACTGGAACGGGCAGATTTCCCCGGGGCTCTCACCGCGCCGCAGCAGGCCAGCAATCTGTGCTCCAGCAGATTACTCCGCATGCTGAAGTGCTGCCCCGTGGGAGTGCCAGTGTGTCGGTTGAGCAGGGAGTTGCTGTCTACTCTCAGGATGACAGCATTCCTGCTGCCAACACTGTCACTTCTCCACTGCAGTTGCCACCACCTGTAGGACAGACTGCTGCCGCCCATGCAGAGTTGGAGCAGTCAGCAGCCTCCAGGCCCAGAGCTGGTCCAGGCCATCCCTCAAGGGCATCTGCAGTCTCAGTTTCTGACACTCCGCAGCCTTCCCCCAGCCTTGCTGCAGCCATTGGGGTCCCATTACGGAGGAGCTGCAGGGTGGGAAGGGGGCAATTTCGCAAGGGAGGCAGATCACCCTCGAAGGGCAAAAAGTAGGAGGTGTGGCAAAATGTATTTCATTGTTTTATTGAAGGCCGAGGGTCGTGGTCAAATTTTTGTTACTGTTCTGGACATTGTCTCCAGGTTGTGAGAGCCAGTTACGTGAATGAGTGTTTTTTTTGGTGTTTCTTTCTATTACTTTGTCATGCGGAAATGAGACACAGTTTGGGAAATAAAGAAGTGTCTGTATTCAAAATGTGCATGTTTGATCTTTGCACTCATTGTTGCCTTGACCAGCTTAGGGGTTGTGGGATGGTTTCATTCAGGTTCTTTGAATGGCAGAAGCCATTCCCTCAGAGGGGGCCTAGAAGCGACTTGCGATGAGCCTTTGACGGACGGCCCTTCCAATTTGTGCCTCCCTCCCGCCTTGGTGCTGCTGATGTTCATCCTCCTCATCCTCCTCCTCCTCCTCCTCCTCCTCCTCTGCTGGTGCTCCAATATCTGGTGGCATTGGCTGGGTCCTGAGGATTGCCAGGTTATGCAGCATGCAGCACACAACAACGAAGTGGGAGACTCGCTTAGGCGAGTACTGCAGGGCTCCTCCAGAATGGTCCAGACAGCGGAACCATTGCTTGAGCATGCCAATTGTATGCTCAACGATGTTCCTGGTAGCTTGATGGCTCTCATTGTATCGTAGCTCAGCAGGGGTGCTGGGCGAATGGAGCGGGGTCATCAGCCAGGTGCACAGAGGATATCCCTTGTCCCCGAGAAGCCAACCACCTGGGTGATGCGGTGCCTGGAAAAGGTCTGCCACAGAAGTCTGGTGCAGGAGGAAGGCATCGTGGCTGCTGCCTGGAAAGTGGGCATTGACAGCGAGTATCAGCTGTCTGTGGTCACAGACCAACTGGACGTTTAAGGAATGGAAGCCCTTTCGGTTGCGGAAATCCTCGGCATTCTCTTGCGGCGCCCGCAAAGCCACATGGGTGCAGTCAATGGCGCCCTGCACCATGGGGAAGCCCGCTATCCTAGCAAAGCCCGTTGCACGTCCTTGCTGCTTGTCCGGGGGTCATGGGGAAAGAGATGTACTCTCGTCTCCTTTTAAAGAGGGCATTTGTGACCTGACGGATGCAGCAATGCACCGCGAACTGGGAGATATTGCTGATGTCCCCAGTAGCGGATTGAAAGGAGCCGGTGGCATAAAAGTTGAGAGCCACTGTTATCTTCACTGCCACCGACAGAGACGTCCTGCTCCTCAGTTGAGGCTGCAAATCTGGCTGAAGCAGGTGGCAGAGCTCAGTGACCACCTCCTTGCTGAATCGCAGCCTTTGCAAACACTGCTCCTCAGACATGTTAATGTATGAGAACTGTTGGCGAAAAACCCTGGGAGGGTAATGTTGTGTATGTACCTTTAAGAGAGAACTGATTTTATACTGTAGTACCGGCAGTGACCACACCTGTATATAAAGCCATAGCAGGCTTCTGTACTTTCAGTTTTAAGCTTGCACTCTGTGTTCTCCTGCAGTTCGTGTATTATTGATACGCGGACACTACACTGGCAACGAGCAGGTTCGAACTCACCTGCAGTACTGCATCACCTCACGGGGATCTTTCCCTGAAAAGAAGCTTCTTGGAGGTCGAAGTCAGAGCAATGGGCGTCGACCGCGGGCAACCGCCCAGGGATCCATCGGAGTTCGGAGAATTGCAGGGGAGGCTGTGGAGAGCTGGGCTTGGCTCCCCAGTCAAGGTGTTCCAGCAAATCGTGCTGGTAGCAGGTAGTGCGCTGACCCTTCTGGACTGCGGTGGGCTTGAGCTCGATCGAGCGGCTCTGCAAAGGGGCTGTGCAGCGTCGTCGGGAGGAAAAGAGAGAGAGAGAGGGTGGAGCGCACAGGGCAGCGTAGAGAAAATAAAATGAGGGGAAGGAAAAGTGAGACGCGCCGAAGCCGCGGGTCGCCGCCATTACCCTGCAGAATGCTAGGAGCAGCGTGGCAGCAAGGGGAAGAAGGAAAAGCGTGGGAGGGCCATTTTATTCCATTGGGGAAGAAGGAAAAGCACGGGAGGCGCCATTTTAATCCATTGGGGAGGAAGAAAAGGCGCGGGAGGCGCCATTTTAAACCACCCAAGATGCCGAAGAGTGGCAGTATCACTGCTTTCGACAACGAGGTAGGATTGAAGTGTACTGCAAGGCAAATGAGGTGGCCGATGGAAAGAAGGCGTCGGTATTATTAAATTTGATGGGCGCAAGAACGTACGGCCTATTGCGGAATTTAATTACCCCAGCTAAACCAATGGAGAAAAGTTTTGAAGAGATTGTTAATATCTTACAGGAACACCTAAACCCGACACCGCTGCTGATAGCAGAAAGATTCAAGTTCCATAAAAGAAACCAGCACAAAGATGAGAGCAATGCTGACTATCTTACGGAACTACACAAGTTATCGAAGCACTGCCAGTTCGGAGCAGGACTGGCAGACACCTTACGGGATAAGTTAGTCTGCAGGCTCCAGAGTGAAGGAACCCAGAAACGACTACTTTCGGAAAAGGACCTGACGCTAGAACAGGCTTTCAGCGTGGCAATATCCTACGAAGCAGCAGCATGGGGAGCTGTGGAAATGCAACAGAAACCACAAGAATACAGCACTAACGAAATGGCATATGGAGCAGAAAAGTGCTATCGCTGCAGCAGAACAACCCATGATCAGAAGGACTGCTGGTTTAAGGACAAAGTATGCAGGCAATGTGGGAAAATGGGACACATAGCAAGAGTCTGCAGGTCGGGAAAGAAAACCAACACTAAAAGAACTACTAAGGAAAAGTACAAGAAAGTAAAAAAAATGACAGACAGTAGTTCGGAAGATCAGGAGAGTGATAATGACTCCGGGAGCAGGAGACGAAGTTGTCTAAAGTTACACAACGTGATCGCAAAGGAGGATCACCGAACCATTTGGGTCACCCTCATGATAGCAGGGTCCCAAGTAAAGATGGAATTGGACACAGGATCAGCCCTAACTGTCATGAATCGATGAGACTATGAGCGGCTATTCTCACACATACCCTTGAAGGACACGTCCATTGTATTGAAGACATACACGGGGCAAAAAGTCTACCCCAGAGGAAAAATAAGGGTGCCAGTTAAATACAACGGCAAGGAAACACAGAAACTGTATCTATATATACTACAAGATGGAGGACCACCATTATTGGGACGTGAATGGATCCAAAAAATACAATTGGATTGGCATTCCATTCAGGTGCTAACTGTGACTGATAAAAAGGATGACGACGTCACACCTGGACGACTGTCAAAAATTCTAACTGACGCAAAAGAGGTGTTCCAACAAGGACTTGGGACTCTAAAAGGAGTAACGACAATGATAAAAATCGAAGATAACGCAAACCCAAAATGTTTTAAGGCCAGACCGGTACCGTACGCGATCCGCCCAGCCGTTGAAGCAGAGCTGGAGAGTCTGGAGCGTTTGGGTGTGCTGTCCAAGGTGGACTGGAGCGAGTGGGCCACACCCATCATTCCTGTAATGAAGAAATCATTGAGCAGCACGCCTGGGGAGCCAAAGAAGGTTTGCATCTGTGGGGACTTCAAGGTAACTATGAACCCAGTCCTGCACACAGTACAATATCCACTTCCACGGATAGAAGATATTTTCGCCTCACTATCTGGAGGGAAATGCTTTACGAAGATTGATCTGGCCCAAGCGTATCTACAAATGGAGGTGGAAGAAGCATCTAGGAAATACCTCACGATAAACACTCACAAAGGTCTTTACCAGTACAACCGACTGGTATTCGGGGTAGCATCAGCCCCAGCTATTTGGCAGAGGGCGATGGAACAAGTCCTGCAAGGGATCCTGGGGACCCTGTGTTATTTGGACGACATCCTGGTTATGGGCGAAATTGACAGTGAACACCTTGCCAACCTGGAGCAGGTGCTCACTAGATTACAAGAATATGGGCTACGAGCCAACTGCCCCAGATGCGAGTTCTTCAGGAGACAAATCTCGTATTGTGGCCACATGATTGATGAGGAAGGGTTGCATAAGTCCCCAGACAAGATTGAGGCAGTAGTCAAGGCTCCAGCACCGGAAAATGTGTCGCAACTGAGGTCGTTTCTCGGGTTGGTGAACTACTACCATAAGTTCTTGCCGAATTTATCTACAATTCTGCACCCACTGAACGCCCTGTTGCAAACTGGAGTAACATGGAAATGGAGTGATGAGTGTAAGCGTGCCTTTCAGAAATGTAAATGCCTAATCACTTCAAAAGAAGTATTGGCCCACTACAGTCCAACACTACCGATTCGGTTGGCATGTGATGCGTCTCCCTACGGCATTGGAGTGGTGCTGTCACACAAATTCCTTGACAGTTCAGAGAGGCCAATAGCCTTTGCGTCGCGCTCGTTAACCTCAGCTGAGCATAACTACGCCCAGATTGACAGGGAGGCCCTCAGCCTGGTGTGGGGGGGTGAAGAAGTTCAATCACTATCTGCACGGGCAGAAATTCACCCTACTGACTGATCATCAGCCCCTGCTCTCCATTTTTAACCCAAAGAAGGGCGTTCCGGTGATGACGGCGCAACGGCTGCAAAGATGGTCACTTTTTCTAGGGGCACATCAGTACGACATAGCGTACAAGGGTACGAAACAGCATGGAAACGCTGATGGGCTGTCGCGCCTACCGTTGCCTATGGTGGAGGAAGCACCTGCAGTGGACCCTGTTGAGATATTCCATTCGACCATAGTCCAATGTCTACCTGTTACAAACTCAAGTATAGAGAAGTAAACCCGAAATGACCCGACACTCTCTCGGGTCTATGATTTGACAGTGAAGGGATGGCCAGCACATGGCGACTCACTGTTGCCAGCATTCTCGCAAAGGAGAGAACAGCTGTCAGTGTGCCGGGGCACCTTGATGTGTGGATCCCGAGTGGTAATTCCACCCAAGTTGAGAGATAGAGTGCTCAATGAGCTTCAAGAGGGTCATCTGGGAGGGGAAAAAATGAAGAGCCTAGCCAGGGCGTTTGTGTGGTGGCCGGGAATCGATAAAGAAATCAAGGATATGACCAAGAGATGCACAGGATGCCAGAAGGTCCAAAGCGCTCCACCACAGGCCCCGCTACACCCATGGGAGTGGCCCTCATCTCCATGGCAACGGGTACACATTGATTTTGCTGGTCCATTTATGGACTCAATGTTTCTAATCGCCGTGGATGCCCATTTGAAATGGCCAGAGGTCATCAAAATGTCCTCCACCACCACGGAGAAAACTATTGCAGTCCTACGGACCATCTTCACCAGGAATGGCTTGCCAGAACAGATTTGCTCCGACAATGGGCCACAGTTTGTGTCCGAGGATTTCCGGAGGTTTCTGAGGAATAATGGGATGAAACATTACACATCTGCCCCATATCATCCAGCCACAAATGGATTGGCTGAGACGTTTGTTCAGACCTTTAAAAAGGCAATAAAGGTGATGTATAATGATGACATACCACTACAACACAAGATGGATAATTTCTTGTTTGCTTACCGGAATGCGACACATGCAGTCACCAACCAAGCTCCAGCCATAATGTTCTTCAACTGAAGGCTAAGATGTCGCCTGGATTTGCTCAAACCAAACATAAGACGAGATGTTGAGGATAAGCAATTCCAGCACATCAATGAGAAGCCAACCAGGAGCTTCAAGATAGGGCAGCCTGTCTTGGCCCACGACTACCGAGCAGGAAAATGGCAGCCAGGAACGATATGCACACAGCAGGGACCACTAATTTACACAGTGGATGTTGGAGAGAGCATCGTGAGACGCCATGCTGACCAGATTTTAGAGTCACAGGAACAAGCCAAACCCATACCACGAGCATGTGCACCTGGTAATGAACCCGAAGTACAGATTGTGTCTACCTCAGAATCAGTGGTATTGGAAGCTGACGAACCAACCAATGACAATGAGCCAGAATCGACTCCACCGCAAGAACAGGATACTCGAGAAAGGCGCTATCCAGTCAGGATCAGGAAGCCTCCTCAAAGACTGAACTTATAAATGATTATTTCAGTTGATGTATATAGTACAGAGAAAATTGTAATTGTAATTAGATATTATTTAATTGTTAAATGAATGTTATGTACTGTTTATCTAAAAGGGGAGGAATTGTTGTGTATGTACCTTTAAGAGAGAACTGATTTTATACTGCAGTACCGGCAGTGACCACACCTGTATATAAAGCCATAGCAGGCTTCTCTACTTTCAGTTTTAAGCTTACCCTCTGTTCAGTAAATACCTGTTATTATTGTTCTCCTGCAGTCCATGTATTATTGATACGCGGACACTACAGGTAAGGTCTCCGGTACCGACGCCTGTTGGCCCTCCTCTGTCTGGCCGTGATTGCCAGTCTCTCTCTGCATCTCTGTGCCCTCCGAATGTGACGGAGAAGGACGATGTTCCCAACCATTGCAGCCCCCATAGTATTTGGGCAATCAAAGTTATGACGGTCAAAAAGCAAAGTACCTGCAATGTTATGGTCAGAAGCCAAAACTACCTCGGACAGCGTGGCCTCAATGCAGAAGTCTCTCTTTCTCTCTTTGTCTCTCTCAAAATCTCTCTCTCTCTCTCAGAATGAGTGGTGCAAAAATGGCAACCACACAAAAGCCTGGAGGAGGCCCCCTTAAATAGCACCCCCTCAGCCCCACAGCGACTGGGAAGCATTCCAGTCAACCTGTCGTTGGTCGCGCCAGGCGGAAAGGAGGGGGGCACCACTGAATTTCCGGTATGGGGCGCCCCAAGGGCGTTGCACTCTCGAATGACGTCAAGATCTGCGCGCGCAGGAGATCGGCGGTATTGTTTAGTGCCGCCGCAAAATATCCGGTCAATTTCACGAGAGGTGCAGATATCGCCGCGCCCGGGCGCTAGTTGTTTTGTGCCCCACTTAGCGCCCTCTTAAGGCGCTAACGGGTGGCGCTACCAACTGAATTTTCCCCCCAGAATGTTTAAAAATAAGAATGCAACAGAAAATGGGGCCAAAACAAGAAGAAATGGTAAAAAGACAAAGTTAAAAGCTCTATATCTGAATGCACGCAGCATTTGTAACAAGGTAGATGAGTTGACGACACAAATAGATACAAATGGGAAGATCTGATAGCCATTACAGAGACGTGGTTGCAAGGTGACCAGGACTGGGAACTGAATATTCCAGGGTATTTGACAATTCGGAGGGATAGACAGAAAGGAAAGGGAGGTGGGGTGGCTTTGTTGGTAAAGGATGGGATCAGTGCAGTGGTGAGAAGTGATATTGGCTCAGAAGATCAAGATGTAGAATCGATTTGGGTGGAGATAAACAATAATAAGGGGAAAAAGTCTCTGGTGGGCGTAGTCTACAGGCCCCCGAACAGTAGCAATACTGTTGGACAGAGTATAAATCAACAAATAATGGAGGCCTGTAAAAAAGGTACGATAATAATCATGGGTGATTTTAATCTCCATATTGATTGGACAAATCAAATTAGCTATGGTAGCCTTGAGGAGGAGTTCATAGAGTGCATCCAGGATGGTTTCCTAGAACAGTATGTAATGGAACCAACCAGGGAGCAGGCTATCTTGGATCTGGTACTGTGTAATGAGACAAAATTAATAAATGATTTTATAGTAAAGGATCCTCTAGGAAAGAGTGATCATAGCATGGTTGAATTTCAAATTCAGTTGGTGGGTGAGAAAGTTGTATCTCAAACCAGTGTCCTGATCTTAAACAAAGGCAATTACAATGGCATGAGGGCAGAACTGGCTAAAGTGGACTGGAAAAATAAATTAAAGGGTAAGGCAGTTGAAATACAGTGGCTGACATTTAAGGAGATATTTCATAACTCTCAACAAAAATATATTCCAGTGAGAAAGAAAGATTTTAAGAAAAGGAAGCATCATCCGTGGCTAACTAAGGAAGTAAAGGATGGTATCAAATTGAAAATGAAGGCATACAATGTTGCCAAGATTGGTGGGAGATCAGAGGATTGGGAAACTTTTAAAAACCAGCAAAGGATGACTAAAACAATAATAGAGAGATGAATTGTGAGAGTAAACTGGAAAGAAGTATTAAAACAGATAGAAAAAGCTTCTATAGGTATATAAAAAGGAAGAGAGTAGCTAAAGTAAATGCTGGTTCCTTAGAGGATGAGACTGGGGAATTAATAATGGGGAAAGGGGAAATGGCAGAGACTCTGAACAAATATTTTGTATCTGTCTTCATGGTAGAAGACACTAACAACATCCCAATAATGGATAATCAAGGGGCCACAGGGTGGGGGGAAATAGTACTTGGTAAAATAATGGGACTAAAAGATGACAAGTCCCCTGGACCAGATAGCCTGCATCCCAGGGTCTTAAAAGAAGTGGCTGCAGAGATAGTGGATGCATTGGTTGCAATATACCAAAATTCCCTGGACTCTGGAGAGGTCCCAGCGGATTGGAAAACTGCAAATGTAACACTCCTATTTAAGAAAGGAGAGAGACAGAAAGTAGGAAACTATAGACCAGTTAGCCTAACATCTGTCATTGGGAAAATGCTGGAGTCCTTCATTAAGGAAGCAGTAGCAGGGCATTTGGAAAATCATAATGCAGTCAAGCAGAGTCAGCATGCGTTTATGAAAGGGAAATCATGTTTAACAAATTTGCGGGAGTCCTTTGAGGATGTAACGAGCAGCGTGAACAAAGGTGAGCCAGTGGATGTGGTGTATTTGGATTTCCAGAAGGCATTCGATAAGGTGCCACATAAAAGGTTACTGCATAAGATAAGAGCTCACGGAGTTGGGGGTAATATATTAGCATGGACAGAGAATTGGCTAACTAACAGAAAGCAGAGAGTCGGGATAAATGGGTCATTTTCCGGTTGGCAAACGGTAACTAGTGGGGTGCAACATGGGTCAGTGCTGGGGCCTCAACTATTTACAATCTACATTAATGACTTAGATGAAGGGACCGAGTGTAATATAGCCAAGTTTGCAGATGATACAAAGTTGGGTGGGAAAGCAAGTTGTGCAGGGGACTCAAAGAATCTCCAAAGGGATATAGACAGGCTAAGTGAGTGGGCAAACATTTGGCAGATGGAGTATAATGTGGGAAAGTGCGAGGTTATCCACTTTGGCAGGAAAAATAAAAAAGCAAATTATTATTTAAATGGAGAGAGATTACAAAATGCTACAGTTCAGAGGGGCCTGGGGGTCCTTGTGCATGAAACACAAAAAGTTAGCATGCAAGTACAGCAAGTAATCAAAAAGGCAAATGGAATGTTGGCCTTTATTTCAAGGGGGTTGGAGTATAAAAGCAGGGTAGTCCTGCTACACCTGTACAGGGTATTGGAGAGACCACACCTTGAGTACTGATGTAATAAAACTCACTACGCACTTGGTTTGAGTATAAAGCAAGGCTTTAACCAACTTGTTTCAGAACATGGAGATCTAGTTGTACTTCACTAGTTCCTGTCTTACAAAATGTCCCTGGGCAAGCTGGGTCCACGCCCGAGTATTTATATTCCTTGGACGGCACCACCAGCTGGCCGTCCGGTGTTATTTCATGAGTAGTTTCTTTATGATGATGAGATTTATAACAAGTACTGCATACAGTTTTGGTCTCCTTATTTAAGGAAGGATATACTTGCATTGGAGGCAGTTCAGAGATGATTCACTAGGTTAATTCCAGAGATGAGGAGGTTGACTTATGAGGAAAGGTTAAGCAGGTTGGGCCTATACTCATTGGAATTTAGAAGAATGAGAGGTGACCTTATTGAAACATCTAAGATACTGAGGGGGCTCGACAAGGTAGATGCAGAGAGGATGTTTCCCCTCGTGGGGAAATCTAGAAATCGGGGCACAGTTTCAGAATAAAGGGTCGCCCTTTTAGAACTGAGATGAGGAGGAATTTCTTCCCTCAGTGGGTCGTAAATCTGTGGAATTCTCTGCCGCAGAGAGCTGTGGAGGTTGGGTCATTAAATACATTTAAGGTGGAGATGGACAGATTTTTACAAGAAAAGGGAGTGTAGGTTTATGGGGAGCGGACAGTGAAGTGGCTTTGAGCCCAAGATCAGCCATGATCTTATTGAATGGCGGAGCAGGCTCGAGGGGCCAAGTGGCCTATTCCTGCTCCTATTTCTTATGTTCTTATGTATAGTGCCTGTATTCTTTTTCTCAAATCTCAATATCATTTTCCTCAGGACCCAGACTTCAGTATTAGTTTCATCTTCAGGGTCAAAATCCGACCATGCCACTTGGAGGTACGGGAGACTACGGAATATTAAGGCGCATAACCAGTGGTTTCAAGCCCCCCCTACTCAATTCAGTCTAACAAGCGATCCTCCTGTGGCTACATTATATGTTGGTCATAGTCTGTCTGCGAATGCCACTGGACCATCATTGGGGTTTTGCTCCCCCTCAGACATTGCCTTAAATGGGTCCCCTTTTTCTTGACCCAGCACCTGGCCACTCCTGAGCTTTAAGGTCTCATAATTTCCTCCCCCTCTTTTGCTCTCTGTCGGAAGACCTGCATAAATTCCTGGACTCAAGGTGAAAAGTAGTAATCTTTTCTTTTCTTCCTAGTCCACATTATTCAAACCTGACGATTGTTCGATGGCTAACAGATATTTTCTCCAATTGTTTGGAATCGATTGGGGTCTTGTACTCGGCGTTAAGTGCTCCCAGTCCCTCAACCCCGACAGCAGGAGCGTTATACCTTCTAGTCCTTGGAGGATTCATGGGCGGGACAGGGTTTTGTAAAGTCCGCGCCTCAATAATACACGGACTTCGGGAGAACAATCAAACAGGTATTTTACTGAACAGAGGGTACTCTTTTTGGTTGATGCTTAAACAATTTTGACTGTAAATTAAACAAACTTCAACTGAAACTTAAACAAATCAAATTAAAATTGTGTTGGCCGGGTTGATGATGCACTCCAGTCCCCGCGGCGCCCACCGGTTGCGGAAATACTCAAGCGCACCGGCGGACACCGCGTGCTCCATCTCCAGGGCCACCCGGGCGCGAACATGGCCGTGGAAGAGAGGCAGGCAATCTGGCTGGACGACCCCCTCGACCGCCGCTGCCTGGACCAATTGATGTCTTTTTTAACCAGGCCCAGGAGCAGGCCCACAAGGAGGTCCTCCAACCTGCCCGCTCCCCTCCGCACCGGGTGACCATAGATCAAGAGCGTGGGACTGAAGTGCAACCAAAAATCGAGGAGCAGCCCCTTCAAGTAGTGAAAGAGGGGCTGCAACCTCTCACACTCCACATATACGTGAAACACGGACTCCTCCAGGCCGCAGAAAATACAGGCGGCCTGGGAGTCCGTGAACCTATTTAACACCATATTGCACAGGACCGCTCCGTGCAACACCCTCCAGGCCAAGTCCCCGATGGAACAAGGGAGGACTCCCGCGTAGAGAGCCCTCCATTGGGGACCACCGCCTCCGCCGGTCGGCAAGACACCACGCCAAGGCGTGTCCGGACGGCAGACGAAGATGGCAAAGTGGAGAGTGTGCAGGAGCAGCCCGTACAGGAAACCCCTCCACGCGGAATGAAAAGGCACGGAGGGTATTTCCTCGAGACGGCTCAAGTTGTGAGGCGCCGGCTCCCGAGGGGAGTTTCGGGGCCGGGCGCCGATGAGGAATTCCGTCTGAACGGGGGTAAGCTCGGACGGGATCGCCCCACATGCCTGAGCCGCCTCGATACACCTAGTGGAGCCGGGGCCCAGTGCCACTTTCACCGACTCGATGGCTTTGACCGCGAGCCGGACGTTGGCCTAGGACAGGCGCCGCGCCAGCTCCTCCGGCGCCATCCAGCCCACTGCTCCGCCATCGAGCAGGTCCCCGACTCTGGTCACCTTGCCAGGCACAGCCCTGCGCTCCGCCAGCCACCCGAACCCGCGGTCGTGGAGGTGCGGATTCCTGAGCAGCGGCTACCGAAGGAGAGCCGCCGCTCCTGACAGGGGAGAGCTCCGCCTGGAAGCAACGTAGTTCCAAACCCATAGCAGTTCCTGGTAGAAGACAGGCAACTCCCGCAGGCTGGCATGCCTGCCGCCCACTTTCACAAACAGGAGCTGCGTGTCATAATTGAGGTCGTGCAGCTGGCAGAAGAAATGCGTCGCCAGCGCACACCATCTCAGAGGATTCTCGACGTACAGGTATCTCTGCAGCATCTGAAGATGGAAAGTCGCAGCCTGGGTGCGAAGGCACACCAGCACCTGACCGCCCTCCCTAAGCGGGAGACACAGAACCACGACAGAGACCCAGTGCTTCCTTTTGTCCCAGAAGAAGTCGATGAGCTTCTTCTGCATCTTGGCGACAAACGCAGGGGGAGGGATCAAAGTGACCAACCGGTACCACAGCATGGCGGCCACCAGCTGGTTTATGGCCAGCGCTCGACCCCTGTAGGACAACACTCGGAGCAGTCCTGTCCAGCGTCCTAGGCGAGCGGTGACCTTGGCCTCCAGCTCTTGCTAGTTCGCCGGCCAGGCGTCCTCGGCAGGGCTAAGGTAGACTCCCAAATAGAGGGGGTGCGTGGAGCTCCAGGCGAAAGGCCTGAACTCCTCCGGCAGGGAGTCCACCCGCCACTGACCCACCAGGAGTCCGGAACATTTCTCCCAGTTGATCTTGGCGGAGGATGCGTCCGAGTAAATCTGCTGGCATTCCCGCATCCTCCGCAAGTCAGCGGGATCCGTGACCGTGAGGAGCACATCATCGGCGTAAGCCGAGAGGACCACCTCCATGCCCGGCCCTTGCAGAGCCAGTCCCGTCAACCTCTTCCGCAAGAGGCGCAGGAAAGGCTCCACGCAAACAGCGTATAACTGACCGGACATGTGGCATCCCTGACGCACCCACCTCCCGAAGCGAAGGGGCGCCGTCAAGGACCCGTTAACTTTAATCAGACACTCCGCGGCGGTGTACAGAAGTCGGATCCGGGTGACGAAATGCGTCCCGAACCCGAATGCGCGCAGAGTCCCGAAGAGATACTCGTGATCCACCCTATCGAACGCCTTCTCCTGATCCAGGGAAAGGAAGGCGACTGACAGACCACCCCTCTGGGAGTGGTGGACCAGGTCCCGGACCAGATGGATGTTATCGTGGCTGGTCCGGCCCGGGACCATGTAGGACTGGTCGGGGTGGATCATGTGGGCCAGCACGGTTCCAAGGCGAGCAGACATGGCCCTGGCAAAGATTTTATAGTCCGTGCTGAGGAGGGAGACTGGGCCCCAGTTCTTAAGGAGGCGGAGATCGCCCTTCTTAGGCAGCAGGACAATGACCGTCCTGCGCCAAGAGAGGGGCATCTCCCCGGTCGCCAAACTTTCCCCCAGGACCCGTGCGTAGTCGCCCCCCAAGATGTCAAAGAACGCCCTGTGGAACTCCACGGTCAGACCGTCCAGCCCCGGGGACTTTCCCCTGGAGGGCTGGCAGAGGGCGCCGGTCAGCTCCGCCAGGCTTAGCGGAGCGTCCAATTTTTCAGCGCCCTCCGGGCTGACCTTCGGCAGGTCCTCCCACAAAACTCTGCGCGCATCCTCGCTGGACGGATCCGGAGTGAACAGAGCCCCGTAATAGGCACGGGTCTCTGCGCTGATTCCCTCCGGATCCGAGACCAGAGATCCGTCTTCGGCCAGCAGCCCCAAGAGCTGCTTACGGACCCCCCGTCCTTTTTCCAGCGAGTAGAAGAAGGGGGAGCTGCGGTCCAGGTCCCGCAGGAGCTGGATCCGCGACCTCACATATGTGCCTCGGGACCCGACGAGCTGCAGGTCCTTCAGCGCGCCCTTCTTCTCTTTGTACACCTTCCGCAGGGCCGGGTCCTCGACGACCTGACCGAGATGGGAATCTAGGTCGAGCACCTCCTTCTCCAACTGCCCGACCCGGGCCTCCCGCCTCTTGGTCGACCCCTTCGCGTACTCCTGACAGAAGAGACGGACGTGAGCCTTGCCCACGTCCCACCATAGCCTCAAGGAGAGGAAGCCCCCCCGCTTCCTACTCCAGTCGGCCCAGAACCGACGAAATGAATCCCGGAACCGCGCGTCCTCCAGCAGCAGGTTGTTAAAATGCCAGTACGCGGACCCCCCCCCCGACGCGCGCAGCGGAGCGAGCTCCGTCCACACCAGGTGGTGGTCCATGCACGGCACCGGCCGCATGGAAGCCACCAGAACGCAGGAGACATATGCCCGGGAAATGTAGAGGCGGTCGATTCTGGACCTTCCTCCCCCAGACCTCACGCTAGTGAAGGCGCTGGAGTCGGGGTGGAGATTTCGCCAGACGTCCACCAAGTCGAAGGACCCGACCAGGTCCCTCAACTTCTCCATCGCCGCCGGGCTTTGCGGGGGACCCGAACGGTCCCTCGCCTCGAGGGTGCAGTTAAAATCCCCCCCGAGGATGACGCACCCGCCCACGTCGACGGAGCCCAAAAGAGCGGGCACTTCCTCGAAGAAGCGCATTTGCTGCGCACCGGTCTGAGGGGTGTACACGTTCACTAGATGGAGCGGCACGCCCCCCAGGCGAACAGTGACCTGGAGCAAGCGGCCCGGCACGTGCTCCTTGACCCCCAAGATCTCCGGCTGAAAATGCGGGGCCAGCAAGCTAGCCACATCGCTGGAATTGTTGGAGAGGTGACTCATGCTGACCCCTCCTTGCCACTCCAGGAGCCACGTGGCTTCGTCTCCCGGAACGGTGTGGGTTTCTTGCAGGAAGCACACCTCATACTTCCCGTCCCGAAGGACCGAGAAGTTATTGAAGCTGCGGCGCGCCTCCCTGCTGCCGTTGATGTTGAGGCTGGCTATGGTTATCTTCATGTCAGAAGCATAGTGCAACCTCTACCTACACCTAACGGGGGGAGGGAGCGCAGCCGCTAGCAAGCCGCCACTTCTTCAGCAGCCCAGTGAGGAACGTTCTGAGCCGACGCAGCTCGAGCGGGCTCACGCCCTCGTCCGCGCCCATGATCTTAACGGCGGCGCGGACGGACACGATGAGCAGCGCCAGCTCCGACCACCTGTTGAGGGCCAGCCGGATCTGATTGTGCCGACCCAGGCACGTGGCCATAAAGTCCTGGAGTTCCCCTACGGGAATGAGGGGAGACTCGGCGAGCGGCACGAGGTCGTCCATCGCCTCATCAGCGACGGAGTCCAATTCGTCCTCCGCGCCCATCACCGAGTCCCCGTCCTCCTCCGGGGGGTCGCCACCAGCGGCCGACCCATCCGTCGCGCAGTGCACAGCGAACGGCTCGGCCGCACCAGCCGGCCCCGCCTCCGCCCGGATCCCACCCCCAGGATCGGTGGCAGAGGATTCCTCCCTGGGCTCCTCTAGGGGTGCCGGGCCAGAAGACGGCGGTGGTTCGGAGTCCCCCTCCGCCTCAGACGCCAGAACGACCGGAGAAACCGGGGAGAGAACAATTCCCAGCTCCTCCAGTACATCCGGCACCAGAGACGCAGCCAGGGATCCATCCTCCTCCCCGCCACCAACCTCCGACCCAGTGGATGGGGTGTTTTGAATTAAAACCTCTACCAGGTCGAGCAACCCCTGGGAGATGTCCGGGTCGCATTGGGCGAGCTCATTTTCCTCGAGCTCGCCCGACCCAGACCCCAGGCCGCCCGACCTGGCGAGGGGTAATGGCACCGATAAAATGTCAATCTCCGCCGCGGGTTGTTCCGCGCCCACCCCCACGGGCAGGGTCTCGTCCCCATCCCCGGGAGGCATGTGCTGGACAGACACATCTGCCTCAGCCACCCGAGGGACAGGCGAACCCTGCCGATCGCTGGTGATGACGACAGCGGTGGGGGGGGCGCAGTACCTGCGGCGGGCGACGACTCCCCCTGCTCGGAGGGAGCTTCCTCCTCCCGGTCCTCCTCCTCTTCCAGGGGGTCGCGCCTTCTTTTCAGCGCGGAGGGAGTGAGGGAGACCTTCATGTCTGCAGGGGCCTCCTCGTCTGCTCCCTCCGGCGCAGCAGGTTTGTCGGGTTCCTCAGGCCCGAGCCCGGCCGCAGGTATTGGCGTTTCCGCTAGGGCGGTCGCGGCCACAGGCTCGGGCACGAGGTCCCTCCCGCTCGCGTCTGCCCCGATCAACTCCGCGAGGAGCGCGGGTGTAAGGGGCTCAAGGGGCAAGGGCTGGCCCTCCACGGGGGGACGCGCCCTAAGGTGTTTAGTTTTTTGCCGCGCCTTCTTTCCGGCCGGACGCGCTCCCTCCCCCCGGCCGGAGGCCTTGGTGGCATCGGCCCCCGACGTCGACTGCGCATCAGATGTTCGCGACGCGCGGGCAGATCCGGGGGGAGGAGCGGCAGCGGCGCCAGCCTCGGCCGCACGAGATGATCCGGCGGCCTTGGAGGCGGGGCAGTTTTTCCTGATGTGCCCCACCTCCTTGCAGGTGTGGCACCGCACACCGTCCGACGTCCAAAAGACGCGATAGGCGGTCCCCTCATGGAGGACGACGAACGCCCAGTTGGTGTCCTCCTCCCGCGCCAGCTGGATAAACAGCTGGCGCCGGAAGGAGAAGATGTGGCGAAGGCTGGCCTCCCGGAAGCCGAGCGGGATGGGCGTGATCCCCGACCTCACCTCCCCAGGTTGGCGCAATTGTGGGAGGAGGAGCTCACCAGGAACATAGGGCGGGACGTTCGAGATGACAATTCTCTGCGCGGTGGCCTCGAGAGAATCCACCGGCAGGAAGGTCCCGCCCACGGTGAGCCCCTTGGCGACGGCCAGGGACACCGCCCGCTCCGACCCCAGGAAGAACACAGCCTTCCCGTACATTTTTGAGGCCGCGACGATGGCTGAGGGGCCGACAACCCCAGCCATGGCTTTAACGCAGGCCTCAATGGTCATAGTGGGGTGAGTGTAGCTCTTCACCCCAAGCTTTTTGGTTATAAATTTAAAGGGTGACGGGCAGCAGAAGCAACGGGAGCAGCTGTGGCTGTGGCTGCCACTCCCGCATAATTCCTGGCTGGCCCTGCCACCGGCGAAGATGCAGTCGCCATTATGGGATGTTTTTATAAGGGCTACACTCACCCCAAGTCACAGGCCTGAAGGTGATAATGGCCTCAGGTATTTTTTGGTCCTCTATTGAGCAGAGGGAGCTGTTTAAAATGAAGGCACACCTCTCCCCTCATTGATTGAAATTGGGAGAGGGGCCTTCTCCCCTCTGCTCAATAGGCAATTAATAAATGGAGATGAAATTGAGGTGCCTCAGAGAAAGAGGCAGAGAGAGACAAAGAGAGAGAGAGAGGGGGGGTGGGAAGGAGGGAGGCTGCAAGGGCAGGGTCGTCATTCAGGATGGTGGGTGGGTGTTGGCAGGGGTGCACTCTCCGATGGAAATTAAAGTCTTTGATGGCAGGGGGAGAAGATGTCTTCACCTGGGAAAGCTGGAGATGCCCCAGGCTCAGTCCCACACCAGGTCTTAACGATGTAATAAATGAAATTGGACTTCACCTAGGCAGCTCCAGCTGTCCCAGGTCAGGCAATAGAAGGGGTGCTTATTAGTGGTGTGTGTGGCCTAGTTTTTAACAAGAGCCACACACACACACAGACACCCCTGGATGTTCCTGCCTTGTTTTTTCTTCTTTCCTCCCCCCACCTACAAAACAAAGTCTTTGGGAGAGTGCACCAAATAACACCCACCTGTAGATGTTCAAAGGATGATGTTCTTCCCTCCTTCCAAGCAGTTGGTGGTTGATGGTGGTTTCTCTCCCCTCTCTCCCTCTCCTGGAATGGAGGCCAATTTGGGGAGGCAGTAATGGGAAAGGCCTCTCCCCTGGTTGATGTTGTTGCTGGCCTCATTTCTCCTTCTCCTCCTCTGTCCTCTCTCTCCAGGCACCTCAGTTGTTGTGATGATGATGGTGGAGGTGGTGGTGGTGACCTATCGTTGTCTTCCTCTTCCTGGTCAGGAGACCACCACTTTCCACTCTCCTCCTTCTCTTGGTCTGGCTTCTCCTTCTCCTCCTGCTGACTGAGGCAGCTGCACAGCCAGCAATGCTGAGAATGAGGTGCTCAACAGAGGGTCACGTCAGACTGAAGTACAGAAGCCTGCTCGGGCCTTTTATACAGGGGTGGTCACTGCCGGTACTGCAGTATAAAATCAGTTCTTCTCTTAAAGGTACATACACAACAATTCCTCCCCTTTTAGATAAACAGTACATAAAATTCATTTAACAACTAAATGACAACTAATTACAATTACAATTTTCTCGGTACCATATACATCAACTGAAATAATCATTTATAAGTTCAGTCTTTGAGGAGGCTTCCTAATCCTGACTGGATAGCACCTTTCTCGAGTATCCTGTTCTTGCGGTGGAGTCGATTCTGGCTCATTGTCATTGGTTGGTTCGTCAGCTTCCAATACCACTGCTTCTGAGGTAGACGCAATCTGTACTTCGGGCTCATTACCAGGTGCACATGCTCGTGGTATAGGTTTGGCTTGTTCCTGTGACTCTAGAATCTGGTCAGCATGGCATCTCACGATGCTCTCTCCAACGTCCACTGTGTACATTAGTGGTCCCTGTTGTGTGCATATCATTCCTGGCTGCCATTTTTCTGTTCGGTAGTCGCGGGCCAAGACTGGTTGTCCTATCTTGAAGCTTCTGGTTGGGTGAATTTCTGCCCGTGCAGATAGTGATTGAACTTCTTCACCCCCCACACCAGGCTGAGGGCCTCCCTGTCAATCTGGGCGTAGTTACGCTCGGCTGAGGTTAACGAGCGTGACGCAAAGGCTATTGGCCTCTCTGAACCGTCAAGGAATTTGTGTGACAGCACCACTCAAATGCCGTAGGGAGATGCATCAGATGCCAACCGAATCTGTAGTGTTGGGTTGTAGTGGGCCAATACTTCTTTTGAAGTGATTAGGCATTTACATTTCTGAAAGGCACGCTTACACTCATCACTCCAATTCCATGTTACTCCAGTTTGCAGCAGGGTGTTCAGTGGGTGCAGAATTGTAGTTAAATTCGCCAAGAACTTATGGTAGTAGTTCACCAGCCCGAGAAACGACCTCAGTTGCGACACATTTTCCGGTGCTGGAGCCTTGACTACAACCTCAATCTTGTCTGGCGACTTGTGCAACCCTTCCTCATCAATCATGTGGCCACAATACGAGATTTGTCTCCTGATGAACTCGCATTTGGGGCGGTTGGCTCATAGCCCATATTCCTGCAATCTAGTGAGCACCTGCTCCAGGTTGGCAAGGTGTTCACTGTCATTTTCGCCCGTCACCAGGATGTCATCCAAATAACACTGAGTCCCTGGGATCCCTTGCAGGACTTGTTCCATTGCCCTCTGCCAAATAGCCGGGGCTGATGCTACCCCGAATACCAGTCGATTGTACTGGTAAAGGCCTTTGTGAGTGTTTATCGTGAGGTATTTCCTAGATGCTTCTTCCACCTCCATTTGCAGATATGCTTGGGCCAGATCAATCTTCGTAAAACATTTCCCTCCAGATAGTGAGGTGAAAATATCTTCTATCCGTGGAAGTGGATATTGTACTGTGTGCAGGACTGGGTTCACAGTTACCTTGAAGTCCCCACAGATGCGAACCTTCTTCAGCTCCCCAGGCGTGCTGCTCAATGATTTCCTCATTACAGGAATGATGGGTGTGGCCCACTCGCTCCAGTCCACCTTGGACAGCACACCTGAATGCTCCAGACTCTCCAGTTCTGCTTCAACGGCTGGGCGGATCGCGTATGGCACCGGTCGGGCCTTAAAACATTTTGGGTTTGCGTTATCTTCGATTTTTATCGTTGCCTTTACTCCTTTTAGAGTCCCAAGTCCTTGTTGCAACACCTCTTTCGCGTCAGTTAGAATTTGTGACAGACGTCCAGGTGCGACTTCATCATCCTTTTTGTCAGTCACAGTTAGCACCTGAATGGAATGCCAATCCAATTGTATTTTTCGGATACATTCACGTCCCAATAATGGTGGTCCTCCATCTTGTAGTATATATAGATACAGTTTCTGTGTTTCCTTGCCGTTATATTTAACTGGCACCCTTATTTTTCCTCTGGGGTAGACTTTTTGCCCCGTGTATGTCTTCAATACAATGGACTTGTCCTTTAAGGGTATGTGTGAGAATAGCCACTCATAGTCTCGTCGATTCATGACAGTTAGGGCTGATCCTGTGTCCAATTCCAGCTTTACTTGGGACGCTGCTATCATGAGGGTGACCCAAATGGTTCGGTGATCCTCCTTTGTGATCACCTTGTGTAACTTTAGACAACTTAGTCTCCTGCTCCCGGAGTCGTTATCACTCTCCTGATCTTCCGAACTATTGTCTGTCATTTTTTTTTACTTTCTTGTACTTTTCCTTAGTAGTTCTTGTAGTGTTGGTTTTCTTTCCCGACCTGCAAACTCTTGCTATGTGTCCCATTTTCCCGCATTGCCTGCATACTTTGTCCTTAAACCAGCAGTCCTTCTGATCATGGGTTGTTCTGCCGCAGTGATAGCACTTTTCTGCTCCATACGCCATTTCGTTAGCGCTGTATTCTTGTGGTTTCTGTTGTATTTCCGCAGCTCCCCGTGCTGCTGCTTCATAGGATACTGCCACGCTGAAAGCCTGTTCTAGTGTCAGGTCCTTTTTCAAAAGTAGTCGTTTCTGGGTTCCTTCACTCTGGAGCCTGCAGACTAACTTATCCCATAAGGTGTCTGCCAGTCCTGCTCCGAACTGGCAGTGCTTCGATAACTTGCGTAGTTCCGTAAGACAGTCAGCATTGCTCTCATCTTTGTGCTGGTTTCTTTTATGGAACTTGAATCTTTCTGCTATCAGCAGCGGTGTCGGGTTTAGGTGTTCCTGTAAGATATTAACAATCTCTTCAAAACTTTTCTCCATTGGTTTAGCTGGGGTAATTAAATTCCGCAATAGGCCGTACGTTCTCGCGTCCATCAAATTTAATAATACCGACGCCTTCTTTCCATCGGCCACCTCATTTGCCTTGCAGTACACTTCAATTCTTTCCACATACGTGGTCCAGTCTTCTACCTCGTTGTCGAAAGCAGTGATACTGCCACTTTTCGGCTTCTTGGGTGATTTAAAGTGGCGTCTCCCGCGCTTTTCCTTCTTCCCCTTGCTGCCACGCTGCTCCTAGCGTTCTACAGGGTAATGGCGGCGACCCGCGGCTTCGGCGCACCTCACTTTTCCTTCCCCTCGTTTATTTTCTCTCCGCTGCCTGGTTCTTGAGCAGGCTTGAGTTCCTGTGTGCTCCACCCTCTCTCTCTCTTTTTCCTCCCGGCGACGCTGCGCGGCCCCTTTTGCAGAGCCGCTCAATCGAGCTCGAGCCCGCCGCAGTCCAGAAGGGTCAGCGCACTACCTGCTACCAGCATGATTTGCTGGAACACCTTGACTGGGGAGCCAAGCTCAGCTCTCCACAGCCTCTCCCGCAATTCTCCGAACACCGATGGATCCTTGGGCGGTTGCCCGCGGTCGACACCCGTTGCTCAGACTTCGACCTCCAAGAAACTTCTACTCAGGGTGAGGTGATGCAGTACCGCAGGTGAGTTCGAACCTGCTCGTCGCCACTGTAAAGTCCGCGCCTCAATAATACATGGACTTCAGGAGAACAATCAAACAGGTATTTTACTGAACAGAGGGTAACGTCAGGCTGAAGTACAGAAGCCTGCTAAGGCCTTTTATACAGGGGTGGTCACTGCCGGTACTGCAGTATAAAATCAGTTCTTCTCTTAAAGGTACATACACAACAGGTTTGTCGTCAGGGGTCATCCCATTTCCTCAGGATGCTCTCTGTATTCCTCCTGTGCTATACCATTTTTCTCATCTCCATCCCTACCCAGCCCTGCTTGTCCCCGGTGAGACCTTCACTTCTCCTCAGCACGCACACTATGCCTCTCTGAACCTGCAATTTATCTTCCAATTCTTTAATTTTTCTTCTACACTCAATATGATCTCCCCTGTCCTCACCTTCCTTATGTCTCTCCTTCTGTATAACTCTATAGGCTGCCTTTAAGTCCTCATTATTCTTCTCAGCCTTGTCAACTCTGCATCTCTGTTCTTCTTCCCTTTTGGACCATGTATCACACTGATTTTGGTTATTTAAACACTGACTTTCCAAATATTGTTCCTTATTGCACCACCTTTCCCTTTCCTTTTCGAACCTGGCTCATAACACTATATTCTCATCCCTTTCTACTTGAAACTGTTCCTATACCACATCGACTACTGAACATTTTTCTTCTAACATCTTTCTTTGTAACATATCTTTTGTTTCCCCATTTTTAAACTGTTGTTGACATGCCATCAGCCAAACAGCTTTCATAATAACAGGCTTACACGTGGATCCTATCGTCCACTGTTCTGCCTCATATACCGGATCATTGCCATCTATAATGACCCGGATCCAACCCACCTTCAAGGGTACTTTCCCTGATACATACTTGGTGACTAATTCATCCATAGTTTTCCCTTTTTGTTCGAACGTGCCATTACTTTCACTTGCCTCGGATCCCTGTTCGGGCGCCAAGATCTGTAAAACGTTTCCTTTCGGGACATCACAGGTTTAAGATTCTGACCCGAGAGTTATAATTGAGTAATTGACACAAATGCAGATTCTGATTGAACTCCGCTTTATTGAGATGTCAGAGATCAAAGGTTACAATACAATGTCAAAACTAAACTTGTTGCAATACAATGCCCAACATCACTAACATATGTTGCGGATAGGATATACATACAATCACCCACGGATGGTCAGTTCATGTTGATTGTAGGTTCTTTGGGCCGACTGACCAAGTCCCACCCCTCTTCTGACTGCTGCCCTATCCTCGTAGGCGAGATGACTGGCCAGGCCACCTCCTTCTGACTGCAGTCTGATCCTCACAGGTGAGATGACTGGCCAGGCCACCTCTGCCGACTGCAGTCTGATCCTCACAGGCGAGATGAATGGCCAGGCCACCTCCTTCTGACTGCAGTCTGATCCTCACAGGCGAGATGACTGGCCAAACCACCTCCTTCCGACTACAGTGATGATATGTTTTTGGTCGTTATCTTTTATTCTTCTCAGTAACCCACTCGGTGCTGCAAAGGGGCATTCTCTCCTTTCTCCGGTACGTGGGAGGAGTTGGTCGAGTTGGCATTCTTCCATTGTGTCCTGAGCCCAATGGCTATTGTCAGCTATTAATGTCTTTATCTCCTTATCAGCCTCGAGATCACATAAACAATGTCCGAGAGGGCTTGCAAAGTTTGCAGAGGAGGTCGGCACCACAATATGCATTGTGAAAAGGTTGTTGACTTGTGTCCTGTCTTGCAGGCCTCCTTTCAAGATGTCTTGATTGTAGCTTTGTAACACCTCACTGTCTACTTCCTTATCTGTAAATAGCTTGTAACCGCAGCAGTTCGATTGTTACAGACTCAGCAAAAGACTTTTTGCTACATGAGGTAAAATCAGCCTGGGTTTTGCTTCTGATTACTATCTAATGACTTCTGTTGGAAATGTTGGGTGAGAACAGGATTGAATTTGGCTACAAAGTACCACAGTTGAATAGTTTGCTACCACTCACTGTCTAAACTCACCCATATAAGATGAGCACTTGGTGAAGTACTGGAGGAATGCTGGTATCAGTGGAACAGTAATTCCCACCCCCTTGCCATTTCACTGATTTCTTGAGAGAGGGGGAGAGAAAGATGACTTGGAAAATATTTTCTCTCTCTTCCTCCTTCATCTATGAGGGAGGGGACTAAAAGAGATGTCCTAGCTCAGAGGATTGGCAGGCAACCTGTTTTTATTCTTTGCCTATCACACCCTTGATCTTTCGCTGTTGTTAGGCATGAGAAAGCAGACAAAGTTGACACTTTGTTCTAATTTCCTTCCTTGTAACATAGTGGACAAGTGGAGGGAGTGAAAGGGAATGTAGTTGTGGTAGGGGACAGTATAGTCAGGGGGATAGATACGATTCTCTGCTGCCGCGACCAAGGGTTCTGAAGGTTGTGTTGCCTGCCTGGTGCCAAGGTTAAAGACATCTCCTCGTGGCTGGAGAAGAACTTGGAGTGGGAGGGGAAGGATCCAGTTGTCGTAGGAACCAACGACATAGGTAGAACAAGAAATGAGGTTCTGCTGAGGGAGTTTGAGGAGCTAGGATCCAAATTAAAAAGCAGAACCTCAAAGGTAATAATCTTGGGATTGTTACCTGAGTCACGCGCAAATTGGCATCGGGACAAACAGATTAGAGGTTTAAATGCATGGCTCAAAGAATGGTGTAGGACGAAGGGGTTTTGGTTCATGGGACACTGGCACCAGTACTGGGGAAAGAGGGAGCTGTTCTGCTGGGACGGGCGCCACTTAAACTGGGCTGGAACCAGTGTCCTGGCGAACTGAATAACTAGGGCAGTAGACAGGGCTTTAAACTAATGAAGGGGGCGGTGGGCGCTGGTGAGAGGATTCAGGAAAAAGTAAATTTAAAAGCAACGAGAGAAATGTCAAGGCTCTAGAGCAGAGTAGAGTTTTAGGTGAAAATAAGCAGAGTGGGTCAGGAAGGGACAGAGAGAGTAACAAAGGTAATAGAACATTAGTGACTAAGGTGACATCAGGGAAAACTAGAGATAAGTCAAAGGTAAAGGCACTATATCTGAATGTGCAAAGCATTCACAACAAAATAGATGAATTAAGAGCGCAGATAGAAATGAACATATTTGATCTAATGGAGACATGGTTGCAAAGTGACCAAGGTTGGGAACTAAATATTCCAGGATACTTAACTTTTAGAAGAGATAGGCAAAATGGAAAAGGAGGAGGGGTAGCCCTGAAAGTAAAGGATGGGATAAAGACAGTAGAGAGAAAGAATCTTAGCTCTGAAAATCAAGAAGTAGAATCAGTTTGAGTGGAGCTAAGAAACAGCAAGTGGCAGAAAACATTGGTGGGAGTTGTTTATAGGCCCCCAAACAGTATTTGTAATGTAGGGCAGCGTATAAATCAGGAAATTAGAGGTGCATTTAACAAAGGTAATACAGTAATCATGGGGGACTTTAATCTACATATAGACTGGGCAAACCAAATTTGCAGTAATAGTGCAGAGAACAAATTCATGGAATGTATACAAGAGTTTTCTAGATCAGTATGTTGAGGAACCAACTAGGGAACAGGTTATTGTAGAACTAGTATTGTGCAATGAGAAAGGGTTAATTAATAACCTTGTAGTAAAGGGGCGTTTACGGTAGAGTGACCATAATATGATAGAATTTTATATTCAGTTTGAAAGTGATTAAGTTAAATCCGAAACTAGGGTCTTAAATCTAAACAAAGCAAACTACGTAAGTATGAGGGCGAGTTGGCTAAGGTAGATTGGGAAACTACATTAAAAGGTACGACAATAGACAAGCAATGGTTAGCATTTAAAGAATTAATACATAATTTACAACAAATATACATTCCTTTAAGGCACAAAAACCCCACAGGAAATGTGGTCCAACCGTGGCTAACAAGAGAAGTTAAAGATAGTATTAGATCAAAGGAAGAGGCTTATAATGTTGCCAAAAAGAGCAGTAAGCCTGAGGATTGGCAGGATTTTAGAATTCAGCAAAGGAGCACCAAGAAATTGATAAAGAAAGGGAAAATAGAATATGAGAGTAAACTAGCGAGAGACATAAAAACAGACTGTAAAAGCTTCTATAGGTATGTAAAAAGGAAAAGATTAGCAAAATTAAATGTGGGTCCCTTACAGGCTGAGACAGTGTAATGATCAGTAACATGTCATTCTAGAATGGTACACTAGGTGGAGCTGTATGTTTAGTAAGGGGCTACCCACAAGGCAGTAGTCAAGATGGATGCCTGTACAATAGTCCATATGGCTGAATAAATGACTAGCTTAAGCTAGCTGTTCATAATGAAAACATCTATTTATTTATGAACATAACATGGTACCAGGATTGGTAATATCTGCTGAATATTGTGAAATGCGACATGGAGAATTTGAAGCCACTGGAGGGTTTGAAACTCACGGGGAATGTCGACTGCAATTGGCGGACTTTCAAACAACAATTCGAACTCTACATTGTTGCCATCGGGTTCGGTACGAAGCCAGACGCAAGGAAAACAGCGTTACTGCTCACGGTTGCAGGCCTGCAGGCGATAGAGGTATTTGATCACGAGGAGGACAGAGAAAAAATGGACAATGTGCTAAAGAAGTTTGATACACATTGTTCTCCCAAAAAGAACGAGACCTATGAGAGGTACATGTTCCGTTCACGGACACAGCAGCAAAATGAGACTTTTGATAGCTTTGTGACCGATCTGAAACTGAAAGCACAGATATGTAATTTCTCTGACCTGAAATCATCCATGATTCGTGACCAGATTGTGTTTGGTATTCATGATAAAAAGGTCAGGGAATGTTTGTTGAGAGAAACCGAACTAACATTGGAGGATGCTGTGAAAATATGCCATGCCAATGAGCTAGCTCGGCAGCACGCAAAGACGTTCAGTGAAATTAATAATGATGCGACTGTAATGAGTGACTGTGCTGCTGTCGGTGCTGTGCCCTACGAGGGGAAGAAACGTGGGCAGAACAGAAATGCAAAGCAATCGGAGGATGGAACTTTTAATTGTAAACGCTGTGGTTACCAGCACCAGTCAAGACAATGCCCAGCATTTGGGAAAATGTGCACAAAATGTAATGGAAAGAATCACTTTGCCAAACAATGCTTTTCAAAAGTAAAAACAAAGAAAGGGCAACAAGTCAATGTGATTGAGGACACTGATTTAAGTGAGACATTTTTTGTAGGAATGGTGTCATGTGACAATATAGAAAAGGATACAGAAAATGTGCAGCCCTCAGGAATGGACAATGCTGAACATAAAGTTAATGCAGTAAAAGAGGACAAATGGATAATGCCACTGCAGGTAAATGGAGCATTAGTTACATTGAAACTAGACACTGGGGCAAAAGCAAACTTAATCAGTATGAGTGACATTAAAAATATGAAAGAAAAGCCCAAAATACAGAAAAAGTCAGTACTACTGAAGAACTATAATGGACAGAAAATAGATAGCTTAGGTGTATGCAGATTAAAGTGACAGTCAAAGACAAAGTGCATCATCTCATGTTTTCTGTTGTGGCTGAAGGACTTGATTCACTACTAGGTGACAAAGCTTGTGAGGACTTAGAACTGGTCAAGCGAGTCTACCATATAAACTATGCCATAAGCAGACCAGATGACTCGGTGGATTCTGTAGTGAGTAATTTCCAGGATGTGTTCAAAGGATTTGGAGTTCTACCATTCACTTACAAGATCCAGCTAAAGGAGGATGCTCAGCCAGTGGTACATGCTCCACGGAGAGTTCCAGCACCCCTGCGTGACCGGCTCAGGAAAGAACTGGACAGAATGACCACACTAGGAGTCATCAGGAAAGTCGAAGAGCCAACAGACTGGGTTAACTCCATGGTATGTGTAAAGAAAAAGAACAATGATCTAAGAGTATGCATGGATCCAAAGGACTTAAATGCAAACATAAAACGTGAACACTACCAGATTCCCAAGTGAGAAGAAATCACCAGTGAAATGTCAGGTGCCAGATACTTCACAAAGCTCGATGCCTCACAAGGATTTTGGCACCTAAAACTGGATGAAGAGAGCACCAAATATTGTACCTTCAACACACCATTTGGCAGGTATTGTTTCCTCAGAATGCCTTTCGGGATAATATCTGTATCTGAAATCTTTCATAGAGCGATGGAACACATACTTGAAGGTCTGGAAGGAGTTCGGGTCTATGTTGATGACATCATCATCTGGGGCTTCACACTGAAAGAACACAATGAGAGACTGACTAAAGTGCTACAGAGCATACGCTGGAATGGACTGAAGCTCAACAAAGCCAAGTGTCAGTTTGGCGTCCAGGAAGTCACTTTCCTAGGAGATAATCTATCTGGTAAAGGAATAGAGCCAGATATGGAAAAAGTAAACGCCATACTCAACATGCCCCGACCCACTGACAAAAAAGGAGTGCTCCACATCATGGGGATGATAAACTTCATTGGAAAGTTCATTCCTAACTTGTCAGCCAAGACAGCCTGTCTGCGAGACCTGCTACATAAAACAAATGTGTTCGCATGGACAGAAAGACATGAACAAGAGTGGATGAACCTCAAAACAGTGCTGACAACCACGCCTGTACTCACCTTCTTTGACCCAACAAAGAGAATCAAAGTGTCAACGGGTGCATCAAAAGATGGCCTAGGCGCGGTCTTGCTACAAGCAGAGGGTGAAGATTGGAAGCCTGTTGCCTATGCCTCCAGGTCTATGACTGATTCTGAGTGTCGATACGCCCAGATTGAAAAGGAATGTCTAGGCTTGGTAGTTGGACTAGAAAAGTTCCATGGCTACATATATGGACTTCCCACCTTTACTGTTGAGACAGACCACTGCCCACTGGTTGCCATCATTAAAAAAAATCTGAATGAGATGTCTGCAAGGACTCAACGACTCATGATGAAGCTGCAAAGATATGACTTTGAACTGATCTACACACCAGGCAAACACATAGGCCTAGAAATTGGGTTGGGGCACCAAAGTGGCGCAAAAGTCGCCTGAGCGCAGGATTTAGCACAGCGTTCGAGGCTTTAGAGATCGTCAGATATTCAGTTTCATTGCTCCTCGAGGGACACGGGGTGAGGGGCGAGGCTCGAGGCGCTCCGCGTCCCTCTTAGGGCGCTGAAACTGAATATCGCAGCGCAAAGTGCCGCAGCGCCACACGCTGCGGCACGGCACGCTGCGGTACGGCAGGCCTTCCTCCCACTGTTAAGGGGAAGGTGCCTGCAACAGCGCGATCCCCGCTCACGAGTGCCGGCAAATGAGCCCGGCACCAAGGAGAAGTGCCGGGCTCTCGGGAAACAGCCAACATTGCCGCGGGGGGGTGGTTAGGAGGTCGGGGACGGAGGTGCTGGCAGGCGGCCACTGAAAAGGTGGCCGCCCCGCACCTCCACCTTAACTTGCGCCGCTGCCGGCAAAGTAAGGCCCCGTGAACCGGGCGCGGGTAGAGAGCGGCGCAACTGCGGCGTTCGCTACCAAATATCGCGAACGGGGCACGAATGGGGCGCTGCGCACACCGATGACATCATCGGTGGCGGCGCAGCGCAAATGCTTAATGCCACCATTAGCGCCCCTACTGAATATCGCGGGAGATGCAGCCAGTGGTGCTACAGCCACTGACTGCCTCTTTAGGCGCTAACAGGTGGTGCTACTCACCCAATTTCTCCCCCAAAGTGTTAGCAGATGCACTATCCCGAGCACCCACAATGAGTCATGTGAGCTCTACTGAGGAAGACGTGGATGTTCATGTGAGTATGGTTACTGCTGCGCTGCCCGTGTCAGACACAAAATCAAAGCAAATAGCAGAAGAAACAGTAAAAGATACAGTGTTACAAACAGTAATAGAGAACATTCATCATGGTTGGCCAAAAGGTTCCTGTCCAAAGTACTATCACATAAGGTCAGAATTGAGTGTTGCAAGTGGACTATTACTAAAACAGAACAGAATAGTCATTCCACAGGCTCTACGTCAAGACATGCTCAAAAGGATTCATGAGGGACACCTCGGAACTGAAAAATGCAAAAGGAGAGCAAGAGACACTGTTTATTGGCCTGGCATAAATAAGGACATTGAGAACATGATAGGCATATGTGAGACATGTCAGAAACACCAAAACAAACAAGCAAAGGAACCAATGATAGTGGCTGACTTACCAACAGCACCATGGCAAAAGGTTGGTATGGACCTCTTTCATTTGAATGGTAAAGACTATCTAATAGTGATTGACTACTATTCTAACTATCCTGAGATGGCGCTGCTCTCAAGCACATCAGCAAGCAGTGTCATAATGCATATTAAATCCATCTTCGCCAGACATGGAATTCCCAGGATTGCCATTAGCGACAATGGTCCGTGCTTCAACTGTAAGGAATGGCAACAGTTTGCAGCACATTATGACTTTCAACACATCACATCCAGTCCTCTGTATGCTCAGTTGAATGGTAAGGCAGAGAAAGGTGTTCAAGTTCTCAAACAGCTACTGAAGAAAGCAACAGAAAGCAAGTCTGATCCTTATCTCGCCCTGCTGAGCTACCGAGCCTCACCTTTAGAGTGTGGTTCTTCACCTGCTGAACTCCTAATGGGTCGCAAGTTGCGCACCACGCTACCCTGCTGTGCAAACGAAAAGCAGAGTAAGGAACTGAGACAGAGACTTCAACTGTTAAAGCTGAAACAGAAATCACACTATGACAGGTCATCCAAAACTCTGAAACCATTGACAAGGGATGATGTTGTCAGGATTGAGGATCCAAATGCATGGAGCAGGAAAGCTACAGTTCTTCAGGAAGTAGGACCAAGGTCATACACTGTTAGAACTGAGGAAGGACAGATTCTCAGGAGGAACCACCGTTCCCTCCTGAAAACACAAGAAACTATCCAAGAGCAAATCGATGACAATGCCGCAACTGAATCTTGTCACTCACCACCAGAACAATCTAACACAAACACACATACAGGCTCTCATGCAAACACATCAAAGTTACCTGTGCTGAGAAGATCCACACGTGAAGTAAAAAAGCCTGATAGACTTAATCTTTGAGTACAAAGAAAACCATAATAAAAGAATGAAAAGCTTAGAGTTCATAAAGTAAAGCTTTGAAAATGTGTCAACTGTTGTGAAGATGTTTATGTCATTATGATTGATTGATATTGATTGATATTGATTTTGTTTAACCTCAAAGAAAGGGGGATGTAATGATCAGTAACATGTCATTCTAGAATGGTACACTAGTTGGAGCTGTATGTTTAGTAAGGGGCTACCCACAAGGCAGTAGTCAAGATGGATGCCTGTACACTAGTCCACATGGCTGAATAAATGACTAGCTCAAGTTAGCTGTTCATAATGAAAATGTTTATTTATTTATGAACATAACAGACAGGAGAAGTTATAATGGGGAATAAGGAAACAGCAGAGCAATTAAACAAATACTTTGGGCAGGATTTTCATTGAGCCATGGAGGCGGGATTGGAGGCGAGTGGGGGGTTAAAATTGCAAAAACTGGCATGCGGGGCCCGCGGCACCCACCCCCCACCCCCCGCCTGGTTCCCGATTCCGAACAATTTTAACTCAGTCGTGTCTGATGGTCCCGACTCCGCCCCACATCCAACAGGCAGGACTGGTCGTTAAGGCCCTTAACAACCATTAAATGGCCTCTATAATCCTATTTTGAAAGGCCCTTGTGAATTTAACCCTTTTCCCACGTGAAACACGCCTGGTGGGAAACACAATGGTGAAACCTGGTGGGAGCATTATTGGATTGCTGACTATCAACTGCAGGTCAACCATTAAAGAGGAGATTTGATCAGCCATGATTTGCAGGTGGCAGGACTTAGTGGTCTCGGGTCTGGGGCAACTTTTAGAAGGCTTAACCACCCCTGTGGAAGGTTGGAGCCTGACACCCATCTCCAGTGTGACCTCCTGGGAAACCCCTCTCGCTACCTTCACTCAGTGCTTCCTCAACTGAGGCATGTACCAGAAGCATGGGAGCCATTTATTTCCTTCCCATCTGGGCATTAGAGGAGCTCGAACACCAGCCGCGGCACCAGCAGAACCAGGAACAACAGCAGCACCAACAACAGCAGCAGCAGGAGCGCCAGGCTGCTGCTCACCCACCTGAAGCTGCACAGGCCAGAAGGGGCCAGCGCCTGGAAGCCCATCGGCGCAGGAGATACCCCCCAAACAGGGTCTAGAGACACAGGGTCAGCTACTTCAAAATGTCTGAGCAGCAGTGCCAAAGGCGGCTCCAACTTTTGCGAGAGGTAGTGAGTAACATCTGCGCAATGCTACAGCAAGACCTGCTGCCCAGAGGACCAGGTGGACAAGCATTACCAGTGGCCGTCAAAATCACCACCGCACTCAACTTTTTTGCCTCAGGCTCATTCCAGGGATCAGCAGCAGACATCAGCAGCATCTCCCAGGAAGCCGCACACACTTGCATAACGAAGGTAACCGATGCCCTCTTTGCCCTCACGCACAATCACATCCATTTCACCAAGGATCGAGCATGTGTCATGACGCGAGCGGTTGGATTAGCTAATCTGGCAGGCTTTCCAAGGGTGCAGGGCATCATTGACTGCACACATGTGGCCCTTAAGGCACCCCATCGCAATCCAGGTATTTTTGTCAACCGCAAGGGCTTCCACTCCCTTAACGTTCAGCTGGTGTGTGACCACAAGAAGGAAATTTTGCATGTTTGTGCCAAGTACCCTGGCAGTTGCCATGACTCCTTCATACTGCGCCAGTCTAGTGTGCCTCCGCTATTCAGTCCGCCAGACCAACTTAACGGATGGCTACTTGGAGACAAGAGCTATCCCCTGAAGACGTGGCTAATGACGCCATTGAGGAGCCCATCAAACGAAGCTGAGGAGAGCTACAACTCTAGCCACATGTCCACCAGAGCCATAATCAAGCAAACCATCGGTTTGCTGAAGATGCACTTCAGATGCCTGGATAGATCAGGTGGAGCCCTGCAGTACTCAGCAGCCAGGGTCTCCAGAATCATCGTGGTTTGCTGTGCACTTCACAACATGGCACAGCATCATGCCTTGCAGATTCCTGAGGACCAAGTGGCTCCTCACATATCCTCCTCAGATGAGGAGGAGGAGGAAAGGAGGAGGAGTGCAAAAACAAAAATCCTGCAGAGGCCCATCAACCAGCGGCAGCATTACACAAGAACATTGCTGCCCAGGATGCAAGGAACGCACTCATCCTGGCCAGATCTGCTTAGCCTAGTCAATCAAACATTTTTGCCTCGCAGCTTCTTACCAGAGCATTGACAATGGCCAAGAACCAGAGGATTCCTATCACTCTGACCACCATACTGACACTTGCAAGTATTCCTAAGCCCTCAATGTGGAAGTCCCAATAGCGAAATGACAGATGCCACAACTGCAACATTTGCCATCAGAATTTTTATGGACAATAACGAAGTGATGGCATTTTTACAGTAAACACAAAATTGCACCCAAGTGACTACCCTTGTGACTATTTGTGCAGAATTTTCCTCTTATGCGTGCTCCTACGTGGTGCCTCCCCTGTGGCTTCAGCAGATGTGGAGCCCCCTTGATCGCTTTGCTGCTGCTCCTGTCTCGACACCTTTGGTGGGCGTCCTCTGGGGTTGCGAGCCTGTGAGGGCTCGTCAACAGTCTGCTGCTCCTGCGGCTGTGCAGTGGTTGAGACGCCTATCTCACTTGGGTGTGGACTCCGGTGGTGTTCTGACCGAGGGCTCTGCAGTGGCATGGAAGTGTGAGCGCTTGGAGAGGAGCCCCCACTTCCTTGAGGTATGCCACCGACCTCCCTCTCATGGGTCAGGTCCCCCTCAGCGCCTGCAAGTGGCTGGAGAGCACCTTGCTGCACATCAGGGGGGCCATGGGGACCTGTATCTGCAATGGCAGTCCTACTCAGAAGGATTTCCACGAAGGTCTGGTTTCTCTGTTCAATAGATGCCCATCGCTCCTCAAGAGATGTCATTCTATTCTGAACAATGACTATGTTTTCCATACCCTGGCGACTAAGCTCCTCCATGGCCGTAGCCATCCTCTCCTCTACCGTAGCCATCCTCTCCTCTATGGTAGCCAGCCTTACCACGGAGGTAGCCATCCTTTCCACGGAGCTAGCCATCCTTTCCGTGGTGATGCGTTCATGCGCCAATGACTCCACAAATGCTCTGGTCATGTTCACTATGGACTCCTCCATTCGCTCCACACTCGCAGCGAGCCTAGAGACAAAACCTGCCAGAGACTCCTGCATCTGTTCCTGGAGTTCCATCACTGCTGATCTCATGGATGGACCCAGAGGCAGAGGGTCGACATACTGCTGAGCTGAGCTGGCAGAGTCCTGCATCCTCCGACTAGGACTCTCCACTGATGTCCCTGTCTCCACAATCTGCTGATGCTCACTTGTGAGCTGTGATACACCAGGTGACAACACTACTCTATATCCCGAAGGTCCCACCGAGGTGTGAGTGTCTGCGCTGGTGCTGGATGCACAGAATTCCGGTGATGCTGTGCCCTCAGAGGTTGCAGCTTCCTCTGAGGAGTCTGGCTGCTCAGCCTCTTCTTCCTGGCTAGTGGGGACGGATGCTTGTGATGGTTCTGTGGGGGAGTAAAGGAAAGAGTCAGAGATGTGATGCCAAGGCTACATGCACATTGCTTTTTGCAGATGCTCATAAGTCCATCTGTTAGAGCTTCACAATCATTATCAGCGTCTCATGCAATGTCAAAGAGAGAGATGGGAAACTTTTCTGTCATCAGCTTGCTGTGTTGCACCCGTCTGTCCATCCCCCACATGCACATCCTCCTCGATTCCCACTATTTCCAGTACCGCCTCCTCCTAGGGTGTCAGGTGGGCTATTGAGGCTGTCCCTCCTCCTGTCCTCGCTCGCTCTCTTTTGTTGTGAGTTCTCTTTTCCTGCAATGAGGGAGACAAGTGGAGGTTGAGTGAGAATGAAGGAGTGAGTGTAAAGATTGTATTGCATAAATACTTAGAAGGAGACAAAGATGGAGTGAGGTTGCAAGACCAAGGGCCCTCCCTGTGTGTTGTCAGTTGTGTTCAAAGCATCACAGTGATAGGGAGTGTGAGGGCTGCATGGTCGAATAGTTATGTGAATGTGACCATAGAGAGAGAGGGAATGGGTAAGGGTGCATGGATGTCAGTGCCAAGTGGGATGTGGAGGAAGAGATTGCTAAAGCTGAGTGCTGGTGAGGAAAGGCAATGGGCATCAGATTGAGGGTGATGGGAAATTCATACTCACTTTTCCAGTGCGCTGAAGGTCATGAAATATTTTCCGGCACTGAATCCATGTTCTTCATGTGACGCCCAAGGAGTTGACCTCCTCAGCCACCTGCATCCACACTGCCTTAGTCTGCTTGGGAGGCCTCTTCCTCCCTGAGGAAGGGAGGAGCACCTCCCTGTTGGCCCTAGCCCCATCCACCAATGCCTGCAGGGCCACCTCGTCGAAGCGAGGAGCTGATCTGGGCCTCCCGCTTGTCATCCTTGTTGAAGGTTCCTCTCACACCAAACGGAGAAAGCTTGGCAGCCTGCAGAAGAAGCAAGGCTTGCTGTAGACCTTAAATGCAGCAGCAATGATGACGTCATCGGAGGCGACTTTCAGTCATGAAAAACCCATTTGCCAAGGGTTCCCACACGTTGGAAATCAATTGGACAATTAAGTTAAAATTGCATCAATCTCCCGCATCCATTTAGATTCGTGTGGATAAAACAAAATGCGGATAACACGACACCATCCCGCACCTGAGTTAAAATCCAGCCTTTTGTGTCTGTCTTCACGGAAGAAAACACAAAAACTTCACGGAAATAGTGGAGAACCAAGGGTCTAGTGAGAATGAGGAGCAGAAATAAATTAGTATTTGAAAAAAAATAATACTGAAGAAATTAATGGGACTGAAAGCTGAAAAGTCCCCCGGACCTGATGGCCTGCATCCTAGGGTTTTGAAAGAGGTGGCTATAGAGATAATGGATGCATTGGTTGTAATTTTCCAAAATTCCGTAGATTCTCGAATGGTTCCCGTGGATTGGAAGGTGGCAAATGTAACCCCACTATTTAAGAAAGGAGGGAGAGAGAAAATGGGGAACTACAGACCAGTTAGCCTGACATCAGTAGTAGGGAAAATGCTAGAATATATTAATAAGGATGTGGTAACAGGGCATTTAGAAAATAATAATAGGATTGGGCAGAGTCAACATGGATTTATGGAAGGGAAATCATGTTTGACAAATCTGTTGGAGTTTTTTGAAGTTGTAACTAGCAGAATAGCTAAGGGGGAACCAGTGGATGTGGTATATTTGGATTTTCAGAAGGCATTTGATAAGGTGCCACACAAGAGGTTATTAAACAAAATTAGGGCTCATGGGACTGGGGGTAATATACTAGCATGGACTGAGGATTGGTTAACGGACAGCAAACAGAGTAAGAATAAACGGGTAATTTTTGGGTTGGCAAGCTGTAACTAGTGGGGTACCGCAAGGATCAGTGCTTGGGCCTCAGCTATTCACAATCTGTTTCAATGATTTGGATGAGGGGGCCAAATGTAATATATCCAAGTTTGCTGATGATAGAAAGCTAGGTTGAAATGTAAGTTGTGAGGAGGATGCAAGAAGGCTTCAAGGGGCTTTAGACAGGCTAAGTGAGTGGGCAAAAACATGGCAAATGGAATATAATGTGGATAAATGTGAAGTTATTCTCTTTGGTAGGAAAAATAGAAAAGCAGAGTATTTTTTAAATGGTGAGAGATTGGCAAAAGTTGGTGTTGAGAGGGACCTGGGTGTCCTTGTACACGAATCACTGAAAGTTAACATGCAGGTACAGCATCAATTAGGAAAGCAAATGGTATGTTGGCCTTTATTACAAGAGGATTTGAGTTTCAGAGTAATTACTGCAATTATATAGGGCCCTGGTGAGACCACACCTGAAGTATTGTGTACAGTTTTGGTCTCCTTACTTAAGGAAGGATATACTTGCCATAGAGGGAGTGCAATGAAGTTTCACCAGACTGGTTCCTGGGATGGGGGGATTGTCCTATGAGGAGAGATTGAGTAGATTAGGCTAATATTCTCTAGAGTTTAGAAGAATGAGAGGTGGTCTCATTGAAATATACAAAATTCTTACAGGACTTGACAAGATAGATGCATGGAAATGTTTCCCTTGGCTGGGGAGTCTAGATCCAGGGGTTACAGTCTCAGCCATTTAGGACTGAGATGAGGAGACATTTCTTCACTCAGAGGGTGGTGAATCTTTGGAATTCTCTACCCCAGAGGGCTGTGGAGGCGCAGTCGTGGAGTAAATTCAAGACAGAGATTGATAGATTTTGGAGTATTGAGGGAATCAAGATCAACTTGGGCATCATGAGGGTGCAGCCCTTGCCATTAGAGATTGCAATACCACCTCAGGAGGAGGACGAGGAGGAGGAGGAAGAGGAGGGGGGGCGGAGGCAGCGAAACAATCGGCCTTCCGGATGGGCTATCCATGACCGGCTCATCAGACGCCGATTCGCATGAATCAAACCCTAGATTCCCCGTAGTTCACCACATCCCCATCATAAAATCTCTGTCTCACGCCAATCACAGTGTCCTCCTGGGCACAAAGCTGAAATGAGAGACACCACAAAAGATTCCAAACACAATTAATAAATTTATCTGTAAACCTATCACACATATTACATGAATACTATTAACTAATCACCCTTGTGTAATCCCTTAGTGCCTGCTGTTCATATGCCTTTTTCTACTCTAGTGCTCCTACGCAGTGGTCCCACAGTGGCTGCAGCATGGTTTGTGGAAGGCTGTTGACTTTCAGTGGCGGGGACTATAGATGGCCTTCAGGATGACCTTGACCAGCTGTGGCCCTAGAAGGCCTGGCTGTTGACTGCACCACTTCGCCATGTGCGGCAGCAGTCAGGGCTGGCTGGCTGAGTTCTTTGAGGATGTAACGAGCAGGGTGGATAAAGGGGAACCAGTAGATGTGGTGTATTTGGATTTCCAGAAGGCATTCGATAAGGTGCCACATAAAAGACTACTGCACAAGATAAGAGCTCATAGGGTTGAGGGTAATATATTAGCATGGATAGAGGATTGGCTAACTCACTGAAAACAGAGAGTTGGGATAAATGGGTCATTTTCAGGTTGGCAAACTGTAACTAGTGGGGTGCCGCAGGGATCAGTGCTGGGGCCTCAACTATTTACAATCGATATTAATGACTTGAATCAAGGGACCGAGTGTAATGTAGCCAAATTTGCTGATGATACAAAGATAGGTGGGAATGCAAATTGTGTGATGGACGCAAAGAATCTCCAAAGGGATATAGATAGGCTAAGTGAGTGGGCAAAAATCTGGCAGATGGAGTATAATGTGGTAAAATGCGAGGTTATCCACTTTGGTAGGAAAAATAAAAAAGCAAATTATTATTTAAATGGAGAGAGATTACAAAATGCTACAGTTCAGAGGGGCCTGGGGTCCTTGTGCATGAAACACAAAAAGTTAGCATGCAAGTATAGCAAGTAATCAAAAAGGCAAATGGAATGTTGGCCTTTATTACAAAGGGAATGGAGTATAAAAGTAGGGAAGTCCTGTTACAATTGTACAGGACATTGGTGAGACCACACCTGGAGTACTGTGTACAGTTTTGGTCTCCTTATTTAAGGAAGGATCTACAGGAAACTTTCGTTTATCCGAAGGTTAAATGTCCGGAAAGCTCTATCTACTGGCAAAAATTCAGGAGTTGGTTCAGATAATTTTTTTTCTTTTCGTTGCTTCTTTTCTCCAGTCCTGGCTCTGCAAGCGTCTCTGTAACTAAGCAACAGCTTCAGCTAGACGCTTGCAAGCTGCGCCGACTGTTTTGAAGCTGTTGCTAAGCAACAGGGTTTGTTGCTTCACACGGAGCTCTGAGCTCTGTATGTTTTAACATTAGCGCTGGTTTCTATGGCAGTTTTGATCTAACGGCACCAGCTCGGTCCCGTCAGTGCCGGATACCAGAAAGTTTCCTGTACTTGCATTGGAGGCAGTTCAGAGAAGGTTCACAAGGTTGATTCTGGAAATGAAGGAGTTGTCTTATGAAGAAAGGTTGAGCAGGTTGGGCCTACACTCATTGGAGTTTAGAAGAATGAGAGGGGATCTTATTGAAACATATAAGATTCTGAAGGGGCTTGACAGGGTAGATGCAGAGAGGATGTTTCCCCTTGTGGGGAACTAGGGGGCATAACTTCAGAATAAGGGGGCACCCATTTAAAACGGAAATGAGGAGGAATTTCTTCTCTCAGAGTGTCGTGAATCTTTGGAATTCTCTTCCCAGAGAGCTGTGGAGACTGGGTCATTGAATATATTTAAGGTGGAGATAGACAGATTTTTGAATGGTAAGGGAGTGAAGGGTTATGGGGAGTGGCCAGGGAAGTGGAGTTGAGGCCAAGATCAGATCAGCCATGATCTTATTGAATGGCGGAGCAGGCTCGAGGGGCCAAATGACCTACTCCTGCTCCTACGTCTTATGTTCTTATGTTCTATGTTCTGACAGGCAGCTGCAAGGGCAATGGCGGAGTGGCAGTGGTGGGAGTAGGAATGTTGTCATCCTGAAGGAGGACAGCAGGTTCCTGCTCCACTGACCCACTGCCACTACCCTGGGGCAGCGCCTCAACTTTCCTAGCAATCTGGCCTGCTGCGATACTGTGAAAGCCATGGTTGACGGTGGTAGACACAGCCACGATGGCAGAAGTCAGAGCTTGGATGCCACAAAGCAGAGACTGCATGAGAACAGTCTGAGCTTCCGCTGCAGCACTAAGACGTTGGGTTGCTTCCGCCTGTGCTGCAATGGGAGCTGCGACATCGGCCATCCTGCGCACCATCACGTCTGGGTTGCTACGGTCTCTCTGGGAGTGCACTGTAATTTCCAGACTGGAAATCCTGGGCTCCATGCTCTGCGCAGAGCCCCGTGCGTTGTTGGAGGCAAATGCTGCCACGCTCCTTGCCATTGCTGAGAGGCTCTCTGGCAGCCTTGCCATTGCACCTATCATTTGCGTGTGCATGCCAATCGCCCTTCTTCCGAAGGCCTCCCCATCGAGGTCCTCATCTGAGTCCTGTGCAGCAGAACTCACGCAAGAACTCGCCCTCCGGGGAGCCGGCTCCCGAGCTATCCTTTCCCCCTGGCCTTGCTGCAGTCCACTTGTGCCCGGTGCCTCACCCTGTGAAGGTCCCGCTACTATACTAACCTCTAATTTATGCATAGTGCCAGTTTCTGAGCTGGTGTCTGCGCATGACAGATGCAGTGACGTGGTGTCTTCTTCTTCCTCTTCTTCGCCCCCCATCGCTCTCTGCGGTGCCCTCTGGGACAGGCTGCTTGGGTGCTTGCTGATTATCTGAAAGCAGAAAGGCACAAGAGTTGGGTTATGGTGAGGGAAACTGCTAATGTAACACCCTTATTTAAGAAGGGAAGTAGACAAAAAGCTGGAAACTATAGACCAGTTAGCCTAACATCTGTGGTTGGCAAAATGTTGGAGTCCATTATTAAGGAAACAGTAACAGAGCATTTGGATAAACATAATTTAATAGGTTTTATGAAGGGGAAGTCATGTTTGACAAATTTGCTCGAATTCTTTGAGGACGTAACATACAGGGTGGATAAAGGGGAACCAGTGGATGTAGTGTATTTGGACTTCCAAAAGGCATTTGACAAGGTTCCACACAAAAGATTACTGATCAAGATAAAAAAAATCACGGGATTGGGGGTAATATACTGGCATGGGTGGAAGATTGGCTATCTAACAGAAAACAGAGAGTTGGGATAAATGGTTTGTTCTCGGGCTGGCAATCAGGAACTAGTGGTGTTCCGCAGGGGTCAGTGCTGGGACCTGGACTCTGTGTTTCAGGAGGTAGTCACACCAAGTGGATTATTTAATTCAGATGTAGTCCGTGGCCAGGGACAGGATGGTGTGACTATGAGTGAGGCAGGTACGGGGATCCAGGAGGTAGTGTTGGAGGAGCCGCAGCCCTTGCTCTTGTCCAACAGGTTTGAGGCTCTTACTCCCTGTGAGGATGGGAACGGGGACTGCGGGGAGGATGAGCAACCTGGCCACAGCACCGTGGAGCAGGGGGCCATTCAAGTGGGGGGAGTTAAAAGAAATGTTGTAGTGGTAGGGGATAGTATCGTTAGGGGGAGAGATAGGGTTCTTTGCAGCCGAGAGCGAGGGTCCCGAAGGCTGTGTTGCCCGCCCGGTGCCAGGGTTAAGGAGATCTCCTCTGGGCTGGAGAGAAACTTGGAGTGGGAGGGGGAGGATCCAGTTGTCGTGGTCCATGTTGGTACCAACGACATAGATAAGACAAGGAAAGAGGTTCTGCTGAGGGAGTTTGAGCAGCTAGGGGCCAAATTAAAAAGCAGAACCACAAGGGTAATAATCTCTGGATTACTACCTGAGCCACGTGCAAATTTGGCTAGGGTAAATAAAATTAGAGAGTTAAATGCGTGGCTTAAAGACTGGTGTGGGAGAAATGGGTTTTGCTTCTTGGGACACTGGCATCAGTACTGGGACAGGAGAGAGCTGTTCCGTTGAGACAGACTTCACTTGGCCAGTGTTGGGACTAGAATCCTGGCGAATTGAATAACTAGGGCTGTAGAGAGGGCTTTAAACTAATTAGTGGGGGGGGAGGTTTTAAGAGAGCGAAAGATAAAAATGACAGCAATAGAGCAAGGTAGCAGTGGGGGAATTAAAAATCAGAGCATGTCAGGAAGGGACAGAATGTATAATGATAAAGTTAAAGTAGTAAAAGGGGTAAAAGCAGGAATAAATTGTCAGAAAACATATTTGAAAGTTCTTTATCTGAATGCACGCAGCATTCGTAACAAAATAGACGAGTTGACGGTACAAATAACTACACATGGGTATGATCTGGTGGCCATTATGGAAACATGGCTGCAAGATGATCATGACTGGGAACTAAACATACAAGGGTATTTGACAATTAGGAAGGACAGACAGGAAGGAAAGGGAGGTGGGGTTGCTATGTTAATCAAAGATGGAATCACTGCAATAGTCAGAAATGATATTGGGTCAAAGGATCAGGATAGTGAAACAGTTTGGGTGGAGATAAGGAATAATAAGGGGAAAAAGCCACTAGTGGGCGTAGTCTATAGGCCTCCTAACAGTTGCAACTCTGTTGGTCGGCGTATAAATCAGGAAATAGTTGGGGCTTGTAATAAGGGAACAGCTATAATCATGGGGGATTTTAACTTTCATATTGACTGGACCAATCAAATTGGGCATGGCAGCCTTGAGGCAGAGTTCATAGAGTGTATTAGGGACGGGTTCCTTGAGCAGTATGTAACTGAACCAACTAGGGGGCAAGGCAATCTTAGATCTGGTCCTGTGTAATGAGACAGGATTAATAAAAAATGTCCTAGTAAAGGATCCCCTTGGAATGAGTGACCATAATATGGTTGAATTCCAAATTCAGTTTGAGGGTGAGAGAGTTGGATCTCAAACCAGCATACTGAGCTTAAATAAAGGAGACTATGAAGGTATGAGAGTAGAATTGACTAAAGTGGACTGGGGAAACAGATTAAAATGTAAAACGGTACAAGAGCAGTGGTCTACATTCAAGGAGATATTTCACATCTTTCAAGATAAATATATTCCACTGAGGAAAAAGGGGAGTAAAAGAAGAGACAGCCATCTGTGGCTAAGTAAAGTAATAAAGGATAGTATCCGACTGAAAGCAAGCGCATATAAAGTAGCCAAATCTAGTGGGAGGATAGAAGATTGTGAAGCATTTAAAAGCCAGCAAACAATAACTAAAAGATTAATTAAGAAAGGGAAGATAGATTATGAAAGTAAACTAGCAAAAAATATAAAAACAGATAGCAAGAGTTTCTACAGCTATATAAAAAGAAAAAGGGTGGCTAAAGTGAACATTAGTCCCTTAGAGGATGAGACCAGGCAACTAGTGGTGGGGAACATGGAGATGGCAAAGACGCTGAACAAATATTTTGTATCAGTCTTTACAGTAGAGGACACTAAAAATATTCCAACACTGGACAAACAGGGGGCAATGGCGGGGGAGGAGCTAAACATGATTAAAATCACTAAGGAGATGGTATTCGGTAAAATAATGGGACTTAAGGCGGATTAATCCCCCAGACCTGATGGCCTACATCCTAGGGTCTTGAGAGAAGTGGTGGTAGGGATTGTGGATGCATTGGCGATTATTTTCCAAAACTCCCTGGACTCAGGAAAGGTCCCGGCAGATTGGAAAACTGCTAATGTAACACCCTTATTTAAGAAGGGAAGTAGACAAAAAGCTGGAAACTATAGACCAGTTAGCCTAACATCTGTGGTTGGCAAAATGTTGGAGTCCATTATTAAGGAAACAGTAACAGAGCATTTGGATAAACATAATTTAATAGGACAGAGTCAGCATGGTTTTATGAAGGGGAAGTCATGTTTGACAAATTTGCTCGAATTCTTTGAGGACGTAACATACAGGGTGGATAAAGGGGAACCAGTGGATGTAGTGTATTTGGACTTCCAAAAAGCATTTGACAAGGTTCCACACAAAAGATTACTGATCAAGATAAAAAATCACGGGATTGGGGGTAATATACTGGCATGGGTGGAAAATTGGCTATCTAACAGAAAACAGAGAGTTGGGATAAATGGTTCGTTCTCAGGCTGGCAATCAGTAACTAGTGGTGTTCTGCAGGGGTCAGTGCTGGGACCCCAACTCTTTACAATCTATATTAACGATTTGGAGGAAGGGACCGAGTGCAACATATCCAAGTTTGCCGATGATACAAAGATGGGAGGGAAAGCAGTGAGTGAGGAGGACATAAAAAACCTGCAAAAGGACATAGACAGGCTAAGTGAGTGGGCAGAGATTTGGCAGATGGAATATAATATTGGAAAGTGTGAGGTTATGCACTTTGGCAGAAAAAATCCAAGAGCAAGTTATTATCTAAATGGAGAGAAACTGCAAAGTGCTACAGTACAAAGGGATCTGGGGGTCCTGGTGCATGAAACACAAAAAGTTAGTATGCAGGTGCAGCAGGTGATCAGGAAGGCCAATGGAATCTTGGCTTTTATTGCAAGGGGGATGGAGTATAAAAACAGGGAAGTCTTGCTGCAGTTATACAGGGTATTGGTGAGGCCACACCTGGAATACTGCGTGCAGTTTTGGTTTCCATATTTAAGAAAAGATATACTTGCTCTCGAGGTGGTTCAGAGAAGGGTCACTCAGTTGATTCCGGAGATGAGCGGGTTGACGTATGAGGAAAGGTTGAGTAGGTTGGGCCTCTACTCATTGGAGTTCAGAAGAATGAGAGGCGATCTTATCGAAACATATAAGATTGTGAGGGGGCTTGATCGGGTGGATGCGGTGAGGATATTTCCACTGATGGGTGAGACTAGAACTAGGGGGCATAATCTTAGAATAAGGGGCTGCCCTTTCAAAACTGAGATGAGGAGAAACTTCTTCACTCAGAGGGTGGTGAATCTGTGGAATTTGCTACCCCAGAGAGCTGTGGAAGCTGCAACATTAAATAAATTTAAAATGGAGATAGACAGTTTCCTAGCAGATAAGGGAATTAGGGGTTACGCGGAGAGGGCAGGGAAGTGGACGTGAGTCTAGATTTGGATCAGCCATGATCCTATTGAATGCCGGAACAGGCCCGAGGGGCCTTATGGCCTACTCCTGCCCCTACTTCTTATGTTCTTATGTTCTTATGTGCTACCTCTCGCCACATAGTGCGACAGACTTGTGGAGAGGGCCTCCTGCCAGTTGACAGGTACAGGACCGCCCGCCTTTTCTCCACCACGAATACTAATGCTTCCAGAGAACATCTGGGCTCTCTGCCTGGGCCGGTTGGGCCATCAGGATTTGAAAAGGACTCTTCCTTTTCCTTGACTTTCTTCTTATGGTTGTTGGGGCAGCTGCAGATAAAACAACCCTGACAATGAGGTGCTGCAGCATCAATGAACCTCCCCTTTTAAGTAGTGAAAAAAGCCTGTGGCAATCATTACTTGCAATTAGCCTGTCCCTGATATTAGTCCAGCTTTTCAGTGTACTCTTTTGATTAAAAACATAAACAAATTTGACTGTAACTAATAAAACTTTAAATGAACCTTAACAACTTAAATTAAAATTGTGTTGTCTGAATTTATTATGCACTCCAGTCCCCGCGGCGCCCACCGGTCGCGGAAGTACTCAAGCGTGCCGGCGGACACCGTGTGCTCCATCTCCAGGGCCACCCGGGCGCAAACATGGCCACGGAAGAGAGGCAGGCAATCTGGCTGAACAACCCCCTCGACCGCCCGCTGCCTGGACCAATTGATGGCTTTTTTAGCCAGGCCCAGGAGCAGACCCACGAGGAGGTCCTAGCTTTTCAGTGTAATGCCAATGGGGGAAATATTTGTGTTTGCCAGCAAAGTTGCCCGCTGGAAATGGCCGCAATGCTAACCGAGTGAAATTGGTCTGGGGGGCATGGAGATAGTTGGCGCAGCGCTCACCTTCCATGCAAAGTTGTCCTGGTAGCATTGCTGGAGGGATCCAGGACAACGTTTCTGTCAGGTCTGGAGTTGCAACTTCCCACAGCCTCTGTGAGCGAAGCTGTGGAGCTTGCAAGGAATTATGGGTAATGAGGAGGTCTGAGAATTAAAGGGGCCATGCACACTGAAGCAATATAAAATAAAATGCAGTGAATCAATACATTTTACAGCCCTTTCTGCCTTTTAAGAAATATTCAATATTTAAAAGAAATTCCAAATGTGAATGTTCAGCTGTTAAAGCTGAACTACCTTCCTGATCTCAACAAATGGGAAAACTGCCTCAGCACTGACACAAGTGGCTCAGCAAGCCAGGGAAGGGGCTCCGAGGGTCTCACACACAGCACTCCAGCTTTGTGCAGGGGGTCAACACTGCAAGAGTGGCCCTCTACCCACAGGGGCTAGGAGGCCCTCCAGAAAGAACGATGTGGGAGTACATCACTAAGGACATCACTGCCAGCAGTGTTACCCCCACCACCTGGCTCCAGTGCCCAAAGAAGCTTCATGACCTCAGACCACTGGTCAAGGTTAGTGAATGCATCTTCAAAAGCCATCTCCTATCAATTGCACCACTAGCCTCACACACTGCTCAATGCACAACCCCCACTCACCTACCAACAATCTGCACCAATGACAAGGCACATCTCCTATTCCTAGCTTCACCTCACCCCCTTGGTTGAGCCCTTGGTCAGCGGCGGGGCTGATAGGATACAAGATGCAGGTATCCTCATATGTTATCCTCCTGGCATGCACCTCTTGCTTTCCCACCCTCCTGTCAGCACAACTCCACCCTTGTGTCTTCCTCATTTCACAACCCAAGAAATGCAGCCTGCCCAGTCAGTGGGTCAACAAGAAGAGACAGCCTGCCCAGCCAATGGGACCACAGGCGGATGATTCCATCCTGGATATCCTGGCCACAAAGGGGCTGTCTGGGATGCATCCTTCCATTTGATTTCTCCTCTTCGGCTTCCTTCTCTTCTGCGTCTTCCTCTTCTGTGTCTTCCTCCTCCCTCTGCAAGCGGATGCTGTAAATGTGAAATGACAGCATAAAATGCTGAAAATACTCAGTTGGTCAGGCAGCATGTCGACCTGAGACGTGATTTGCGTGACCTGTTGAGTATTCGCAGCATGTTTTGTCTTCTCAAAGGCCTTCATTTACCATCTGAGCCCTTGCAAGCATCCAGCAACACTCCCTATACACTTTAAAAAAATTCACATCTATTGCAGCAAGCCACCAATTCAATAAAATCAAAAAACCCAGTCCACACCCTTAAATTCAAACTTACCTGAATGATGTATGTATCCCTTTAAGAGCTGCAGACATAACAACTGTCAGCCTGCTTGCACGCCAGGTTAACTTGACGTGCTTAGGACCCAGCGCTGAATTCAGCGTTGGGGTCGAAGTTCGCGTTGGTGACGTTAAGTCGGCATTGCATGCTGATTGACGTCACCATGCCACCATTTTTTTTGCAGGGCGCTGCCAGTTACCGGCAGCACAGAGGGGAAGAGGAATATGGCGTCCGCCGTGGGTCCTGCCACCAGCTGGCGAAAGAGTGGCTGCCGCCATTCTATTGCTATTTCATGGCACTACGGAGTGGCGGTGAGTGCATGATTTTCTAGCCCAATGAGCTTGGGGTTTTAGACTAGAATCATGACTACTATTATAATGAGGAGTGAGCACGAATTTTGAGTGCATCCTAGATGATTTTCAGGGGGTGCAGCGTAACCATTTTTAGTCTAAACACTGCTCATTTCTTGGCTATAATGAATTTCTAGTCCCTGTCTTCAGGAAAGAAGGGGAGAAATTGGAAAACAAATCTAATTGGCTGTTGGGGGCTAGTGAGAAGAGCTCTGTGCATGCGTTTCAGTGCACAAACATTGTGTTGCAACTATTTTAATTGCATGGCATGTAAGTGAACATAAGCATAGTTCTCTGTTTGCACCACTGTGAAAATAGAATTGATACTGCGGTATAAACCGGACCAAAAATTTCACATGGGCCAACTCTTTGCATGCATGTAACAAACACAATTCCTGCTATAATTCTATCAAATTTAGCAATCCCTCAGGCAGCATTTAGATAACAAAAACTATATCGGCAGTGCTCATTTCAAAAGATTGCTTCAGGAAATACTAACAAAAGTTGTATTTGTGAGATTTCCTTATGAAGTGCTGGATTATTGATGCAGATCCAATTTACCTTCTTAGATGGTATATTTTTATTTATTTATTCATTCATGGGATGTGGGTGTCACTGGCAAGGGCAGCATTTATTGCCCAACCCTAATTGCCCTTGACAAGGTGGTGGTGAGCCACCTTCTTCAACCGCTGCAGTCCGTGTGGTGAAGGTAGTCCCACAGTACTGTTAGGTAGGGAGTTCCAGGATTTTGACCCAGCGACGATGAAGGAACAGCAATATATTTCCAAGTCAGGATGGTGTAAATATTTAACATTTCAACCATCATCCCTGTCTTGGGAGCCTTCCCACAGGTTCTGCACTTGGAAATGTTCCACACCGATTCCTGATGGCATGGAACTGTTGTATGTAGAGTTGAGCTCTCCCTGCTTCAGAGACAAGTGTTGATAAAAAGTTGTGATGAGACAGCCCTCCCATCAACCCATCTTCATGAGTGAGAGGCCTACAGTCTTTTAATAAATTGACCAAAGATTGTATCCAACCGAATGCATCATGAAACAAAATGACAACATCAAAGAGAATTGCATGGAATACGCTTGTGCCAGTTAGGACATAAAACCAATCAAAAAGTGAATTTTACAAGACTTAAAATGGTTGAGATCTCTCTCTCCATTCACACAAAAGATGAAATCCACAACAGGAAAATATGACATTTTTTAAAAGCATAAACCAACTTTTTATGTTGATATAACCATAGCATTTCTTTTTCCAATTTCCCCCATTTCCTTCTGGCTGATTTTTCTCCTCCTGGAACAGTGATGTTAATTGTACTGTTTGGTTGAGGTTAAATAACTCAGCACAACTACCAGAATTAATAATAGACATCTACACACCTCCAAAAGCTTTAAAATTAATGACAGATTACAACACTTTAGGAAGTACATGAAGGCTTTGGCAAGGGTACAGAAGAGGTTTACTTGAATGGTTCCAGGGATGAGGGATTACATTTACGTGGATGGACTGGAGAAGTTGCCGTTGTTCTTCTTAGAGCAAAAAAGGCTAAGAGGAGATTTGACAGAGGTGTTTAAAATCATGAAGGATTTAGATAGAGTAAATAAAGAGAAACTGTTTCCAATGGCTGAAGGGTCGATAACCAGGGGGCACAGATTTAAGGTGATTGGCAAAAGAACCAGAGGCGACATGAGGAAAATGATTTTACGTGACGAGTGGTTAGGATTTGGAATACACTGCCTGATAGGGCGGTGGATATAGATTCAATAGTAGCCTTCAAAGGGGAATTGGATAAATACTTGAAGGAGAAAAAATTGCAGGGATATGGGGAATGAGTGGGACAAACTGAGTTGCTCTTTGAAAGAGCCGGCGCAGACTCAATGGGCTGAATGGCCTCCTTCTGTACTGTACTATTCTATGATTCTACAATATAGATAAATTTCCAAATGGCAACTAAAAAATAATTCAAAAGTGATGTGACACTCCTCGTTGACTACCTTCAACTGATAGAGAAACAGACCAGTACACACAATACCACCAACAAACTCAATATAGTTCTGATAAAATTTCCCTTCTTAGTAAAGAAAGAAGAAAGACTTGCATTTATATAGCACCTTTTACGATCACTGGACATCTCAAAGCGCTTTACTGCCAATTAAGTACTTTTGGAGTGTAGTCACTGTTGTAATGTGGGAAACACGGCAGCCAATTTGTGCACAGCAAGCTCCCACAAACAGCAATATGATAATGACCAAATCATCTGTTTTTGTTATGTGGATTGAGGGATAGGTTTTGGCCAGGACACTGGGGATAACTCCCTGCTCTTCTTTGAAATAGTGGCTTTGGGTCTTTTATGTCCACCAGAGAGAGCAGACGGGGCCTCGGTTTAACGTCTCATCCAAAAGATGTTGAGGAGAAAAAGGGAGAAAACTGGAAAAATTAAATATTATAAATTTGACTTGGAAATATATCGCCGTTTCTTCATCATCGCTGGGTCAAAATCCTGGAACTCCTCACCTAACATCACTGTGGGAGTACCTTAACCACACGTGGTTCAAGAAGGCGGCTCACCACCCCCTTCCCCAGGGCAATTAGGGATGGGCAATAAATGCTGGCCTTGCCAGCGATGCCCACATCCCATGACCGAATAAAATAAACAAAATTCCAGTCATTTTGAATGAACACTGCATGTGTGCACTAACATTCAACATTTAAAAACTGCTATCTCTTTGACAACGCTTTGATTTCAATGCCTCATTCAGTGCCAGACCAGCTGGAGCAGCATGTCCTGTGGGTGTGTATGTCTGGCTCCAGCTTTGTGCGGTATTTTGTCGATGTATGGCTGTTCGCCCGCTTTCAACCAGTAGATGGCAGCCAATTACACTTTTTCTTGAACAAATACTTTTCCCAGAAGCTGGCTGAAAGGAAGAAAAACATACTTTATCCGATTCAGGAGTGGGGAGCAGCCGGATTGCTGGGCGAAAAGAAGGGACAGGTGAGTGAGTGGCTTTGGCGCTGGTTTGGGAGTTCGGTTGCTTTACTTGTTTGCCTGTCGGCGAGGTTGCACACTCTCTCTGACATCTTAACACAGCGGGAGTTTTCTCCTTTCCACTCACACCAAGTGGCAGATGAGTCTCTGGGGAGAGGCGAGGTAACGGCGGCAGTGATAGTATCGTCAAAGGCAGGAGCGCTCCCCACCCCCACGCGTCTGACTGTGAATCACCATCTGTCAAAGGGAAGGGAAAGAAGCACAAAGAGTTGGATGCGAGCAACGCTGTCAGTTCTTCACACTCACACTCCAGAACCACACAAGGTAAGGGCTCGGAACTGGTTCGAAGACGTGGTTTAAGAGCAGCCCCTCTACTGTTGTACAAAGAGTTGGCCCTTTATTTTGTGAAATTAGATCGAACCTAAACAAAAACATATGGTAACAGCAGGCTTTCCCCGCAATATGACCATGAAAGCCATCCGAACATTGGCTTCGATTGGGAACAACAAGCTTTTTGTGACATTCCTCAGCACGATAAGATGGATCAGAGGATTATACTTACCCCCTTTTCATTGATAACAAAGGATACTAGCTGGTGTCTGAGACTCTTGGCAGTGTAGTGACTGTGGGCTATGGGGGCAAAGAAAATATTTCAATTCACCCTTTTCCATAAATATTCCCCTTATTTTTTTGTTAAAATAATTCAACACAGTGGTGGTTCGCTGAATGCTGCAAACACCTATGTACTGTAGTTATTTCTATATTTTAATCAAAATTATGTTGTAGAAAATTAAATCATTATGGATAATGTTGTATGATGATTATTATATTGGTTTACATTCAGGATTAGCATTTTTTTGTTGGATGCTTTTTCTATGACTTGAAATTTGCATAAAGCTTTGAGTCTAATCCTCTGAGTTGACCTGCAGATCAATTATGGGATAAAACACTCCAGCGGGTATCAGGTGGCTTATTACAATGTATCTGGCCTAGATTTACTTGTGATTTTTCTTGATTCCATTGGTGTGAACGGCAAGCTCAGCTTCTGCACCTGACAACAAAAGGCATCTAAAGCTGTAACAGTGTAACTCAAACACGTCACCATTGTTTGCACACACTCTCTCACACACTTAACAAAAACAGAAAATGCTAGGGACACTCACATCAATCAACATGTACTGGGAATATACATTATTTTGGCCATAGAATTTGAGAAATAAATAAAGGGCTGAGAGGAGAGCGAATTAGAGAGGGTGAATTCAATGAAACGTAAGCCAAGTTTACCTGTAGGAAAGGGCACAGGATCTGCTCTTGAAGGGTCAAATTGCCCCAGTGCGTATTTCTGAGTGGATTCAGTTCCAGGAATGGCAGTCTGCCAAAACACCTCTGCCATGTTGGCAGCTAATGTAAGTTTGTGGTGCAACAAATACTTCAGCTGTTTCAGTGCAAACTTTTACATTGCAATTCTTCAGCAATTGAAAGCAAGATAAATAATAATATGTTGTTTTTATTGGATTATTAAGAAAGTATATTCACATGTATTTTATGAAAGAAAGGAAAGACATAGCGCTTTTCTCAATTTCAGGACGTCCCAAAGCCCTTTAAAGTACTTCTGAAGTGTAGTCACTGTTGTAATGTAGGAAATGTGGCAGCCAAATTGAACACAGCAAGGTCCCACAAACGGCAATGTGATAATGATCAGATAATCTTTTTTTAGTTGGTTGAGTGTTAAATATTAGTCAGGGCACCGGAGAGAACTCCCCCTGCTCTTCTTCGAATAGTGCCATGGGAAAATATCAAGTCCATCCGAGAGGGCAGATGGGGCCTCGGTTTAATGTCTCATCTGAATGATTTGGATGAGGGAACCAAATGTAATATTTACAAGTTTGCTGACAACACGAAACTAGGTGAGGTTGTGAGTTGTAAGGAGGATGCAAAGAGGCTTCAAGGCGATTTAGACAAGTTGGGTGAGTGGGCAAATACATGGCAGATGCAGTATAACGTGGATAAATGTGAAGTTATCCACTTTGGTAGGAAAAACAGAAAGACAGAGTATTATTTAAATGGTGCTAGATTGGGAAATGTTGATGTACAAAGGGACCTGGGTGTCCTTGTACACCAGTCACTGAAAGCAAACATGCAGGTGCAGCAAGCCGTTAGGAAGGCAAATGGTATGTTGGCCTTCATTGCAAGAGGATTTGAGTACAGGAGCAAGGATATCTTACTACAGTTGTACAGGGCCTTGGTGATACCACACCTGGAGTACTATGTGCAGTTTTGGTCTCCTTACCTAAGAAAGGATATACTTGCCATAGAGGGAGTGCAGCGAAGGTTCACCAGACTGATTCCTGGGATGGCAGGACTGTCGTATGAGGAGAGATTGGATCGACTAGGCCTGTATTCACTAGAGTTTAGAAGAATGAGAGGGGATCTCATTGAAACGTCTAAAATTCTGACAGGGCTAGAACTGACTGGATGCAGGGAGGATGTTCCCCCTGGCTGGGGGGTCTAAAACGAGGGGCCACAGTTTCAGGATAAGGGGTAGGACATTTAGGACTGAGATGAGGAGAAATTGCTTCACTCAGAGGGTGGTGAACCTGTGGAATTCTCTACCACAGAAGGCTGTGGAGGCCAAGTCACTGAATATGTTTAAGAAGGAGATAGATAGATTTCTAGACACAAAAGGCATCAAGGGGTATGGGGAGAGCGCGGGAATATGGTATTGATATAGAGGATCAGCCATGATCATATTGAATGGCAGAGCAGGCTTGAAGGGCCGAATGGCCTACTCCTGCTCCTATTTTTCTATGTTTCTATGAAAGACAGCATCTCAGACAGTTCAACTCTTCCCTCAATTCTGCACTGGAGGGTCAGCCTGGAATAAAAGAGTATGACTACATGAATATTTCTATTGTAAACATCAACAGTGATTACAATGGACTGGAATTTGCGGTGGGCAATAACAGCGAACTAACAGTGTTCACGGCTATTATCCCTTTGAGACTGACCGCAACTTCAGGATGTGGCACATGCGCATCTAAACACAGGAATCCTGAAGTTGCGGCCAGTCACTCACTGCTCTGACCCTGGCTGGGCTGTGGACCCACTTCCCCCCATAGCCGGCAATCAGTGTAATCAGTGAAATCAGTGAAACTGACAAAAACCAGGGCTTTTCCACGTTAATATCGCTATTAAATACCCCATTAAATGTTAGGCCTTGTTGTCTTAGGTGTAACTGGGGTTTTAACAGCGTATTGACTGCTAAACAAACGTTATGGCCCTGAAAAACTAATTTTAATTTTGTGGAGTGTCAAATTTCTCCATTATGATAAAAATTACAATTTTTAAGAAACTTTAAATAAAATGTAGTTTTTTAAAAGTTTGTTCATGATATTTCAGGTTCTACCTTATCCCCATGTGAGAGCCCCAATCTTTGTTTTGCTCTCCGTAACATCTTTAAAAAGTTGGGATGAAAGCAGGTTCTCATTTCCTGATTCCCTGTCTGTGAGAAATCAACAATTTGATTGGCTGCTTCAAAAGCTTGTTGATGTCACAACAGATTAGGAATGAGGGAATCCTCACGATACAGCACTGAAACTTGCACGTCGCAAAAGACAAACTTCCCGCCACAGAGATTGCGCAATGTCTGTGGGCAGCTTTCTTTGGGGCCAGCGGCGAACGCCTTTGCTTTGCCGCTGACCACAAATTCTGGGCCAGTAACAATAACTTGCATTTATATAACTCACCTTTAACGTAAGAAAGCACCCCAAGGTATTTCACAGGGCGTAATCAGACAAATATTGACACCGGGTCAAAGAAGGAGATATTAGAAGGGGTGACAAAAGCTTAGTCAAAGAAGTAGTTTCTAAGGAGGGCCCTGATGGCTGAAAGCACAGCCACCCCAGGTAAGAGGCCAGAGTTGGAGGAACGCAGAATTTAAAAAAAAAATTGTTCATGGGATGTGGGTGTCGCTGGCAAGGCCAGCATTTATTGCCCTTGAGAAGGTGGTGGTGAGCTGCCTTCTTGAACCACTGCAGTCCGTGAGGTGAAGGTACTCCCACAGTGCTGTTAGGGAGGGAGTTCCAGGATTTTGACCCAGCGACAATGAAGGAATGGCGAAATACTTCCAAGTCAGGATGGTGTGTGACTTGGAGGGGAACTTGCAGGTGACGGTGTTCCCATGTGCCTGCTGCCCGTGTTCTTCTAGGTGGTAGAGGTCGCGGGTTTGGGAGGTGCTGTCGAAGAAGCCTTGGTGAGTTGCTGCAGTTCATCTTGTAGATTGTACACACTGCAACCATGGTGCGCCGGTGGTGGATGGGGTGACAATCAAGCGGGCTGCTTTATCCTGGATGGTGTCAAGCTTCTTGAGTGTTGTTGGAGCTGCACTCATCCAGGCAAGTGGAGAGTATTCCATCACACTCCTGACTTGTGCCTTGCTGATGATGGAAAGGCTTTGAGGAGTCAGGAGGTGAGACACTCGTCACAGAATACCCAGCCTCTCACCTGTTCTTGTAACCACAGTATTTATGCGGCTGGTTCAGTTAAATTTCTGGTCAATAGTGATCCCAAGGATGTTGATGGAGGGGGATTCGGCGATGGTAATGCTGTTGAATGTCAAGGGGAGGTGGTTAGACTCGCTCTTGTTGGAGATAGTCACTGCCCGGCAATTGCGTGGCGCAAATGTTACCTGTCACTTATCAGCCCAAGCCTGAATGTTGTCAAGGTCTTGTTGCATGCGGGCATGGACTGCTTCATTATCTGAGCAGTTGTAAATGGCACTGAACACTGTGCAATCATCAGCGAACATCCCTACTTCTGACCTTATGCTGGAGGGAAGGTCATTGATGAAGCAGCTGAAGATGGTTTGGCCTAGGACACTGTGCTGAGGAAGTCCTGCAGCAATGTCCTGGGGCTGTGATCACTGACCTCCAACCACCACAACCATCTTCCTTTGTGCTAGGTATGACTCTAGCCAGTGGAGAGTTTACTTCCTGATTCCCATTGACTTCAATTTTACTAGGGCTCCTTGATGCCAAACTCGGTCAAATGCTGCCTTGATGTCAAGGGCAGTCACTCTCACCTCACCTCTGGAATTCAGCTCTTTTGTTCATGTTTGGACCAATGAGGTTGAGAGCCAAGTGGTCCTGGCAGAACCCAAACTGAGCATCGGTGAGCAGGATATTGGTGAGTAAGTGCCGCTTGATAGCACTGTCGATGACACCTTCCATCACTTTGCTAATGATTGAGAGTAGACTGATATGGCGGTAATTGGCCAGATTGGATTTGTCCTGCTTTTCGTGGACAGGACATACTTGGGCAGTTTTCCACATTGTCGGGTAGATGCTGGTGTGGTAGCTGTACTGGAACAGCTTGGCTAGAGGCGCGGCTAGTTCTGGCACAATTCTTCAGCACGACAGCCAGGATGTTGTTGGAGCACATACCCTTTGCTGTATACAGTGTACTCAACTGTTTCTTGATATCACATGGAGTGAATCAAATTGGCTGAAGACTGGCTTCTGTGATGGTGGGGACCTCAGGAGGAGGCCAAGATGCATCATCCACTCGGCACTTCTGGCTGAAGATGGTTGCAAACGCTTCAGCCTTGTCTTTTGCACTCACGTGCTGGGTTCCGCCATCGTTGAGGATGGGGATGTTCATGGAGCCTCCTCCTCCCGTTAGTTGTTTATTTGTCCACCACCATTCATGACTGGATGTGGTAGGACTGCAGAGCTTTGATCTGATCCGTTGATTGTGAGAACGCTTAGCTCTGTCTATAGCTCTGTTTCCGCTGTTTTACATGTATGTAGTCCTGTGTTGTAGTTTCACCAGGTTGGCACTTCATTTTTAGGTACTCCTGGTGCTACTCCTGGCATGCTCTTCTACACTCCCCATTGAACCAGGGTTGATCCCCTGGCATGATGGTCATGGCAGAGTGAGGGATATGCTGTGCTATGAGGTTACAGATTGTGGTGGAATACAGTTCTGCTGCTGCTGATGGCCCACAGCGCCTCATGGATGTCCAGTTTTGAGTTGCTAGATCTGTTCTGAATCTATCCAATTTAGCCTGTTGGTTGGAGGGTTGTACAGCTGGAGGAGGTTATGCAGTTAGGGAGTGGCAAGGCCATGGAGGACTTTGAACATGAAGATGAGAACTTTAAATTTGAGGCATTGGTAGATTGGGAGCTCAGCAAACACAGGGATGATGGGTAAGTGAGATTTGGTGCAGTTTAGGATACTCATAAAATGATGCGGTACATGCAAAAGAATTCCAATTGAAATATGTTTTAATGAGTTTATAGGTTCTTTGTTGTAAACCAAGATAGCCACTGTTTCACACTGGGACAAAGTTGTACACTTTGTTTATGTTGAGGCAGTTTCCTGTAATGTGGCTTCTGTATTTTGAATGCATATGGATGGATTCAGTAGAGCTTCCATGTTTATACTGGTTGACAGTTCAAATACTTGTACTCGTCTTAAAATAATGTCCAAATTATGTTCTCACATGAGACTGGTACTGAAGGTTAAAATTCATGGCAACTGGAAAGTACAGAAGTAGATATATGGATTTGAAGCCAATTGAACAATAGCAAATAAAAACAGAAAATGCTGGAAATGCTCAGCATCAGCAAGTCAGGCAGCATCTGTGGGGAGACTTACATTTATATAGCGCCTTTCATGACCACCAGACATCTCAAAGCACTTTACAGCCAATTAAGTACTTTTGGAGTGTAGTCACTATTGTAACGTGGACCAATTTGCGCACAGCAAACTCCCACAAACAGCAATGCAATAATGACCAGATAAACTGTTTTTGTTATGTTGATTGAGGGATAAATATTGGGATAAAAAAAAACAGGACCTCAAAGGTTGTAATCTCTGGATTACTCCCAGTGCCACGTGCTAGTGAGTATAGGAATAGGAGGATAGAACAGATGAATGCGTGGCTAAAGAGTTGGTGCAGGAGGGAGGGTTTTAGTTTCCTGGATCACTGGGCCTGCTTCTGGGAAAGGTGGGACTTGTACAAGTCGGACGGGTTGCACCTGAACCAGAGCGGGACAAATATCCTTGCGGGGAGGTTTGCTAGCACTGTTGGGGGGTGTTTAAACTAACTTGGCAGGGGGATGGGATACAGAGGGGAGCTGAAATAGGGGGTGATGTGCTGCCAATTATAGAGAAAAAAACAAGTCAGCTTGGTAGACAGGGCAAATATACAAGGGCAAGGCTGGATGGCATCTATTTTAATGCAAGGAGTCTTGCAAATAAGGTGGATGAACTGAAGGTGTTGATAAACACATGGGAGTATGATATTGTTGCTATCACGGAGACATGGTTGAGGGAGGGGCAAGGCTGGCAGCTCAATATTCCGGGGTACAGAATCTTCAGGCGAGACAGAGGGGGAGGTATAAGAGGAGGGGGTGTCGCAATATTAATTAAGGAGTCAATTACTGCAGTAAGGAGGGATGACATATTAGCAGGTTCCTCTAATGAGGCTATATGGGTGGAGCTTAAAAACAAAAAGGGGGCAAGCACTTTGCTGGGAGTGTACTATAGGCCTCCAAACAGTCAGGGGGAGATAGAGGAACAGATATGTAGGCAAATCTCAGAGAAATGTGCAAATAATAGGGTAATAATAATGGGGGATTTCAACTTCCCCAATATTAACTCGGATAGTCAGAGTGTGAAAGGCACAGAGGGTGTAGAATTCTTAAAGTGCATCCAGGAGAGCTTTTTGAGCCAGCATGTAGAAGGTCCTACAAGAGAGGGGGCGGTACTGGACCTAATTCTAGGGAATGTGGCCGGCCAAGTGGAAGAAGTGCTAGTAGGTGAGCACTTTGGTGACAGTGACCATAATATGGTGAGATTTAAGGTGGTCATGGAAAAGGACAGGGATGGGCCGGAAATAAAGGTTCTAAATTGGGGGAAGGCCGATTTTAATAGGATAAGGCAGGATCTGGCCAAAATGGACTGGGATCAGCTACTTGTAGGAAAATCCACATCGGAGCAATGGGAGGCTTTCAGAAGGGAGATTGAGATCATACAATGGCAACATGTTCCCGTAAAGGTCAAGGGTGGTTCCAAAAACCACAGGGAACCTTGGATGTCAGGGGATATACGAGAATGGATTAGAAAAAAAAGGAGGGCTTTTGGCAGATACAAAAGGCTAAAGACGGAGGAAGCCCTAGAGGAGTACAAAAAGTGCAGGGGGATACTTAAAAAAGAAATTAGGAGATCAAGGAGGGGCCATGAAATAACACTGGCGAGCAAAATAAAGGAAAATCCTAAGATGTTTTATAAGTATATTAAGGGTAAGAGGATAACTAGGGAAAAAATAGGGCCCATTAGGGACAAAAGTGGCAATCTGTGTGTGGAGCCAGAAGATGTAGGAGGGGTTCTAAATGAATTTTTTGCATCTGTTTTCACTATGGAGAGGGACGATGTAGACATAGAAATAGGGCGGGGGGACTGTGATATGCTTGAACATATTAACATCGAGAGGGAGGAGGTATTGGCGGTTTTAGCAGGCCTAAAAATGGATAAATCCCTAGGCCCGGATGAAATGTATCCCAGGCTGCTGTGTGAGGCAAAGGAAGAGATTGCAGGGGCTCTAACACATATATTCAGAACCTCTCTGGCCACAGGGGATGTGCCAGAGGACTGGAGAACCGCTAATGTAGTACCATTATTCAAGAAGGGGAGTAGGGAAAAACCGGGGAACTACAGGCCAGTGAGCCTAACATCAGTGGTAGGAAAATTATTGGAAAAAATTCTGAGGGACAAAATTAGTCTCCACTTGGAGAGGCAAGGATTAATCAGGGATAGTCAACATGGCTTTGTCAAGGGAAGATCATGTCTGACTAATTTGATTGAATTTTTTGAGGGGGTGACTAGGTGTGTGGATGAGGGTAACGCAGTGGATGTGGTATACATGGATTTCAGTAAGGCCTTCGATAAAGTCCCGCACAGGAGACTGGTCAAGAAGGTAAGAGCCCATGGAATCCAGGGTGCCTTGGCACATTGGATACAAAACTGGCTTAGTGGCAGAAGGCAGAGGGTGATGGTCGAAGGTTGTTTTTGTGACTGGAAGCCTGTGGCCAGTGGGGTACCACAGGGATCGGTGCTGGGTCCCTTGCTGTTTGTGGTCTACATTAATGACTTGGATATGAATGTAAAAGGTATGATCAGTAAGTTCGCGGATGATACAAAAATTGGTAGGGTGGTAAATAGCGAGGAGGGTAGTCTCAGTCTGCAGGACGATATAGATGGGTTGGTCAGATGGGCGGAACAGTGGCAAATGGAATTTAACCCGGAAAAGTGCGAGGCGATGCACTTTGGGGGGACTAACAAGGCAAGGGAATACATAATGAATGGTAAGACCCTAGGCAAGACGGAGGGTCAGAGGGATCTGGGTGTGCAAGTACACAGATCCCTGAAGGCGGCGGAACAGGTGGATAAGGTGGTAAAAAAGGCATATGGGATACTTGCCTTCATTAGCTGAGGCATAGAATATAAGAGCAAGGAGGTTATGATGGAGCTGTATAAAACACTGGTTAGGCCACAGCTGGAATACTGTGTGCAGTTCTGGTCGCCACACTACAGGAAGGATGTGATAGCTTTGGAGAGGGTGCAGAGGAGATTCACCAGGATGTTACCAGGGCTGGAGCGCTTCAGCTATGAAGAGAGACTGGGCAGATTGGGTTTGTTTTCCTTGGAGCAGAGGAGGCTGAGGGGGGACATGATTGAGGTGTACAAAATTATGAGGGGCATAGATAGGATGGATACTAAGGAGCTTTTTCCCTTAGTAGAAGGGTCAATAACTAGGGGGCATAGATTCAAGATAAAGGGCCGGAGGTTTAGAGGGTATTTGAGAAAGAACTTTTTCACCCAGAGGGTGGTTGGAGTCTGGAACTCACTGCCTGAAAGGGTTGTGGAGGCTGGAACCCTCACAACATTCAAGAAGAATTTGGATGAGCACTTGAAATGCCATAGCATACAAGGCTACGGACCAAATGCTGGAATATGGGATTAGATTAGACAGGGCTTGATGGCCGGCGCGGACACGATGGGCCGAAGGGCCTCTATCCGTGCTGTATAACTCTATGACTCTATGAGAACACTGGGTATAATGTGGCAGAGATTATCATCTGAAATTGTTGAACTCAATGTTGAGTCCAGAAGGCTGTAAACTGCCTATTAGAAAGATGGAGGTGCTGTTCCTCAAGCTTATGTTGAGCTTCATTGGAACAGTTTAGAAGGCCGAGAACAGAGAGGTTAGAGTGGGAGTGGAGCGGAGAATTAAAATGACAGGCGATCCGAAGCTCGGGGGTCAGGCTTGTGGACTGAACGGCAGTGTTCTCCAAAGCAGTCACCCAATCTGCGTTTGACCTCCCCAATGTAGAGCAGCGAATACAGTATACTAAATTGAAAGAAGTACAAGTAAAGTGTTGTTTCACCTGGAAGGAGTGTTTGGGGCCCTGGACAGTGGGAAGGAAGGAGGTAAAAGGGCAGGTGTTGCATCTCCTGCGCTTGCACGGGAAGGTGCCGTGGGAAAGGGAGTGGGTGTTGGGGATGATAGAGGAGTGCACCAGGGTGTCGCAGAGGGAATGGTCCCTTTGGAATGCTGAAACAATAGCAAATGCAGGGTAGTTATAAATAGATGTTAACTGAGCTGGGAAGATTAAAATTCCACAAGCCTTTGTTCTTTGACTTTTATTTACAGAATTTAGCTAACTGAAAGGCTTTTTTTAGGCATGCCCTGAATGCAGTGACTCATGCTAAAATGTGGTTCCACAAAGCATCTCAGCCCTGAAGTACTGCTCCCAAGCAAATATTCTTATGCAACTATGGGGAGCATTGCAGCTAGGCATAGCCCTGGTATGTCTTCACCCTGCATTACATATACTTGCACTTCAAATGATCAAATGCAGGAACCTTGGTTGATTTTTTCCCCTCTAGCTTGATGGTATTGATGCCAGATATACTGCCCTCATTGCAACATTAGTAAAATTGGCTAATTCTAGTTCTAGCTAGGTTCAGTTACACAATAATAGTTACGTGTTAATGAAGTTGAAACAGGAAGAAGCCATTTTGTTTTGTTGAGAAGCCAAGGTGCAATGTCAAGGCCCATTGTGCAAAACGCCACTAAAGTTTTTTTTAAAGTTTGAAAATCTCTTAAGCAGTGTGAGAAGGTGATTTATTCAACAGTTTTTGGGATTAGGTAATCAAATGTTTTTGTTAAATCTTCATTTTATCCATAGCCTGTATTGTAAATTTCAAAAACATTCACAAAATAAATGAAGGAGCCCCAGCAAGGAGACGTAGATCCGATCCTTCTGGACCATGAGCCCACTACCGAATATCAAGCCATTGTTTCCAAGGCTGTCACTGATCTCATTTCCTCTGGAGATCTTCCCTCCACTGCTACCAACCTCATAGTTCCCCAACCCCGCACAGCCCACTTCTACCTCCTTCCCAAGATCCACAAACAGGACTGCCCTGGTAGACCCATCGTTTCAGCCTGTTCTTGCCCCACGGAACTGATTTCTTCCTATCTGAACTCTATTTTTTCTCCCCTTGTCCAGTCTCTTCCCACCTACATCCGTGACTCTTCCGACGCCCTCCACCACTTTAACAGTTCCAGTTTCCTGGCCCCAACCATCTCCTTTTCACTAAAAGCCGACAAATCCCCTGGACTTGACGGCCTACATCCTAGGGTTCTAAAAGAGGTGGCTGAAGAGGTAGTAAATGCATTGGTTTTGATCTTCCAAAATTCCCTAGATTCTAGAATGAATGGTCCCAGCAGATTGGAAGGTCGCAAATGTAACACCGCTATTCAAGAAAGGAGGAAGAGAAAAAACAGGAAACTACAGGCCAGTTAGCCTGACATCAGTCATCGGGAAAATGCTGGAATCCATTGTTAAGGAAGTGGTATCAGGGCACTTAGAAAATCATAACATGATTAGGCAGAGTCAACATGGTTTTATGAAAGGGAAATCATGTTTGACAAATTTATTAGAGGTTTTTGAGGATGTAACTAGCAGGGTATGTAGTATATTTGGATTTCCAAAAGGCATTCAATAAGGTGCCACATAAAAGGAAGGTTATTACACAATATTAGGGCTCATGGGGTTGGGGGTAATACAGTAGCATGGATAGAGGATTGGTTAACGGACAGAAAACAGAGAGTAGGGATAAACAGATCTTTTTCAGGTTGGCAGGCTGCAACTATTGGGGTGCTGCAAGGATCAGTGTTGGGGTCTCAGCTATTTACAACCTATATTAATGACCTAGATGAAGGGACTGAGTGTAATGTATCCAAGTTTGCTGATGATACAAAGCTAGGTGGGACAGTAAGCTGTGAGGAGAACACAAAGGGCTGGATTTTCATTCAGAAGTCGGGTTGGAGGCGGGATTACAACTTTCGGGGTTGTAGTCCCGCCTCCATCGAGATGCGGCCAATCCACGCGATTTCAACTTGATTGAACTTGTTGAGCCCGCCCAGCGGGCTCAGCAGGCCAATTAAGGGCCACCCGGCAACAGGTGACGTCACAGACTGAAATTTCATCTGTCAAGACATTTTAAGAACATAGAACATAAGAAATAGGAGCAGGAGTAGCCCAATCGGCCCCTCGAGCCTGCTCCACCATTCAATAAGATCATGGCTGATTTGATCCTAACCTCAAATCTTCGATCACTCTCCATCCCACCCGAACCCATGTGATCCCCCGGGAGAGGCGAAAAACCAGATAAAAAACCCAATGGCCAATTTGGGAGAAAAAATCTGGGAAATTCCTCTCCGACCCATCTAGGCGATCGAAACTCTTCCAGGAGATCACTCTGTCCCTATATTTTCTACAGTACTTACCTTCTGTAAAGGCGATCTCCACCCCAGCCAGGAACAGGAATAAAACCATCTCCTGAAATCTAACACAGAATTAGAACACAAGAAGTAGGAGCAGAACCAGGCTACACGGCCCCTGGGCCCGCTCCACTACCCACAGGGCCATGACCATTCCGAACCTAGACTTATGTCCAATTTCCTGCCCGCTCCCGTAACCCTTAATTCCCTTTACTTCTAGGAAACTATCTATTTCTGTTTTAAATTTATTTAATGATGTAGCTTCCACAGCTTTCTGGGGCAGCAAATTCCACAAACCTACTACCCTCTGAGTGAAGAAGTTTCTCCTCATCTCAGTTTTGAAAGAGCAGCCCCTTATTTTAAGATTATGCCCCCTAGTTCTAGTTTCACCCATCATTGGGAACATCCTCACTGCATCCACCCAATCAAGCCCCTTCACAATCTTATATGTTTCAATAAGATCGCCTCTCATTCTTCTGAATTCCAATGAGTAGAGTCCCAATCTACTCAACCTCTCTTCATATGACCACCCCCTCATCCCCGGGATTAACCGAGTGAACCTTCTTTGTACTGACTCGAGAGCAAGTATGTCTTTTCTTAAGTATGGACACCAAAACTGTATGCAGTATTCCAGGTGCGGTCTCACCAATACTTTGTATAACTGCAGCAATACCTCCCTGTTTTTATATTCTATCCCCCTAGCAATAAAAGCCAACATTCCATTGGCCTTCTTGATCACTTGCTGCACCTGCATACTAACTTTTTGAGTTTCGTGCACCAGGACCCCCAGATCCCTTTGTACTACAGTACTTTCCAGTTTCTTGCCATTAAGATAATAACTTGCTCTATGATTTTTCCTGCCAAAGTGCATAACCTCACACTTTCCAGTATTGTATTCCATCTGCCAAATCTCTGCCCACTTACTTAGCCGGTCGATGTCACTTTGCACGTTTTTTATGTCCTCCTCACTCACTACTTTCCCTCCCATCTTTGTATCATCTGCAAACTTTGATATGTTACACTCGGTCCCCTCCTCCAAATCGTTAATATAGATTGTAAAGAGTTGGGGACCCAGCACTGACCCCTGCGGAACACCACTAGTTACAGATTGCCAGTCTGAGAATGAACCATTTATCCCAACTCTCTGCTTTCTGTTAGAGAGCCAATCCTCCACCCACGTCAGAATATTACCCCCAATCCCGTGATTTTTTATCTTGAGCAATAATCTTTTGTGTGGCACCTTGTCAAATGCCTTTTGGAAGTCTAAATACACTATGTCCACTGGTTCGCCTTTATCCACCCTGTATGTTACTTCCTCAAAGAACTCAAGCAAATTTGTCAAACATGACTTCCCCTTCATGAAACCATGCTGAGTTTGTCCTATTAAATTATGTTTATCCAAATGTCCCGTTACTGTCTCCTTAATAATGGACTCTAACATTTTACCAACCACAGATGTTAGGCTAACAGGTCTATAGTTTCCAGCCTTCTGCCTACTACCCTTTTTAAATAAGGGTGTTACATTAGCAATTTTCCAATCTGCCGGGACCTTTGCTGAGTCCAGGGAGTTTTGGAAAATTATTACCAATGCATCCACAATCCCTACCGCCACTTCCCTCAAGACCCTAGGATGTAAGCCATCAGGTCCAAGGGATTTATCCGGCTTGAGTCCCATTATTTTACCAAGTACCACTTCCTTAGTGATTTTAATCGTATTTAGCTCCTCTCCCCCTAGAGCCCCCTGTTTCTCCAGTGTTGGGATATTCTTAGTGTCCTCTACCGTAAAGACTGATACAAAATATTTGTTCAGCGTTTTTGCCATCTCCATGTTTCCCACCATTAATTTCCCGGTCTCATCCTCTAAGAGACCAACATTTACTTTAGCCACCCTTTTTCTTTTTATATAACTATAGAAATTTTTGCTATCTGTTTTTATATTTTTTGCTAATTTACTTTCATAATCTATCTTCCCTGTCTTAATCAATCTTTTAGTTATTTTTTGCTGTCTTTTAAAGACTTCCCAATCTTCTATCCTCCCACTAGATTTGGCTACCTTATATGCCCTTGTTTTTAGTCGGATACTATCCTTAATTACTTTACTTAGCCACGGATGGCTATCTTTTCTTTTACACCCTTTTTTCCTCAGTGGAATATATATTTTTTGGAAGTTGTAAAATAACTCCTTAAATGTACACCACTGATCATGTACCGTCTTACCCTTTAATCTATTTTCCCAGTCCACTCTAACCAATTCCGCTCTCATACCTTCATAGTCTCCTTTATTCAAGCTCAGCACGCTTGTTTGAGATCCAACCTTCTCACCCTCTACTTGAATATGGAATTCAACCATGTTGTGGTCACTCATTCCAAGGGGATCCTTTACTAGGACATTTTTAATTAATCCTGTCTCATTACACAGGACCAAATCCAAGGTTGCTTGCCCCCTGGTCGGTTCAGTTACATACTGCTCAAGAAACCCATCCCTAATACACTCAATGAACTCATCCTCAAGGCTGCTCTGCCCACTTTGATTTGTCCAGTTAATATGATAGTTAAAATCCCCCATAATTATAGCTGTTCCCTTATTACAAGCCTCAACTATTTCCTGATTAATACTCCGTCGAACAGAGTTGCAACTTTTCGGAGGCCTATAGACTACGCCCACTCGTGTTTTTCCCCCTTATTATTCCTTATCTCTACCCAAACTGTTTCACTATCCTGCTCCTTTGACCCAATGTCATTTCTCTGTATTATAGTGATTCCTTCCTTTATTAACATAGCCACCCCACCTCCCCTCCCTTCCTGCCTGTCCTTCCTGATTGTTAAATAACCTGGTATGTTTAATTCCCAGTCATGGTCACCCTGCAGCCATGTTTCTGTAATGGCCACAAGATCATACCCATATGTAGTTATTTGTGCCGTTAACGCATTCATTTTGTTACGAATGCTATGTGCATTCAGATAAAGAACTTTCAAATATGCTTTGTGACACTTAGTTCCTGTTTTTTCCCCTTTTACTACTTTACCTTTTACTCCATACCTTCTGTCCCTTCCTGACACGTTCTGTTTTTTAATTTCCCCACTGCTACCTAAGTCTATGACCTTCTCCGTTGTCATTTCTGTTATTTGCTCTCTAGAAACCTCCCCCCCACTAATTAGTTTAAAGCCCTCTCTACAGCCCTAGTTATATGATTCGCCAGGGCTCTAGTCCCAGCACTGGCCAGGTGGAGTCCGTCCCAACGGAACAGCTCCCTCCTGTCCCAGTACTGGTGCCAGTGTCCCAAGAAGCAAAACCCATTTCTCCCACACCAGTCTTTGAGCCACGCATTTAACTCTTTAATTTTATTTATCCTAGCCAAATTCGCTCGTGGCTCAGGTAATAATTATTACCCTTGAGGTTCTGTTTTTTAATTTGACCCCTAGCTGCTCATACTCCTTTAACAGAACCTTCTTCCTTGTCCTATCTACGTCATTTGTACCAACATGGACCACGACAACTGGATCCTCCCCCTCCCACTCCAAGTTTCTTTCCAGCCCAGAAGAGATGTCCTTAACCCTGGCACCGGGCAGGCAACACAGCCTTCGGGACTCCCGCTCTTGACTGCAGAGAACCCTATCTATCCCCCTAATGATACTATCCCCGACCACTACAACATTTCTTTTTACTCCCTCCACTTGAATCTCCCCCTGTACCACGGTACTGTGGCCAGGTTGCTCACCCTCCCTGCAGTCCCCGCCGCCCCCCCTCACAGGGAGTAAGAAACTCGATCCTGCTTGACAAGAGCAAGGGCTGCGGCTCCTTCAACACTACATCCTGGATCCCTGTACCTTCCTCACTCGTAGTCACACCGTCCTGTCCCTGACCACGGACTACATCTGCAGTAATTAATTTCATAGGTGTGACCACCTCCTGAAACATAGAGTCCAGGAACTTCTCCCCCTCCCTGATGTGTCGCAGTGTCTGAAGCTCGGTCTCAAGCTCTTTAACATGGAGCTTGAGTTCCTCTAGCAGCAAACACTTATCACAAATGTAATCACCGTGAGCCTCAATGGGGTCCACCAGCTCCCACATTTCACAACAGTGACACATCACCTGTTCAACCATATCTGTGTAATTAATTAAATTTCTTATTATTAGTTATGAAGACCCTCTGCCCCGATATAGATGATAATATTACACCACTATTTAATAGGACTTACCAACTTAAAGGTATAGAAGAGAAGGAAGAGAACCTACAAACCAGCTGATCACCAACCTCCCTCGTGGAATCTGTCAGGGGGACCTGTCTGGTTGAATTGCCTCGCTGCTCCGCGTCCGCAGTGTTGCATTAGCCTGAGGGAGGGAAGCAAAACAGAGCAACAAGCACCCCTTCACCTCCCACTTGCCCGAACTCTCCCACTTACCAAACTCTACTTACACTCAATGCGACCGCACTCAGCGCTACCGCACTAAGCCCGCCCCTTTTTATACCCGGATTCTACTTCCGGTTTAAACTCCCCAACAGCTTAATTTACTCTAAAAAATTAAACTTACTTCAAATAATTCACTTTTTTACTCACTAAAATTCAGTAAATGCACTTAAAAGACTTTTTCTGCCACTTACCAAAGTCTGCTTAAACTCAATGCAATTGCACTCCTCCTGCAACACTAAGCCCGCCCCTTTTTATACCCGGATTCTACTTCCGGTTTAAACCCCCCAACAGCTTAATTTACCCTAAAAAATTAAACTTACTTCAAATAATTCACTTTTTTACTCACTAAAATTCAGTAAATGCACTTAAAAGACTTTTTCTGCCACTTATCAAAGTCTGCTTAAACTCAATGCGATTGCACGCCATCAGTTTCACAGCTGTTTGAAGCTGTCAAACACTGACAGTCTTACTTCTAACATGAGTCCTTCTCCACAGACTCAGTTAGAAATCTCTCCTGCACAGAAATCTGCAAGCTGTCACTTTTGACAGTGCGCAGCCATTCTGCTTTCTGTGCCGGTGAGATGAGGGACTCCCCGAACCTAAAGGAAGGAAGGCTGAAAAGGTAAGAAAATGTATGTAAAACTTATTTAATCACTTTAGACACACCAAACACACTTACCTTTGCACTCATGCACACATCACTCACCTGAACACCGACATCTCAACCCCTCCAAGCCCTTCAACCCGACGGCTCGACTCCTCCAACTTGGCGCGGTTTGGAGCTGTCAGGAATCCCACAGGAAAACCTTAAAAATAGGGATTAGGCTAAAAACTGCCTGTTAACTAATCCCTTCCCGCCTCGGGTAGGCGGGTCCCAGTGCGGGACAGATACTCGCCTCCTTTGAAACTGGCATGGAGGCTTGTTGGGGGCTGGATGGGGTCGAGACCCCCGATTTTAGGAATTTAACCCCCCGCACGCCTCCAAACCCGACTCCATGGCACACTGAAAATTGAGCCCAAAGAGTCTGCAAAAGGATATAGATAGACTAAGTGAGTGGGCAGTAAGGTGGCAGATGGAGTATAATGTAGGGAAATGTGAGTTTAACCACTTTGGTAGGAAGAATAGAAACAGAATATTTTGTAAATGGTGAGAAACTTTCAAATATTGGTGTTCAGAGAGATTTGGGTGTCCTCATGCAAGAAACACAGAAAGCTAGCATGCAGGTACAGCAAGCAATAAGGAAGGCAAATGGCATGTTGGCCTTTATTGCAAGGGGTTTGGAGTATAAAAGTAAGAAAGTCTTGCTACAATTGTACAGGGTCTTGGTGAGACCACACCTGGAGTACTGTGCACAGTTTTGGTCTCCTTATCTAAGGAAGGATATACTTGCCTTGGAGGCGGTGCAATGAAGGTTCACTAGATTGATTCCTGGGATGAGATGAGAGATTGTGTAGAATGGGCCTATACTCTCTGGAGTTTAGAAGAATGAGAGGTGATCTCATTGAAACATACAAGATTCTGAAGGGGATTGACAGGGTAGATGCTGAGAGGTTGTTTCCCCTGGCTGGAGTGTCTAGAACTACGGGGCATAGTATCAGGATAAGGGGTAGGCCATTTAAGACTGAGATGAGGAGGAATTTCTTCATTCAGAGGGTTGTGAATCTTTGGAATTCTCTGCCCCAGAGGGCTGTGAATGCTGAGTCTTGATGCATTTTCAAGGCTGAGATAGATAAATTTTTGGACTCTAGGGGAATCAAGGGATATGGAGTTCGGGCGGGAAAGTGGTTTTGAGGTCGATCATCTTATTGAATGGCGGAGCAGGCTCGAGGGGCCGTATGGCCGACTCCTGCTCTTATTTCTTATGTTCTTAATCTCTCTACACCTCTATTCCCCACCAGGACGGCCTGAGGGCGCTCTGCTTCTTCCTTGAACAGAGGCCCAACCAGTCCCCATCCACCACCACCCTCTTCCTCCTGGCTGAACTTGTTCTCACATTAAACAACTTCTCCTTTGACTCCATGCAATTCGTCCAAATTAATGGTGGTGCTATGGGAACAGTGCTTCCGATATGTCTTCCTTTTTCCTCAACCGAGGATTCCCCTCTACCGTGGTTGACATGGCCCTCGGCCGAGTCCGTTCCATTTCCTGCACTTCCGCTCTCACCCCTTCCCCTCCCTCCCAGAACCACGATAAGGTTCCCCTTATCCTCACTTTTCACCCCACCAGCCTCCACATTCAACGAATCATCCTCCGCCATTTCCGCCACCTCCAACGTGATCCCACCACACAACACATTCTCCCCTCCCCTCTCAGCATTCCAAAGGGACCACTCCCTCTGCGACACCCTGGTCCACTCCTCAATCATCCTCAACACCCCCTCCCCTTCCCACAGCACCTTCCTGTACAAGCGCAGGAGATGCAACAGCTGCCCTTTTACCTCCTCCCTTCCCACTGTCCAAGGCCCCAAACACTGCTTCCAGGTGAAACAGTGATTTACTTGTACTTCTTGCAATTTAGTATACTGTATTCGCTGCTCATGATACGGTCTCCTCTACACTGGGGAGGCCAAACGCAGCTTTGTGGAACACCTCCGTTCAGTCAATAAGTGTGACCCTGAGCTTTCGGTCGCCTGTCACTTTAATTGCTGCTCCACTCCCACTCTGACCTCTCTGTTTTCAGCCTCTTACACTGTTCCAATGAAGCTCAACGTAAGCTCGAGGAATAGCACCTCATTTTTCGATTAGGCACTTTGCAGATTTCTGGACTCAACATCGAGTTCAACAATTTCAGACCATAACTTCTGCCCCTATTTTTTCCACATGGCAGCTGTTGATGATTCTGCCATTCCCATTTACACCTTTTCTAGACTCATCTTTTGTTTCTTTACTTGTCCCATTACCATCTCCTTTTGCTTTGTACTATCATACCTTTTGTCATTTAATCTCTCCTGCCTTCCACCCTATCACAGACCTTCCCTTTTGTTCTTTCCTCCCCAACCCCCTTTCCCTGCCCCTGCACTTGCTTAAAATTTGTTACCTCTCTAACCTTTTCCAGTTCTGATGAAAGGTCATCGACCTGAAATGTTAACTCTGTTTCTCTCTCCGCAGATGCTGCCTGACCTGCTGAGTATTTCCAGCATTTTCTCTTTTGAAACTTATATTTTTTTCGCACCTTTAGCATCGTAAAACATTCCAATGTGGCGGAGCCACCAAAGGACTCAGATCGTTTGTGCATAATTCCTTTAACAACATGTTAGCTACAGTCTGAGTCTGTATCTTTATTTGTGCTGTCTAACTGTACAGAGTGTGGTTGCTTTAACAGCGCGGTTAAAACGTGATGACGTCACGCCGTTCATCACGTGATCCCCACTGGCGGGAAAACGTCATGACGTCAGCCACAGGACTGCAGGGGCAGTCCTCGTGCAGCCTCCAGAGAGAGCAGACCTACATTCGATGTTATCCTGCAGTTTATTGTTAAAGCCTTTTTGTTTCATTAAAGTTCATTTTGTTTGATCGCCTGAGTAGAACTCAGTCTTTTAGTTAGGAACCCACGTTCCTACACCAAGGCATTTCACAAAATTTGACACCGAGCCACATAAGGAGATTTTAGGGAAGATGACCAAAAGCTTTGTCAAAGATGTAGGTTTTAAGGAGCATCATTCATCAGAACTGCCAAACTACACTCATTTTGAAGTCAATAGAAACGAAAATCGGGTGGAGTTTAAAGGAGGAAAGAGAGTTAGAGAAGTGGAGAGGTTTAGGGAGGGAATTCCAGAGCTTAGGGCCTCGGCAGCTAAAGGTACGGCCGGCAATGGTGGAGCGATTAAAATCGGGAATGCGCAAGAGGCCAGAATTGGAGGAGCGCAGATACCTCGGAGGGTTGTAGAGCTGGTGGAGGTTGCAGAGATCAGGAGGTGCGAGGCCATGGACGGATTTGTAAACGAGGATGAGAACTTTAAAATCAAGGTTCTAATGAGGTGCAGGTGCAGCCTTTGTAAACTAAAATGGACACTATATTTTGGATCTGGAAGGCTGACTGCCAGCCATAAATAGTGTTTATAAAATGAAACAATCTAGTTCAACGTTCTAATCCTATTTAGGCCATATTTAGTAGAGCTACCTTGTTTATACGGATGGACGGGCCAAGCACTTGCAGTTTTTCTTTTGGAAAATAAATGAATCAACTTCCCTTGTTGCTCAGTTCATCAAGGTAGCATGTAACTGAACCCCACATTCCAAAAGGTCCTAGTCCCAATTCTTTCCTTAGCTGATCTTAGTCTGGATACTAGTAGAGATAGATAGGTGGAAATAAACAGAGTTTCTTCTGATTGCCATGCAATCCTTGCTGGAAAGAATGTGCACACATATTTTGGGTGACAACATGATTAAGCTTGGCTGCAATTTTGCTCAGGGCCTTTTTATCTTGTTCTGCGTGCAGTTAAGATTACCAGTACTTTTAGAAATCTAAACTAAAAACATAAATTACTGGAAGCACATAGTAGGCCTAAACAGAAAAGAGAGGTTAATGTTTTGGGTGCATCTTTCATCAGAACTGCCAAACTACACTCATTTTGAAGTCAATAGAAACGAAAACCGGGTAGTGTTTAAAACGGGTGGCTGATCTGCTACCACCCGTTTTCTACCTGATGGTAAAAGTGAAAATTCACCCCATTCTTTCTTAGAGAGGGTGTGTGCATGGGGCATGGATCTCCGAAGGAAGGCTCAGCAAAAATAGGTTGGGAATCTCTCGACCAGAAAGTCCAGGAACATGGAGACCAGCCAACTTGTAATAAACATCAGAAATGACTGTTTTTGTTACTTACAGTTATTCAAGCTCGTCAGAGGTATTGATATATTTGAGGATGTGCCAGTCCATTTCTTGTGCACTGCTATTGTATAGAATTCCAATGTATCAGTCCACTCACCAATTCCCACTATGTAGAATTCCAACACATCAGCCTACTCCTCGCTAACTCCTATTATATAGAATTCCAATGCATCCGTCTACTTCTCAGTCGCTCCCACTGTATATAGAATTCTAAAATACCAATGCACTTCTCATTCATTCCCACAATATAAGTCATGGCTTTTTTTAAGTGAGAAAAAATAGGAGTCACAATTCCATTGCCAGAAACACCTTGTTGCCTGTGCTGTTTAGATGGTTATGAGTATTAAACTATCTGACAAGAAACATTATTCCGTAGGCAGTTTGCACAAAAGATGTATGTATCATGATACATCAACTGTCCGTATTCAGAATAGGAGTTAAGCAGTCCTATCCAATTCCAACAATTGAGATTATTCTAAGTCTGCGTTTTCCTATCAGAATTTGAAAATGAATGTTAAGAGTTGTCACTTCTGAGAACACCTGACCGATGACTAAACAGAAAGAAAAGATTGCCTTTATATAGCACCTTTCATGCCCTCAAGACATCCCAAATTGATTTATAGCAAATTAATTACCTTTGAAATGTGGTTTGTTTCTGTTTTGTAGGCAAATGTGGCAGTCAATTTGCACACAGCAAGATCCCACAAATAGCAATATGGTTAATGACTAGTTGATCTGTTTTTGGGGTTGTCGATTAAGGGATGGATGTTGGCGAGGACACCAGGAAAGCTCCCCCACACCTCTTTGAATAATGTCATGGGATCTAATTTCCACCTGAGCAGTTTAACAATTGATCAATTGACCTTATAGAAACACATGCTTTAACTATACTGACTTACTAGGGGCTCAAGAGCCAGCAGAACCAGGTTATTTCTACCCATATCTTACTGAACTCTCTAATACCTTTTCCTCCAATGCAAGAATGCTAATTTTTCTTCTTAATTTCTGTGGCCAGTGTCTCTTCCCTGATATTCAGACAATACTTGTATCAGAAGCCAGCCACTTAAATACCATCTCCACTGTCCTTGATTATTTTCAGCTGGCCTGGATGTCTCGGATATAATCCTTTAAGATATAATTCTTCTATCTCTCTTTCTTAGCTCAAATTTAGGAAAATGTTCACTTGAGTGAACCTCTGCTAATTTTAGGATCAGGGCCCAGGGATAATCTCTTATATGTGCCAGTGTAGGGAGTTTACAATTTTGCATTGGACCTAGGTTATATTTATTTCAGCTTCAGAAAATGAACCACGTGGAGAGTTCAGGTTCAGCTTTTTAAGTAAATGCAGTGATTGGATGTGCACTGTACCATAGAGTGGCAGTCATGATTCTCAACAATGAGTGGATTTGGCAGAGGCTTTGGTGGAGTATACTTGGCACTCGTGTATGGTCAGTGTTATCAGGACAATATCTGATGGTTTGAAGATGAAAATCAGAGCTGCACCAGTACTGCTTCTAACTCCTACCTCATGTTTCTGTTTCTGGGGATTGAATGCCACTGCATCCTGTAGGTAGGACTTCTCACAAGATCAGAAATTCTTGCCTACAGTATGCTGCAACCCTGAAGCAGCAATGAGATGCAAAAGTTTGGCGTAGCACTGAGGGGGAAGGAGAGATTTTCAGTGTGAATTGAGGGGAGGTGGGAATGGGAGTGCCAGCATAAAGCTTGGGGTGTGGAGATGGAGAGTGACTGCTTGAATTGAGGGAGCAGAGTGGGGAAGGGTGCCAGCATGGACTGGCCGAGAGACCGAGAGTGCCAAAATGAACTGAGAGCGGGGAGAAGAGTCCCTCTTTGAATTGAGAAAGAGGATAAGAAGACTGTCACTAATGTAAACAAGGAACACCCAGGTGGTTTAGACTCAGAATAGATAGATGTAGCGCACAACTGTTTCTTGACCCAGTGTATCAAGGAATCCACAAGAGGTAATGCTGATTTTGACCTGGTATTCGTTAAGGACCCAGAAAATGTATTCGATATGGAAGTTGTAGCACCCCTAGGGACAGTGACCACAAAATGAAGACTCAATGCAAATGAGATCCGAGACACCCCTGCTATTTGGCCTCAGGCCTCACCATTCAGGCGAGCCCCTCCTGAACGATCACTTCACCAACCACCCCCCTGGCCACCACCCACCCTCCCGATTGCTCGCCACCCTCTCTCAGTTGCCCCCCTCACTTGCCCGGGACCTACCTGAGGGCCGACGATGCAGCAGGCCAAAGTTGAAACCCTCTTCGCCGGTGAGCTGCCTGCAGTTTGCCGGCCTCAAGCAAATGAGGCCTGAGGCCCAATAAATGGGGGCCCCCCCATTCTGACGCAGGGATCATTCCTTGCGACAATTTCTAGACAGGTGTGTTTCTGGTCCACAATTTTGTATATGGAGAAATGACATAACTATATACATCAATGAGCAATTTCCCAAACTATTTGGAATAAGTGTGTCATAATTATACTGTAACAAGTGATTTTCCTCAAACCCTGTGTACGTGTGTATTGTTTAGAAATACATATTAATAAAGAAATTATACAGAAGCTTCAAGTTGTGAAGGTTGAATGTTTTTATGTCATGCTTTATAGTTGTTTTTATCAAAGCATGTCCATTACTTATAAAGCAATTATATGGGATGCAACAATCTTAGAACATTCTTAAAATAACATTACCACTATCCTGGACATTATACTTTGCAATGTATGTGTTATACAAATTGGATAATTTCTTGAAAGTAGTGCTCAATAAATTGGGGTGAGGCATACAAAAAGTGAAATACAGATGATAGGAGACAATGAACAATATCAGTATCAATAATGCTTTTAGTTTGCTATCAATTTTAACACTATGAATATCAAGTGCTTTTTTAAAAAGTAAAATAAATACATTGTGAAATGTAAGCTAAATAACAGTATTGCTGTCAGTGAGACACTACAATATTTCTCAGGGGATATAATTATACTTTGCTGGCATCTAGTTGGCAATTAGAGAATTCACAACTGTTCCACCTTCCAACATGTCTTGGCTGCATCTTTAATTAAGTCCCTTAAATACAATGAAATGTTTAGTCCAGTAATTAAAATCAGAACAATCCCTTGCATTTTCTTAGCCTTGAGAATGTAAGAGAAACAGCAAGTGTGAAATGAAGCCAATCAGGAATTGTATAGAATAATACAACAACAACGTGTTTTTATATAGCTCCCTTAACATAGTTAAACATCCCAAAGTGTATCACAGGAACGTTATCAGACAAAATTTGACACCAGCACAGGAGGAGGTCATTTGGCCCATCGTGCATATGCGGGCTCTTTGGAAAAACTATCAAATTAGTCCCACTCCCTGCTCTTTTTCCAGAGCCCTGCAAAATTTTCCCCTTCATGTATTTTCCAATTCTCTTTTGAAAGTTACTATTGGATCTGCTTCCACCACCCTTTCAGGCAGTGCATTCCAGATCACAACAACTCACTGTATAAAGAAAAAAATCTCATCTTTCCTCTGGTTCTTTTGCCAATTACCTTAAATAAATAAAGACTTGCATTTATATAGCGCCTTTCATGACCACTGGTCAAAGCACTTTACAGTCCATTTATTACTCTTGGAGTGTAGTCACTGTTGTAATGTGGGAAACATGACAGCCAATTTACACACAGCAAGCTCCCACAAACAGCAATGTGATATTGATCAGATAATCTGTTTTTGTTATGTTGATTAAAGGATAAATATTGGTCTGGATACAACTCCCCTGCTTTTCTTCGAAATAGTGCCATGGGATCCATTACGTCCATCTGAGAGAGCAGACGGGGCCTTGGTTTAATGTTTCATCTGAGAGATAGCACCTCCAACAGTGCAGCACTCCCTCAGCACTGCATTGGAATGTCAGCCTATATTTATGGAATAGGACTTGAACCCACAACCTTCTGACTCAAAGGCTAGTGTGTTACCCACTGAGCCACAGCTGACTCTGATAAAGCTGTGTCCTCTGGTTACTGACCCTCCTGCCAGTGGAAACAGTTTCCCCTTATTTAGTCTACCAAAATCCTTCATAATTTTGAACACCTCTATTAAACCTCCCCTTAACCTCTTTTCTCTGGAGAACAGTCCCAGCTTCTCTAGTCTCTCCACATAACTGAAGTCCCTCATCCCTGGCATGTAAAACTTTTGGAGATCTGTGGCGAGAGGAGAGGAGTAAAACTTTGGATTTATATCACATTGTTCCTGTGGCTCCCCTAGCATACACCTGCTTGCTTTGGCTCAACAATAATGAATCAAGAACATGAATATAAGGTTTAGGCTCCACTGATGACTCAGTGGTTATATACACCATGTGGTGTGTTATAGAGCAATACAGATCAGAAATGTTACTTGGTCTGTACAGTTAGCTGATCTCAGCCAGGGCAGTCGTACAATTGCTTCAAGTGTTTCTAATCTAGAGAAAGGAAATCCTTCCCCAACCAAGGTTGAATAACTTGCTGCTAATCTGGTCTGAATAAGTAGCTTCTGGACATCAGGAAGCTCAGCAAGTTCTGTGATGCCACAGGATGTATCCTGGATATAGGCTTGGGTGAAATCACCTATATCTGGTATTGAACTCTGTTAAGGTCATCGACCTGAAACGTTAACTGTTTCTTTCGCCACAGATGCTGCCTGACCTGCTGAGTATTTCCAGCATTTTCTGTTTTTATATCTGGTGTTACTGGCAGCCTATCTCAACTAGACCATTGTACATTTTTTTGTTACATTTTGGCTTCTGTGTCTGTAATGAAGTTGTGTTGCATGCACTAAATGTATAACCTTTTATTGTTGTTGCCATTTTTCTCTCCTGAAGCCACTGACTCTTGCTTGGAGTACAGTTCAATAAGCATCAGCAACCTTCTCGTGATTAGGGCTATTCTTTGTGTTTGTGCTCAGACTGCAAAGTAATTTGATTAGTGAGAGCACACAGACACACGCCTTTTCTGACAGAAGTCATAGGAGTGGGAAAACTCCTTTTATTTTTTATTCTCCAGCCCAGGGCATCTACTAATTGTTGACCCAGCTGAGATCAGTTAAGATACTGCAAACTGGAACTGATCCTAGTTCCTGGATTTGGTCTGTGTGTTTTAGCACTACATTTACCTGCTACACCACTAGGGAGTAGAAAGGCATGACTTTTTTCACTTCCCTTTCTCATCAGATTTTGGTCTCCAACTCTTCTCTCGAAGGCATCGACTTCTTGCTGGGATACAATATCGCAGCTGCTAGGCAGTCTCAGGTACCTCACCTAGCTGGCCATTTTTCATATGTGAGTTTAGATAATGAATGTCAGCAGGCTATTCAACCATGGGAGAACAGCTGAGCCCAACCTGTTTTCACACATGTCACACACATTCCACAATGTATCATTGATTAGAGAGCAGGAGTGGGAACCCTTGTCAATGTTCCATTCATAAACCAAGAGGCACTGAGGTTAACTGAGGTACCCCTACCGTCACCCTGATTAAGATCAGCTTGCTCAGAACAGACTGATGATCTAAACTGGAATCTTTCTGGTCTACATGGCTCAGCTATTCACTGCTTTAACCAACAGAGCCATCAGGGGAGCCTTAAGTGTTGTTAGGACAGTTAATTGTAAGTTTTATTATTTGAAATAAATGTTTGTTTAAAGATAAAATTGCCAACACACATTGCCTGGGTTCATACGTAAAGAATAGCTACTTGGATGAGGTATAGGAGGAATACTTCTGCTGCATATGTAATTGTAGCATGAATCACTGCCTTCAGGGGAAGAGGGACCATTATTCATCATCATCATTCAATCTTATTACTCCTTGTGGAGTATAGGTCTTCTACTGTTTTCTGCCTTTGAACTCTGTTTTGAGCAACCAAACTGATCCCACGTGTAGCCTGCTATTTCTACTTTGGCATCCATTGAAGAGGGATAAAGGAGGGAAAAGGAAAGTTCATTAAATGATGTACAATCATGTGAGCAGATGAGATTTAATTTAGAAATTTTGAAAACAATCCCCAATACCCAACCTAGCTAGCCCATCACTACTATAAAAATAAATGTTGGTCTTTTGACATGAAATGTCACCAGCACATTTAATGACACAACATCAGAACTCATTCACTAAGTATAATAAAATTATGACTGCACCAACATTTGCTCTATTTCGTATGAAGACCAATAATGGCCTCCTTAACATTTAACATGGGAACCTCTAAATAGAATCAATATATTAGAATCCTAAGCCTATCGTGTATGCAAAGTAACAGTGAACATATACAGTATCATTGTTAATCCAATAATGCCTTCATTGGTACTTTTAAACCTTATCTTTCAGGTTGCCATTTACAGAAGAATATCTTGATAATGTGCAGTATGTTGTATGAACCTTTTGTTGTTTAACCAGTTCAAAAATACAGTTGTAAATTAGTAGCTTCCTGCCTGATGTATGCCAACTGTCTGGTACTGAAGTGTGCATTGTATGTCTTATCTGTCTGGTAACTGTCAGTGAAAAATCTTTTGAGAAAAGGCTTGCTTGTCTGACTACGTTTTAGAGAATTAGAGGTGTCCAAATCTGATAGCGATGGAGTAAAAAAAAAATCAGTAATTTCTATTCAGATTGAAATTATTCTGGTAGTCTTTAAATAGTAACCCTTTCTTTTAATTGTAAGATGATTAGGGTACTAGGACTGAGCAATATTTACAAGACTTCACTAAATTTGTACATCTACACTCATTTCAGAAAAATGTAATAGAAAATGCTTATTTCAACAGAACTGTTTGATCTTATGGCTAATAGTATCTAGATATTGTCCAGGAGTAAATGTAAGCTATTAATCTGAATCAAAAACCTTTTCAAAAAGAAGACAAATTGCCATAGCAACAGCAGCTTCATTCTTCATGCTTTGAGCTCTTCCCAGTGCAGCAATTAGGCTGCCTTATGTTGGAATTGACATCTTCATTCTTTCTTGTGCCTGATTGTATTCTTGTATTTGCTTTCACAGGGGAGGGTGAATTGGAGGTCCAGTCATAATGGGAGTGTGAAAATGTGTGTGACAATGTTTTTCCGAAGCCGTTTCCTATTCCTGCTGGCTGTGGCTGCCCTGCTGGCTGTCCTGAGCCTCAGCCTGCAGTTCTGTAAGTACAGGATCCACTGATTTACTTTTGATTGATAAGAAAACCATCTAGCACTGCTAATGCAAGACATTGAAATAAAAAGCACACTCTGGAAACAGCCTTTCTCTACTGCCTGTGTTCCATGTGTCTGAAGCCTTTAACCACTACCACTAATTAACAAAGTAGTTCCAAGAGAGAAGATTATTAAAGCAGTTTTTAGTTCATTTAAAAAATATTTTTTGATCCCAATTTTATTTGACTTTTCATTTTCAATTAATCTTATTATTTTCAAATTTTAAACTCTCTTAAAGTGTAAAAAAAAGACACCACAAAGCTGCATAATAACAATTACAATTTAAGGCTTGTATAGAGCTGTTTTCTCTATCGGTAGTTCAGCTACATTTCCTGTAAGCAGACTTTGTCTATTACAATCCAAAAGAGTATATTTTCAGTGTTCAGTCCCTACAGAGTTGGATGAACCAAGGATTAACAATGAACATACTTGCAGTAATCTCCTTTCTGGATTAAATGTAATCTAGTGCTATTATGATATCAAACTAATTTTGAAATGGTAGATATTAAACTTAAATCAGGCTTTAGAGATATAACTGATATATTTATTTTCAATTAAATAGTGACAACAAACATTTGTCAAATAGTACACCTACAATCTGTAAAAATACATATGCTGAGGAAAAATCCATAATGGTGAATTACCTTTTGTAAGTACTTTTTCCTGAAGAAATATGATCGTCTTTTTTAAATTTTGAATGAGAAAGTCTCAGTTACTGCTGACGTGAATTCAATAGGTTTCATCTTCTCATATTAATTCTGGCGTCAGCATAACATATATTGAAATGTTTCCATCAAGTTGGAAGTCAAAAGAAAGCCTTCTGTCTGATCTATCTCCAGAAGACATAAGAGGGGGGAGAGTGAAATTAAACTCATGACCGTCCGTTTTGTGCCTGATAAACAGCTGGCCAGGAGTTGAAAATCCAGGGGGTGAGGGGCACCTCGGCTGCTCCATTGCAACCCAAAACCCGCTTGATGCCATATTGAGGCTGGCTTGTAAATGGACGAGCAACCTGCCTACCTGAAACAGGCGTAAAGATGCTTTACTATGTAAATTGGGGTCCTACGCTGGTTGTAAGACCCCAGTGTGAAATTCCAATACAAATGGGTGGAGCTTGCACCGTTTCTGCTCCGTTCAGTCACACCAGATCTTCAGTGGTCCAGCCAGTTCTTAAAGGAACTGCTGGAGGCTGCTCAAAAGTGGCCACAAAACTTTTTCACAGTCATATTTTTGTGGAGCCACAGAGAGCAGGAGTGCTGCTTCTGGTTCCACAAAATTACTGTGGGCCGTTGTCTGCCCGGGCTCGGATTTGTCTCTCGCATATGTAAAGGCTGAGATCTGAGGTTCTAGGATAAGATCCATGGCACAATGTTCTCCCTCCCACCAAATAATCTAGTGAAACAAAACTAAATGAACATCAGCTTACTTTGGCCCTGGCCCCCAGAAAGAAAGTTTCAGCCAAAGGGGGCCAAAATATTCTTACTGTTGAAATAATATCTGGATATCCAGGCCGCATCCCAGGATTGCACCCCCAAGATGGGCCCCATAACCACCATTGCTGAGGCTAATATGCCTCCTTATTCTGGGCATACTACCCCTGATCTCCAACTGGCCTTTCCCAGTCTGGGGATGCCGGAATGTTTGACATTGGGAATCCCACCACCTCATGTACCACTAGCCTTGTAAAAGGTGGGCGGAGGCTCTGCGCCTTACAAAGCTGGGTGAGGATTCTCTTGCAAGGCTGGCACCCGACTTATCCAGGCCGCAGCCTAAATTCAGGCCCTTCCAGTGCTCTCCCACCAGACTTGCGGTGCGAGTGCACCAGAGGGTTGTAATTTTCGACCTCATGGGACTTTCAGTTCTAAAGCTACTGGGCTGTAAGTGGAAGACTTGTTCGTTCTATATATCATCCAACTGGCCAGAAATTCAAAAAGGTTTTTTAAAATGAATTGGGAAACACAGCATGTCAGTTTTAAAGACTCATATGCACTTGCACTTTGTATTTCATTCTGGGTGACACAGTGTGAGTGCCTTCTAGCTTGCAGACAAGACAAATCTACTTGACTTTTATATCTGTAGTGACTATGATCATAATGAATTAGAAGGTGGTTTCCCCTGCTCTACTTTTCAGCAGAGGGATAATGCTAGAGTTCAGTACTAAGATATTAAAAATTACCTGGTCTGAAAGAAAATATTTCTAAAGCTCTGTCCATGGGGTAGAGCCTCACAGGCAATAAGTGTGGTCAGACAATTTGCCACAACCTTGTGTGCTCCATTCATATCATGCTCGTTTTTCCGATGGCAGTTTGTTGCCAAAAAGTGAAGCCACGCCACTAGCATGTGTGAGGCTCATATAAACATTTAGATTATTTTAAAGAGGTCCATAGTAAATCTTCCAACTCTACCCACAGCAAGCACCTCATTCATATTAGTGTCAGCTTGGCTTAGTGATAGCACTTCTGAGTCAGAAGGTCACGGGTTAAGCCCCACTCCTGGACTTGAGTACATAATTTCGGCCAACACTTCAGTCCTGTATTGAGTGAGTGCTTCATTGTCAGAAGTGTCATCTCTCAGACAAAATGCTAAATTGAGCCTTATCTGCCTGTTCAGGTGGATGTAAAAGATCCCATAGCACTATTTAAAGAAGGTGTCCTAACTAACATTTATCACTCAACTGGTACTACCAAATCAGATTAACTGGTCATTATCTCATTGCTGTTTGTGCAGCCTTGCTCTGCATAAATTGGTAACTAACATAACAACAGTGGCACATTACAAGGCCTCAGGAGCAGATGGAATCCCCGCTGAGGCACTAAAGCATGGCGGAGAAGCACTACTGGCATGAATTCATGAACTAATTTCTCTTATCTGGACGGAGGAGAGCATGCCAGGGGATCTCAGAGATGCCGTAATTGTGACTATCTTCAAGAAAGGTGACAAGTCCGATTGCGGTAATTACAGAGGAGTTTCCCTGCTATCTGCCACAGGGAAAGTCATCGCAAGAATCCTCCTCAATCGCCTCCTCCCAGTGGCCGAAGAGCTCCTCCCAGAGTCGCAATGCGGATTCCGCCCACTAAGGGGCACAATGGACATGATCTTCACCACACGTCAATTACAAGTGAAATGCAGGGAACAGCACCAACCGCTGTACATGGCCTTCTTTGATCTCACAAAGGCCTTCGACACTGTCAGCCGTGAGGGATTATGGAGTGTCCTCCTCAAATTCGGCTGCCCTCAAAAAAGTTTGTCACCATCCTCCGCCTGCTTTATGATGACATGCAAGCCGTGATCCTGACCAACGGTTCCACCACAGACTCAATTCACATACAAACCGGGGTCAAGCAAGGCTGTGTCATCGCACCAACGCTCTTCTCGATCTTCCTGGCTACAATGCTCCATCTCACCCTCAGTAAGCTCCCCACTGGAGAGGAGCTAATTTACAGAACAAACAGGAAACTGTTCAACCTCCATTGCCTCCAGTCCAGATCCAAGGTCGTCCCATCCTCTGTCGTCGAATTATAGTATGCAGACGACGCTTGCGTCTGCGCTCACTCGGAGGTCGAACTCCAAACCATCGTCAACACCTTCAACAAAGCGTACGAGAGCTTGGGACTTACACTAAACATCTGTAAGACAAAGATCCTCTACCAACCTGCCCCCACCACACAGTACTGCCCCCCCCGATTATCAAAATCCATGATAAGGCCTTGGACAACGTGGACCACTTTCCATACCTCGGGAGCTTACTGTCAACAAGGGCAGGCGTCGACGACGAAGTCCAACACCGCCTTCAGTGTGCCAGTGCAGCCTTCGGTCGCCTGAGGAAGAGAGTGTTTGAAGACCAGGACCTCAAACCCGGCACTAAGCTCCTGGTCTATGTTATGTATTGTGTGCTCTCCTCCCACCTGTGGTGGCGCTGTCACAGCAGATAAATGGTTGGGTGTTCTCTTGGTTAAGTTAGCTCTCTTTGTTCGGAACTCTCCAGAACTTTCCTTTCCTTCCTGAATAAAGCACTTCATGTTTGAATCTCTGAGTTCTGAGTTCTAATTGTGTCTAGGTAGAAAGGTACCGACACAACAAAGTGGCGACGAGGATCGGATCAATCTACGTTGTGGGAACTTCTTGTTTTCGACTACAAAACACTCGGAACAGAGATTGCAGCATCACATTAACGTTATGGGTGCAGTGAGTAAACAGAAATTTTAATTTGAAACGTGAGATGGCTACTATATTAGGAAACATCGGTGATTTTGATGAAAATGTGGAGCAATGGAGCGCTTATACGGAACGTTTTGACTATTTTGTATTGGCGAATGCGGTGGCAAACAAAAAGGTTGTGCCTACCTTTTTGAGTGTAATGGGGCCGAAGACATTCAATTTACTTTGCAGCCTGTGCAGCCAGATAAGCCAGGAACTAAAACATATAAGCAACTAGTGGAAATTCTTGGAGCACATTTTTCACCAAAACCTCTGATTATTGCTGAGAGATTTAGATTTCACAAACGGAATCAAGAGGAGGGGGAATCAATGACGATGTTTATTGCTGTTTTAAAAAGGTTGTCAGAACACTGCGAGTTCAAGGAGGTGCTGAATGACACCATTAGAGACAGACTTGTGTGTGGTCTGCAAAGTGCAGCCACACGGAATCGCCTTCTTACTGAGGACAACCTTACTCTTGAAAAGGCCATTGAAGTTAGTGTCTCCATGGAGATGGCGGAAAAGGAGGCTCACCAGTTGAGTTCAACAGGGAGAGTTCACAAGGTGTCGTCTGAGCCTAAAGGTGCGCGGAACGGCACATGTTACCGTTGTGGGAAAACGGGCCATCATGCTAATGACTGCTGGTGTACGGAGCTGGAATGCCGAAATTGTGGCAAAAAGGGTCACATTGAACGCGCCTGTAGAGGTAAAAAAAGAACAGACAGAGCTGGGAAGCATGAAAGCAAAATGTCTGTATTTGGACAAGAGAGGAAAAAGAGTGTTCATTCAGTGCAGTATGATGGAACAAGCAAAACAGAGGGGAGCGACACCTCTGAGGAGGAAGAGGTGCACATACTGACGGTTGCAGGTGGTTCAAATGGCTACTGGGTGTCACCACTGGTGGAGGGACAATCAGTGCGGATGGAGGTGGACACAGGTGCAGCTGTGCCCCTTGTTTCAGACACTGTCTACAACAAAATGCTAAAGCATCTTACCCTTCAGCTGGTGCTAACATTGTGCTGAAGACGTATACCGGCGAACCTTTTAAAAATTCATTGATGGGATGTGGGCGTCGCTGGCTGGCTAGGCCTGCATTTAGTGCCCATCCCTAATTGCCCTTGAGAAGATGGTGGTGAGCTGCCTTCTTGAACCGCTGCAGTCCATATGGTATAGGTACACCCACAATGCTGTTAGGAAGGGAGTTCCAGGATTTTGGCCCAGCGACAGTGAAGGAACGGCGATACAGGTCCAAGTCAGGATGGTGTGTGGCTTGGAGGGGAACTTGTAGGTGGTGATGTTCCCATGCATCTGCTGCCCTTGTCCTTCTAAGTGGTAGAGGTCGCGGGTTTGGAAGGCGCTGTTGAAGGAGCTTTGGCAAGTTGCTGCAGTGCATCTTGTAGATGGTACACACTGCAGCCACAGTGCGCTGGTGGTGGAGGGAGTGAATGTTGAAGGTGGTGGATGGAGTGCCAATCAAGCGGGCTGCTTTATCCTGAATGGTGTCGAGCTTCTTGAGTGTTGTTGGAGCTGCACTCATCCAGGCAAGTGGAGAGTATTCCATCACACTCCTGACTTGTGCCTTGTAGATGGTGGAAAGGCTTTGGGGAGTCAGGAGGTGAGACACTCGCTGCAGAATTCCCAGCCTCTGGCCTGCTCTTGTAGCCACAGTATTTATATGGCTGGTCCAGTTCAGTTTCTGATCAATGGTAACCCCCAGGATGTTGATAGTGGGGGATTCAGCGATGGTAATGCCATTGAATGTCAAGGGGAGATGGTTAGTCTCGCTTGTTGGAGATGGTCATTGCCTGGCACTTGTGTGGTGCGAATGTTACTTGCCACTTGTCAGCCCAAGTCTGAATGTTGTCCAGGTCTTGCTGCATATGGACACGGACTGCGTCAGTATCTGACGAGTCTCGAATGGTGCTGAACAGTGTGCAATCATCAGCGAACATCCCCACTTCTGACCTTATGATGGAGGGAAGGTCATTGAAGAAACAGCTGAAGATGGTTGGGCCTAGGACACTGCCCTGAGGAACTCCTGCAGTGATGTCATGTGATTGAGATGAATGACCTCCAACAACCACAGCCAACTTCCTTTGTGCTAGGTATGATTCCAACCAATGGAGAGTTTTCCCCTTGATTCCCATTGACTTCAGTTTTGCTAGGGCTCCTTGATGCCACATTCGATCAAATGCTGCCTCGATGTCAAGGGCAGTCACTCTCACCTCACCTCTTGAGTTCAGCTCTTTTGTCCATGTTTGGACCAAGGCTGTAATGAGGTCAGGAGCTGAGTGGCCCTGGCGGAACCCAAATTGGCGTCAGTTAGCAGGTTATTGCTGAGTAAGTGCCGCTTGATAGCACTGTCGACGACACCTTCCATCACTTTGCTGATGATTGAGAGTAGACTGATGGGACGGTAATTGGCCGGGTCGGATTTGTCCTGCTTTTTGTAGACAGGACATACTTGGGCAATTTTCCACATTGCCGGGTAGATGCCAGTGTTGTAGCTGTACTGGAACAGCTTGGCTAGGGGCGCGGCTAGTTCTGGAGCACAAGTCTTCAGTACTATTGCCAGAATGTTGTCAGGGCCCATAGCCTTTGCAGTATCCAGTGTCTTCAGCCGTTTCTTGACATCACGTGGAGTGAATTGAATGGGCTGAAGACTGGCATCTGTGATGCTGGGGACCTCAGGAGGAGGCCGAGATGGATCATCCACTCGGCACTTCTGGTTGAAGATAGTTGCAAATGCTTCAGCCTTGTCTTTTGCACTCACGTGCTGGGCTCCACCATCATTGAGGATGGGGATATTTTTGGAGCCACCTCCTCCTGTTAACTGTTTAATTGTCCACCACCACTCACGACTGGATGTGGCAGGACTGCAGAGTTTTGATTTGATCCGATGGTTGTGAGATCGCTTAGCTCTGTCTATCGCATGTTGCTTCTGTTTTTTGGCATGCAAGTAGTCCTGTGTTGTAGCCTCACCAGGTTGACACCTCATTTTTCGGTATGCCTGGTGCTGTTCCCGGCATGCTCTCCTGCACTCTTCGTTAAACCAGGGTTGATCTCCCGGCTTGATGGTAATGGTAGAATGAGGGATATGCCGGGCCATGAGGTTACAGATTGTGGTTGAATACAATTCTGCTGCTGCTAATGGCCCACAGTGCCTCATGGATGCCCAGTTTTGAGTTGCCAGATCTGTTCGAAATCTGTCCCATTTAGCACGGTGGTAGTGCCACACAACACGGTGGAGGGTATCCTCAACATGAGGACGGGACTTCGTCTCCACAAGGACTGTGCGGTGGTCACTTCCACCAATGCTGTCATGGACAGATGCATCTGCAACAGGTAGATTGGTGAGGACGAAGATCAAGTAGGTTTTTCCCTCTTGTTGGTTCCCTCACCACCTGTCGCAGACCCAATCTGGCAGCTGTGTCCTTTAGGACTCGGCCAGCTGTGGTGCTACCGAGCCACTCTTGGTGATGGACATTGAAGTCCCCCACCCAGAGGACATTTTGTGCCCTTGCTACTCTCAGTGCTTCTTCCAATTGGTGTTCAACATGAAGGAGTACTGATTCATCAGCTGAGGGAGGGCAGTAGGTGATAATTAGCAGGAGGTTTCCTTGCCCATGTTTGACTTGATGCCATGAGACCTCATGGGGTCCTGAGTCAATGTTGAGGACTCCCAGGGCTACTCCCTCCCGACTGTATACCACGGTGCCACCACCTCTGGTGGGTCTGTCCTGCCGGTGGGACAGGACATACCCAGGGATGGTGATGGTGGTGTATTGGACATTGGTTTGTAAGGTATGATTCGGTAATTATGATTATGTCAGGCTGTTGCTTGACTAGTCTGTGAGACAGTTTCTCCCAATTTTGGCACAAGCCCCCAGATGTTGGTAAGGAGGACTTTGCAGGGTCGACAGGGCTGGGTTTGCCGTTGTCGTTTCCGGTGCCGAGTGGTCCGTCCGGTTTTATTCTTATTGTTTTTCATAGCGGTTGTTTACAACTGAGTGGCTTGCTAGGCCATTAAGAGTCAACCACATTGCTGTGGGTCTGGAGTCACATGTAGGCCAGACCAGGTAAAGACAGCAAATTTCCTTCCCTAAAGGACATTAGTGAACCAGATGGGTTTTTGCAACAATCGACAATGGTATCATGGTCGCCATTACTAAGACTAACATTTAATTCCAGAATTAAATTGAATTGAATTTAAATTCCACCAGCTGCCGTGGTGAGATTTGAACCCATATCGTCAGAGCATTTGACTGAGCCTCTGGCTTATTAGTCTAGTGACATAACCACTAAGCCACCGCCTCCCTGTGGCCATGAGAGGCGCCATTGAGGTGACAGTTAAATTGAACGGACACACTGCGAAACTGCCACTATATGTGGTAAAGGGAAATTACCCATCGTTACTGGGACGTGCGTGACGAGAGAAAATCACGCTGGACTGGCCTGCAGTCCGCATGATGTCAAAAGGGGAGTCAGGTCTGACTGCAGTGTTAAACAAACATGCAGAACTCTTCAATGGGGAACTTGGGAGCATGAAAAAGATCAGCGTGAGACTGGACATTAAACCTGACAGCAAGCCGAAGTTTCACAAAGCCCGACCTGTACCCTATGCAATTAGGCCAAAAGTTGAGGCTAACTTGGAGGCCTTAGTCGAGAATGGAGTCCTGGAGCCTGTGAGCGCGAGCAAATGGGCCACACCCATTGTTCCTGTCCTGAATCTGCGGGGATTTTAAAGTGACTATTAACCCGGTGCTGTCTGCGGAACAGTACCCTCTTCCCCTCATTGATGATCTTTTTACGGGCCTGGCCGGAGGGCAAAAGTTCAGCAAAATAGACTTATGCCAGGCTTATCTACAAATGCATGTCGATGACAAATCAAAGGAGCTGCTGACAATTGTGACACACAAGGGGCTATACAGGTACTGCCGCCTTCCGTTTGGAATTACGTCGGCCCCTGCTCTATTCCAAAGGGCAATGGATCAGATTTTGAGTGGACTGCCAGGAGTCCGGTGCTACCTGGACGACATCCTTGTCACTGGGGCAAATGAGGAGGATCATCTTCTGAACTTGGATGCGACACTACAACGACTGAAAGAGTACGGACTCAGAGTTCGTAAAGACAAATGTGAATTCTTTCAGTCTTCAGTTGAGTACCTGGGGCATGTGATTGACGCTACTGGCCTGCATAAGGCGCCGTCAAAGGTCAAGGTGATCGTGGAGGCCCCAGCACCCCAGAATGTGAGCCAGTTACGTTCATTTCAGGGGCTACTTAACTACTATGGGAAGTTTATTCCAGACTTAGCAACATTGCTGAAGCCGTTACATCAGTTGCTATGTCAAGGCAAAACATGGAAATGGACTGAACTGTGCAACGAAGCTTTCGCCCAAGCAAAGAAAGCATTGCTGAAATCGGAGGTCCTGACACACTTCGACCCAAAGCTACCCGTGCAGCTAGCATGTGATGCGTCACCATATGGTGTGGGAGCAGTCATATCCCACATCATGCCTTCTGGTGAAGAGAAACCTATCGCCTTCGCATCACGCACCTTGAACAAGGCCGAGAGTAACTATGCGCAGATCGAGCGCGAGGCCTTGGGAATCGTTTTTGGAATTCGAAAATGTCATCAGTACCTGTTTGGGAGAAGGTTCACACTCCTGACAGACCACCGTCCATTGACTTCAATCTTCGGGCCCCACACCGGAATTCCGTCTCTTGCTGCAAGCAGGATGCAAAGGTGGGCTTTACTGTTGTCAGGACACACATACGACATCAAATATCGCAAATCAGACTTGCACGGCAACGCAGATGGCCTCTCGAGGCTACCCTTGCCTGTTACTCCCCCAGAGCCTCGTCAGATAGACATCTTCTACTTTAGACAAGTGGAGGGAGCACCTGTCACGGCAGTTCAGGTGTGAAGGTACACCCGCAATGATCCAGTCCTGTCTGAGGTAATGAACGATGTCATTCGAGGGAGAGCTATAGGAGATTCTCCTTGTTTGAAACCTTACGTTTCAAAAAGAAATGAGCTCTCCGTCCAGGTAGGTTGTCTTCTTTGGGGACACCGTGTCATCATTCCGCCACCTCTGAGGGAACCTATACTGCAACAACTTCATACAGGCCACAGTGGGATGGTTTGGATGAAGGAAATGGCAAGAAGCTACTTCTGGTGGCCAGGTCTCCATGGAAATATTGAGGAGAAAGCCAAAACATGTTCCCCATGTCAAAGGGTCCGGAATGTTCCACAGCTGGCAACCCTACACCCCTGGAATTGGCCTGCAGAAGTGTGGCAGCGAGTATATGTGGACTTTGCCAGTCCTTTCGAAGAGAAGATGTTTATGGTGGTTGTGGACACTCGTAGCAAGTGGCCGGAGGTTGCTGTGATGAGGTCTACCACGGCAGAGAAAACAATTGAGAAACTTGGTGAGATGTTCAGCCGTTATGGCTCACCGGAACAACTCGTAAGTGACAACGGTCCACAATTTGTATCATAGGAGTTTGCAACCTTCCTGCATGTGAATGGTGTCCAACACATCAGGTCTGCGCCCTATCTTCCCTCTACTAACGGCCTGGCAGAAAGGTTCGTGCAAACTTTGAAGCATGCCTTGAAGGCATCGCAAGGTCAGGGCTCAATCCACCAGCGTCTGAACAGCTTCCTGTTGTCCTACAGGAACGAGCCGCATGCCACAACCAAAACTTCCCCTGCTTCGCTCATGATGAAGAGGCAGTGGCAGACAAGTTTTGACTTACTCAAACCTCCAAGGGCAGAACAGGTTGTCCATTGTCAACAACAAGCTCAAGTTGAAAAGAGAGAGAAAAGAGCCAAGGAGAGATGGTTTCACCCTGGAGAGCACGTCCTAGCTCGAAACAACAACACTGGACCGAAATGGGTTCCTGCTACGGTGATCACGCAGATGGGCCCTGTGTCTTACACGGTTGAGACTGCCGAGGTCGTCATCTGGAGAAGACACACAGATCAACTGTTGCTAGGAGCAGAGACAGCCACAGAGGCGCCAACGGCTGGTTGGCCTGAACTGTTTCCGGATGATACTGCAAACCAGCATCCTTTGCCACAGTGCTCTTCTCCAACACAGGAAGTCATAGCGACTGTTCCACCTGTGCAAACTCCTGACTTTCGACTGACACAGGCACCTTCCCCATCCAGGCCTGTGTCAATGCCTACTGCTGTGGAAGCCAGCGATGACCGCCAATATCCTGTCAGAGAGCGGCAGCCTCCAAGACGCTTGGATCTGTAGGCTTAGTGACTTACCCACAAGACTGGGGCAGAATAAACCCCAGGGTAAAGTCAGGGTTTGAGGCAGTCTACCTCTACCCTTGGTTAGTTGAGTGCATTGAAAGTAACTTACCTGTTGAGGAATAATGTGGACCTTTCATTTAAGAGGGGAGGAATATGTTATGTATTGGGTGTTCTCCTCCCACCTGTGGTGGCGCTGTCACAGCAGATAAACGGTTGGGTGTTCTCTTGGTTAAGTTAGCTCTCTTTGTTCGGAACTCTCCAGAACTTCCCTCTCCTTACTGAATAAAGCACTTCATGTTTGAATCTCTGAGCTCTGAGTTCTAATTGTGTCTAGGTAGAAAGGTACCAACACAACAGTCTACAGAGCAGCAGTGATACCCGCCCTGCTGTATGCCTCAGAGACTTGGACCATGTACAGCAGGCACCTCAAAGCACTGGAGTCCGAGGTATGGATGTCTTTTTTGCAGTCATGACTGGGAGTCCCAAATGGTATGTTGCATCCCTGGTGCCAGGGTCAAGGATATCATGGAACGGGTGGTAAAACTTTTGAAAAGAGAGGGAGAGCAGTCAAAATTTGTGGTCCATGTTGGAACCAATGATAAAAGTAAGTTTGAAGTTTTGCAGAGGGAGTTTAAAGTGTTAGGCATTAAATTGTAAAGCAAGACCTCAAGTGTAGTAATCACCAGATAGCTTATTGTGCCATGTGCTGAACAGGCTAAGGACAGAAAGATTAGGAAGCTGAGTGCCTGCCTGCAAGGCTGGTGCAGGAGAAAAGGGCTCACATTCTTGGGGCACTGGAGTGAGTTCTTGAACAAGGGAAGGCTATAATCAAAGGGACAGCCTTCACATGAACCGAAACAAAACCAAAGCTGTTGTGCAGAGGGTAAAAAGAACTGTGGAGTAGCATTTAAACTAATGTGGCATGGTATTAGTAAAATCGAGGTTTGAGACTAGTGAGGGAGAGTAGGATTTATAAAACTATTAGAATAGAAGCAGAATGCTTAGTTGAAATAAATAGTGAGAAAATTTTATCAGAAGAGAAAGTAAGAGGCAATGAGGTAATGGGAGATAAGAACTCTTGTAGAAGGGACGAGGGATACCTAAAAATTAAATGAGAAAACCAGGAAAATGAATAAAGGTCAATATTTCAACAGATTGGAATCAGGATTCAGTGGTATGTATGTGAATGCACAAAGCATTCAAAACAAAATTGGAGAGTTAGAACCATTAATTACCCATGGAGGGATATGATATAGTAGCTCTAATGTGGCTTAGGTTTGGATTGGGCTGGGAACTTAATGTTCCTCGTTATAAGATTTTCAGGAGAGATAGCATAGGAAAAGAAGTGGGTGAGGTGGTAGTGTTAGTGAAGGATTCTAACACAGTGCTAGAACGAAAGGATGTCCAGACTGTTCAGAGAGATATGCAAGAACAGCAGGGCAATAATATTGGATGGTTGTAACTATCCCAAAATAGAATTGAATGCATGTGGTCTAAGTGGGGAACACATTTTAAAATACATCCAGGACTACTTTATAGATCAGTAAATTTCTAGTTCTGGGAAATCAAGTGGGGCAAATAATGGAGAGTTGGAGAACAATTGGGAAATAGCGACCACAATATAGTTAGGTTCAGTGTCAAATTAAAAAAGGATAACGAAGTGTCAAAGATAAAAGTGTTGGATTGGTAAAGCTAAAGTTCAGGAAATAAGAAAGATTCTGGCTCAAATTAACTGGGCAGAAAAGGTAGCAAACAGGTGGATGGATCAGCAGTGGGAAATCTTCAAATATGAGATGCATAGAATACAAAATAAATATATTATTAAGGTATAAAGCGGGTGCACCAAAGAATAGAGTTCTATGGATAAATTGATTAAAACTAAACTGATACTAAAAAGAGAGGCAAATGATAAAAGTTAGGGCTAGCAATACCAAAAATAATCATGAAAAATACATAAAGTGTAATAGGGAGGTGAAAAGTGAGATTGGAAAGGCTAAAAGGGAATTTGAAAAAAGCTAGCAGATGATATAAAAGGAAAGAGTAAGGGATTTAATAAACATATAAAAAGTAAAAGAATAGTTGAAGAGAAGGCAGGACCATTATATTTGAAGCAGAGGAAGACAGACAGGACTATAGGGAGAAAGTGGGGCAGTGAGATTAGTTTTGGATTGGTGTAGCAAAGAGTTGGCACAGACATGATGGGCCAAATGGCCTCCTTCATGCTTTCAACTTTATGGTTCTAAGTAATGAATTGGCTGTGAAGCGTTTTGGAAACCCTTGAGCAGAAAAGGTACCATATAATTGCAAGTTCTTTCTTTGTATAAGCCTGCCTTAGGGGAGGCCTCAGAACTGGCCTGCTCAACCAGGCATCTTAAAGGGACTTCCTGGTAATAGTCTTTGTTTCTCTGCCGCCACCCCATTTTTAATTACTGTGATATCCGAGTGGTAAGGTCAGAAACTGAGAGAAGCGAGATATTAGGAACAAACCCAACTGTTTATTACACGGTGTAGCAGAGGAACATATCTCCTACAAGCTGGAGGCCAGGCACACAATTCTTATTGCACGAGCCAAGATGGAGGATGAACCTCTGAGTCATACCCATAATGCAATGCCACATTACCGTATAAACTGGTGTACCAGGACATTGAATACATGACCCATTACCTTAAATACTGGTGAATGTGAACCCTTAATATTTGGCTCCATCTGGTGGATAACTTAAATATTACATCCCAGATTACTATATCCCTCCCCTCTTAAGTTGAACATTAATTTCTTAACAACATTCTTAAAAAGTCCCATAAGGAAACTCCTTTAACGATAGTCCATACTGAACGAATCTAGCAGGTCGTTATCAATCTCTCTGGCGGCTTGTGAGACCTTGGTGAACGTCTTACAGTCAAGTCCCTGCTTGGTTGTGGTAGAGCCACCTGCTGCTCCTGAGCAGTACTCAGAGTATCTGACTCTGCTACGATGGTTTCCTCTTGACGAAGGGGCCCAGGTGGAACTGGCTCTGTTCGTGGTGGTGGTACCACCGATGCCTTTGGATAACTGGGGACCAACTTGTCCTCCGACATCTCCTCCGGAACCTCCATTTCAATTTCCCCTTGTCTGGTCAGTATCTGATCTACATGTCTGCATACTACCTGACCAGTTCCCACCATGACCATATATGATACTGGACTGGTCATTGAGTCTATGATGCCAGGAATCCATTTTGGACCATAACTGAAATTCCTGGTAAGGACCGCATCTCCTTCTCCAAAACTGCGGCTCTTTGTCCTTCTGTCATGGTTCTCCTTTTGTTTGATTTGTCGGTTTTCCATCTTCCTTTTTAGGTCTGGGTGAACCAGGTCAAGAGTGGAGCGTAGTCGACGTCCTAACAACAGCTCAGCAGGAGAGAGTCCTGTGGTAGATTGAGGTGTTATTCTGTAGCTGAACAGAACTCGTGACACCTTGGCTGCCAAACTCCCTTCTGCACTTTTTTTCATCATCTCCTTAAATGTTTGTACGGCTCTCTCCGCAAGTCCATTTGAAGACGGATGATATGGAGCTGAGGTCACGTGCACTATGCCATTGTTTCTCATGAACTCTTTTGTTCCTGTACTCACAAAACACGTGGCATTGTCACGTACTACGATCTCCGGTAGCCCTTGATTACTAAAACTCCTACGCAGGCAGTCTATAGTAACAGTAGATGAAGCAGAATTTACAGGATAAACATCCATCCATTTGGAATGGGCATCAATGATTATGAGGAACATCTTTCCCATGAATGGACCCGCATAATCTACATGTAATCTTCTCCATGGTTTATCCGGCCACTCCCAGGGGTGGGGAGGAGCCGCTGCTGGTGCCTTCCTGTGTACTTGACAAGTGCGGCATGTCTTGACTAGATTTTCTATCTCCTCATCTAGCTTTGGCCACCACAAGTAACTCCTTGCCAAGGTTTTCATATGCGAAACTCCAGGATGACACTGATGTAGTTGCCCTAGGATAGACTGTTGTGCTGGCTGTGGAATAATCACTCGTGCTCCCCACAACACGCAACCATCCTGCACACTCAGCTCTGTCTTCCTGACACTGTAAGGTATGAAATCAGTCCCTTCCGGATGCTGTGGCCAACCCCTCATCACATATTCTTGGACTCTAGGCAGTACTGGATCTTTACCGGTCCATGTCCTTACTTGTTCTGCGGTCACAATTGCCGTGTCCGTGTCCTCCAACATCAAAACTCTGTCCTCTGGAGCTGCATGGATAGGGGTACCTGGCAGTGGAAGACGGCTCAAGGCATCTCTGTTCCCATGGTACTTGCCTGCCTTGCAAACAATGACATACTCATATGCCCTCAACGTCACTGCCCACCTCTGGATCCGGGGTGACACCATCTGTGGTACTGCTTTCATTTCATTAAAAAGAGATAGAAGAGGTTTATGATCGGTGCATATGGTGACTTTCCGGCCACATATGTACTTGTGAAACCTCTGTAACCCAAACATTACTGCTAACCCCTCTTTATCTAACTGGGAATAGTTTTTTTCCGCTGGTGTCAGAGTTCGAGACATAAACCCTATTGGTCTTTCTGTTCCATCTTCCAAGCTGTGTGAAAGAACCGCCCCCACCCCGTAAGGTGAAGCATCACAAGAGAGAATGATGTCTTTCTCTGCATTGTAGTGAACCAGCACATCCGAGGACAGCATCAGTTTCTTGGACTGTTCAAATGAAACCCTCTGTTCCTCTTCCCACTGCCACTGTGTCTCCTTGCACAGAAGTTTGTGAAGAGGTGCTAACACTGTTGCCAAGTTTGGTAAAAATCTGTTATAATAGTTTAGCAGTCCCAGGTAAGCTTTTAACTCAGTCACATTGGTAGGAGCTGGGGCCTCCTGCAGTGCTTGTACCTTCTCCTTGATTGGATGGAACCCGGTGCCGTCCACTCTGTATCCCAGGAACACAGCCTCATTCCCCAGGAAAGTGCACTTACTCCTCTTGAGCCGTAACCCAGCCTTATCCAACCTTTGTAGTACCTCTCTCAGAGTGCTCAGATGCTCCTGGTCGGTTCTTCCCGTCACCAGAATGTCATCCAGATAGATTGAAACATGTGGGATCCCTTGCAGTACACCTTCGATAGTCCTCTGGTAAATAGCTGGACTAGATGAGACACCGAATGGTAAACGGTTTTAGGTAAACAAACCCTTGTGTGTATTTATGGTTACATACTTCTTGGATTCCTCATCTAGTGTAATCTGCAAGTATGCATGACTCATATCCAGCTTTGTGAATTTCTTCCCTCCAGCCAGGTTCGCAAAGAGATCCTCTGTTTTGGGAATAGGATACTGTTCTAGTTTAGACACCCTATTTACTGTCAATTTATAATCTCCACAGAGTCTTACCGAATTGTCCGGTTTTAAAACAGGTACAATGGGAGCTGCCCATTCTGAACATTTCACGGGTTCCAGTATGTTCTCTCTCAAAAGACGATCAAGCTCAACCTCTACCTTCGGTTTCATGGCATACGGCACAGGTCGTTGTTTAAAAAACCTTGGCAGTGCCTCCTTGTCTACATAAATCTTAGCTGGGGGGCCATTAAATGTGCCAAGTTCTTCCTTGAACACATTCTCATGTTCAATCAATACTTCTTGCAAAGACAATTGTTTGCCTCCCTCTATTTGATTTATTGCTCCCCAATCTAATTTAAGTTCTTCTATCCAGCCCCGACCTAACATGTTTGGTCCGGAACCCGATACTACAACTACAGGTAGCTGTTCCATGGTGTCCCTGTGTTGCACAGTTACAGTAGCTGTACCCAATGTCGCCACTCGTTCACCGGTATATGTTTTAAGCTGCATAGAGCAAGACTTTAGCTCTGGAACTTTTGCACGGTTCCACAATTTTGAGTACTCCTCCCTGTTCATTATGGTCACACCACATCCTGTATCCACTTCAAAGTTGACCTTAGAGTCATTTACTGTCAGTTGCAAAGTGATAGGATCCACTTTTGGAATGTTCTCTAGCATACTATGCATTATGAACATGTCGTCTTCTTTCTCAGCTTCTCCACTGATGTGATGTGCTCCCTGTTTTTTCACTTCTCTTCCTAGGTTTTGCTTTCCTCCCCCTTTTGGTTTGTATTCCTCCATGATTGCGTTTGCCCTGCATGCACGTTTTATATGTCCTTTTTTCCCACACTTGTGGCACTTTTCCTCCAGAAACCTGCATTCCCTCACCAGGTGATCGCCATTGCATCTATAACATGCCTTTACATGCTCACTTTGTGGTTTCTGACGCATGTCTAACTTGTGCACAATAACCTGACTGCAACTTGCTGTGTAGTAGCCCAGTCTGAACCTTGTATTTCTTTTACATCTCGGTTCGCTGTCTCTATGGCTTGAGCAAGTTCCAACGCTTTTTCAGACGTAAGCCCAGTCTCGGACAATAATCTCTGCTGCATTCGATCATGCATTATCCTGCAAACTAGCCTATGTCTCAGCATGTCTTTCAAGTTGTTGCCGTAGTTGCAATCGTGTGCCAATTTTCTCAACACCGCTACATAATCCAATACAGTCTCTCCCGGTTTCCTGTTCCGTGAATTAAATTTGAAATGCTGTACAATCTCACTCAGCCTGGGATTGAAATGGTCCTTCAGCAAGGCCACTAAGTTAGCAAATGATCTGTCTCCAGGCTTTTCAGGACTGCATAAGTTTCTCATTAAACTATATGTCTGACTTCTCATGGAAGTGAGCAAAATAGCTCTCCTTTTTCTGACATCATTTATATCATTTGCTTCAAAGAAATGCATCAACACCTCGCAGTATTCATCCCAGGTCTGCGTCCGAACATCAAAAGCAGAGATCTTTCCTACCGTAGCAGCCATGATCCGTTATTCAGTGTTCTTTTTTTCTTTTCTTCGTCAAGATGTGATCTGTTTATCCTCGTTGCCAATATGTGATATCCGAGTGGTAAGGTCAGAAACTGAGAGAAGCGAGATATTAGGAACAAACCCAACTGTTTATTACACGGTGTAGCAGAGGAACATATCTCCTACAAGCTGGAGGCCAGCCACACAATTCTTATTGCACGAGCCAAGATGGAGGATGAACCTCTGAGTCATATCCATAATGCAATGCCACATTACCGTATAAACTGGTGTACCAGGACATTGAATACATGACCCATTACCTTAAATACTGGTGAATGTGAACCCTTAATATTTGGCTCCATCTGGTGGATAACTTAAACATTACATCCCAGATTACTATAATTACCTCTTTATTACATTGCCATGTTGGTGTTTCTAGTTAGTGTGCTTTTGTTTTTGCCCCCCTGACACTACTTTCCTTCATTATTCTTGGTTGCTGCTGTTACTTAAATCACACCATACAAAGTGCTGAGGATGTGTATTCCTTTGGAGGTTCCATAACATTTCGCATGATTTAGATGAGGAAAAGGAGTTGATGAAGGTCCAAGAAATACAGGTGTTATGACACCTGAGTAGCTACTCTGGGATATACATCCTCCCATCTTCCACCCTCCATAAACTTAAGGTCATCCAAAACACTGCTGCCTGTATCCTAACTCACATCAAGTCCTGTTCATCGATCACCCCTGTGCTCGCTGACCTACATTGGCTCCCGGTTAAGTAATGCCTCGATTTAAAAATTGTCATCCTTGTTTTCAAATCCCTCAATGGCCTCACCCCTTCATATCTCTGTAACCTCCTCCAGCCCTACAACCCTCTGAGATATCTGCGCTCCTCCAATTCTGGCCTCTTGCGCATCCCCAATTTTAATTGCTTCACAATTGGCAGCTGTGCCTTCAGTTGCCGAGACCCTATGCTCTGGAATTCCCTCACTAAAGCTCTCCACCTCTCTACCTCTCTTTCCTCTTTTAAGACGCTCCTTAAAACCTAACACTATGACCAAGCTTTTGGTCATGTGCCCTAATATCTCCTTATGAGGCTCAGTGTCAAACTTTGTTTTATAATGCTCCTGTGAAGCACCTTGGGATATTTTACTATGTTAAAGGCACTATATAAATGCAAGTTGTTGTTATTGCCACTACCCTGAGATCTGCATTTATAGAACCCTCCACACCTACCCCAATATGCCAGAAGAGTCTTGTCTTTACCACTTGTGCTTCACAATAGCAACTGCCTCAGAGCTGCACCATCTGCTGTAGGGTAACTGGCAGAAAATATTTGTCACAGTCGGAGATGGTAGTATAGTGGTTATGTTACTGGGCTAGTAATCCCGAGGCCGGGACTAATGATTTTAAGACATGAGTTCAAATCCCAACAGCAGCTGGGGAATTTAAAAATTCAATTAATTAAATAAATCTGGAATAAAAAGCTAGCACCAGGAAACATAGAAGATAGGAGCAGGAGTAGGCCATTCGGCCTCTCAATCCTGCTCTGCCATTTAATGCGATCATGGCTGATGATCCAAATTCAGTACCCTGTCCTTGCTTTCTCCCCATATCCCTTTAGCCTTAAGAAATATATCTAACTCCTTCTTGAATATATTTAATGAATTGGCCTCAACTGCCTTCTGTGGTAAAGAATTCCACAGGTTCAACACTCTCTAGGTGAATAAATTCCTCCTCATCTCAGTCCTAAATGGCTTACCCCTTATCCTAAGACTGTGACCCCGCCATCGGGGACATCCTTCCTGTGTCTAGTCCTGTTAGAATTTTAATGAAATCCCCTCTCATTCTTCTAAACTGCAGCGAATATAAGCCTAATCGACCCAATCCCTCTTCATACATCATTCCTGCCAGCCCAGGTATCAGTCTGGTGAATCTTCACTGAACTCCCTCCATGGCAAGAACATTCTTGCTCAGATAAGGTGCCCAAAACTGCACACAATACTCAAGGTGTGGTCTCACCAAGGCCCTGTACAACTGCAGCAAGACATCCTTGCTCCTGTACTCGAATCCTCTCGCTATGAAGGCCAACATACCATTTGCCTTCTTAACCGCCTGCTGCACCTGCATGCTTACCTTCAGCGACGGGTGCACAAGGACACCCAGGTCTCGTTGCACTTCCCCTTTTCCCAATCTATTGCCGTTCAGATAATAATCTGCCTTCCTGTTTTTGCCACCAAAGTGGATAACCTCGCATTTATCCACATTATACTGCATATGCCATGCATCTGCCCAATCACCCAACCTGTCCAAATCATACTGGAGTTTCTCTGCAACCTCCTCACAGCTCACACGCCCACCCAGCTTTGTGTCATCTGCAAACTTGGAGATATAAACCTAGTTCCCTCGTCTAGATCATTAATATATATTGTGAATAGCTGGGGTGCTAGCACCGATCCCTGCGGTACCCCACTAGTCACTGCCTGCCACTCGGACAAAGACCCGTTTATTCCAACTCTTTGCTTCTTATCTGCCAACCAGTTCTCTATCCAAGTCAGTACCTTACCCCCAATCCCATGTGCATTAACTTTGCACACTAATCTCTTATGCGGGACCTTATCGAAAGCCTTCTGAAAGTCCAAATACACCACATCCACTGGTTCTCCCTTATCTATTCTACCAGTTGCATCCTCAAAAAATTCCAGTAGATAAGACAAGCATGATTTACCTTTTGTAAATCCATGTTGATTTTGTCCGATCCTGTCACTGTTTTCCAAGTGCTCTGCTATTACATATTTTATAATGGACTCTAGCATTTTTCCCACTACCGATGTCAGGCTTACCAGCCTATAATTCCCCATTTTCTCTCTACCACCTTTTTTAAATAGTTCGTTATATTAGCTACCCTGCAATCCATGGGAACTGTTCCAGAGTCTATAGAATTTTGGAAGATGACCGGCAATGCATCTACTATTTCTAGGGCCACTTCCTTAAGTACCCTAGGATGTAGATTATCAGGCCCTGGGGATTTATCGGCCTTCAATCCCGTCAATTTCCCTAACACCATTTCCCTACAACTACTGATTTCATTCAGTTCCTCCCTCTCATTAGACCCTATGTTCCCCGACATCTCTGGGAGGTTATTTGTGTCCTCCTTTGTGAAGACAGAACCAAAGTATATATTTAATTGTTCAACCATTTCTTTGTTCCCCATTATAAATTCCCCTGATTCTGACTGCAAGGGACCTACCCTTGACTTCACCAATCTTTTTCTCTTCACACATCTATAGAAGCTTTTACAGTCAGTTTTTATGTTCCTCGCAAGCTTTCTCTCATACTCTATTTTCCCCCTCTTAATTAATCCTTTTGTCCTCCTTTGCTGAATCCTAAACTGCTCCCAATCCTCAGGTTTGCTGGTTTTTCTGGCCAATTTATATGTCCTCTCCTTGGAGCTTATGCTATCCCTAATTTCCCTTGTTAGCCACAGTTGAGCCACCTTTTTTGTTTTATTTTATGCCAGACAGGGATGAACAAATTCTGTAGTTCATCCATGCGATCTTTAAATGTTTGCCATTGCCTATCCACTGTCAACCCTTTAAGTAATGTTTCCCAATCCATCCTAGCCAACTCGTGCTTCAACAAGGTCAATCAAGTTAAAATCGTGTGGATTGGCCACATCTCGATGGAGGCGGGACTACAACCCCGAAAGTTGTACTCTCGCCTCCTTCCCGACTTCTGAATGAAAATTACCCCAAAGCTTTCAGGCTTGTGTTTTTAACACTCTTAATGCTTTTAGAATTATTATTTACTGTGGCCCTGTTTGATTTACACCCTTGATTTCTCTGCCTTCCACTTTTGCTTTTCTCCTGCCTGTCTTCTGCTTCTATCCTTGCTTCCCTTTCCTCTGTCTCCCTGCACAGGTTCCCAACCCCACCATTTTAGTTGAAACCCTCCCCAAGAGCACTAGCAAACACTCCGCCTAGGACATCGGTCCTGGTGCTGCACCGGTGCAAACTGTCCAGTTTGTACTGGTCCCACCTCCGCCAGAACTGGTTCCAATGTCCCAGGAATTTGAATCCCTCCCCCTTGCATCATTCCTCTAGCCACGTATTCATCTGAAATATTCTTCTATTTCTACTCCATGAAACTATCGGATTGTCGTTTTGTTGGATTGTTGGGAAGTAAATCTGCTGGTCTGGCCTATATGTGACTCCAGACCCACAGAAATGTGGTTGACTCTTAACTGCCCTCTGAAATGCCCTAGCAAGCCGTTCAGTTGTAACAAACCGCTACGAGAAATAAGAATAAGAATAAAACCAGATGGACCACCCGCCATCAACTTAGGACATGACAACGGCACACCCAGCCCAGTCGACCCTGCAAAGTCGTCCTCACTGACATCTGGGGACTTGTGCCAAAATTGGGAGCACTGTCCCACAGACAAAGTACGCAACAGCCTGACATAGTCATACTCACAGAATCATACCTTTCAATGTTCCATCACCAGAGGTGGTGGCACAGTGGTATACAGTTGGGAGGTAGTCGCTCTGAGATTCCTCAACATTGACACTGGACCCCATGAAGTCTCATGGCATCAGGTCAAGTATGGGCAAGGAAACCTCCTGCAGATTACCACCTACCACCCTCCCTCAGCTGGTGAATCAGTACTCCTCCATATTGAACACCACTTGGATGAAGCACTTAGGATAGAAAGGGCACAGAATCTACTCTGGGTGGGGGACTTCAATGTCCATCGTCAAGAGTGGCTCGGTAGCACCACTACTGACCGAGCTGGCCAAGTCCTGAAGGACAAAGCTGCCAGACTGGACCTGTGGCAGGTGGTGAGAGAACCAACACGAGGGAAAAACCTACTTGACCTCATCCTCACCAATCTACCTGTCGCCAATGCATCTGTCCATGACAGCATTGGTAGCAGTGACCACCGCACAGTCCTTGTGACAACGAAGTCCTGTCTTCATACTGAGGACACTCTCCATCGTGTTGTGTAGCACTACCACTGTGCTAAATGGGATAGATTCAGAACAGATCGAGCAGCTCAAAACTGGGCATCCATGAGGTGCTGTGGGCCATCAGCAGCAACAGAATTGTACTCCCCAACAATCTGTAACCTCAAGGCCCGGCATATCCCTCACTCTACCATTACCATCAAGCCAGGGGTTCAACCCTGGTTCAGTGAGGAGTGCAGAAGAGCATGCCAGGAGCAGCACCAGGAAGGAGTACCTAAAAATGAGGTGCCAACCTGGGGAAGCTACAACACAGGACTACATGCATGCTAAACAACAGAAGCAGCATGCTATAGAGTATAGACAGAGCTAAGCGATCCCACAATCAATGGATCAGATCAAAGCTCTGCTGTCCTGCCACATCCAGTCGTGAATGGTGGTGGACAATTAAACAACTAACGGGAGGAGGAGGCTCCATCAATATCCCCATCCTCAATGATGGCGGAGACCAGCATGTGACTGCAAAAGACAAGGCTGAAGCATTTGCAACCATTTTCAGCCAGAAGTGCTGAGTGGATGATCCATATCGGCTTCCTCCTGAGGTCGCCAACATCACAGATGCCAGTGTTCAGTCAATTCGATTCACTCCACGTGATATCAAGAAATGGCTCAGCGCACTGGATACAGCAAAGGCTATGGGCCTTGACAACATCCCGGCTGTCGTGCTGAAGACTTGTGCTCCAGAACTAGCCGCACCTCTAGCCACACTGCTCCAGTACAGCTACAACACTGGCATCTACCCGAATATGTGGAAAACTGCCCGGATATGTCCTGTCCATAAAAAGCAGGACAAATCCAATTCGGCCAATTACCGTCCCATCAGTCTACTCTCAATCATCAGCAAAGTGAAGAAGGTGTCGTCGGCAGTGCTATCAAGTGGCACTTACTCACCAATAACCTGCTCACTGATGCTCAGTTTGGGTTCCGCCAGGGCCACTCAGCTCCGAACCTCATTACAACCTTGGTCCAAACATAGACAAAAAAGCTGAATTTCAGAGGTGAGGTGAGAGTGACTGCTCTTGACATCAAGGCAGCATTTGATTGAATGTGGCATCAAGGACCCTTAGTAAAATTGAAGTAAATGGGAATCAGGGGGGAAGCTCTCCACTGGCTGGAGTCATTCCTAGCACAAAGCAAGATGGTTGTGGTTGTTGGAGGTCAATCATCTCAGCCCTAGGACATCGCTGCAGGAGTTCCTCAGGGAAATATCATAGGCCCAACCATCTTCAGCTGCTTCATCAATGACCTTCCCTTCATCATAAGGTCAGAAGTGGAGATGTTCGCTGATGATTACACAGTGTTCAGTTCCATTCGCAACTCCTCAGAAAATGAAGCAGTCAGTGCCCGCATGCAACAAGACCTGGATGACATTCAGGCTTGGGCTGATAAGTGGCAAGTAACATTCGCACCACACAGGTGCCAGGCAATGAATATCTCCAACAAGCGAGGGTCTAACCACCTCCCTTTGACATTCAACGACATTACCATCGCTGAATCCACCACCATCAACATCCTGGAGATCACCATTTACCAGAAACTTAACTGGACCAGCCACATCAATACTGTGGCAACAAGAGCAGGTCAGAGGATGGGAATTCTACGGTGAGTGTCTCACCTCCTGACTCCCCAAAGCCTTTCCACCATCTACAAGGCACAAGTCAGGAGTGTGATGGAATACTCTCCACTTGCCTGGATGAGTACAGCTCCAACAACACTCAAGAAGTTCGACACTATCCAGGACAAAGCAACCTGCTTGATTGGCACCCCATCTACCACCTTAAACATTCACTCCCTCCACCACCGGTGTACCGTGGCTGCAGTGTGTACCATCTACAAGATGCACTGCAGCAACTTGCCAAGGCTTCTTTAGCAGCACCTCCTAAACCCACAACCGCTACCACCTAGAACGACAAGGGCAGCAGGCGCATGGGAATGCCATCACTTGCAAGTTCCCCTCCAAGTTACACACCATCCTGATTTAGAAGTATATCGCCGCATTGTCGCTGCATCAAAATCCTGGAATTCTCTCCCTAACAGCACTGTGGGAGTACCTCCACCACAAGGACTGCAGTGGTTCAATAAGGTGACTCACTACCACCTTCTCAAGGGCAATTAGGGATGGGCAATAATTACTGGCCTTGCCAGTGACGCCCACATCCTGGAGCGAATAAAAAAAAAAGTGATGGCTGTTTGCATGGAAGGCATGGTTACCACAGTAAGAAGCTTCCATGTACCTCATCTTTCCAATCCATAGGAAACAGCTGTCAATCTGCACACCTGTATTAAGCAAGTGACTCTCTATGTTTGCAAGGAGCAACCCTTGATCATTTTTCCTGTGGAAAAGATGCATCAGTTGCACAGGGTGGCAAGTTCCCTCAAGTGTACGGCATTGTAGATTGCACCCGTTTGAGCATCAGGGCTCTTCATATCAACCTCATGGCCTACACAAGCAGAAAACCTTTGCCCTCATTTAGTATTTAGGTGGAATCTGGCCATTGTAAACATTAGTCAAATTTTCTGTCAACACCACAACTCTCCCTTTAATGGTGAGATTCTTCCCTCTCCAACCAAGTGTGCTACAAACTCTATGGACTATTTTAAAATTAGGGAGAGGCACTTCAGTGTGACCTGCTCTCTGAGTTGCTGATGCAATCAATAGGTTCTATACTTACTGAACATATATGTTTGGAGGAACTGGTTAAGTTTTTCAGAACCACCTGAAACCCCATAAAACCAAAAAAAGGAACTGCAAGCTGTGTGGTTTTAACTCTCCAATACATATAAGCACAGCAGGATTTTATCTTGCTGCTCCTTCCCCTATCTTCCTTCCTTTGCTAAAGGCACTGACTGATGCTGATTGCACCATGGGTCAGTTCAACCCCATTTTTTATTATTTTTTGCAAAATCAGGGCTATAATGTAAGCGAGAAGTGGGAAGAAAAATTGCTAATCATCCTTTCATGAAATACCATACTACTCATTAAAGATACTCTTTGAAAGATGCTCAGACGTATTCAATGGACAATGCTTCATCCCTCAGCACAAAGCAAGATTATATGTATATACTAGCTGGGGGAGCCCGGCTTTGCCAGGGCTGTTTTGGGTCGGGTGGTTTAAATCGAGTCCCAGGCTTTGGGGCCTCTCTGTGTCCCTCTGTGAATCTGCTGCCGGGCAAAATTTTAAATCGAGTCCCAGGCTTTTGGGCCCTGTCTCTGTGTCCCTCTCTCAATCTGCTGCCGGGCAACATTTCTACCTTTTAATACCTTGAAAGATGAAAGTGAAAGCACTTATAAAACATTTTTGGTAAATGTTATGTTATTTTTAAAAGAGATACTAACTTTTTCGAGGCTGGATGAGCAGAGTAGTTTGAGCTGGAGGGCTGGCAGCAGTAATGGCTGCCCGATGCCTGAGTTGAAAAGCATTAGTCCGCCCACAGACGCAGCGATTGGCCAACCATCAGGCGACTGAACTGTAGGATTGGTCAATCGTGACGGCACAGGATTGGTCGACCTTGACGTCAATCAATCAATGCTAATTAGCATATAATGAGTTTAATTTTGAAGGTTTTTTGCATAACGCGCGAACAATTTTAGTCTGACCGAAAAGTAAATATGCTTATGACGGTTCTGAAATCGTAAGCTTTCTTTCGATGTAACACACGTGTAGGTACGCTCCATAACTTTCGAGTTTATTCAATACAGACAGACGGAATGACAGACAGAAGAACCGCTTTATATCTATATATAAATAAAAGAGCTCTTGTCTGTCTTTCTGTCTGCCTGTCTGTCTGTCTGTCTGTCTGTCCGTTCTCTATACGTTCGAAAGTTATAGAGCGTACCTACACACGCGTCACGTCAAAAGAAAGCTTACGATTACGGACCGGTCATAGGCGTATTTACGTTTCGGCTGGACAAAAATTGCGCCCGCGGTATCCAAAAAACGTTCAACATTCCGCTCATTAGCATCTCATTAGCGATAGAGTGACATCGAGGTCGACCAATCGTACGGCGGGTTCCTGGCGCGTGCGGCCGGGCCCTCCTACGGTCGAGTGACGGGACGATTGACCAATCCTACGCTTCGGTGACCTGACGGTCAACCAATCGGTGCGTGTGTGGGTGGGCCTTATCGTTCTGAACCGAGGTGAGTGTCAGCCATCTTGATTCCATTCTTTTTCCCGCTTTCTGCGTTTTTTCTTTTCAAACCTACATTTCCAGCAAAAAAAAATTGCTTTTATTAAATTGTTTTAAAAAAAACTTAATTCATTTGTAAACCTGAAGATTCTTTTTCCTACCCTTCCCCATTTTTGTAAGTCCTCATAACCTAGGCCTCAAAGCCTGGGCCTTTCCTGCCCAGCCACGCCCGAGCTAGGTAATTGTCCCACGGCTTCTGCCTAGCTCCCCCCCCCCCCGTCGTCATGTTACCCGGGGCAATGGCGTCAGCCACGAGGGTCACGGGACATAAACAGGACGCGGCGTCTCTCTCTGTTCCCCGCTCGGCTCGGGCGGGGGGCGGGGCTCTTGGGAGTGCGAATCTCGAGTGGGGCTTGGAGAGCGTGAAGGGTTACCCCGGCAACTGGGCCCGCCGGCCGTCTTGAAACCAGCTCGGGAGGGTGGGAGTCAGCGCGCGCGCAGCGCGCGTCAATGTCGGCCCGGACCGCAGCAAAGGTGAGTCTGGCCGGGACTCAACGCGCTAGCCCGCGCATCGGCCGGCCCTGAGGGGCTGATCCGCGGAGAGGGAGGGAGAAAGCTAAGGTGAGTCCGGCTGGGCCTCACGCGCTATATGAAGGAGAGGGGAGGGGAGGGAGAGAGAGTAAAGCAGGGAGAGACGGGGAGGGAGAGGAGAGAGGGGGGGAGAGAGAGGGGGGAGGGAGAGGAGAGAGAGGGGGGGTGAGGAGGGGTGGGGACAGGATGGGGGGGAGAGGACGGGGGGAGAGGACGGGGGGGAGAAGGGGAGGCAGGGATGGAGAGGAGAGGGGGAGGAAGGGGAGGGAGGGAGCAGGAGGGAAGGAGAGGGGAGGGAGAGGAGGGAGAGGGAGAGGAGAGAGGGGGGAGAGATGGGGAGGGAGAGGAGAGAGGGGGGGAGAGGCGGGGAGGGAGAGGAGAGAGGGGGAGAGACGGGGAGGGAGAGGAGAGAGGGGGGAGAGACGGGGAGGGAGAGGAGAGAGGGGGGAGGGAGAGGAGGATGGAGAGGAGAGAGGGAGGAGGGTGAGGAGAGGGGGGAGAGACGGGGAGGGAGAGGAGAGAGGGGGAGAGGAGGAGGGGGAGGGTGAGGAGAGGGAGGGTGAGGAGGGAGGGAGGGTGAGGAGAGGGGTGGGGAGAGGACGGGGGGGAGAGGACGGGGGGAGAGACGGGGAGGGAGAGGAGAGGGGGGGAGAGATGGGGAGGGAGAGGAGAGAGGGGGGGAGAGACGGGGAGGGAGAGGAGAGAGGGGGAGGGAGAGGAGGATGGAGAGGAGAGAGGGGGGAGGGTGAGGAGAGGGGGGAGAGACGGGGAGGGAGAGGAGAGAGGGGGGAGGGAGAGGAGGAGGGGGAGGGTGAGGAGAGGGAGGGTGAGGAGGGAGGGAGGGTGAGGAGAGGGGTGGGGAGAGGACGGGGGGAGAGGACGGGGGAGAGGACAGGGAGAGAG